>NC_072816.1:0-600000 GCF_003013715.1 Candidozyma auris
CCAGACACCACCTAAGAAACCCAGACACCACCTAAGAAACCCAGACACCACCTAAGAAAACCCAGACACCACCTAAGAAAACCCAGACACCACCTAAGAAAACCCAGACACCACCTAAGAAAACCCAGACACCACCTAAGAAACCCAGACACCACCTAAAGAAAACCCAGACACCACCTAAAAACCCAGACACCACCTAAGAAAACCCGGACCGGCTCTCTTTCTTTTCATGGTGGTGTCGATGCAAGCTTTGAATCATCTTCACTTGGTGGATGAGATAGGTGGGTGCATATAGCCGACGACGATTGCCCCAGTGAGTGCACTATCACCGCAAGGAAGAGGTCAGGCGCATCGCCTAATGAGGCAGGCCTGCTGATAGACAGGGTACTACATAACGGTGAGGAGAAACGGAATAATAGAGTAGAGCGCAAAAGGGCAGGTATGCCCGGCACAGATGCAGGCCCCCTTGATAGCAGACGCTTTGTCTGGCTGAGTGCTGTATTCCGCTGCCGTTGGAAGCTTATATTTTTCTCGCTTACAATCAACCGTATTCCCCGATTTGGCGCTTGGGCTCGGTTATCGGCTCCATTGATAGCTCGACCCCATGAATACAAAAGACAATGGTTCTCTCGTCCATCCTAGAGATTTCTCTTTATTGAACAAAAATAATAAAAAAAGAAAATCTCCCATGTTCGGCAAATATATCAACGACACCGAGGACCCGCAAAAGTACAAGCTCTGGAAACCCAAGATCGAGGCGTACAGGGCTCGGTTGCATGCGGGCATCAAGGACGAGTTCAAGTTGCCCGATTACCTTTTGCCGACGCCTGAGGAGTTGGAGCATGGCATTGATGCCCGGGCTTTGGCTGCAAAAGCCTTGACTGGCGAGGAAATGGACATCACCTCGTGGTCGGCCACGCAATTGGCCCGGAAAATCGCCAAGGGCGAATTGACCGCTGTGGAGGTGTTCAAGGCGTTTGCCAAAACTGCGACCGTGGCTCATCAATTGACAAATTGTGCTATGGAGCTTTTTGTGGAGGAGGGCTTGCATAGGGCGCTGGAGCTCGATGCCTACTACGCAGAAACAGGCAAAACAGTGGGGCCTTTGCACGGGTTGCCAATTTCTTTAAAAGAACACTACGCCTTCAAAGGTAAAATTGTCCACGCAGGGTACGTGGGGAAGTTGGATTATGTCAGCGACAAGAACTCGGCTATCGTGCAAGCGTTGTACGACCAGGGCGCTGTGTTCTACGTGAGGACCACAGAGCCCCAGATGTTGATGCATGTGCACCAACAACAACATCACTGGCAAGTGCAGAAACCCTTGCAACACGGCATTGTCGCCTGGCGGCTCCTCGAGCGGTGAAGGTGTGTTGGCGGCAATGAACGGCAGCGCATTTGGCATTGGAAGTGACATTGGCGGGTCCATTCGTGCTCCAGCAGCTTTCTGCGGTGCCTGGGGGTTGAGGCCCTCCACAAAGAGAATTTCCTTGACCGGTGTAGTGGGGCCTTACGACGACCAGGCTCCCGACATTGTGTATCCAACATTGGGTCCCTTGGCAAGTGTGCCGAGGATCTCGACTTGTGTATGAAAGCATTGATCGATTTGCAGCCCTGGCAACACGATCCGTTGGTGTTGCCTATTCCTTGAGAGATGCACCCTCCCGAGCCCAAAAACCTCAAAATTGCAATCTGCTACGATGACGGGGTGGTGAAGCCCACGCCTCCGATACTCAGAGCTCTCAAAGTGGCCAAGGCAAAGCTCGAGGCTGCAGGTGTGGAGGTGGTAGAGTGGAAACTGAAGGACGTGGAGAAGTTGGTGTACACTTGCTACGTTGCATACAACTACGACCACAACTATGGCCAGAAAAGAGACTTGCCCTTTCTGGAGAGCCTGTGGTTCATTTGAGTCAGAAGAATTTCAGCTTCGGCAAAGGTGACGAGCAGCTTACCGGTCTCGATGTCCAGAGACTCATCAGTATAAGAGACGAGTACAGATGTATCTACATGGACCTTATGAACGAGATGGGTATCGACTACATTCTTTCTCCCACGTACGTCGCGCCAGCATCAAAGCCAGAAACCATAACATACTGGGGTTATACTTGTTTGTGGAACATCTTGGACTTCCCCAACGTGGTGTTTCCCACTGGCCTCAGAGTTCAGTCTGAGGACCAGATTGACAAATCTTTCGTTCCTCGCAACGAACTTGAACAATACGAGTACACCCTTTACAGTGGGCCCGAGGATTTTATCAATGCTCCCATCTGCTTGCAATTGACGGGAAGAAGGTACACCGACGAGAACGTAGTCAAGGCAGCCAAGGTTTTGTCTTCCATCATGACTGCCGAACAAAACACTTCCGAAAGAGCCATGCTCTAGATTATTTATTGGCTATTATGGCCAAAACTGCTATGACAATTTCATATGCGATGCTTTATATAGAGCAATAAACAGTTACCACAAGTGCCATGCAATCAAATTAATTGAGTTCGCAAGGACATTTTGCTGCCATCGCCGGCGCAACCAATAAGTAACAAGCCAAAATGTAAAGTTGTAGTAAGAAATTGTTATACTTCCTTGAGCAAGCGATTTTGATACTAAATATTGTGATGCAGTTCGGCCAGTTTCGTTTGGTTGTATCACCCTCCATCGCCTGCATAGGTGTGTTATCAACAGAATCTCTACTACGAATCACCTTCCTACCCTTCAACCTCCCAATGCTCCGATGAGTGCCTTTGCCGCCTTAAACCGACTGTCAAACAAATCCTCTGAGGCACTGCTATACAATGCTAATCTTAGTGGTACCATCACTTCCTCCAATGTCACCTTGGGACCTAAGAATGCCATCTTCATGGATTCTGCAGTGCTAGTAGGGCTCAACAAAGACGAATTCATTATGGTGGATGGCTTCTACGACCTTTCAGTGGTTAAGGGATGTGCATCAGTAAACAATTTATTCAAGATCTCGTCGGGAAATGCGTATCCCGTGGTGACCAGTAAGAATGAGTCGCTCCCTGTAATCTGTGGGCTAGAAAGCGAAGAAAGCACACAAACAGGTGTTCTACCATCTTATTCAACCGTTATAAAGCTTTCAAACTTGGACACTGGCTTACAGAATTTTGGGTTTATCCTGCCAAATCTCCAGGATCTATTTCACACACAGCCAAGCTCACCCTACACGTTTGAGGTGGTGGAGACACCAAGGAATAATGTTGTTGGGCTTCGTGTGGATCAAAAAGCTCATTATGCGATCACAGAGGTATCAGAAAAGCTTCGCTTTCAAGAATCGAGGGCTGCTATCGTTGTGGGTGCTTCCTTCTGTGGAAGGCTGACCTTCGCCGATTTGCTAGTAAATAATATGCTTCTTGCGGGAGTTCAGAGGGTTGCACTTATAGACTTAGACCCAAGTAGCCCCAAGTTTACTCCCACAGGATGCATCGGCTTGACATTTCATTCCCAAATCTCAATTGGTGTACATCTTCAAACACATGACTCCAACAACAAACTACACTTTTACGGACACGAGGACCCCGCGGTGGCGCCATCCTACTACTTTCGTTGCACGGAGAGCTTAAAAAAGCATTATATCACACATTGGAAGTCAATCCCTTTAATTGTGATTACCCCAGGTAACATTCGTGGGTTTGGAAGAGAGACGTTGGCTCATTTATTCAAGGTTTTCGGTGACCTAGAGCCTTCACTTATCTATTTGTCACACAACAACTATCTAAGCATAGGCAACTTTGAACCCGATGAGTTTGAGGTCCAGGATAACCCAGACGATGAAGTCCTTGCCGATCTCACTTACAAAACTGTCTATAAATTGGATTCCACGAGAAGAAAGCCCAAGTATCTGGGCATTCTCGCATCTGAAATCGCCTTACTTCAGTATTTTCACAGGATCTCTCGCCATCATTGGGACTTCAGTTCATTTCTTTTGGAGCTGGCACCTCTGATTCTCAGCTTCACACCAGGCAACGAATTCTCTGTTCCACTAATTACCTCTCTTCATGAGCCAGTCAAATGTTTGAATGAAAGTGAGATGCAAACGTTTATCGAGGCCTCTGTTGTGGCCCTTTGTGCAATTAATGTTCCCAAAGTTCACTCCAGTCTTCTCCTCAATTCATTAACACAACTGAATTGCTGCATCTCGACTGCACTTTCATTTGTCTTTGCATTGTTCACTCAATAAATCTCAAAGAAAGATTCTTCCTTGTTTACTTGCCCAAAGATCAGAACCTCTCTGGAAAGCTACTGCGGGCAACAGCTAATGGTCATACACTTGCACTTGTGAGAGGAACTGGCTCCATCCCAAGTGGGGAGATTCTTGCTTCGCCGTTCATTGGGAAAAAGATTCCGTTCGTGAATCGGGAGCCTACGAACAAAATTGGAGGGATTTGGAATGCCAGGAGGAACCTTGGTCGAAAAAGCCAGAGGTCTTAACATGTGGCTGCGAAAAGTCAAAGATACTTTGACATCACTTTGTGCGACAATTTTTACTTTTTCAAGAATATTAAGCATTTGAGCAATGATGTCTCGAAACCTATTGCAATTTTTTTCTTTCCAATATGTTGATGCCTCTGTAACTTGCCTTGTTCTTGGTCCCCTATGACGACGTCTGCATAAATTCACCCTACACAGGTTTAGCGAGAAGATCCAGCGATTCGTGATTAACAAATTTCATCTTCTCTCAGCTCCCCACGATATTCATGAAACCGTCTTTGCTTCTAGCCGCAAGCCTCGCTTCTGTGACTTTGGCAATCGTTCCTGAGGGAATCATCTCGGGCGAGAAAGCAGCTGTGCCTGGATCGCAGTCGCTTCCGAACTTGTTTACCGTGTCTTCAGCTAGTGAGATTGATGGCTGGGATGTGGGCGGCACCTTGAAGCTTGAAGCAGGTCGGTTAGCCTTTGGTACTGGACAGGGTGCTCTTTGGTCAAAACAGCCGTTGGCAAACTCCAGAGACGAGTGGGTGATTGAGGCAGTATTTAGAAACTCCGAGGTTAAGGAGACAGCAGATCATTCATTTGTGGACACAAACGGCCTTTCATTTTGGCTTTTACAAGCTGACACAACTCCAAAGTTGTACTACGATGTGCTGAACTTTGGTGGTCCCGCAAGTTTGACGGGTTTCAACTTTTGGTGAACAATAAAGAGAAACCAGGTCTTAAGATTTTCGCTGGAGATGGCACAAGAGATCCCCAACCAACTCGATAAAACGATTGGTACATGTACCTTCAATTATCTTGACTCAATGGTTCCTTTCACGCTCAGAATATCGTACTCTGCCAAGAAGAAGTGGTTCAAGGTGCAAATCGATAACAATTTGTGCTTCAAGACGGATGCGATTTCTTTTAAGAACCTCAAGGAAGACTTAACATTTGGTACCACGGGCTCTATTGACGGTAAATCTGATGAATATTGGGAAATTCTCAAGATGTCAGTTTATAACGAGCTCACCGAGGACGCCATCGACGATCATGGAATCATTGCTGACGGTACTGCAAAAGTTGTCACTGTCACCCAGCAAGAACAGCAAGCAACTTTTCATCCGTCTCACAACAGAGAGTCACTCATGGAGAGAACAAGAAAATGGAGGGAGCAAAATGGCCAGGAGCCACAAGAGCAACGAGCTGCTGGAAGCCTTGATGCGAGCACGATTGATCTTTCGGAGGTTCATCAGAGACTCGACAAATTAGAAAATTTGATTTTGCTGCTTGCAAATAGAGACAGCGCTGCTCCAGACTCAACTGTCCTCAATCAGATCGTGGACGCACAGATTCGTCAAAATCGAGTGCTCGAAACGTTGCAGAACAATTACGCACGCTTGGAAGAACAAATTCAGAATCAAAACAACGATATTGCCAGATCAATTCTCAAAGAATTCAGCAATCAGAGAAAAGAGATTGGGAATTTGGGCAGCTACGTTCAATCACTTGCCAAGTCAGGAACCCCGGATTTGAGCTCTACAATTGCCCCGGAGACCGTTGAGTCATTTCAAAGATACCTGAAATGGATCTTGATTACTATAATTGCGGTCATTGTGGTTTTGAGTGTGATTGTTCACAGACTCAGAAAGGATGTCAAACACTCGAAGCTACTTTGATTAATACATATTCCTAAACTATACACATCTCGCATCACACGCGGATTCTGAAACAAAACGATTGAATTTTTTTTTTTGTTCTTTTTTCTCTCTGTGACTTTTATGATGAATGCTCGCCATTAGGCATGAGAAATGTAACTTCCAGTAGTTAAGCTTCTGTAGCTGGGTATACTGGTGCCAAAACTGTCCTCGATCGGTACATATGCCGTGGGTGAATTGATTACGTTAAACTTGAGTTGAACCCCAGTAGGTGCCTCGGCGGCTTGTCCGTTAGTCATGAATCTTGCAATCAACTTCTCCTCATTCACACCGTTACCCAAGATGAGTGGTTTCGTGTACCTCCAAGTAATCCTATTTTTGTCTTTATTGTAGGTTCCTTCAGGCTTCGACGAGGCCGAAGTTGACTCTGAGTTTTGATCTAAAGATGCAGAGATCACCAAGCCATCGAGCTGAACTTGCTGACCGAACGATGGGTTGTGAGAGAGCTTGATTATGAGACTTGCCTGATGTGGTTCGAATTTCCAAATTTGTCTAACCAATACAGGAACTTTGCTTCCATCGATGTTCAAGATGTATTTGAGACCGCCCAAAGTACGCGACGCAATCCGCGAGAGATCCAAAGTATACTTCCTTTCGTCAACTTGACGCATGAATTGTTCATTCAACAAAAACTTGTTGAACGAAACTGGGATGGAAATTTCCTGAAGTTGCTGTGGCAGAGCCACAGAGTTGTAGTTAAAAGCTACCTCGCCTAAAACTTGTGACTTTGCCACTTCACCTGTCTTGAATGTGGCATTGATGATTTCAGCGACTGAAGTGTGAAGACCCTCACTGACCAACTGCTGGCTCGACCCGAAATGCTTGAACTGGTTGTCATGCCTGAAAAATGAATTGCCTGTATGTTGACTCACCAATGAAGTTCTGGTGCCGGCCTCATCATGGGGGATACGTGGTTGAATCATCAGCTCCCGAGCTGGAGGAAGGTTGTGGAATGTTCCTGAGTGAAGGTCTCTTCTGTTGACTTTAGCGTCACCAGTTGTGTGCACCTTTCTAGAAGGTGGAGGTGGAGGAGCTGCTGAGATTGGTGAGTACCTGAAGCTGCTGAACCTGGCGCTGCAGTAGCTGCAGTTGCTGCTCCCGCAGCTCCTGCTACTGCCGCTACTCCTGCTACTCCTGCTGCTCCAACAGGAACAGTAGAATCTTGTGGCTTTGCCAGTATCAGAGAATCATGAGTATGATGTTGGAGGGCTGTGGAGGGCCAACCTCGTTAGCGATGCTAGTGGCCGTGGCACTTGATGGGGCAACGTTTTGCGCAGACCAGGGTAACATCATCAGAAGTAGCTGGAGCGTTTCAGCGGGGAACTCTGGAACAGCATTGGTCTTGGGAGTGGCCCCGACAGAGATCCTTGTTTTCCTCATCACCGTAGTCGAAACTGTACTTACCAGAAGACGTGTTTCGAGAACGAGGCTCAGACTCAGATTCCATCTTGGGTGGTACGTCCAATTGGTGGGCCTGCAACATGGACAAGCGATTACCGTGTACATCTATAGGGACATCACTGTCCTCATCAGATGATGCATACTTCACGAGGTTGGGGCCCTCGGGTTCATGGTTCTCCTGGATAGTTGACAGAGGACCCTCAACAGATTCGTGTTCCTTTTTTTGTGGGACAGCAGGCTGAGAGGTACAGTCTCTGAGAATGTCTGTGAACGAATGCCAGATGGTTGACCTGGTCCACCATTTGCAGACACAGGCGCCACAAAGAGCCTCTTTCCACACGTGGTTTCTGTTGCTGTTGTTGAAGATGGCTACTCAGGTTATCTGGTACGGAAGCACGCGTGAGTATGTGTTCTGCCTGGAAGGAATTGAAGACACTGACTGGTCTTCAGGAATGGCATCCACCGTGCTTGCTTTAGTCTGCTTATCCTTCTTTCTTCTTCCAAGAATTGAACCCATTTTAGAGCGCAACTTCAGCTTTTTCTTCGTCTCAGACAGTCCGCTAGACACCGAGGCTCTGGAGCTGCGGTTTTTGGCAGGGCTCGACGAAGCAGCAGCAGTCCCAGCAGCCGTGGAGCTACGACTGGACGCACCTACAGCCTGAGCGGGAGGTTCGACTTTTGCGTGAGTCATGTAGTCCACATAAGCGGCCATCTCATTGTCGACATTGAACTCCTTCAAGATGTAGTTAACGGCGTTTTCGTTTTTCTGCAACATTTCGGAGGTCTTGGCGTTGACAGCATTCATGTAGCTCAAGAAGCTACTAGATAACAAGCCTTTTTCGTGGCGCTTGTAGTTCTCGAAATTCGAAAGCACCGCTGGAGCCTTTACGTTCCACTGGTACTCGCCATTGGGGTCATCATTGTCCAATGATTTGCTAATTTCCGTCAATTCCTTCGAATTTACCAAAGCTCCGAAAATCTCACGTCGTCACGCATAGCAGCAGACAACTGGCCCAACACATCGTGGCGCATCGTCTTAATCAAGGAGTCGTTGACGCTTATCTGAGATGTGACACACGAAGCGACGCAATTCCAGATTTTGTCAATCAGGCCGAATTCCTCGCCCGAATTGGCAAAGAAATCCTTGCCGTTTGCCACCAACAAGTTCAAATCCTGATTATACCTTATGAGCATCTTCCTATAATTGGAAAACCATACCACCAAGTTTTTTTCAATCAATGTTTGTGATAGGTCCAACGAATGGGGGATGAAGTTGGCGACGTCACGTGGCAGCGTAGACGTCAAAATGGACGTGGCAAAGTCGGAATTTTCTGCCATGGTAGCTCTTTGATGTCTTTCACGTTGGTGTTTGGTGCTTGTTGAAATGGAGAGGTAACACCTGTGCCGGGTATACCGGTATGCAGGAAACGAACATATAGGGGACAGAGCCTAAAGGAAAAATTACAGGTAAAAAGTGAAGGTGGAAGAGGTTGTTCAGGTGTTGAGTTGCAAAGAAGCGATTTAACCTTGATTCTCTTGTTGTGCTGCTTTCAGCGATGAGTGTGGAGATGGTAGCTTTTTTTGCTGCTGGTAACATCGCCGTTTTCGCAACCGAGCCTTGCTCTTTTAAAAATCAATCTGGAATTGAAAAATATGTGGTCTAACTGGAGTGACCCCGAAAGAAGTAAAACGAGATTCGTGAGTGTCTGGACGCAATTGCATCAATCAGAGTCAAAATTCTAGAAAATCTTACATTGTGTCCTAATCGGACAAGGTAATGCCGTAGCTTAGATGGTAAGACTTGCTGCGAGAGAAAATAATGCCTTGAATTTGATGTGGGACAGATCTGAGACGTGAGCCCTCTCCGTGAGTTTGTACGATGAAACGAGTAATGTGCCAGCGTAGTCTGGAGGGGCTTTGCTTCATGTGCCCAAATCTCGGTGAATGGATCTGGTTGAGTTGGTGAAGTGAAGCAAAAGCCTCGAGAAGTACTCGCTTCACTAGTTACTTTATGTGTTAATCAGCCGTTATACTTCATAAAGTCACAAAAACGTATGATTTGTAGCTTTGATTGATGTTTGCGTGGTGTACTTCACTAAGTAGTTCATCGGTGTATTAGTTTTGAGGAAGCAATAGCCAGATTTACCAGAATAAAAATGTTTGTTTCTCATTGCCAAAGCTAGGCGTTAACTTTGGACTGTGGGTGTCAGTCTTCACCAATTACAGCCTCACTCGTCTATTTGGCCAAAATCGACCATAACATCCAACGCTAGCCTCCACTATTGTCCCATTCAAACGAAATAGAGTAGAATTGAGGATCGGCCTTCGGGTTTCGGGTGCACTATCTGCCAATCACGATCCCTCCAGAGTCAGCCAAGAACAAACCTAGCTTCGGCCAAACGGCCAGATAACACTCCCTCGAGTCAACATCACAGCGTGATTAATTTTCTCACATTCAGCGCCAAAAAAGACCAAAGAATTTAAGGGATGCGCAGGGCTACATTCGTCCTTTGTAATGCCCTACTTTCTGAGCAAGCAAACCTCTTGTCCATCTCTACACTATCAAGCATAATCAAAAACAAGAAGATTTCTTGACCTACGCATCAACAGCCTTTTTCAAAGGTCAGCCTTGCAAAAAAGTTTCAAAGCCACCACCCCGATCTTGGCTCCCAGCGTCTTCAACTATACCCGTTATCAGTGTCCTACAAAACGCACACTAAACGAGTCACCACAGGCGCTGCACCGCACAAACTGCCGAATTACGAACGCCCTACCGGTTTTGTGACATACCCCGTGTTTGTGACAACCCGTGTTTGTGTTGACAGTGGAGAATTGAAGTTTCTTTTGGTTCTCCTTGTCTTATCAGCGACAAGCTGGGCCTGAGCCAAGCATTCTGTAGCCTCTGACAAAGTGACCAATTGAGCTTTAAACAAGAACTTGGCCAACGTGAACTGCACGTTTGGATTCTCGAAACTGCTTCTTCACAATCCCCGGCCAATCATAATTTTCATCACCTCCCTCAGCAGCATCTCTTATCTATTTTGTGCAGCTGCAGGACCTTCAACTAATCGCATTCAGACGGTGGCTCAACCCTCCGTAGTTGTCCCCTGTAATCATCGAGAATTTCACAGTTAAATCACATTTACCACCTGCTCGCCGAAGTTATGAATATCTAGTCCACACCACAAGTGGGATTTTTCCAGATCCCCACGCTTTTCGCCATTTCTACCTTCCGCCGTCGCTTATCAGTAACGCAGTATCTACATGCGCGCTGCACGCTGATTGGCCTATTGCGCTATCAACACTTCACCACTATCAACCGACACCACCCATCAAGTATTTAAATCCCCCATTTCCACCCCGTAGACCATGTTCTCTAACATTAAGACTAATCGCTGAAAATGTCCACGACCTCTATCGAAGGCGCCACCGGCACCGGCACCGGTGGAGACTCCTTGACCGTCGACTTGAGCGCCCAGTTCGACGGCTCCAACATGGTGTGGGTAGCCACCTCTGCTGTGCTCGTGTGGATCATGGTGCCTGGTGTTGGGCTTTTATACTCGGGCCTTTCAAGAAAGAAACACGCTTTGTCGTTGCTCTGGGCGTCGATCATGGCGCTTTGCGTCACTACCTTCCAATGGTTCTTCTGGGGATATTCCCTTACATTTTCCCACTCTTCAAGAAGCCAGTTCCTCGGTACGTTGGCCAACATCTGCCTTAAGGACGTCCTTGGTGCTCCTGCCGTTGTCGACTCGCTTCCCGACATTTTGCAGTGTTTCTTCCAGGGCATGTTTGCCTGTGTCACTGCCATTTTGATGGTGGGTGCCGGCTGCGAAAGAGCCCGTTTGGCGCCCATGATGGTGTTTTTGTTTGTTTGGTTGACGGTGGTGTACTGTCCCATTGCTTTCTGGACCTGGGGAAGCAACGGCTGGTTGGCCAATCTCGGTGCTTTGGACTTCGCTGGCGGTGGTCCCGTGCACGAGAACTCTGGCTTTGCCGCTTTGGCCTACTCCATGGTGTTGGGCAAGAGACATGATCCTTTGACCTCGGGTAAGGTGCCTAGTACAAACCACACTCTGTTTCTTCCATCGTGTTGGGCACAGTGTTTTTGTGGTTTGGCTGGTTTGGCTTCAATGGTGGCTCTACCGGAAATTCTACCATTAGATCGTGGTACGCCTGTGTCAACACCAACCTTGCTGCTGCGTGTGGTGCCTTGACGTGGATGTTTGTTGATTACTTCCGTACTGGCGGCAAATGGTCCACTGTGGGTCTCTGTATGGGTGCCATTGCTGGTCTTGTTGGTATCACCCCTGCTGCTGGATTTGTTCCAGTGTACACTCCATTGCTTTCGGCATTGTCCCTGCCATCGTGTGTAATTTCGCCATTGACTTGAAGAATGTTATTGGCATCGATGATGGTATGGACGTGTTTGCCTTGCACGGTGTTGGCGGCTTCCTTGGAACTTTCATGACTGGGTTGTTTGCTGCTGACTACATAGCTGCCACCGATGGCTCCACTCAAATTGACGGAGGCTGGATGAACCACCACTATATCCAGTTGGGCTACCAGTTGGCTGCTTCCACTGCCAACGGCGCTTGGTCGTTCGTGGTAACCTCCATCATCTTATATGCCATGGACAAGGTTCCATTCCTCAGATTGCGTTCGCACGAGGACGAGGAGTTGTTGGGCGTCAACTTGGCTGAAATTGGCGAGTTTGCCTACTATGATAGCGACAATGAGTCTGCTTTGGGCATGAAGAACTCAGCGTACATTGCTGAGCCCATCAGATCCAATGACCCACGTGTTGCCCAGTTGAAGGCAGCTGCTTCGAAGCAGCAGGAGCAGGTTGATGGTACCCACAAAGATGGCGAAAAGTTCACCCCGGAGGACTCTAGCGAAAACCAAAGCACAAAGCACTAAAAATCTTGTATTCATACATTTATATGTCGTTTAATTCTTAATATTAGCAATTTGCATCGAGAGTGTAGCCAAGGAAATGACTCAACAACATTACCTGAGCTTCCTTCAATTTTATCATGGAACGAAGCCAATTCAGCCGCGTGCAATGTTGAGTGGACCATGAGCTCCTTGATGAAAGTACTTCAGATTCACAAATATAAGACATATCTCGATTGTGTCTGAGGGTCCCAGAGACCTACGATGGTGTTGCCAAGGATAATTTAAAGAAGTTGCTAGCAAACAATGACTTAACATCGACCGAATTGAGCGTTGCTGACATCAAACACAAAACTGTATAGTGAGAAGCCCGTCTATGGTGCCAATTCACTTGATTCCTTTATATATCAATCAGCGTCCCAGAGAAAACACCGCTTACCTTGTATTCAGACAAATCGTATGTTCGCTCTAGGCATTCTTCTAGGATAGGCAATTCTCAAGGTTGGAAGAATCAAGAACACATTTATGGTTTTTTAAGTGGAAAATCACGCTTTACGGGTTATTGATACACCCTTTGGCATTCCTGAGCGAGCATGTCGAAAATGAAGATTCCCGGAGACCAAGAGCTTCAATGAACAGCTCTCAAGGGTTCCAAAGATAGACTAGTTGAAAAAAAAAAAACAATTCGTTGACATCGTTATGATACATGTGGGACCAGCATAAGAGTCCTCTTCAGATATCGCGACCACGCCAAAGGCCACAGTTGATAGCACTGCACATAAGCCACGGGGTCACCTCAACACGCAGGCTATCAATCCCAAAGTTCCTCTTTACAGTATCAAACCTCTCACTTAAAAAATGACTTCCACCATCGTTCCAGGCGAAGGATTCGCCGATTTCTTATACTTGGGCACCTCCCTCTATGATACCGTGGCCACGTTGAAATCGACCAACCACCCGATGCAAATTGCCTACTCGGCTAGAAAGTACCTTGAGTCACCGATCCTCATAACAATCCCAACTTTGGGACTACGGCTCACGTTTCTGAGCGCACAGTGCCAGGAGCTTCAGCTTATAGAAGTGTTGAACTTTGATATGGTGAAGTTTGCGTACAATGGACAGCAATTGAACGAGATTCTGTTCATTGAGGCTCCGGAGGAGAGCGGTCCAGAAACTGGGGGAATGCGCCCATTGCAGAAACTGGTGGAACCGCCGTCTTTAAAAGTCATCTACAATAAAATATTTGGCCCCACGCATCCCGGGACTTTGGATATGGCCAAGAAGTCGTATACGTTGAGTTACCCTGGCATTTGTTTTAAGTTCACCATCAAGCTGAGAGAGCTACTTAGCAAGCTTGCAGGCCTCAAAGATGACAACCAGATTCTCTCCAAGCTCGCGAATTGGGACGTGGCTCCGGACATCCCTTGTCGGGCGTTAACGATATTCAACGGCAAGAGCTTTGACACTTTCCTCACAAACTTGAAAGAAAACACAGCGTCCAGAACTGGCCTGTTGAGCTCCAGAGAGAAGATTACTGTCATGCTCAGCACACGGGAGATCCTCATTGATTTCCCGGAAGTAAATGGCACAAAGCGAGCCAGCGAGACTCTCCTATTGGGGGTCAGCACCCAGCAAGATGCTCTTCGAATTCTAGGCCCCCCGGATGCATACTTCAACAAGTTCGATTCACACTTGTTGATCCACAAACATCTCAAAAAAGAAGCCAGCTCGCCGCCATGTGAAAGAGCTGGCGTTGTGTACAAGTTTCACAACTATTTTCGGCTAGGCATTGATCTTCTCTATAACCTTAACCCTAGCGAGAGCTCGGGTGGAGTGCTAGAGAAGATTGTGCTCCACAATGGCGGGATTGTTGAATCTATAGATTTCATGCATTGGAACAATTGTAACTGGGAGATTCGTTGGAACCGAGAAAGTCAAGCTAAAGTGACCTCAGCAATGTATTTCCACGAGTTTGACCAGGACTTCCTAGAAGCGATCAGCACCTATAAAACTGAGCCTGTTTTGCTCAACAGAAACGAATCTGAGATCACCCGCGATGAAGACTTGGAGATTGTGCACGTTGCTGCTAACGGCAAGCTGGACTTGTCGGGACAGGGTCTGTCAACGGAGTCGATTGGGTCCAAGCCATCCAATGAGTTCAAAACGTGGGGCCAGTCCAAATTGTACGGCTTCGACCGTTGTATATGGGAGGTGATCGAAAGCAACAACTGCATTTCCAATGTAACCATTTATTAGAATGCAAGCGGCATGGATGCAAAAGAGAAAGTATGGGTGGTTTCGTTGTGATATCAAGCATTATTTGTCTTCGAGTGTACAAAGTCACCTTGCTCAAAGTCACCTTACTCACATCGACTACCCCGTCACCACAGATTCTGCAACATATGCTCATGAAGGCTTTCATACCTTGCAACCTCAACAATATATATTCATTTTCTCATTTCATTCCTACTTTTCTTCCTATGGTTTCATTCGTTGGCCTCTAAATACTTTTCTGGATTTGACCTGCACACAGTGCTCCCTCCAGAAATGCCTACCACGAAGCTTCTGCGGTTTGCAATGCCCAGATTCGATAGAGTGCCGTCACCATGAAGCTCACTCCACACATAATAGCGCAAGCCCCATATACACCAATCCAGAGAAAAAACTCACTCTCAATCTTCGAAGCCTACAAATACTATTCATTGAAAATCTCGATGCCACCAACAACACCTTCAGTGTGATCGATTTGACCAACAACGATATCATTGAATTCAGCGGGATCCCCGAGCTGCTAGATAAGCTAGAGACGGTTCTACTAGCAAGAAACAATATATCTAAAGTGAAGAAGGTTCACAATCATAGCATCACCTCACTTTCCCTAGCACACAATAACCTTACCCGCCTAACTCAATTGGTAGAGCTCAGGCACCTCTCGCTACAACACCTTGTTCTCATAGGGAACAAGGTCACAAGGGAGCACACTTACCGTCTTTTTGTGGTGTGGCTCATCCCCACGTTGAAGGTGCTCGACGGTGAAAAAGTGACACTCAAGGAAAGAAACGAGGCTAAAGAGCTTTTTGGAGAGAGTTACGAAACAGCCACGCCGGCTTTCGATGCCACTATAAACGGTGGGGCATCCGTGCCGGCACCAGAACAGTCCAAGGAGGAGAGGTTGACAGAGGCCACAGTCAGCAAGCTCAGCAAGGAAGAAAAAGAAGAGCTTCTTCGACAGCTTGACGAAGCAGAGTCCTTGGAAGAAATCCAGAAAATTCAGGCTGCTCTCAAGGGCAATGTGTAGGTGTACGATACGAAAACGGGTGGATAGAGGGAACTTTATAGACAAGAAAGACTGGAAGCAACACGGATACAATTAGCCGGAAATGACTAGTGGTAAGCCTCTGTAGAGCAAAGCACCTTCTGGTGGACCGCTTTTTTCTCCTTCCATGTGCTCTTTCCTGGAAGGGGTGTAGATATATGTCCTCTGATATGGACGCACTCAAAATTCTCACCTTCTCTTTTTCCCAGTGTCGACGCTCTTTTGTCCCGAAAAGACGTAAAGCAAGCCTCAAGGTGTCCTCCTCGCACTTGAAACTTCTTTGTTTGACCGTCTTTTCATATAAGAATCCCCTTCTCCATCTCCACACACACTCTTGGAAACGGCACCTCTGTTCAAATGACCACTGCTCTGGCCAGACCCAGGAGAAAGGGCGCTGGCAACAAAAATTACTCAGATGCGTACCCAGAGCAGCTACTAGAAGCGTTGGATCCCCCTGCTGGATCGGCAGCGACGAAGAATTCCAATTCGGCAAGAGGTAAGAAACCTTTAGCACGAGGCTCGGCTACCACTCCCACACCAATATCAACGGGGAGACTCCCTTTCAATTGGCAACCTCCCGCCGGACCAGGCGATTATTTCTCCCAGAAACTTAACCTAGAAGGCGCCTACATAAACACGAGGCTCCAGACCTTGTATTGTCCTGAGCATCCGTACTACGACAGCAAGGGTGGAGACAAGGCGACTGGACATGTGCAGCTGCTTCTATCGCTGCACCCATCGTTGGCAGGTACTGCAAGAGCGGCCTCAAGACGACGAGCCACCAAGGAGC
Organism: Candidozyma auris; assembly: GCF_003013715.1. Taxonomy (NCBI): domain Eukaryota; kingdom Fungi; phylum Ascomycota; class Pichiomycetes; order Serinales; family Metschnikowiaceae; genus Candidozyma; species Candidozyma auris. The sequence goes on from NC_072816.1 coordinate 16,550, forward strand.
CCTATTTTTGCTTGAAGAAGGGCGACTACATCTACATGGTGAGTGAGCCTCCAGGCGAGCCTTACTACATTGGCAGGGTGATGGGATTCACGAGGAAGAGCAAGCAAGATCTCAGCGAGGAGGAGCCAGAGCTCGTAGACGCCTCGCTCTATGTTTTCCAGATTCAATGGTTCTACAGACCCAGAGATATTTCTAAACACACGTCGGACTCTCGTTTATTGTATGCTTCGATGCACAGCGATACGTGTCCGTTGCAGAGCTTTCGTGGCCTCGTGACAGTCAAACACAAGGCGGAGATCGATCTCCCGCCTGGTTCCTCCAAGGAAAACACGCCAATGTCGGCGCTAGAGGCTTACTGCTCGATCCCCAACTGCTTCTACTTCGATAAGTTGTTCGACAGGTATATGATCAAGTTTTACGACATCATAAAGACTTCCACGCTTCTCCAGTACGTCAGCAACGCCGCCAACAACAGTCAACATTACATTTTGGCGCTCAATAAGCGGTTTGAGTTCATCTTCATGGAACCTTCCAGAAGCAAGCAATTCATCAACAACTTTGATTCGACACTGAGTTCTCACTGTGACATCTGCTCTGAGTGGTGTGCTACCAACGAATCAGTCACCTGTGCCGGGTGTGAAAAACACTTTCATATGCTATGCTTAGACCCCCCACTTCTAAAGAAACCAAGCAGAGGTTTCAGTTGGTCCTGTGCACTTTGCACCAAAAAGCACGAGCTTGAATACCAAAGCAAAAAGATGGTTATGCTTTCTCACGACAACAAATCTTCCAACGAGAAGGAAATTTCCGAAACGAGCGATACGATAGAGTCCACTCCTGAAGAAGCCCTCGAGGAAGAAGCCCCAAAAAGAAAAACTGAGAGGTCTCTTCCGAAGTATGAGCAGATGGCCAAGAACTTCTTGATTGCAGATGCAGCTCTCACCGTCGAGGATCGCAGACTCAAGGAGGAATGGAGTATGCGGTACTTGGGTGTCCACACTAGACTCGAAGACGCCGTCGACTTAGACGATAGATCACCTTATCCTAGAGCCTCCACAAGTTTGGGGCCGAAGTACCAGGCTTCTAACATTCCTGAGTACATCGACCACCCTATAGTGTACTACGACGACGACAAGGCCACCGAAAACGGCAAGAAAAAAGCCCCGGCTAAGAAGGGCAACAAGAGAAAGACTGTGGAAGAACAGACCAAGCCTCTACCGCTCCCAAAACAGTTTCAGGACGTTCCTCGGAAGGAGTTTCCCCAATGGCTTCAGCCTAGACCAAAAGGCTACATCGAGCGTGGTGTAGATGACGGCGAAGGTGAAACTTGCACCCTTTTATGGAAGAACCGGGAAGAGGACTTGGCAGACAATTTTGCAAAGTTTGATGACTATGTTCGTGCGTGTAACCCAATTGCCCAGAAACTCAACATGTATCCGACGTCTCCCAACTTTGTGGACGCAATTCTCAAGATTTACTACGACTGTGATGGGGACACCATTGCCTCCATGGAGCAAGTCTCTAAACTCACTCGGGCTTCATTAAAAGAGCCTACATTCACTGCGGAAGAGATCAGGCGTTTTGAGAATGGTGTTAAGAAGTACGGTAGTGAATTGTATCCCACCTACAAGCTTGTGAAGTCGCAGCCGTGCTCCATGGTTGTCAGATTCTATTACTTGTGGAAGAAGACTCCCAGAGGACGACAAATTTGGGGTAATTTTCCAGGACGCAAGAAGAAGCCTAACGCTGCAAGGGACGAGAAACCAGCGAAGGAGTTCGAATCCTTGGCTGATGATGAGGACGATTCTTCATACGAAAATGAGAAGATTGTTATTAAACATCGCAAGTTTCGATGCAAACACTGCAAAACGTACAAATCGGTGCAATGGTTTAAGATCACCGGATTTGACGAGAAGACAGTCTACGACGACAGTATTGAAGATGATGTTGATCCGGACGCAGTAAACGCTCTCTGTTTCCGTTGTGCCAAGCTCTGGAGACGTTATGCTGTATATTGGGAAGATCCTCAGGAGGTCGAGAGGAAAAACACCAAGGGTGTTGGAGGCTACAGAAGGAAAGTTGAGGCAGAGTTGGTCGCAGACGCTGAAAAGATTTTAGCGAGGGCTCAGCAAGAAGGTGGAGGTCTATCATATGATATAGTACCACCTAGACCTGGTGAAAGCTGCGTTCTCATCACTGACGGCTTTCGTCCGACAACTTTGGATGGAAATTTCAGTGGCCATTCTCGGCGCCTTTCGGGTCTCAACAGCCTGGCAGCAATTCCTACACCCCGAGCATCCACAATTAAAACTTCTACTGCTAAGGCGCCTACCTCAAGAAACAGGCTGGAATCAAATAATGTCAAGGCGCCTGCTACTGTTCAAAAACCTTCTCAGCAAATTAAAACAATAAGCTCTCCCGCAAAGTCACGACAGCGGGCCAATGGGACCCCAGTCAAGACTGATGATTCTTTGGAGACCAAGCGGAAACCTCTTCAATCGACGAACGGAAAGGCGAAAGCAGAACCGAAGGCAAAGCCAAAGAAAAAACCTTCGCCCGTGAAAGAAGAATCGAAAGACAATGTGGCTGGTGCCAAGGTCGAAAAGACACAAAATGGAACGACGAAGAAGCCCAGCAATGTAGGGAACACCAAAAAACGTGCCCTGCTTGAGGATCAGAGCAAGAACGCTGAAGGGTATGAAAAAGTACAGCCACCAAAGACTAAGCGACAAAAGCGTCAAACCCCATCTGAAACTTTGAACATTGTCAGTCCCATTCTTAATCCTGACTATATTGTTCCCGCAAACACCATCTCCAAAGTTGACAAAAAGATGTATCCCGCTCTCAACGAAAATGTTCTAAAAGAGATAATCACAAATTTCAAAACAAGACAATTAGTCGATCTCAAACTGCTCACACTGGCCTTTCAGGCACCTTCTCAGTCCGCCATAGAACTTCCATTTTCAGTGAATGATAGAAATTGCTGCATTTGCATGGAATACGACGATAAAGATGACTCTCTTCTTGAGATGCTCATCTGTTCCAATTGTGGTGTAAATGTCCATTCCACCTGCGCTGGTATAGCTATATCAGGTAAACAAAAGCCAGTAAAGCAATGGCTCTGTGATGCTTGCGTCAATGACCTTAGCCCGCAATACTCAACCACGTATTCTTGTTCTCTTTGTCTCGCCAACGAGATGAACTACGAATACTCTATTCTGGGCTCACCATCTGTCAAGCCAGACTATTTGACCCCTGTGCTAGATTCTGGGAAGTGGGTTCATTTGTTGTGTGCCTTGTTCTCACATAATCAAGTTTCGTTTAGAAATATTATACCGCCCTCTTTTATTTCAAAAGAGGTGATGAATTGTACGAGCACTAGGCACGTCGGCTGTGCAGTTGAGAGCGTTTCGAATGTTTTCGTTGAAAATTACACTTCCAGATGTGGAATTTGTAAATCCTACAGTGGTGCTATGATTACATGCGACGCTTGCCGTGGGGAAAAGTACCACATTACCTGCGCCCAAGATACCCCAAATTTCAAACTCGGCTTCAAGCTCGTGCCTCAAAAAATATCAAGAGCGAGCACAAACACATATATCGGAGAAGAGACCGGTAAGTTGGAGCCGGTCCTTCTTTGCCCCAGACATGACCAGAGAAACGCTCTCTACAACATGAGAGCTCTGGGGAAGAGAACACTCAATGGAGAGCTCAAACCATTGATGCAGCTTTTCATTGAAGACATTTGTCGTCTTGCAAATCACAGACTAACTGGACCGCAGCTTAAGGCACACAACTACATGAAGATGATTGAGAAATTCACGCAGACCGAGGAAGAATTGGCTGCAAAAGCGAGAGAAAGTGGTCTGCCTCAGAAGAATAGTAGTTGCAATAATCATGTCTGTGAAGTTTGCAAGCTTACAGCGTCACCGAAATGGTGGCCTTCACCTGAAAAACCAAACGCCTTCAGGTGCCATGGTTGCCATCACCTGAACGATATGGGGAGAATCGCAGAGGCCGATGCTGAAAGTGCCCAACTTGTCAACGAGCTCAACGAGCCAATAAGAGCGGAACATTTTGGTCTCAAAGAACCGCTGGATCACATATCAAAAGTTTACAAGCCTGTCGACGGGAAACCTAATGTGGAACGCTCCATGATTACACTAAGCGAGATATTATGGTAGATGATGGGAGATTATTTTTCGCAGCCATTGTGAAAATGGCACGTGCTTAGTAGCACGTGAGCACAAAACGCTCTTTTGAAAACGACCGTAACCCTCTGGATGGACAATTCGCTATATTCACATAGAGCCCGGTACAATATAATTCTATCCTCACTAATCACCACATCATGATTCAACTTGGCGACCGAGATATGCCGGAGATTCCCGGCACGAAGTTGGCTGGGGAGGAATTGCACGAGTTAAGGCTCATGCTTGCAGATCTTCTCAAACGAAGGAATACACTGTTCCCGGGTTCCCAGCCGGTATCTTTCGAAAGGCATCATCTTGAAGTATTAAAAAACAGAGATTACTTTGTCTGCGAGAAATCTGATGGATTACGATGTTTACTATTTCTTGTTCATGACCCTGCTCGTGGAGAAGGTGTCTTCCTAGTCACAAGAGAAAATGAGTTCTATCATATACCTGGCATACACTTTCCATCCCAAGTAAATGAAGAAAATGGCGAAACTTTTCATCATGGAACACTTCTAGATGGTGAGCTTGTTCTAGAAACAAAGAATGTTCTGGAGCCGTTCCTTCGATACTGTATCTTTGACGCTTTAGTCGTGAACGAGAAAGATGTGACCAACAGGCCACTACCTAAGCGCTTGGGCTACATCACAGAGCATGTCATGAAACCATTCGACAGCTTCAAAGCTCGGCATCCTGAAATTGTCAACAGTGCAGACTTTCCCTTCAAGGTGAGTTTCAAAATGATGAAGCTGTCGTATAGGGCCAATGTGGTCTTGGCGATGCAAGACCAACTATTCCACGAATCTGATGGTCTTATTTTCACTTGTGCAGAGACACCATATATTTTCGGCACGGATGCCACATTACTAAAATGGAAACCCGCTCATGAGAACACTATTGACTTCAAGATGAGCATGGTTTTCAAAAGTTTCCAGGACCCTGACATGGATCCTCGTGACCCGGACTCAACATATACAGACTACGACAGCAAGCCTGAACAGTTCAAGTTGAGTGTGTGGAAAGGTGGAAAAGAATATGAAGAATTCGCTGAGCTTGACATGCCAGAAGAAGATTGGGAGCAACTCAAGGAGCTCAATGAACCTTTACAAGGACGCATCATCGAATGTCGTAAAAATATCGACAATCCGCCATACTGGGAAATGCTCAGATTCCGTAATGACAAATCCAATGGTAACCATTACACCATTGTGGAAAAGATTCTCCATAGTATAGCGGATGGAGTCACAGAACAGGAGCTCAAGGCTGCTTGCCCATCAATAGAAAAAGCCTGGAAACAGAGGGAGTTCGAACGGGCGCAAAAGGCCAAGCAGGGCCAACATCATCCACCAGCACCAACATCACAGCATCATCAGCATCATAGCAGCGTGCATCACCAACACCAGACGGGTCCACAGCCAAATCTCAAGTCAATATCACCGCGAACGCTGCCTCAGCAACAGAAGCGTCGTCCGTCTGAGACTGAGAACTCTGTGCCACGAAAGGTTCAAAAGAATAACAATGTGACTAATTCCGACGAAGCGAAGATGCTACAAGACATGATGCCAGATTACGAGGAGGAAAGTGATCTGGAGTGAAGAAAAAGAGGAATTGGGTAAATGTATTAGTGTGTTATTATGTACAGTATAGAATGTTGATTCAGCTATCGTTCAAGCTGGATGTTGTTGCCAAATTTAGCATATAGGTCTTTCTTGTACAGCGCAAGGTGGTCTTCGATCACTTCGATTTGGTCTTTCAACTCGGAAATCTGTGTGTCCAACGTCTCGTTCTGCTTGTTTATAGCTTCAATAGCAGCCTCAGCTTTCAAAAACACAAAGGCGTCGCCGATTTTGTACTGGATCTTCTCATCCTCATCTAGAAGCTCGATTTCCATGGCCAAATCTTCAATGTACTCCTTCTCGGATTTGAGTTTCTCAAGGCGTTCTGTGAGCGCATCTTTTTTGTAAATAAGCGAGGAAAATTTATTAATTTTCTGCTGGTCCTCCCATAACACCTCCACGGAGTTTTGCTGGCCAGAAGGGAGAAGCTCCATGGTGTAGTATCGAGATAGTAGTATGAGGGAGCTTAAGTTAAGTACGTGATACGCTTTATATGCAAGTCGTAGTCTTGGGTACTTTTCAGCTCCTCCAATTTGCAAGCTTTCACAGACAATTCGAATAGGGGATGGGTTTCTCGTTTAGTTTCATTATTTGGCTTTCTGTGCTATATTTTTGTCCTTTTCGAGACCCATGGTAGAGATTTTCATGAGGCTGGGTTTTCAAAAAGGCACAGAATTTCAAGGGAATAGAATTTCGTGGGCAAAATATAAAGTTGATACAAGGCTTCACTGAATAATATGAAAAGCTGCAAAGTAAAAACGAGGCTTATTTTCTGTAATAGTTTGTGTGATTAAAAGTACCCCTCGAAATTCAACGCCAGTGGTGTATTATTTTGCAGCAATTATGCACAATGGGCATCAACGATAACCGATCAAAATTTAACTTGATATTTCCAAGCACATATTACCATGGAATTTCATAATAAGGGCCACGGGGAGTTTACTAATAACATTTTCAAAGGGAAAATATTTGGCAATGGGCCCTCCGTCAGCCACACTCCCAAACGAGTATTGTACTTGATCAACAAGTTTGTAAAGCTTGAAGCACTTACCTGGTTATTAGCTGTCATTATAAACCTGATAATCCGTGTGGCATATACGGGCAGAGACGTGCTATACTTCATAGAATCCTAGGAAAGGTTGAACAAGTGACGACTACATCTCATTCTAAAAAATTGTAACTTACCAGTTTCCTTGTCCAAGCCCTATCGGGCAGTTCAGGAGTCCACGCCTTTCCCTCTTATATGAATCTAAGGGTGCTCAACATCACGAAATTTAATTGCAAATAAATATATTTCCCTAAACAGTACAAGAAAATGGAATATACCCTGTTCGTAAGTTCACGTGAAATGAATGGCTCCAAAACATCTCCTTGATTTCAACTCTTCGTCGGCTCCATGGAAGCATCGTCAACAAAATCCAAAGTTTCATTACGTGGCGATCCATCTGAAGGCGACTCGTAAACCGAAATAGCCTTTTCTGTATCAATTGGTGGAGAATTCTCCATCTCGACTAGAGGAAATTTCTCTACCAGACTTGGAGGAGGTTGAAGGTAGAGCACTGATAATGAAAGTCCACTAACCAGCCTCATTATCTTATTCCCTAGATAGTTCTCATGAACATCTAGATAGACCTGAAAATGAAACTCGAAAATTCGTCGTTAAAAAATTTATTCGAAACTACCCCAAAAAGTTTATACAATATAAGAGCAGCGCCCACGATTATTAGTTATTTTCTCATTTTATAGGTTTCTTTAAGAGCGTACAAGTATCTACTTCATCAAATAAGTCAAACTTGCAAGCTAGCACCATTTCTAGAACCCACGCGGCCAGATAACGTTTTCAGAAAACAAGTTGGTTTTTTGGAACCATTATCATACTTTCGACGACTGGCACATTTCTAGCACGCAGTCGCTACATTCAAATTTCGGACTTTACACCACTCGTCCATTATATCACCAGGTTTTAAATTATTTATCAAATATTTCTCGATGTCGCCGACACTATATATGCCCCATATTTATCAATGCCAAAATGTTGAACTTCTCTTTTTCAGGGTCTCCTCATGCTGATTGTATGCCGCCGGTATTGCTGCGTTCTTCAGTTCTTGACACTTGGAACAACGTATGTGCGGTCAGTCATTTGACGAACCGGTGGAGGCACCAGTCACCAAAGGCTTTAAATGGCCCACATACAAAGTGCTTGTTTGTATGTCGAATTATCCATGCTAGTCAGTTGTGTGCAAGCAGTCTGTTGGATAAGGAATCTGCTACGCCGCTTGCTAGCAGCAGTGACCGCATGAAAATCAATTCATGTCGAGCTTTCCCCACGTGGATACTTTACCAGGCAGTTTCAACCCGGGCAAGTTTTGCAATTCGAACGAACAATTGATGGTCAATTGAGAGCCTATTTGGAACCAGAGATAATAAAGAAACGTTGTATCACAACATGTAGAGATAGGTGAACAATACTGTCTGAAGTGGCTGATATAGGGTTTCATTCGACTTTCTACAAATCCTCATGGAGATGCCTACTTCTTATGCTCTACAGGCCAATGGACTATGCGTTTGTTCATACGCAATACATTCGAGCCTGGCGTTGTATAATGCTACTAGATTAGACTTTCACCAAAATCAATAAACAATAGCGCTCTAACACATCTATGAGGCACTAGTCATGCTATATAAATCTTCAAAACCACGGAAGCTTAGTATTATTCTCCCAGATCATCGCTCCACTCTTCAATTTCTTGTCATCTTCCTCGTTGTTGTACATGACGGCACTTCTAGAGGAATTTTCTAAATGTAAGGCGGCGCCAAACTTCTTCTCGAGGTCAAGCTGGGCCTGCTCAGAGAGCTCAGACTCCCACACCACCAATGTCGTGAAATTCTTCAAGGGCTCCTCCTCGTGGGGCAGCTCCAAGTAGCCTTTGGCAAGCTCAAGGAGTTGCAATGCATATGTATCTCTATCAAAGTCTGGCGTGTTCACATGGATTTTGAGCACGGTGGCATGGTTGTGATACTTCTGCTCATCTTTGCAGTAGTCGAAGTCGTAAGTCCACACGATAAACCCAATGTGTTTTCCAGAAGATGGACAGTCCAAGCGCAAACCAAAGTACTTTGGCTCGACTTTTTGGAATTCGCTGGCAATGTGCTCGTACGAGTCGGTCCACACATTGACTTGAGCGTTTTTGTCGCCGAAAAGCCTCGTAGAAAGGAACTTTGCCCGCAAGTGGAACCAGTCCGCAAAATCTGCGGTAGGAACCACAGAGATTCTCTCAATGCCGTCATATTTAACCTTAGCGGTCATTTCTGAAGCAAAGTGGTCTCTGTAGAGTGCAAAAAGATATTCAAAGCCGTGGTATGGAACCAAGGAGGCACCTGCGGGAAGCTGGACGGGTTGCTTTGATCCTCGGAGCGGAATTTTGGCAATCGGTACGGCGAACGATTTGAAGCCGTGGTTGGCGTAGTACTCACCGATTTCAGAGTATAAGAATGTGAAGCCATCTGTGCCCAAGTAATCGGTCTGCTTCATCACCTCCATGAACTTCCTCACCATCATCGCAGCAAACCCGTTGCCTCGATATTCTGGGTATGTATAAACGGCACCGATACACCCGCTCAACACGGGGATCTTTACGACTTGGCCATTGTCGTTTTTGAAACGCCATGCCTGGCGAATTAGCACCTCCATTGAGCTCACCACGGTATCTGTGTCTTTCTTTTTCAATGCAAAAACACAGAGCCTATTGATGTCCAGCGAGGTGATCTTTGCCTTGGAAAGCAAGAACTCTCTTTCCACGTACTCTTCCTCGGGCAAGAGATTTTTCCATGCTTGAGCGTTTTTAGCTCTTGTTTCGTTGATAGAACGCAGATCAGTCAATCTGTCGAGATAAAACTCTTCTGAGTGAGGCATAATGGGGCGCTGTTTGCTGTCAACAAAGTAGTTGATAAATGAGTGACAGGTAATAGGTATAAATAAGAAATTGGATGATCACGATGTGGGAGGAGATAAACTCGAGGGTTATCGCATATCGTTTACTCTAACGGCAGGCTGTAGAGACTGATGACATCTAACGGGAAGAGGGCGCGAAGAGATCGTGGCCCAATGCGGTAGGAAGCGCACCTTGGTATGCGAGGGGCGGTTATCGACGGCTACCTGTCACCAAATTACATAGTGAGGGCCCATAACTCCCCACAGTCACTCGCGCTAGTCACTGGCGGAATCAGTTACGGCGATCGCATTCCTCAAGGCGAGAATGTGGTAGTTTGCAGGTGGAGAGTATATCAAAGGTATATAGTTTCAGAATAGGGGTCCCTCGGTATGTGCCGATTGGTCATTTGAGGTCCGTATGCAGCCGAAATGGCAGTGTACTTATCTATGGTCAGCGCAATTCTGTTAGCATAGTCGAATCTCTTCACTTGGATCAAGCATCAGCAGGTTACTGTCTTTAAGCTGCCGCGGGACTCATCAGCGGGAGTGAAACGCGATCCTGTCCATCTGGAAATATTTGCGCCCAAATAAAAATTAAACTCGTACAACGTGGGGAGCAGAATGGGGAGAAGTAGTCGCAGATCACCATTGACTTCCCGAGGTGGAATTGAAACTGCAACAGATATTACAATAAAAATCTCTTCGTCAAACTTTTTTGTTAATGCCTCGGAGTTACTCGTAGTCTTCGGCGAAAGCGTCTCTCATGCTGTTCACCTCATCATGAATGTTTCTTGTGTTGCTGTTGTACAATCTCAACACGATATCGTCATCATCCCACCCCTTGGCAATGTATTCGTCGATCTTGGTCAGCGCAGCGACCAACTTATTGTGGTAGGACTCGTATTCGTCGATCAACTCGTCAGTAAATTGTGGAATTTTGGAGTTCTGCAAAAGCGCCTCGCCTTCTTCCACCTGGAAAATGTTGATCACAAGACTTACTACAGAAAGCAACTTTTGCACTTCTGTCTTGTACTTCTTCGACAAGTCGTTGAGATTGACGGGATTCGTGCAAAGGCGCTTCAGAGAGGCACGCAAGTGATACCTGATAGGGTCGGCTTCAATTCGGTGGCAGAGATCGAAGATCCAGTGCAAGTCGTAGTTAGGGCCTTCGGGAAAGGGTATCAATTTTGAGTAGGGGGAGTCAGCGAGAATATCAAGCAGCTTTCTTACAAGGGAGTACTTGGAAGTGCCACTTGGGTATCGAGACCAGACCACATCAAGCAACTCGGCTGGGGGATCAGGAACAGAGAAAACTTGTCAATGAGCAGTTCGCTCATATCCAAGTTAGGCACTCTAAGCTTCCAGAGTATACCCTTGATGTTTGCCCAGTGAACAAACGACTTGAGCGCCACAATCACTTCTGGCAGCAGCAAAGCCTTTGCTCCGTAAAACTGCTCCACGTAGTCTCTCATGTACGGATCGTCGAGCTTGTTGCCAATATGGTGGTCCGTATGAAAAAAGCTCAACTTGGCACAGTACAAGAGTATGTACCCCCACTGCAAATGTTGATCTGTGACGCCCTTTGCAAACTCCAAAGCTTTCTTTCTCATTTCCATGTCATAATTGAATTTCAGCTGCTTGTATGGGATCACCGACGAGTGTTCTTCCTCATACCAGCCTCTGCGCTCAATCTCCCCTGCGACACCCACCACCGTCAAGCAAACGTCTTGAAAATCTGCGAATAGCCGAGTGTCTATACTCTCAAGAATCGAAAACGCCAGAATCGTCGCAAGCGACTCACTCAAGTCCTGGGGGTAAATCACCAAGTGCTTGTCTTCTTCCTGGACTCTCTGGAAAGCGTCGTTGACATATTTGAATTTTCTTCCCTTCTTGTTGATTGCTACCGTCAGCAAGCCTTCAGCACGTGAGATGATTGTGTCGGCCACGGCTATCAAAGCGTCTGCAGTGGACATGGCGATTTGGTTTAGTGATAGCGGTGAAAATCGGCTGCGTGTATACTGATACGAAATGTAAACAGTCGCGATAGTGTTGGAGACAATGTGGAGGGAAGACATGGAGAGGGCACTGATGGTGCATAGATATATTGAAAATTTCGAAATGGAAACTTGGCAATAAACCCAATTTAGTGGGAATGGTTTTCATCCTGTGTAGCCTTTGGTACATTTTGTCATTGGAGAGTACTATGAGGGTGGAGGTAATCTATGGGTTGAGGAAAGTTTTCGCAGCCACCCAGTAGACGGAATCCACTTACTATGCAAAGGTGACAGAGACTGATATTACTGGGCGTAGAATTGGACAGTTGAAGGGCAGTCGTTTTAGTTTTTATCTGAAACGAAATTCTGTGAATATTTTGAGTTTTCAAGAGATGAGTAACTTTGTGTTGTTTCCTAGGTAGACAAGGTCAATAGTACATCTGTGCTGCTTAAGTTGCTTAAATACATTTTGGCAGTAAGCAATGTCTATATAATCATAAAAGTTTGAGTAAGCATGTTCATCCGTTTCCTTCCTTCAAGAGGCAATACTTCATGGGATAGCCTTTGCTTATTCTGTTGAGCAACGACACCAAGCAGAGTGACACCTTCAGATTATATTCAACTGAAGTAAAATCTCTAATTAAGCATACAAGAGCCGTGTTATTAAGCCGTATCCGCCCATGGTGCTCCTCTAAAATGATAACCTACTTCCGGTTTAACACCTACGTTAGTCAGCAACAAGAGGGGCCAAGCTTACTAATCTATAACCAAATCTGCTTGACATGTTAGTAAAATCTGTTTTGGACGGGTTGCATGGCAGAGATAGGAGTCGCTTCAGCACCAACGCCTATACCAAATAAGCCTGGGTTACACAAAAATGTGAGCGACAGTATCGTATTTTCTATTGCTACGATGCCATCCATAGGAAACACAGAGCTTGCCGCTCTTTTCGCTTTTGTCGTTAGTGTCTTGTGGAGTTTAGAAAACAGGATTCTTTAAAAGTGCCCAGAAGTTACACAAAACAGTTGGTGACAGCTCCAAGTGACAGTTCTTCATGAGATGCTGAAAATTCCAACAGGTAAAAGTGTCTACGATTCTCTTAATAGTGTGTTATTTTATTATGGTGATTGTGTCACGGTTTTTTGGAGGCATCCGTTGAAGACAGGCTTGGCTGAAGAGACCGTAACTATAATACAGCTTTAGCTTCAATTCAAGGTTGGATGGGTTCATATGTGCGTCATTCTGATTTAGGCAATTACTGACCCTACAGGCATTTTAAGCTTTGGCCATAGCCGAAGTTTAAAGGTTGATCTGTTGATGATCTATTTGGATCGGAACACTGCTTGACAACAGAATGGCCAGAGTGATGTGGATTTACAATTGGATTATGTGAAGTGGATAGACTTCCGAGGGTTGTATCATGACTTTGTTGAACAGGCAATGGTAAAGTCTTGTAGGCCACCGAGAATGAAGACTAAAGGAAGACCCCAGTTGAAGCAATTTATGAAGGAAATATATTTCATGAAATCAGAGGCGATCTAGTATGTATTTCATGGAATCAGAGGCGATCTACTCATAACCTCAGTCTGGGAGCCACATATTGGTTTCTATTATTTACTGGCAGCCTTCATAATTTTCAGCAGCCTACAACGCAACTTCAATAGACCACTGGAACATTGAAAGCATTCAAGAACAAAGAAACAAACAAAGAGGCAAAAGATAGAAAAATAAAAGTGGACCTTCACAACAAAGGGAAAAGTCAAACCTTAATGTGTGCCTAGTGTCAGTCTTGGTCTCCAAAACTACTAAATCAAACATCCTCAACTGAAAACCACTTCCACATCCTACATGCCAACTTTTTCCCGACTCGTAAATTGCTTTTCCAGCCCACGGGCCGAGATAGTATTTCGTTAATTTTTTTTTTTTTTTTTCTTTCCTTATTTTTAGTCTCCCACTCGGGTGGTCCTACACCTCCTCCATGTTGCACCCATTCCACGCCGCAGCCAGCACACTGTCACCCCTATTCCGTCAAGTCTTGGCAGCCTTGCAAATCACCTACACTTTACTTTTGGAAAAAAGAGAAAATGGATGCAAACTTTGAATGTGGCATTGTCGTTGGAGGTTAACAAGGTGACCTTCCGGAGAACGTTTACCTAATGGGGTTAGTGATCCCCGGCACAGTGGTCCCCTGTACAGTACATGAATCGTCGTCGTAGCTTAGCGTCGACAGCCAAAAGTCGTCTTTGACATGATGTCTTTGTTCCATTGTCTGTGGGAGCTGCCATTTGCAAGTTCCGTTGTGTTTCTTTCTTTTTGCGTAGGCCTTTTTTTTTTTCTTTATTATTTTTTTTTTTTTTTTCTTTCTAAAAATTTCGCAGCCGATATGTCCACCTCCGGTATCTCCAGTGCATTGCAACTTCTCGCCCCATAAGATGGCGAGCTCACGTACTTTTCTGATATTTGCTGGGGGGATGTGCTTCGGTTGTCATATTATCTGGTTGGTTTTCATGACCCGCTTGTTTGCTTTCAACACCTCCTTTTTCACTCTTCTTTTGGCTCTTGCCTGTTCCTTTTCTCCTTTTTCTTCCCCGTGTATTCTCCGTATGCGGCCAGTGGCACCATTTACGACGACATAATGTTCTCAAACGCACGCCAAAAGAGATATACCGGCCCACCCTCGGAACTCGTCCCACACCACTTGGAGCACTTACGAGCTTATTATGTTCGATTATCTGCATCCAGAAATTGAAAACATCAAGGCGGATAGAGCACGAGATGCAGAATCTCGTTAGACATTTGCAGGTGTTGTAGGCACAAACTTTTAATGTCGTAGTGTGTGTGGTCACGTGACCTCACCGGGCCTTAACCCCCGGTGGGTGCCGTGCTGTCAAACGGAACCGGAAAGTCCATTCTTGTATTCCGACTTCCGAGCTAGAAGCGCCTTTACACAAAAAACGAAACAATCAACTACACTCAACGCTCTTTGCCCTATTATATTACCTGAACCTATATATTTCCCACCGTAATTGTACATCCTAAGCTTGAGTGATATGCTCAAGCATGCCGTTTGTAGAGAGTCAAGCATCTAGAGCTTGGCTTCGTCCTTAGTCGCCCGCGATTCGAGAGGCGCTCATCTATGTTACACCGTAGTTTCGTAAAGCTATGCAGCGATGATTGGCTTAGTCAAGCGAGATTCCGCCTTTTCACCTCGGCCAAGTTAGTTTCTTTCAGCCTGCTTCTTCTGGCGTAACAACTTGATCTTCCTTCTCCTAGCATTAATAAACCAGTTACTCAACTGCTGCTGATTGAGCCCTGTGGTCATCATCAACTGCGTCTTTTCAAACGAATTGGGGTATGGGTGGTTCAAGTGGTCGTTGAGCCACTTCAACAAAATATACGTAGTTTCCTTGGGCAAGTTGTTTCTCGTTCTGGCTCTTGTAGCCAAACTGCTTGTTTCTGGCGTCAGCGACTTTGACGAAGGCAGCCCTGGTGACGTGGGCAGCGCAACCAGCGGGCGGCGCTCGCTGCTCGTCAGGTCCCTGTGCAAAGACAAAGACCCAGAGACTTCGCTTTGGCTCCCGCTTCCTGACGCTGGAGCTGCCACGTATGGGGTATATGAAGCGTTGCCATAAGGCGAAGGATGGTAGTGTGGGGGCGAGTTGTACATGTACTGGTACAGGTAAACGGGCATCGCCGCGTATGCTGGGGGAGCAGGCCCCGTGACAAGGGGTCTCTGGATGGCGAACTGGGGCTGCTGCTGTGGTAAAGCGCCCACGTTCTTGTTGGTGAAGATATCTGAGATTGGAGGTAAAGTGACTCTGTTGTTCATCATGATACAGTTTGCGGGTTGTAGTTTTTCTTTAAAACGGAAATGAGTGAACGCACACAAACGTGGTAAGACTTTGGTCTGGGAGGAAGGAGGATGATCGATCGAGGCGGATCGCGCTTTATATATAGCGGGTGACAAGAAACTCGACCCACAGTTAAGACATGATTGCTTTGGCCAAATTTCTTGGGAGATCGTTATGCAGCATGCAGATCTGTCTGGAAACACCCGCAGAGCCTGCGCAGAGTGCAGAATAGGAGCCTGCGCACGTTATCCTAAGTTTGGCGAGCGCTTTGTTTTAGTAAGTATTTGGGGATGTGCCCCTGATTCGTCGGCATGAGCGAGCCGTAATCTAGCATTGACAGGTGCGCAGCCGTTCGCTAAACTACCTGCCAGTAGTCAAGAGCGGAGGCTGCCGAGGTTGCCACAGTGTTTTTTTTTTTTTAATGAAGGTTTCATGCTCGGATAGAGGCGCAGCTGCCGAAAGGTTCGTAAAAACAAGCCAAGCAAATGTCAAAGTGTCAAAGTGTCAAACTCGTGAGTGCCAAGAAAACGCTATGCACTCATGCAGAGAAATTTCTTGACCCTCGGAACTCGCATGATGCCAAGCGCCCAACTACACGGAACACGGAACAAGCAATTCTCGTTCCGTCGCAGGCCCGCCTGAACCATCTCTTCAAAAACCGCCATCTCACAATGTTGTTTTACCAGCACGGCTGAAGTTTATCCTAGCGAGCGCCACCAAGTGACGCCAGTCTGACATTTGACAGTGGTTGCTGCTTGTGTGCAAAACGGGAATGACCAAAGGGGAAAGCCCGCACCGCTTGGCTGCAGGCAGGTGTTCCCACTCCTCTCAAGTCTAAACTCTGACATATGCACCGCTAAAGTGCTGTCACAACTTCTGTTGACGGGGTAGCCTGACACGTGGTGCGTGGCACTAGCCTTCACTTGCTTTACTCCGTCTATCCACTCTGTCCACTCCGTCCACTCCGTCTATCCCGTTTCTCCCGTTACTGATCCCGATGTGTCATTATTTTATTCCGCCTCCGCCTGCCAAGCTCAGCACCACCACCAAAGCGTTGCGCATGCCTGGATCCTGCCCTCGGAAGTGTGATGTGTCAAAATCCTCCAGCCTGCATGCACGACCGCCCCCCGCAGAGAACGACAAACTTTTCAAGGGCACCCAGGCGCTTGTATGCACGCTCCCGAGCCGCCTTCAAGACTTCCGACATAATTCCATGTCAACTTCACTTACCGATTTAGCATCGCGCCCAGAGCCAAGAGTGCTGCTTCCACCTTCTTGACACCTGTCCTTGGCATCAATAACACCCTAGATAACGCCACGTAATGCCAAGTGTCACCTGAGAATGCCATGATATCATTAATCATTGTCACAATTTTTTGGATGACAATACAGTTTCATGACCTGGGAGAGTTCTTTCTTCGCCATCTCTTCAAGAATCGTTCTGTTAATTTCGCAACCTCAGGCAAGTGTTGAGACTTTTAGCACACTTGCGTGTTGAACGAGTGGTTGATGCCATTCGGATTCTGGTGGCGAACTTCCGAGCCGGAGCCAGAGCCAGACAAGCCGCAAGGCCCCAGGTTACTTTGAGAGGAAAGCTCATCCTGCAGAAATCCTGCCGGGCACGTCTCGGGAGCTCGGGCCGCGCAATCTCGGTTCCAACCTGTCAGTTGCAACCAACTAGTACAAACCGAACTTCGGCTGATGGAATAGATTATTCCAAACGCTGGTCAGTATTCCCTGCCAAGATATTCGCTTAAAGCTTCTCGTTCAACAACCGCTCAAACAGCACCTTGTCGTACTTGACGTACTTGGCCTTATTCTTGGTGAAATCGCCGCTTCCGTACTTATCATACAACTTGTTGTAGGCATTGATGATGAGCTTTTTGATCTCGCTTGAAAGGTAGTTCCGCAAATCCTTCTCTTGAATGTTGAATTTCTCGTAGTTCTTGAGCGCCTCTTCAAACAGCTCGTTGAAGTTCTTGAAAAGCTCCTTCACCTGCTCTCTTTCCTTGTTGCTGTTTTGTCCACCATGCTGAGCATTGGTGGTAGTAATCTGCGTCATGTCGCGGATGATGATGTACGAGGCGTAATTCCAGTCATCCAAGAAGAGTTTGAGGAACCTGTTTTTCAAGCGCTGAAGCCTTTCCTGGCCAACGACTCGGAGTTTCTTGTAGAGACCCTCCAGGCGGTTGACGATAGTTTCGATCATGACAATGTTCTTTACGAGCAAAAACCCTTGCGTCAGCTTTCGAAGGCCATTATCGCCAGACTGCTCCTTCAACCGGATTTCGATATTCACCATGAGCTCATCGATGAGGTCCAGAATATATGAAGAGATTAGGAACGCTTTTCTGTTGGTAGCATCACCTTCAGCTCCGGGGATCACAGAGGTGTAAACTGAAATAAATTGCAAAGGGGGCTTCACATCAAGCCAGCTGCCAAGCTTCATGTCCTCCATTAAAAGCGATACAGAGTCGTACTCGGCGATCCTTCGGATTCTCGATAACACTTCCACAACAACTTCAGGGATACTTTGGTCTGTACACTTCTCCAAAGCTAGCACTCTGCTCTCCACGTACCTGACCCACTCGCTTAGCAAGCCCTGGGCAATATTGAGAAGACGAGTGTACTCACTGAAAGCGACTTTACTCACCCCCAAGTTGCAATTCACAACCTTACCCAAATGGTCATCGAGGATAGCAAGATTGTCCAATACGTCCAAAATCACGAGATCCTGGCCTGTTACGCCGTTCAGCTCCAAAAAATTACAGTATAAGCCAAGGATCTTGGCAACTCGGTTGTCCAAATACTGAGCCACTGCATTTCTCGCAACCGGCGTGTCCAGCACCAGTAGCTCTGTGCTGACCTGGTAGAGAGCACTTGCAGCTTTGTTCAACTCATCCACATATTGGGCCACACCGTTGCTGCCTCTTTCATAAGGCATGTTGGCGGCACGTTTCTGAAATTGCATGCCTCCTCGAATGGAGCCATCTTTACAGTCAATTTTCTTGCAAGGGCCTTCTCCATCGCCTCATGAGCCATACGTAAATTACCTTTGTTGGAGAAAAATGCAAGCACGGCCACAATGTCGGCCTGTTTGGCAACTGCGCCTCCATCAAGGTCAATTGACAGCACTAGTTTCGTAAAATGACTAACGACATTGATCTCTGCCTTGTCCACTACATTGGCAAACGTTACCACCACATTGTCAAATTGGTGGATTTCTTTCTTCATTTCTCTGGACAAGTCGTACGACTCCAGCAAACACTGTAGATACTTGACTGTGCCCACGGTTTCTATGGGACTCGTGAGAAGCCTCTGGGATTCAGCAGCACGACCAGCATACAAAGAAACATCTTTTAAAAGCTGCAATCCCTCATCAACAGAGCGCTTCTTCGACGTAAGCGCATTGAACTCACTCAATACGGGCTTGATTGTTGTTGAGGCGGAGGACGTTTTTGTGGAGATGGTGTGAAGTCTCTTTGTGATATCGTTGAAAAGCTCCTTAGACCGCGAGAGATTTTGTGTGAGTACAGCCACGTCGGCTTCGTCAATGTCAACATTCATTGGGGGCGTTTTTGTGTTGTTAAAAGTGCAGTTGAAGGAGGTGGATTTGGTCAAGTGTTGATATGGGGGCGTGTGCAGGAAAAGTGAAATATGTAATTGACAAGAGCAGGCTCTACGAACCCTGAAAAATGAATGATGTATAGGTAGGGATTGAGACAATAAGGCTTGATAACAGTGCCTTGGAGATTTTTTTTTAAGTTGAGATGTGATTTGTTTATAGTTCGTGCAGTAAGTCAGTGAAACTTGCTTGAAAGCACACAACTATGGACTGGAATATGATCTTAGCAATATAATGGGTATTTTCAGGAGTGACTGAGTAAAGTTTGGATTGCAACTGGTGTATACGAGATCTGTTTGAATAGTATGGTTCTCTATCATCTATCCCTAGGGCATCTGCAGGAACGAATCTAGTCGAAGGCTAATCTATCTTCACCAACGAAGGCAACTAGTGAATTGGGAAGATTTCGATTCTCAAAACCATCGAATAATCCGCCCCCTTACTTTTAATTGCCTACTTTTCCCTTACATTCCTCGAGAGAATCTTTTGGAAATCAGTGTGCATATTTAGTGCCGCCTACATATTACTGCTTCATCTTGATTCAGTCATCTCATCAAGTTCGTGAATATCGTCATGTTAGAGCCAATTCCCGTATTTCGTGACTCTGCTGAGGATTTGAGAGACTTCTTCGTTGATTTGGAGAACTCTCTTATCAAAATCAGAAAGGAGAGAAGTACAAGGAAACAGTACAAGTTCCCGACCACTAATGGAGAAGCGGTGGTTGATTCATGGAAGTTCAACGAATTCGCCTATGGTACTGATATAGAGCTTCCCAGTCAAGCTAGAGGCTTGTTCACGCGAGATGGCAAGATCATTGCAAGAGGCTACGATAAATTCTTCAATGTGGGAGAGGTTGAAAAATCTAAGCTTGAACACCTCCAGAAACTAAAAGGGCCCTTTGCGCTAACCATGAAGGAAAATGGGTGCATTGTATTCCTCTCCGGTCTTGAAGACGGAACGCTTGTCGTTTGCTCAAAACATGTGACAGGAGAGCCAGTCATAGAGAGTGATGGTAAAGGCTCTAGGCACTACGAAAGGGCCAAGAAAACCGTCTATGAGCATCTAGAGAAAGCAGGGAAACTTGCCGAAGAATTGGCCACCTTCTTGTACAAACACAACATCACAGCAGTCGCTGAACTTTGCGACGATGATTTCGAAGAGCATATTATAGAGTATCCTAAAGAGTTGGCAGGGCTTTACTTACACGGTATCAACGCCAACACCATCCAGTTTCATTCTTACCCAATGAAGAATGTGTACGCTGTCGCAGACTACTTTGGGTTCAAGAGGGTGTACTATGAGCAGTATGACTCGTTTGACACCCTTTGGCTGTTTCTTGAAGAGAAGAGTAAGACGGGTATCTTTCAAGGAAGAGAGATCGAAGGATTTGTCATTCGAGCCAAAGATAAGGAAGACGATGACTTTTTCTTCAAGTATAAATTTGAAGAGCCCTATGCGTTATATCGTACATTTAGAGAGGTTACCAAGGACCTCATCACCAAGAGGAGGGCCAAGGTACAACTCATTCTTGAGCAAAGAAAACATGCCAGAATTGTCCAAGCGTATCTTGACTTCGTCGAAAAGTTATTTTCGGAGCAGCCTGAATTAGCAGAACAGTATCTCGAAGAGAAGGGTATTATCAAAGTTAGAAAAATGTTTCTCAAGGATATTGGTCTTGATCAGCAAGATGGTATGGGATTGGTTGCCTTGAACGAGAGCGAAAAGCTCACTAAACGATTCAATGAATTTTTTGAAGAAGTGAAATTCAGGTACATCTTATTTCCGATTGCCGTTGTTGGCTGTGGTAAGACCACCGTCTTCAGAACCCTTGCTAACTTATTTCCCAAATGGCAACACTTCCAAAACGACAATTACAGTGCTCCAAAAGAGTTTAGAAACTCGTGCGTGAAGTCTCTTGCCGACCTGCCACTATTACTCCTCGACAGAAACAACAGTCTGAGAAAAGAGAGACAAAGTTTAATAGATGACATCTTCCAGATGCGCTGTAATGTGCTCGTTCCTAATGTGGGTCTACGCTTCGTGGGAATCAATCTCACCGCATGCGATGACAAAGAGAAGTTTTCGAAGGTAATAAGAGAACGTATCGAGGCTCGTGGTGACAATCATCAATGCGTCAACGCCAAAACAGAGAGACAAAAGACGGAAAGAATCATCCTCTCTATGGAGGCGCGTCTTCAACCACCTACGCTTGTTGCTTCTGCACCAAAGAATAAGGTCGTCAAAGGCGAAGATCTTGAATCTCCAGATGACCTGTTTTACTCAATGATAAATTTCGACATCACCAAACTGTCATCTTTGGAAATCGCCAAGGAAATCTGGGCATATCTATCACAGCTTCAGCAGTTTAATGATGAGCGTGATCCTACAGAGGAGGAATGGCAAAGAGCATACCAAGAAGCCCTTGACTATAAGCCAACCTTCAAAAAAGTGGTTTCTTCCAAGAACTTAGGTGACAAGAGACCAGAGTATTATGGCGTTCGAATAGAAGACGTGAGCGGGTTGATTGATGGAGTGAGTACTAAACTTGGTGAGCAAAAGATGTGGCAGTCCATGAGAGCAAATGACAGAGTTCAAAGAGAGCTCCATGTAACCATTGGCCACAAGAACAGCATTTATGCGTTTCCTTCGCTAAAAGATAAGTGGAATGAGTTGGCCCGCAGATTCGCCATGCAAGTTGCAAAGAAAGAGTCTAAAGAGGACAAATTTGTTCCAGTCAAGTTCTTCTGCGACGTGCATGTGAAGAAGTTGGTAGTGTTCGACAACAAACTAGTGACTTTATCAGTTCAAATACCTCAGACATACAAGAAGGAGGGGGAGAACATCATCCTTCAAAACCCAGCTCTAGAGCCGCTAAACGAGCACCTTCATATCACTGTGGGCACCGTCTCTTCTTCGGTAAGTAATGCAGACCTGAACGTCTTGCTTCATGAGTTACTGAAAAAATACGGTGACGTCTTAGCGGACGGAGAGTATCCTCTTAAAGAGACAATCGCCAGAGTATATTCGTTTGACAGGCTTCTAGAGAAACAGCAGGTATTTATTTTTTTTTAGTTACACTTTCTGATCCCACGTTCACATGGCCTAGTGAAGTCAGAATATACAAAATGCATGGAGTAATTCTATTTTATGTGGATCAAGCAGTATAGCACATTAATTCTTCTCCACAATATTTACACTTTGCATGCAAATTGCGCACCTCAAGCCATAAGTGAAAAATAAACTTACACGAACAAAAGACTACATCTTAAGGCGATGTCGATACGTGTGCTTTCGGAGCCGTGGTTAATCATGCCGGTTTCGGTGATTGGGTGTGGCAAGCTGAGTCTCTTTAGGGCACTCAAGCTGCTCTACCCACAATTTGCTCATATAGAAAGCGATCGCCTGGCTAACAAGAGGGACTTTTACAAGAGCCTTAAAGATGCATTTAAGGATCATCTGGTCGTTCTTGCAGATAGAAACAATCACATGAAGCAACACAGAAGGGAGATATTCGAGCTATTCGAAGAGGACTTTGTAAATATTCTCGTGGTGAATTTTGTGGATCCCAGTGTCGACAAGGAAACAGTGAAAAACACCGCGTTTAAAAGAATCAAAGCAAGAGGCAAAAACCACCCAACAATTGACGGACACGATACTCGAAAGGTCAAGATGATTTTGGGCAAATTCATGAAAGATTTTACTCCGTTTGATATCGATGAGGCCACGACGTCCAATCACGTATGCGAACTTGATCTTGACATGACGGAGGGGTTGCTTCCTACCACTATGGAGATGTTGTCGTGTCTCCATGAGCACCTTTTCTTAGAGATCCCGGACGAAAAAGAGGTATTTCGGACTTTGATGAGAGGGATGGAGTACAGAGTACCAAATAAGGAAAAGAAGTTTCTTCAGCTTAAGGGAAAGTCGCAGGATTCACATAAGAATATCCGGCAGGGGAGTTCTAAGCGTCAAAACAACCGCAGTGGCTAGGCAAAGTTCGAGAGGAAGCGGTCGCAAGTGGCACATAGCCAGTCAATTAGGTCAGGTACTTGTGTCGTCAAGGGTAGGTCTCGCTAGTCACGATTCTGGGATGATACCGTTGAGGATTTCAGCTGTGGACTTGCAATGAAATGGACATTTCGTACGTGAACGTAACTCATCAGCGGTTCGTACCACGTCGCGTTGCACTTTGAGAAACTATTTCTACAATGTGATGGTAGATTCAATTCACCCTGAGCAAAATTATGAGCACAAGATCGGTACATGGGGTTTGTGTGTTTTAGATCTGGGATTATGAGTATTTATAGATGATGATGATTTTGGCATGACAGGCTTTTATACGGGAAATGAAGTAGACATTCATAGCAGCCATGCATGCATCGAAATGCCCCATTGTAAGTTAAGTCTAGCTCATAAACGTTTAACTGCTTGGCTGATATCACCAGGCCGGAGTTTACAGAAGACTTGAAGTTTCAGAGATTGGCAAAGAGTGCTCAAGAAGGTAAACTCTGCGGTACCAGCACCCACCAATGTACACTTACATTGTTAATCTACAGCAAGGAGAGTATATTGGGAATTTCGCCCCAAACATCTTAACATGCAATTTCAAAACGAAAATTCACCCACTTGTGTAAATTTCACCTTAGTCAGACCAGCTAGTTTAGTGTACCCCTGGCTCGTATATTCGCATTTTGAGCCTCTAGCACAGCTCAATTCAGCCCAAAAGATTCTCCAGCCAGGCCCTACTCCAGAGGATAATTAAGTATAAGAATAACCCCGGCAACCTCAATTTCTTCTAAAGACTCTCTTCTACTACAGCCCTTTCGATTCCCGGGCAGCTCGGCGTCACGGCCTCGGAGTTATCCCCACAATACCGGGCAAGCAGTGACCATCTGAGACCAATAGGGACAGAGCGAAAAAAAGTGGCCTTTGACACCAAAAAGCAAAAAACTGCCCAGAATTCTGAAGAAGCAAGGAACAATCCATACAGTTATCGCCCGCCCATCGAAAGCTTCTCCATCCAGTCCACATTCTTCTGTTACTTTGTCGCAGCGTCCAATTGGTGCTCGTATTTGTCGCTGCCTCGGTTGCAAAACCCTCGAGTGCCGAAAAAGCAACGGAAGCAAGCCCAACAAAATTTGAAACAAGGCATACGGGCAATACCAATCACGTCCAGAACTCTCAGTGATCAACTAACATAGATCCAAAAACTTTCTTCATTTCCCACTGCAACCTCTGCCATCCTCGCCTGTCCCAACAAAAATTTTCCACCCACCCCAGATTCTGTGCGAAATCTTCCATCCGCCCAAATCCACTTTTCCACGTCAACTTCTTTCTCCAAGTCCCTTGATGGTCAAGCAGCTCCTCGTCGACAACATAGACTTCGACTCGGTGCCCGCAGGCACCATCAAAATTGACTGTCTGGGCGCGTACATCGCCAATGACCATTTAATCCGGGGCCAGTATGGGCTTACTCAGAGCTCGCTGCCGCTGCCGCTGGAACTGAGTGAAAGTGAGTCTGAGGAAGAAAGTGGGCCACTGGCGTCGACACTGGCTGTGCGTTTGGCGCAGCAAATGGTCACTTGTCCAAGCACAGACTCGGTGAACGCTCAGAACATTGCGTTGCCTCAGCATAACTCAGACATCATCCACATGAGCGTGGATATCGGGGGGACCTTGACCAAACTCGTGTATTTTACGTCGTCGTCGCTGGACGTGGACGACCCACTGAACCTGGGAGGAAGTTGCACTTTCAGGATTTCCAGACGGGCAATTTCGAAAAGGAAGCCCTCTCGCATATGATCCAGCTCATTCGCAAGTCCATCATCAACAAGCTGAACCCGCCAATCACGTATGTCATGGCCACAGGAGGCGGTGCTCATAAATTTTGCAAGTTGATGGTGCTGGTTTTTAAGACTCATCGCTTTCCTATTCAGATTGTCCGTAAAGACGAGATGGAGTGCCTCATCAAGGGCCTCGACTGGCTCATCACCAAGATCCCCAACGAGATCTTCACCTACGATCTCACCGCCAACCAAATCAAATTCATCACTAGCCCTTATACTACGGAGGACCAAATATACCCGTATTTGCTCGTGAACATTGGCTCTGGTGTTTCCATGGTGAAAGTCACTGGCCCCGGTCCCCACGGCTTTGAGCGTATTGGAGGTTCGTCTCTTGGCGGGGGCACTTTGTGGGGGCTCCTCTCGCTCCTTACAGACGCAAAAGATTACACGGAGATGTTGGAGATGGCCCAACGAGGCAATAACGAGAACATCGATCTTTTGGTTGGTGATATCTACGGCACCAGCTATAACAAAATCGGATTGAAGTCCACCCACATTGCATCTTCGTTTGCCAAAGTGTTCAAGAAGCTTCGCTTTTCCAAACAGGGAAAGCCGCTCACGCCCAGCGAGAAGTTGGCGCAGTTCAAGCAAGAGGACATAGCCAGGTCCCTTTTGTACCTGATTTCCAACAACATAGGTCAGATTGCGTACTTGCAAGCGCTTCGGTTCGATCTCAAGCGTATTTATTTTGGAGGCAGTTACATCCTGGGGCACATGCAAACTATCCACACATTGAGTTACGCTGTGAATTTCTGGTCCAAGGGCGACATGAAGTCGTATTTTCTTCGGCACGAAGGATACTTGGGCAGTGTTGGTGCATTTATGATGGGCCCTAACGGTGATGTTCACAACGGGTGCTCTAAGCATTGAAAACTTTATAGAGATGTCTACCGGCGGAAGCAGGGCTGACTCTTATTTATTACCGCAGCAGGCTTGCGGGGTTCATTACACAAGGCATTAGAGACGACGTAGAAACGGTCCACAAATAGATTTGAGTAGAGTGGCCAATGTGACATTTTTTCTTTTGAAAACCTTACTCTAAAGATTGTGGTTATCTCATGCTCTGTATGGGTCACTAAATCCGGTTACGTACCCGTAGACATAAGCGAAAAAACCAGGACGTAAGCAGCCAACTAAAGCCTCAAAAAGGCTCTTGAAATTCTTTAGACATTATTCGTACCTAATTTCGATGCATCCTCGACCACGAGTCGTCTTTTACCCACAACTCTTGTGACATAGTGGAGATATCAAATGGCTGCGAAAAGATAACGTAAATGCGTTTCAGCGTCCATATGAAAACTTCCACAAACACAAGAAAGTATCATAAGACCCCGAAACTTAATCAGCTACGGCAGTAACAATCTCTATTATCTCAATACCAACTCAAAGTGCACCCCTTTATGCAATTCTCTCGAGACTTTGCACTGGATCTCGGAGTTTTCGTGGTGCCTCGGTGTGAAATCCCCACAAAAGGCAACAGGCTCAGGTATTCAGTCAAGAGATACCTTAAAATGACTAAAAGTGACTAAAAGCTAGAGGTTTTTCCACAAAGTCACTTCAACGAGGGTTTCTGAGCTCTCTAGGAATTTTCCTCTTTGTTTTCGAATTCTCCATAACTTGATGTTGCATTTCTGGCCACAGACTCCACTCTGCCGGACACTACATCTCAACAAAAAACGAACCCTCACCACCAATCCAAACAACTCAAGCAAAGCCGTGCTCAAGCCAGCAGAGCAAAGCACACTGTTAATTTGACTAATTAAAAATTTACTACACTTCTCAAGAGCCTCGATACCATCTACAATTGGGACCATGGAGTTGGTCCAGGTTCAGCACACGGAGGAGTATGGCCCACAAAACGCCTTCCCGCCATACTTCCACAATTTAAAGGCTTCCTCCAATAGCCCGTTGCACGTGGCCAGCGAGTGGGGCGGCGACTACGACCAAGATCTGCCCCTGAAAAGCAAATCCTCGGCTACTGCAGTGGAAACGCCACTAAAGAAGGTGGCGGCAGTGCATCTCATCACTCCTGGAAAGTCCAACAACTCTCCCCACAGAGCCCCATGCTGAAATTGGGAACCTCTACAGCAGACCTGGCAGCCCCATCTCCGCCGCCAGAGACAAAAGTGGGGCGGAAAGTGCAGCCCACAGACGTGCTTTGGGCAATGCTCAATGACATTGTCGGGAAGGATAAGATGGCCAAGTTTGGCCAGTACACGTTGCGGTTGTTGTTGTACCACTCACAGAAGACACAGGACTGGCTCAGTGACGAGTTGGTCAACATCAAGCTGATAAACAAGACGTATGCCAGAACAGAGCACATCATGGACTTGGTGATGAACTTCTTGCAGAATCCGCAGGGTTTCGCTCGCGTGCTAATAATCCTTATTTGTTCTGTGTTCAATCTGAGATTTGCTGCAGTGGTGCCGGCGTTGGGCATGTACAGACAGTTTCTAAGGTTCGGCAAGTCTCCCTTTCGTATACGGAACTTGTACAACAAGATTCGAGATTCAGTAGACACAAGCTCGACAAAGTGGAAGATCAGCCCCAGCATATTCTCAAACACGACATTGGGTGAGGTCATCTCGCTCTACTACTCACTCAACGATGAGTCCATCTTGATGTCCAAAGTTGGACTCATACAGAACCCCACAGTCAAAAACTTTGTCTCCAAGCATGAGGCTTACGCGTGGTACTGCGAGTCGTGGTACGCTCTTTACAATGCATATGTCAACCTTCAGCACTTGAGGCAGCAAGAGATGGATGTGAAGATTCAGATCCAGGTGAAAAAGAGAGCGAGAGCGATCTCCAAGCAGCTCTTGGGCGGCGGGTCCGTGCACAATCCTATCCCCAGTCTATCAAGTTCCAATCTAGATGATGACTCTAAAGATAACCTCGCGCTAAAAGAAATCATGTTCAAGAAAACAAATGCCAACATTGATATCTACAAGACGCTCTCCGACATTGTCTTCAATTCCTACACAGTCTGGGGCATGGCGCTCCATTTCGACACCATCCAAATATGGATGGGCATCAGTGCATCGTTCCTCAGTTCTGTCAAGTTGTACAGGGAGAAGAAGAAGGAGTTGGTAAGTAAATGTAAGACCTGAGTCTCGGCGCTTACACATTATGACTTTTATAGTAAATGCCGATACATAATCACGTCCAAGGAACAGATGTTCTTTTGTAGTGCGTTCGTGATGCCTCGTACAACTCAACACCTGAGAACTCAAGTGTTGAGGATATCTTCGAGCGTAACTGTGGATGGCACTTCTGCAGCGACCTTCCAGAATTTCAGCAAATGCCTGGCACCCAGGTCACAAGCAATGACGACAATGTTATGGCCAGGGCCTAGCTCCATGGCTGTCTTAACCGCAGCAACACAATTGACTGCAGCAGACAGGCCCCAGAAAAAACCATCGTTCACACACAAGAACTTGGCCATTTTCACCGCCTGGTCGTCAGTGACTCTTATGGCACTATCAATGTTATGCTCTCCTTGCTTGAAGTTCCATGTGAGCCTATTCAAACCAACACCTTCAACCATCGTATCTACCTGATGCCTTCTTTTGCCCTCCTTCTCAACTGTGTCGTACATGACACCATAGTTGACTCTATTAGCAAGACCAGATCCTTGAGGATCGGCAAGAATCACCTTGACCAGTGGCAGCTTTTCCTTCAAGTACTTGGACACACCCAGGATCGTGCCGCCGGTGCCAGATCCTGTAATGAACACATCTAGGTCACCTTCAGTTTGCTGCCAAATCTCAGGCCCTGTAGTATTGTAATGTATCCTCCAGTTGAAATCGTTCTCGAACTGATCAGCGAAAATGGCATTTCTACCGCTTGACTCCTCATTGACCATTGCAGCACCATTGCGAGCAGCATTCGTATACTGGTTTGGATCCACAATGGGCGCTGGTTTCACAGGCTCCAACTCAGCGCCCAACGACTTCAACAATTGTAATTTCTCAGGCGAGGTATCGTCAGGAAGACAAATGTGGGCAGTATATCCCAAAGCATTGGCCAACACTGTGAAGGAAATACCTGTAGATCCAGAGGTTCCCTCGAAGATGATATCGCCGTTGTGGGGCTTCAAACGGCCAAGGCGTTCACTTTCCTTGATGATTGCAAGCGCCACACGATCCTTCAGCAGCCCTGCCGGATTCATGAGCTCGAGTTTGGCGTAGATTTTGCAACCGGTTAGACGCAGAAGCGACTCAATCTCCACCATCGGCGTGTTGCCGATGAGCAGAGCAACGCCGCGAGTTTTAGGTCTTAGAAGCTCATTCTTTGGCCGACTTTGCCATAGCGAGTAGACCGTGAAGAGAGCACTTGCTGCCAAAGCTCCATACAGCCAGTCTTTCCACAGCATGGAGTGGTGATGAGATGTGCAGGCGGGTTTGTAGAATGGGTGCAGGTGAAGAAATGTTCCAGTGGGCAATACGACCGAAGAGGAGGAATATGAGAAATTGGTCGATTGAACAAGCTTATTCGTTGAATGGATTTGAAAAGATGAGAGTGTAATGATGGGGGAATCTGAGAATGTAGTGGTGGTTGCACCGTCGAAATGAACATATAAGAATGACTAGTCTGCCCAGATAGAGATGAAACTGTACTGATTATTGCACTCGAATTTAATACACAAATTATTGAGACTGATAAATGTGCTAGAATGAGTCAGTATCTTTATTGTATTTACTTTTAGAGATAAGGGGCAATTGAGGGCAACTCAATGACTGTGGGTGCTTTGAAGAGTGGGTAAGCTACAGCTTGTAGGCAACATTCAGAAAACAATTTTGAGAGTTTAAGTTGCAGTGGCGTTTATTTTGAAATTTTGAGTATGCAACCAGCACAAGAATATAAATTGAATAGGTAAATGAGTCTGTGCTTCTTGTGAACAATGGAATTTTAGTGCTCATAACTGTGGAGCGTTGAGACCGTTTTTCTGAGACATGAGGGCGGGAATTGTGGATGCTACGTTGACAAGGCGACGTAAAAGTGCCATTGAGCCAGCCAATTCCCATGGCAGTTGCTAGCCTGACTTCATTTGCTATTGAGGTTGCTACAGTCTCAAATTCATTAAATACGTTGGTTACAATTGCATTGGGAAACCGTCAGTTGACTATTTGTACTATGTAGTAGCTGACTCGCCTAAAGAATCATGTTTCCCACCAAGGCAGCGACAGTGAGAACACCACCAGCAGTCTGGCCAGCAGCAGCACCAGAAGAAGACTTGAGGACGCCTTGGAGGAGCTCTTGGCGGAGGAGGAGCCGGAGGACTTGGAAGCAGCCGAAGCAGAACTTGACGACTTAGCAGAGCTAGACGCAGTGGAAGAGCCAGAGGAGTGGGAGTGGGAAGGGGCGAAGAAGACGAGTCAGCGGCCGAGACAGAGACGGCAATGGCGGCAATGGCAGCAATTTGGGTGAACAACATTGTGTAGAATAAAAGGTGTGGAAGTTGGGTTGAGTCAATATGTGAGCGGGAAAACCTTCTGTATTTATATTCTCTGAACAAAGCCAGAGCCTGCGGTCTTCCCCTCGTCCACCTGGCGGGACCGCAAAGCTTATTCAGGCTTGCCGGGAGTCCCTGCGCATTATGACAATTCCAGTTTTCGCAACCGCAGTAGCTGGAGGCGCACATGGGGCTGCAGTGTGCGCACTGCAATGTGTCGAAGTGCGCGGTGACATTGGTTTACGGATCGCCCACAGGACGTCCGTCCTCGTAAAGACCCTCCTCTCGCTAAGCGCATGGGGCGGAGCCCAGGGTTTTATGTATTTGATTGATTTCGGAGCCGGCTTGAGAAGGGCATGCATTCCCCAAATGCGTTACATTCATTTCCGGCAACGGAGAAAGGCTGCTTCATTGCCTGCATTTTCTCGAGCTGACCATTGTCCGAGAGTGGGGGGCTTTGATTAAAATTGGAATTGACGTTTGTTGCGCTTTCCCTAATCATCTTCAATTCTCCGTGCTGTGGTATCTCATCTTGCTGAAGACACAGCCTGATATTAGAGGGCGCCGCAATTCTGTACCGCTGCGCCTGGCTTCAACCTGCTGCCTTGCAGGTCGATAAATTGGCGCAACCGTAGTAATTCCTATGCATTAACGTTGTTTGCGTCCCTATTCATTTTTGGCTTTATTTTTGTATTTTTGAGGCTTTTTGCGGTGCCACGGGCTCGCTTATACCCAGTGGGCGCAGTTGTCTTCAGAGACAGCTCACTAAAGTCGCAATTACAACACCGGGTCGGCCATGTCACATCAAAAGTGTGGCCCGTTGAGCAATCAAGCAACACTACATTTCAGACGCCTCACTTCTTTCTCTTCTTCCTCTTCTCCATCTTGGGGGCACAGTCAGGGCAATACCAGATGTCGTCATCTTTAGGCGGACTGGTTATGCCCACACACGACCAGTGGAACCACTCGTACTTGCAGTCGTCATTGTCGCATCCGATCATCTCACCAAAGGAAACGCGTTGACAGAAACAATACAAGTTGTTATCGGCGTCTTCGCCTGCTGCGCCTGAAGGAGCTCTCGGACCAGCATGCGCCGCTCTGGAGGAAACCTCTGGCGTGCTTTCCTCCAGTCTTCCATCATCATAGTCCTCCGACTTAAGTCTCTTATATCTCCTCATCACAGAGTATGATCTCTTCTTTCTAACTGGATCTGGGGTGTCTCGCGGCGTTGCTGATGCAGTCTCATCAACCGACTCTTCTAAAGCATCTTCATCCACAGGAGCTAGAAGGTCATCGCGTTCGAGCTTTTGGATATCCACCTCAAAGTTGAACATGTGTTTTGACACTAGGAAAAGGGCCGTGTTCGCAAGTAAAATCTTCTCCTTTTGTATACTCTGCATCTGTTTCAACTCTTCTTCGATTTTCTGATTTAATTGCACCTCCTTTGGGTGCTTGGCGAGGGTGCCATTTGTGCGTATGAACTTGTGGAGCTGGGAGTCTTTGCTTTGGTAACGCCGCCTGGCTTCAGCGAGCTGGAGGTCCTTTGTCTTGATTTCATCAAATAGATGTTTCACTTCAAGCGGTAGATTCAGGAGATCCTGCGTGTACTTGTCCAACACCGCTGTAGTGTCCATTCTGTTCGATGTTTGAAAAGTAGTCAGTGGTGCTGATATGGAGTGAGCCTGTCGTGTGCGCACCATCAGATCAACCACTACTGCAGTAGATGGAGTGAACGGACAAAATTAGAAAGAAAAAAAAATCTCATTTCACTTGCTTTAGGAATGTATGATGAAAGTGATTCTACATGTTTTCTTTCTCTTTGTCTTGTGGAGGGAGAAAAGAACGGCCTACTTTTGTCGCATGTTTGCAATCTTATACGACTTTTGCTAACTCCTTAGCCATTTTCGTTGGGGATTCTCACGGGTTCACGCTTTTAAATGAATGTTTCTTGCCAAACATCAGGCATTTATTTTTCCAAGGTTTCAATTAAGAAAGCAAAAAATCAAGAAAGCAAAGAGGCATAGTTATTTTTCGTAAGTTTTGGGTCCTCGTTTCGACAACAACCTTTCAAACCTATTTCCTATAAAACCCATGAACGTAACTCACTTAAATTTTTCTTCTATGCTTAATGAATTATATCACAAGACAAAAAAGAAGAAAAATTGATAATTGTGTAGCGAAGAGGTCTACGCATTGAAAAGAGTACGGTTCTATTTTGAGGTTTTTTTTTAGTTGCCTCACACTTCACCTTCGAGGTGAAACTATACTTGTAGTTTATCACAAGGTGGCTGGCTACAATGCCAGGACAGCATCTCAAAACATCAAAGTAATGAGAAACTTGAATACTAATCGCATTAAAGAGAAATACTTAGTAGCATGAACGGTACCTGTCATTGCACTTGAGAGCTGGATTCTAGAGAAGCACAAGTAAACCAAGTACATGAAATCTTGAAAATAAATTTCGTTAGCAAGAGTAGAAGTATTGAGAGTACCGACTTGCTGATATCAATTAAACGCCCCAGATTATGGTGACTGGCCTCAAAATTCCAAAACGATTAGCACAAACTTCAAGATTGTGCAAAAGGCAAACTCTTCAAGTACTTTTTGTGGGCTCTGATCTACTTGAAATGGAAGTTCATGACTTCATTGCTTTCTGCGGCTCTCCTGGGATAACGGATAAGAGTATGTTGGTGGCAGTTTGGGATCATATACCGGTAATGGCTCTTGAATTGATCCAGTAGTTTTTGAATCTTTGGCAGCAGCCGCATAGTTGGATCTCTCTACCGACGCGAACGTGCCAGTCACCGTAGGTCTAACCCTTTGATTATCATAAGCAATAACGGGTATTGCATTCTGACAATTAGAAGTAATATCGTTTTTTGTAGGAGCTCGAGTGTCTTTCTCTTCTGCATTTATCACCCCCACCACAATGGCAACAATGAACAAAGTTATAAAAAAAATAAGAAATGGTCCAAAGATTATACCGAACGCTTTAATGCACCTTTCTGCCCAGGTAGTATCGTCGTCCACAAGTTTTTTCACAGCTGTGATGGTTGTTCCATTGATTGTTATATATGTTGAGTAAAGCTCTCGTGCCGACATGCTAGAAGACAGGCTCGTGAGCTTACTTGGTCCGATCCGAGAAAGAGGAGCCATTCTTGATTGCTGATGAAAAGCACAGGAACAACATGCTTTTATCTATGATGCATCTCTGGTGTCTTTCCTTGCAAGCTGAAGTAATACTTGAGGACACCCAATTGGGAGTTCCTTAAAACTCCGGGAGTGACCATAATGCCATTAGCCTGTCACTTTATCTCATATAAGGCAATCGGGAACAACTCCTTGCAGATTCTTGCATTCCCACTTCAACAGAGACCTGAGGTAAACTTTCCACGGAATGCTCGTGAACCAACGTGGAAATTGAATTGACTTAAATCTACAATGATATGGATTAATATAAGAAAGCCCCATATAACATAATATGTAATCGCTTTTACAAAGATATAGGCCAAAACTCCTTACGGGAACTCACATAATCGTAGAATCACTCACCTATCCATGTCGATTGATCTATATCCAAAATAGTGACACCTTTTCATCTTGTAACTTGCAGCCACACTTGCCCCGCAATTTTTCCAATAACGACCATCATACCTCACTTGCATCTCTTGGAATCTCATACCCAGTATCTCCTGTGCTGAAATTGAGACCTTGTTGAGGGACATGAATGGGGATAACATTGCAACAATGAAGTCAAAGTGAATTCTGCAAGATGAACAGTTGATGGCATATTGGGATCAGACTTCAAAAAAAAATAGAAGATGAACAGCACAACGAAAGTTGAAGAGACAAATATTCAATTGGAGTCAAAAGATAATAGTTCGTAGCTTACTTCCATCTTCTACTACTCTAAGTTCATCTTTAGTTCATTCAGCTCTTTTGAACTAATTAAACGAAGACAACAAAATCGGAAACCTCGATCATTATAATTAAAGTATTCATAAGTGAATCACGACTCATTTACATCAAAGAAACACCTCCGATGAAATTGATGTGCATCAAGTTTAAAGCGCAGACTTCAGAATATTTTTTTGGCGGCAATTGATATCTCTGAAAAATACCAAATTCTCTGCAAGACCTTATTGCTCTCCAATGCTTTCCTGAGATGACGTAAAAGAGTATGCCGGTGGCATCCGGGGATCGTATACGGGCAATGGCTCTTTTATTGATTCAGAGGAGTTTGAATTGTTGTGAGAAGTTGTATAGATGGACATCTCCGCCGATACGGACGTGTCAGTAGCCGGTGGTCTTCCCTTGATTATTAAGAGGAACAGCGGGTCTTGCATTTTGTCTATTGGAAGTAGCATCGTTTCTCCTCCTTGATTATTAAGGGGAACAGCGGGTCTTGCATTTTGACTATTGGAAGTAGCATCGTTTCTTCTCCGATGATTACTAAGAGGAACAGCGGGTCTTGCATTTTGACTAATGAAAGCAACATCGTTTCTTTGGTAAATTTGAGAATTTTCAGTGCGTTTCTTCTTGTCTTCTATAGCACACAAGACACAACATAATAGGCAAAATCCACATGCAAGTGATCCAAAGATGATTGTGACAATTTTTGCAGCGGTCTTTCCCACGCTGTTGCTTCCCAGATAGCCTGAACCTGGTATGTAACCTGTGAAATTCGTAAAATTTCTTCCAGTGGTGAAATTTGTTCTGTTAATTGGGATATATGGCGAGTAAGATGTTTTGG
Source organism: Candidozyma auris (assembly GCF_003013715.1). Taxonomy (NCBI): domain Eukaryota; kingdom Fungi; phylum Ascomycota; class Pichiomycetes; order Serinales; family Metschnikowiaceae; genus Candidozyma; species Candidozyma auris. The sequence goes on from NC_072816.1 coordinate 51,817, forward strand.
TCGAGGAAGACGCTTGTGTCCGGTAAGACGCCCGTGTCCGGTAAGACGCCCGTGTCCGGTAAGACGCCCGTGTCCAGGAAGACGCTTGTGTTGACGTGCTAGAAGACAGGCTTGTGGACTCATCAAACCACCAGTTCCAATCGAATAAACCCATTTTGGTCTCTTATGAAAACACACGGGAAACCTGCTTTTATCTATAACAATTCTTTTGTTGTAGCACTCGCTTAGGATTCCCTTATTGGAAATCTATAGAACATCAGGAGCGACCATTTTTCTTTCCCTTATTACCCTGAGGAAAGTGGGAAGTATTTCTTGCAGATATATGCTTTTCCATACATGCAACCTAAGCAATCAACAGGAGAGCCGACCATAAGGTCGACTCCCTTGGATTGCTTGTGAATCATCATGAAAAATAAGCTGAACTGGAACAACGATAATAATACCAGTCCAAAGCGGTATACGAGAATACTTCAATACCCTTGCAAAGTTACTACCAAAACGCACATACATAGGCACCATATTATTCAGCCATCCATACCGACTGATCAAAGTCGGCCTACAGACACCGAATAAAGCGACATCTTCTCGTCTTGAAGATGCAGTTTTAATTACCAAGCGATTTTTCAATCCCAAGCAGATGCAAAAGGTCACCAATTGGGCCAGTGCCCTTGTGGCTCTTTGTAGTTGCCTAAGTAGTCGATATCCAATAGTGGCCAATACCATCCAGCAGAACTGAAGGCTCTTTAAAAATCATATACTAAGGACTTGGCCATGTGGAGCCATTGATACCTTGCAGAGGAGCATGATTGAGGATGAATATACAACAATGAAGTCAAAGGGAATGCTACAATACAAACAATTGAAAGCAGACGGAGATCGGGAAAAGAAGATAACAATCAACTAAAAAAAAGTAAAAGAAAAAAAAATTAGATGGAGAGGCCAATTTCTTCATCAGAGCTGGAACGATCGAAATTCTTTTGTTGACAACCATCACCCACTTCACTAAATTCGTCTCGAGTTCCCTCAGCTTCCCTCCGCTTTCTTGCACGCAAATGAGCAACACTTTTTCCGCCCTGTGGTTGACCTGCACAGCGTCCGCGCCGAGCCGCCCCATGGAGTAAGCTCCTCAGAGTGATTGAGACAAACAGTGGCTAGCGAACTTCCTGCCTTTTGCGAAGAATCCGTCGACCTCAACATGGCAAAGGTCAAGAGCGAGCAAGAGGAACCAGATTTGAAAAATCAGCTGCAGAAGCTGCTGCTGGCGAAAACTCCGGGCCGCCAAAGTCAAATTCCTCCACAGCTGACAAGCCTAAAGCCTACACGATCAAATATAAGAGACCTAGAGGTTCAAGAGCATGTACCGTTTGTCGGGCCCGCAAAGTCCGTTGCGATGCCGAGATCCACATTCCTTGTACCAACTGTATCACTTTTGGGTGTGAGTGTGCTCCCAGAGACGAAGAAGAGGACTGGGACAAGACCCCAAGCCAGTGAAAAAAGGGCGAGAGGAAGATGGAGAAGACGCTTCTTATGCCCATGCTCATCCTCATCATCCACACCCTCATCTGCATTCTCACGCTGAAGCACATCCTCATACACCTGGTGGTGCGGAGGCTTCTTCGATTTCGATGCTGGCTGCCGAACCCATCCACAATATTTCCCAGGTGAGTGTGCCGCCTTCGTTGACGTCGAACTATAAGACCAGACCTTCCATGCACAAGAAAGATATGCTTAATTCTAAAGCCAAGGCTGCCCTTACGTTTGTTGGCCATTCGAGTATTGGTGCTGTCACTCTGAGACTCGGGCAGAATCACGTCCAGCTCACCGAAGACTTGTTTGAAACAAGTGAGAACTACTCTGCGGACTCTGTGGAGCTTGAAATCTTGAAAATGAGAGGCGCATTTCTCTTGCCTCCTAAACAGTTGGCTCTAGACATCATAGAATCGTATTTTGAGCACATCCATCCGCTAATGCCCGTGATCAACAGAACTGAGTTCATGAGAAAGTTCAACGATCCCAACGACAGCCCGTCTCTCATGCTTCTACAAGCGGTGCTTTTATGCGGGTCGAGAGTGCTGGACAATCCTCTTCTTTTCGATAGCAAGGGCCTGAGCAATTTGGCGTCCTTGACCTTCTTCCGCAGAGCAAAGTCATTGTATGAAACAAATTACGAAAGTGATCCTGTTCTGATTGTGCAGACAGTTATTCTTATCGGTACGTATTGGGAGGGCCCTGAGGATGTCACCAGAAACTCCTTCTACTGGACCCGCGTTGGTGTTGGCTTGGCTCAAGGTTTTGGCTTTCATCGTGACGTCTCTTCATCTCCGTCTCACAGAAAATGATAAAAAGATCTGGCGCCGTATCTGGTGGTGTCTTTTTGAGAAAGACCGTAACGTGGCCATCGCCTTTGGCAGACCTCCTGCCATTGATTTGACCGATTGTGATGTGCCCATGCTCACCATGGAAGATTTCAATGAGGACGACCATGAGACGGGCATCAAATCTCCATACCCCGTTAACGAACTTCAAGCCTTGTATTTCATACATTTGGTCAAGTTGGCCGAGATCACTGGTATCATCATCAAGCACCAGTACACAGTCAAAGCAGAGCTGATGAAACGAGTGAACAAGTTCAGTGTCATTCAACACTGTGACATGCTAATGGGTATTTGGTTCACAAACTTGCCTCCTCAACTACTGTTTTCTCTCACTGAATCATCAAAACAAAACTTTTACGCGTGTCTATTGAACGCACAGTACTATAACAGACTTTATTTGATTCACAGAGCAAACTTGTTGAGAATGGCTCGCTCTTCGTCAACCAATCCGAACAACTATAGGTATCCATCCTGGGGTATATCTTTCCAGGCTGCTCGCATGATTTCTATTGTCTCGAAGATCTTGCTTGACAAGGGGGCCTTGAAATACTGTCCTGTTATGTTCGTGTACATCCTTTTCAGTGCATTGGTGATGTTGATTTACCACGTGGACTCGACAAACCCAGTGATTGCTTCGACCGCCTCCGATGCATTGTTTATTTCTCGTGCTGTCTTGAAGGAGCTCGCAAAGTACTGGCCGATTGCCAGTGTGCTTATAAAGTTGTTTGACAAGTATGCAAATGACAAGATGAAGAGAGCAGAGGTCATTGAGAGAAACAATCAGATCGTTGATCATCAGGAACGCCAGAAGACAAGACACTCTGATACTGGTGCTACGACACGCCCGGAGCGTGTTCAACACGAGAGAGAATATCAGACGGGTGGCCCAGCCTCTCCGGCAAATCTGGCCACCTCAGGTGTTTCTCCAAGAGGAAGTTCATATAACTATGGCTCGATGCCTCAGACTCTGCAACCACAGCCAAAACATCCCCAACCAGACCTCGAGCAGTTGGTGCGTCAGTATAAGAAGAAAGATCAGAAGGAGGATAGCAATGGACATGAACAAAGTGCTCAGCTGCATCATTCAAAGTCCAGTCATTCAAATGGAGAGCATACTCTACATCGGTCAACTCATTCCCTGACATTTCGTTGGTTACCGAAAAGGCACCCCCCTCCCAAGGCTTCTTTGAGAATTTCGAGCCAACACAATTATTCCCCGCTGCAGGCATCAGTCATCCACCTCTCGCTCCCAGACGCCTGTTGCAAAGACAAGGAATGATGAAGGAGCAGCGACAGATGAAGAACCTACCATGGATGATGCCGTTCAAACTGATGGTCTCGAGGCAGCTCAGCTGATGACACCTCTCACGAACGCCCAAAATAATTCAGGGCCCTTTGCTTCAGCCACTACTGCCGGTGCACCTAACGATCTTTTCACCAACTTTATGGACAGCTCGTTCATCAACATGAACTTGCAAGCAACTGCAGAGGAAGATAACTACTTGAATGACGATTTTGGATCGTTACTCAACTTTCAGTCCATGTAAACTATATCCGTCTCACGGCGTATGTGCTGTATATATATTTGAATATTTAAAAAGTGCGTTTCCCTTTTGTCCTTTTCAGTTTTTTCCGGCCAAGACTCTCCAAGATTTCGCTTCTTTCAAGTCGTTGACTGTAGCCCACCATATTTTGCACGACCAGTTCGTACATCTCCTGACTACTCTTCAACTCTCGTATTTGGGCCTGCCAAAGCGCACTGAGCTCGAGAAGCTGATTGAAGTTTTCTCTCATTTTCGTGAGCTTCTCCTCTAAAGCCTCGTCAGAGGATGTTTCAAGTATAGTCTCGACGTGTTTTGAAGATTGAACTCCTCAATGCCATCTAGAAGTGTGTTTGTCTGCGCTAGAAGTTGGCTCTTCTTCTCCTCATCCAACTTGAGGCTGTCAACGTTTGGCACCTCAAAGCCTGTCCAGTCTATGTCCTGTTCTGAAATAGATTTTTTTCGTTGATGAGGCATCTGATGACTGATTTGCGCAACATTTCCCTTCTCCAACTCGTCCAAGTTGATCGGTATTCCGAGGTTCACTAGTAGTTTGTGTCTGATGTTCAGTCTGGTCCAGTTTGGAGGCAGAATGTGGGGTATTTTCGAAAGCAACAGAAATTGCTCTTTTGCGCCATTTCGAAGTAGCCCCTGCCCAGTAGGCACACTCTTATATTCTGGGATTTTGAAAATTCGATCAAGTGTATATTGCACTCTTTCGTCTAGAAGGCTTTCACTTTGGAAAACGTCGCTGCTGAAAGTCGGCTCACTCGTTTTCGGTGAGGTTTCATAAGATTCGGAAGCCTCCTCACCCTGAAATTCATCAAAGGACGCCTCATCAAAGGAGCCAAACTCGTCGTCCTCGTCTTGTGCTGGTGCCTCCGCCTGGCGCTCTTCCACGGGTGTTTGTGCATCGATTTTATCATCTATGAGCTCACCATTATCCACATTATTTGTATGCTTGGTTTTATTATCTATATCATCACTCATTTGCTGCTAACTGAAGAACGTGTTTTAGTGCTTTTACGATTCTGTGGGCTGGCGTCGATACAAATATACTGCACAGAGACGGGCTATCCCCAACACCACTACAAGGTGGAAGCACCAGTCAAATTGACGTACATCTAGGGAATTTCGCCACCGTGTTTATAGTTTTCCTCAAGACCTCCAAATTTTCGAGATGAAACAATAAACTCCTTAGTCATCGTGAGTCACCTTGATGAGCCTGCATGAGGGAACAAACATACATATATATCCAAACGATGATTTAGCAACCACAATTGTTACCCATGTCTAACACAATCATCTTTTTCTCTGTGGGCAACCCTGGTCCTATGAACCGACACTCGGTAGGACATCTAATACTAAAACACCTCATTGAGGCATTCGGAGCTAGTCAGCTAGTGAAGAAAGGAAAGTACTCTTTCACCAAACTAGAAAATGTGTTTTTTGTCAAATCAAACAGTTACATGAACGAATCTGGAGCGCTGCTCAAGACGTTTTTATCAACAGAACGGGTGAGTAATAGTACAATAGTCATTCTCTATGACGACTTTGAGTTGAACTTTCCCAAGGTTCGAATTCAGAATTTTAAGAAAAATGAGTCCCATAACGGCATCAAGTCAGTACAAAAAGCACTTTTATCGCTTCCGAACACAGTGTATAAGCTCGGTGTTGGCATCGGACCAAAGCCCCAGGGAGCTCTGAAAGATACCATGGCGGCATTTGTGTTGGCTGATTTTACCTTGGCCCAAAAGCAGTCTATGGTAGAAGCACTTCACGCAACCGAAGAATATGCATCGGCTATTATAGACAAAGATGGGGAAATTGGGGACTGCAACAAGCTCAATTCGCGTATAAGCAAGGTTCTAGAGGCCTAAAGAAAGCTTAGGCCAAAGTACTGCGGCGCATTCGCCTGGTGCCATTAGACTTGGGATGAGCTTTTTGAATGTCCTCGACAGCTTCTTCCAGAGAATCGTCAGAGTGCAATTCTAAATCTTCGTCAGAATATACATCATCTTCGGGCTCATCGTCATCATCGTCATCTTTACCATAGCGTATGTCGAATGGTGAGGCAAAGTTTCGTCTAATTTCATCATCCGTCGATTCCACATCGCCTCTATCGCTAAGATTAGCTCTTGCAAGGAGATCTCTTGCGGCGGGTCCTTCGGAATAATCATCAGACTGCACTGCATTCGAGTCCGTGGGCGAAAGCAGCGTAGCTTCTTGGGGTTGTTTTTCTGCAAGAGCCGCTTTCTTTCCTCGTTCTATGGCTCTTTCTATCCCAAGTCTATGCTTAACGAAAAGAAGACGCGGCCACATACTGCGCTGGCCCTTGAGCAAGTATTCTTCCATCTGAGCCTCGCTAGGGTCCAGAAGTATATACCAATAGTCTTTCAATCTGTTACGTGGCCAAATAGTGATTGATCCGGTAAATCTCTGTAGCCACACATTCAGCCAGTCTTGCTCACGCCACATGGGAAGCAAATCTAGAGTTTTCACAATCTCGAGCCACTTTTGATCTCGAGCTTGAAGAGTTGCTCCAAGGCAGTAGCAATAAATCCTCCCCGAAGCGACGCAAATTTTTGTTTCTTGGTCTTTCTTCTAGGCGTAGCCACAGGTCGTCCCACAGTCCCTTTAGAGCAAAGAAAAATAGGGAAATATGAGGGTTCACCTGAGACACAATAGTAAAGTTGACATTGTAATAAGTGTTGAGTGCGTTGATAGGAATGTCTGTACGCAAGGAGCCATCTTTCCACTTAATGCCCAAGCTGAACGGAACAACCTCACCATTTTTGTCTTTCGTCATAAGCACAACGGGGTTGAGGATACCTGGAACAGCCGATGAGGCAAGAAGAGATGACCAGATAATACAGTTTGGTGATGTGATTGAATTGCAAAGAATCACAGGTGAATGTGGTTCGGCTGGCACAGTGGAGATATTGAGACGACGGCCCGTGGCCTTGTATGCTTCTTGAAAAGTGGTAGAGCCCTTTGTGAAGTAACACGATTTGCTCGCCCAGCTTACGGCATCGAATCTGGCTCCCGTACGTAAGAATCTAGGGATCCACATACCAAGGGTCTTCGCAAGCCGTGCTTTTCTTAGCTAAACGAGGCACCAAAAGTTGTCTGAGCTCTTCATCTGTCCTAGTGCACGCCAAAGCCGCTATAAGACCACCACCTGAAGTTCCCGAGATAATCAGCGGGAGAACGTCGTTGTCTAGAAGCGCTTTGACGATACCGAAATGCGTATAAGCGAAGCAGGCGCCTCCGCTGAGGCACAAAGCTGATTTGCCGTAGTTTTCAGAACAACTTTGAAGAATTGACGTTTTTTCTTTGCCAGCACGACCAGCGTGCTTGCATTGGTGACACAATCAATACAACGAATCACCTCGTCCACATATTCATGAACCAAATCTTTGGTGCCATAGTACTTGTGGGAGTAAAGTTGTTTGTTTTCGATTCCCGCAAAGTTCTTTTTGAGGCATCCTTGCAAAAACACCATCAAATTGGAGACGTCATTTTTTTTCCTCAACACTCTGATTCTGTGGATGGTCTTCTGGACAGTCTTGTAGTCGTAGTATGAGAACTTAGGGTTGTGAGACCACTCTTCAAGCCCAAGGTACTTGTCCAACGCTTTGGCGTTCTCCACCCACTCCTCGTATGTCTTTGAGTTTCTGAGCCGTTCTCGAAGCACCTTCCTCTCTCCTCTCCATGTGAATAGGTACTCCGACAAGGCCACATACCCTCTCACAATTGCATACAAAACACAAAATAACCACCCAAATGAGAATGAACACCAACACTGGCCATCGGAGAAGCTTATACGATGACAGGTGCCGAAACTCGTTGGTGAACCGATCTCTGGTAGACAAGCTCTCCTTCTTCTTTGGCTTGGACCCCGTTATTGGAAACCAGTCTGATGCCAGCGCTATCAACGTTGGTTTCTCCAGATTCAAGGAGTCCATCGCCTCTGCCTCCTGTTTCACTTCAGAATACTTGGGCAAACTTGGAGACGAGCTAGTCGAAAGGTAGTCGTCATCGTCCCACACGAGCGCTTTAGCAAAAGAGTGAATATCGTCTTCGTTGACGTAGGAGCAGTCTTCGTCAAAGAGCGCCGACATTGACGAAAGCTTTGAAGGTAGTAGCTTTCAGCTAGGATATGGTGAAAAGATTTCCCCAGTTTCGAGAGTGATTCGCAGATATTAGCAACCGCTGCTTCTGTCATGTGCCATGTGCGCACCTGTTGGGGTAGCAGAGGAGATAACAGCTTGAATCGGTTGGATCAGGGGCGAAAGAAACGGAATTGGGTGATTTGGTGAGGTCAATTGGTCTTGAGGGTACCAGAAAGAGAATAAATAAGTAAATCGTTTTTGATACAAAGAGCCAACTAGGGTGGGAAAGTCTATGACTATGGAAGACTTCAGCAGGAGATAAGAGTGACTTGAAAAACCACACAACAACTGAGAAAAGCCAAAAAAAAAGAAAAAAAAAGGTATTAGCTGGAGTATTCCCTCATATACTTGGCTGCTCGTTAGAAATGTTATTCTTTGTGTTTTTACTTTCTTTATTTTTATTTAAGTCAGACCAGGCGATGTCGTTGAATGATTTTCAGAGTGCATTGTTGGGTTTCGCAGCCAGCACTTTCTCAGGCAGATGAGCTGGATACAATGGGTAGATACGCATCCAGCTTGACTTAGTTTTTTCAGTAAACATCTCATCATCAGCTATAATTTAGAGAATACTTCTTAAGCCAATGAATTTTGGGAATTTTTGGTAAGTCACTTCACCTCGCAACCGGCAAGGCGAGGATCGTTTTCAGCACATGTGGTTTAAAAGCAGAAGCCTGGAAGTAAGTGAAACAATGGCCGAGCCCAAATCAAATCTGAAGAGAACCTTTTCAGAAAAAGCTCCTGTGCAGCTACAAATGTTGCTGGTGAGGTGCTGCTATGAAAAGTGGACAAAATATGGGGAAAAGGAGGGTAAATTCAAAAATCGAGCTCGTGCTCATGACACATAGTGAGGATGTCTGACTCTTATTATCGTTTTGGTGACGATTTTGTGGCGTTTTGGTTGATGGTTGAGGACTCGGAGAGGTGCATGGAGATAGTACTTTTCGCAGCCACTTCTTAAAGCGTGTAGCAATCTATCCTTGATTAATGTATGTCTAGCATTTATGAATGAAAAGGAATAAGAAAAAAGAAAAAAAAAGAGATATAACATTAGTTCAACTGCAGAAGATAGAGGACATAATCAATTAGGTCACTTTACGTAGAAGAGGTCAATACTCTGAGTCTGCTGATGCCAGAGTCAATTCGCAGTAGACTTGAGTCCACTTTCAAATGCTTGGGTTACATAGTACACAAGATATATCTTGTAGTACACGTTCAGTAGGATTTCGTGTCTTGGATCACCCTGGCACCCCTCAAAGAGTGTCTGAGTGAGTCAAATATCTCAAACAAGTTCACAGGACAGGACTGCCTGGGCTGCCGTAAATCTGCAAATTCTACATGGCCTTTTTATTTGTACCACCCGAGCAGCCTTTGATACGATGCACCCCACGACAGAATAACAATAGAAGTCATATTTTGTATGTCTTGTACGTATGTGCTTACATTTATAAAGTTGCACAATCATTTATGCTCATAATGCTTGAAGCAGGAGGCAAAAGGATCTTAGAGAGGGTTACCCTTCTTGTGTTTACCAACAACAATGAAAGGTTGGTTGATAATCTAAGCAGGCTGAGCCCATAGAAGAGTCTTCGTAGAATATTAGGAACCTCTACTATGCTCACTGCATAATTGAGAACTTCCACCCATCTATATCCTCTGACACCTTGACCAGGTCCGTGATATTAGGTGACAAGCTCGCAAGTTGCGGTTCCTCGGACTGGTTTTCTCCCTTTTGTCAAAGAGTTCCTGAGTGGGAGAATTTGCGTATCAAAAAAACGTGTAAAAAGTACTGAAAGCGCTTTTTGTCTCCTCTCGGTCTGGAAAATGATAATTAGGATATCAAGTGAGCTCGTTAGTATCATAAGACTTGAAACTTTTACCGCTGATTATGGGATCAAATGTATAACCACTCAGCTTTCCGGGTATGAAGAAGTTTCCCACTGTAGGAGGGCGCTCATAAGACGATGATCTACAATCTTTCGCCACAATCATCTCCACCAATCTGAGCACCGATTCCCTTTCGAGGGAGTTTGTTATGGCCACTATACTTTCAATCGCATATCTTCGATATAGATAACCATTGCAGCTCAATGGATTAAGCATACGAATCTCATCGCCAAGCACCGTCGAAGGCACAGCGAATTCACCATCCTTTGGCGTGAGTATGAAAGATTCACCAGAGCCATAAATTGGATGAATTCGACCTGACTGAGACTATTCATGTGAGTTGATGAGGTCAGCAGTCGTTGTGATTATTACATCAATTGCTATGCTGTTACACTGTGTACAAACTAATATCATCACCTCAAAAGAAGCAAAGGTCCAGCATTGCCTATACTTATTGAAGGAAGTATTCAAGCGACTTTCATTCATCTCCGTACCTTCATTCTTACCATACTCTATCCCAATTGTACTATGCACCCTCAGCCAGTGAAAGACACCGAACTGAAGGATCTGGCAAAAGTCTCTTTTTATTTGGAAGACTGGTGAGCTGGGGAGCATCATGAACTGGTTGTATTGCAACAGTAACTTGAAGCTTTATATAAAATTTTCGATTAGAGAATGGGTTTGCTCTTTGAACCCAAAACGCACAAATCCCAGCATTTGAGAAACGCCCAAAATTGACCAAACCTTCATCTTAGGTAAGCTCTTCAAGGATATTGTTGAATTGATTCTTCAGCACCAGCACTTTCCCTGCTTAACTCCTCTTCTCCCTAACGGTTGTAGCCCGGCTCTTGAGAATCCTACATAGATTAGTCTACCTTCACTTCACTACAACGTGCTATGCCAATCTCCATTCTCGACATTGAAGGCACTGTGTGTCCCATCAGCTTCGTCAAAGAGACTTTATTTCCCTATTTCCTCGATAAAGTACCGGAATACTTGAACACGGTCACTTTTCCTTTAGATCCATCCCACGGTGCCCTCGCAAAAACACTTCTGGGGTTTCCATCTGAACATACTCAAAGCAAGGACACTTTATTACGTCACCTCAGGCAATTGGTCGAAAATGACGTCAAGGAGGTGAACTTGAAGGCCTTTCAAGGAACTGTTTGGAAGGAGGGTTACGAAAAGGGCGACATAATGGCTCCAGTGTACCAAGATGCTATAGATTTCATAAGGAGTCCAGAGAATAAGATCTACATATATTCATCGGGGTCAATTCCAGCCCAGATATTGCTCTTCCAACACGTAAACGTTGAGGGAAAATCCACCGACTTGACCTCGTTCATTCTGGGTTACTTTGATATAAGCACTGCTGGGTACAAGCAGGAAAGAAAAACCTACGAAAAGATAGTCAAGGAAATAAGCGCGCCGGCCAGCGAACTCACCTTCTACTCAGACGTGACTAAAGAAGTCGAAGCTGCTACAGAAGCTGGTCTTAAAGCGGTAATAGTTGTGCGTCCAGGGAACGCTCCACTTTCGGCTGGAGACAAAGACAAGTTCAAAGTGATTGAGAGCTTTTCAACTGTGAATTGAGCCAGGAATTCCACTCGTATTATGTGGGCATTAGTATACAGTAATCCTCCGTTGAGTTCTTGTTTGTACACCTTGTCTAAGTGTCACGGAACAAGATGTCAGCAGCAACCTCCTCGTTCTTATCACACGCCATGTAGACCTGAATTACCAAGTTACGCTCGAAGCCCAACTCGCACAATCTATTTATGGCGCTCTCATCTTGCTCAGTCAACGTAATACGGACAGTGCCTTCTTCTTGTTCACCTTCACCGCCTTCACCTTCGATTTCAAATCCCAAGTCATCGTCGTCACCGCCAGTGCCCAAAAAGGTTCTCATGAAGCCCTCAGGATCTTGTTCAACCATCTCTGCAATTTGTGGGTTGGATGCAGCGAGCTGGTCCAACATTGGCTGGATCAACTCAGGATTACTTTGAAGCGCCGCTCTGAGGGTAGCCAATTGGCTGCTGTGATCGTCAAGGTTAGGCTCTGCGTGGGCATCTTCGCCACGTTCGCCGGCAGCTGCAGCCTCAGCAGCCTCAAACATGTTCTCGTGAGGTTGTGCTTCCTCCCTCGAGGTGTCTTGCTCAGTTGGGGCAGCAGCGTCTGTAGAAGTCTCGGTGTTGGGGGCAGCAGCGGGCGCCTGAGGTTGCGCTGGACGAGCCAACGACTCTGGAATTCCCGTGAGCAAATACTCTACAGCTCTATGCGGGTTGTTGAACGCAGCACGCAACGCTTGTTCGATTTGAGGACGCTCGTAGCCCATCTCCAACATGTTCTGGATGGCCGCTTCTCTCAGAGCCAGAGCTAAAATCAGCAGCGCCAGTCGTCTCACCTTCAGCAGGAGCAGCTGAAGATGTATTAGCACCAGAAGCACCAGAAGCACCAGAAGCAGTAGCGGGTTTATCTTCACTCTTACTCTCTTTGGGTTTGTCACCAGCTGGTTGAGGCGTAGGCGTTTTCTTCTGCCCACCATAAATATGATAGAATCCCCTTCCTTGATTTTGAAATCCAGCAAAGGTTTATCGTCCTGAAGCACTTTACCCGAGTAAACGAACTTCAATTGCAGAGGATCGACATCCTTTGCAGTGGCGACCTTCTCCTTGGCCAGCGAAACCTGAAGAGTTAGTAATGGCAGAACAAATCATTCTTTATATCAAGTGCATACCAAGTCGGAAGGCTCGACGTCAACCTGTACGGTTTGCTTCTTCAAGTCTCTGAAGGTGACTTGCATCGTAAATGGTGGGTTAGCTGGTTGAGGTGAGTGTTTGATATGGCGGCAGGGCTGGTGGAGTATGTGCACACCGTGGTGTCAGGAGGAAGACAAGCGCAGAACTAAAGGAGGAGGGAGGAGTCGAATTAAGAGGAAATCTTCATTTAAATTGCTGTTTATGAATTGGTATTGAGAGATTCGACTTCCAGGATTCTGGTATGCTACCTGGTGGTGTTGGTTTAGACGATGTACGCTTGGTAGACCATTCCGAGGACACTCGCTTAAGATGTATGAATTCAAGTTAAGCGAGTGTCAAAAAGAATGTATATACAAAAATATAAATATATAAATGTACCATTAGATTTAGGAACTGGCTGCTAGTGCTTCTTGCCTGTTGTTTCAATAAAAGGGAAAAAGTTGGAAAGCAACCATTGCTCCGTTACATACCTCCACAGAGTGAAGATAGTTATCAGTGAAGACTATATGATTCCTAAATATAATTCCTTTTGGCAATGAATTCCCTTATAAAGCATCAAATTCTATGTCCTGATTCATAAATTGTTATAATCATCAGAAAAAAAAATCGTTTGATGCTGACAAGATAGGCTCATGCTAAAAGCTCCTATTGGTACAGAAAATGTGAGATTCATACGTCGAACATTAAAACGATAAAAACATCTCGATATATGGAAGTACTTACAGTTGGTTGACTTGACAAATTTCAAATTCATCGAGTAAGCACAAATAGAAATCCTTGCCATGTTTAGAGATCAAAATTGTCTTCCTTGATGAAGTCTACTATAAGTGATACATACAAATTCAGACTGCCTAGGCCCCAATGCGTCAATGGAAGTCACTAGATAATTTTTCATGGTAACACGAAGAAAAGTCTGAGCATCGATCGTAAATCACTTTTGCTTTAGAGCTTGGAATCTAGGACTTCGAAATTTTGACATCTACGGGTTCTCAAAAAGGTCCGCAAAGCAGATTGATTTCTGAGAATGGTCGATTCTCGGTATTTTGCAGCCATTTCGCAGCCAAAATGTCGCTCGCAAGCACTTCATGCCCATCACACACCACTTTATATTGCTGAAATATGAATCTTAGGAATGAGTGCTCAGCCCTCTCTAGACGTTGAGTCTCGTTTTAATTTGATCATTTAACAGTCCCTCTCTAATTTGGAGGTCATTTAACAGTCCCTTTACGCGACAGTTCTCCTCTGTCCCCTACACACATGACACGATACTACCAACAAAATAAAAACTTACGCAAACAATGGGCCCCATCGTAATAGTTTGCTCTCGAGTCCAAGCGATCGAACCGACTTCAAGGCCTTGTATCAGCCAAAAACACCTTGGAGACGTCAGCCATCCATGGTGCCTGCACACAACTTGGGAACGTTGCAACACCTCGATGAGACCTGATGAAAAAAACAGTCACACAGCCCTTGTGACCGACAAAGTACCTGTACCCCATACTATCAACAAATGTCTGAGAACCAAAACACACTGTTACGAGAGCTGGATCACCATTCACTAGATCCAGTCTCTGAACAGCCGGATCACGCCGAGAATGGTCCCGATGACCACGACAATTTAGCGTTGGAAAGTGCCATTGGCGATGCCTTCAAACAGTTTGGGTTCCTCGGCGAGGAACATGAGCACAAGGAGAGCGACAGGCCGGAAGGTAACATCGAAAAGGAATCGCGTCATGTAGACGAGTTGAATCTAGAAGAGTCCGTCTCACAGGCGTTCGCATCGATTGGACTGAGCACGGATAACTACAGTAATCAAGAGAGGGTAGACTCACCAAGTAAGAGCCATGATGAGGAGACGAGCGAAAGTAAGGCAGACCATGAAGTCAAGCATGAGGACATGAATGAGGAGCTCAATTTAGAAGATGTCATTGGTGATGCTTTTAGAAGTATAACTGGCAACGGTGCCTCAGAAGAGGGACACCGTGAAGTAAACGATGAGCAAGCCTCTCAGGAACAAAATCACTACATTGAGCAATTCAATTCTCAAGGTCAGAATCAATCTGAACTGCTACAGCAGGAACAGCATAGCTTCTCAAACCAGCCAAGTCGGGTGCCCCAACATCAGGAGGAAGTACATCAAAATAAAGAGATTCCCGAGAATGCTCCCAAGCAGTCGCCAAATTTGGCGCGGGTTAATCAAGCTGCACATACAGAGCTGAGTCATCAGCAAAATGACAGCCAAGATGGCCACCTAAAGAATGAAGAAGAAGCCACTGTTGGGGATGATGATGCGAATCTCGAAGAAGCCATTGGTGCTGCATTTCAGTCACTTGTTGATCAACAAGAAGGTAAGAAAGAGTCTCAACAACAGCCTTCGCCAAGTGATATTGGATCAAGCAACCCAAAAGCTGCTCCCATCCCCAATCGTCGAGAATCTGTAAGTCGTTTGGAAGACAACATCGATCTTGCTGGTCTAGTATCGAATGTTGTCCAACAAATTGCCGGTGAAAATGAGGCTGTTAACGTCGAAAGTGCCATTCCTAAAGACGTTCTACAGGAGTTGGCCGCCGAAATTACGCACCAAGTTCACGTCAGCGACGAGAGCCATCCAAAAGTGGAAATCCCACTGCTTGACGAGAGTGTTTTGATGCATTTTCAGAAGGAGGCCAACAAGGAGGAAGACAAGCAACAAGGCAACCCAATTTCTAGCGCTCTTGCAAGTGCTGTCAGAACTGCAATAAAGAAGGTTCCTCAGGGTAATGTTACCGAAAAGCAGCACGCAAAAGAAGGAGATCACGATTTGGAGAACTTGCAAATGAATGAAATTTTTCAAAACGCTTTTGATATGGCCATGCTGAAACCTCAGGAGCTTTTGACGTCGTTCGAAGGTGAACCTGAACTTTCACTTCCGGACGAAGTGAAACGAGCTGCAGCATCCGCCAAAAGTCAAACAGTTTCAAATGCTGCCAAAATAGCTGCTCTCTCTGTCAAGGATGCTCTCGACAAGAAATCTAGCGAAGCAAACCATCGTGGAGCAGAACAGGAAAGGAAAAAGTCTCTTTCAATCGCCGAGACTTTGGCATATCATAGGTCCGCCATGAATGCAAAGAAGCCACCAGTCGAGAAACCACCTACACAGCAAAACAAGCTCACAAGTCTGACACTGAATCCTCAACTTTCCAATATACTCTCCTCGCTATCACAGCACATCCAGTCAGGCAGTCAGTCACAAAACCTCATGCTGCTCATTCGTCTGATGACAAATGCTTTGATGCACAACAAGGGCACCCACCTAACAAGCTCTTTTGTGCAAGAAACTTTAACCTCTCTTCGTGAAGCTCCTGATGCACATAAGTTCTTTATTGATAACCTAACATTTGCCAAGGAATTTTTAGCGAGCAGTGAATTTGGTGATTTCGATAAGGCATCACTTATAATAGACACCGTTTTGGAAACCCTTTTGTCCAAAGAGAATCGACCACCTGTTGACAGTTCAGTGGAGGTACCAAAATCGGAAGCGAGTGACATGATGGACCTTTACAACAGTGTTTTGAACACACTTACTTCATTTGGCACTTTGAGGGGAAGAAATGGAATCCTCGGTGTGAAACCAGATACAGAGTCAGAGGAGTACAAAGAACGGGTCCGGCTCGATAATAGAGAACGCAAGAAGAAATGGAGGGAGGGTAACGCTGAGCGTAACAAGGACAATGACCTTCGCTCACGTGTGATCAAAAGAGCCAATGTTATGTTTGGAGAGCAAAATACGGAAGAAAAGAAGGCTTGGATTGAGGAAGAGTTTCACAACAGGCGTATGAAGAGAATTGCGAAGCAGAAGAAAGAGGAGGCAAAAATTTCGGGAAACAAGACCTTTAATGAGGAACTTATGGAAAAGTCATCTAAAACCCCAATTCATTGAACCATGACGAAGTCTTTATCAAGCGCTTGACGAATGCGTTCAACTTAGTCACCGAGCTCGGATCCCGGGAGGAGCCTAAAGCAATTATGAATGCAACGTCTGCAGTTATAGCACTGGTGACAGGTTCCTACGCAGTTATGGCCGGAAGGACCGAGAAAAAGGTGGTCACAACAGCTATGACTCAAGTCTTGAATACTATCCTCGATTCAACAGTCAAAACTGGCGATTACTCGAGATTATCATTTTTGCTCAAGAGCGAGGAGTCCGCTCCTTCTGCTCCAACATATGATACGAAGGAATTGATGAATCGCATATCTGAATTGACAGGAAGCTCAAGTTCATTGAAAGGTGCTTCAGCCTTTGAAGTTCTCAAAAACTCTCAAAAACGACTTGGCTTTGAAATTGCCGGCAATGATAACAAGAGGAACAAAGTGGAAGATTCCAATCGCGGCATTTTAGAAACCGACAAGAATAGCATCAATCGCATTCAGTCTGAGATCGATCAACTCAGAAACTCAATTTCCACATCAGCTTCTGGAGGATTCTTGACTCTGGGGTTGAAAATGCCTCTGTATAAAGTCACAACCTCGAGCGTGAAGGAAGAATCACCTCGGCCTTTACCAAAAGGGCCACTGCCTTTCATCTCAAACAAATTAGATTCCTTGGGAGAAGTTTCATTACGTTCTGGTTTGAAAAAACCTGGAAGCTTTCAGAAGCCAGCTGTATCCAAGCAACAGAGGCGAGGAAACAATCTCGGGTTTCCTCCTCTCTACTCAGCCTCATTTGAGCTGAAATAATGATATTCAGTTTTAAATCTGTATTACTACTTTCATAGATTAACGACAAGAATAATGACTCAAGCAATAGGGGTAGTTTCTTTGAGAAGCCATGCGTAGGCACGATACTCGCCGATCTTCAAGAGCATATTGCCAAAGTCATCGACTATAGATTGGTGATAACTGTTGATCCAACGCTTCTCAACGGAGCTTAGGTACTGGGGGTCGATGAGATTGAGACCAAGAGGAACTTTAGTCAAGTAGTTGAAGGCTAAGAACTCTTCGCCCTGGCGTGACTTGCCGACCTTGGACTTGATAATCTCGAGCTCACTTTCCACTCTGAACCCAAACTGACCATCCACATAAAAGCCAGGTTCGTTTGTAAGAATTCCTCCTTCTTTGAAATAGACAGCATTGCCAGAGCCACCGGCAGTAGTCAGGATGTACAATGGACCCTCGTGAACGTTTCCGAACGCACCCACACCATGACCGGTCCCGTGATTGAAGTCAAGGCCCTCGTTCCATAATGCTTGCCTGGAATATGCATCTAGGATGGTGCCTGAGGCTGGACTTTCAGCAGGAAATTTAGCCATAGCCACGGCAATATGACCCTTGAGTACAAGAGTGAAATATTTCATCATCTCATGAGTGAGACCATCAGGCCCAAATTTGAATGTTCTTGTGATATCAGTAGTGCCTTCAAGATAATGCCCACCCGAGTCGATGAGGTAAGGAAGTTTGGGGTCGATGATTGCATTATTATCTTTTGTTGGCTCGTAGTGAATTATAGCAGCGTTAGGTCCCGTGGATGAAATTGTCTCGTAAGACAAGCCCTTGAAACTTGGAAATCTTGCTCGAATGCTGTATATTTTCTGTGCTGCTTCGTATTCGTTGATTTTATTCTTCTTGTGGATCAACTCATTTTCTAACCAAGCGAAGAAAATGATGAACACCAAAGAATCCTTCGCTTGCGCCACTTTTGCATTCAAAAGCTCAGTTTTATTCTTGACCAACTTGAGCACAGCGACGACTGAATTATAGATTAGAGTTTGCCTGGAGACAGACAGCGGTAACGATGTGAGAAGAGCGTAGTTGCAGGCGGATTTTGAGGGAAGGATCACTCTAACCGAGTGATCATGAACTGTTGCCTTAATTGTAGATAGATCCGAATAAAAGCTCTCGTACGACTTAATGGATAAGGATTCAATCGACAAAAGATAAGGCTTGACAGAGGCAATGATATCATTGTCAGCGTAAAGCCATACTTTGTCTAGGGAGACAACAGCATATGCAAAGAAGAATGGCGAAAATGGAATAGAGTGGTCAGCCCGCAAGTTGAACAACCACCCAACATCGTCCAAGGCCGTGATGACGAGGTGGGTGGCGCCCTTCTGACGAATGATGTTTCTGACTCTTGCGATCTTATCATTGGTTGATTCGCCAGAATACTGAGCTGTGTAGACGTAGGCCTTGTCTCGAGTTCTAGAAGGCTTTTCATTTCCCCATACTTCATCCACTAAATTGTACTCAATAAAAGGCTTGAAAACGACTCCTCTGTATCTCAGAGTGCTGCTGAAGTACTGCCCAACAGAGAGACTCAACAACTTGGGATCCACAGAAATTATATTAGAAAATTTGCTGGAAGCGGCCCTTTTGAGTGCAAACTCTTGCCAACTGGGGTACCCTACCTGTCCCTGTTTCAACAATTGCCAATACTTCAAATCAAGCTCTTTTTCCGCTTGCAAGAAGTAACGACCATCTGTAGACAACGCAGCCTCTCCAGACAAGGTCTCCGCGTCGTCAAGAGTCACTACAGCGATACCAGCGCTGCCCTTGAACCCCGTAAGAAACTCTCTTCTTTTATCAGCCACGGCAGTGAATTCAGACTGGTGCTCATCCTCAGAAGGCACGATATAAACGGCAATATTATGTCTTTTCATGAGCTTACGCAACTCTTTGAGTTTTTCGCCAGCCCCTAGCTTACTCTGAACGGTTCCAGCCAGTGGGAGTTCAGGGAGTGGGTCAGAATCCAGAGGACTCAGAGAATGGAGCATGGCCTCCAAATCGTCAGGGGGATTCTCTGGCATTGGAGGCGCTCTGGGAAGGCAGCTTGTGATCCAGCCCTTGAGTGACCAAGTGGACAGATCCTCGGGTTTCTGAAGAAGAGGTTGCTTTTCCATAGTAGTTGGCAATCTCAGGTAGGGTACTTCAGCGAGCCACTATATATGGGCGATAACGGTGGGTACAGCACGTGATGGTACGGCTCCAAAAGCTAGAATTGAAATAACGGTACAAAATGGTGCTCAATAATGAGATTCCCTAAGAATTCGTAAGAAACCCTGTAGATCTTGGTGTGAATGTACCTCTTTAAGGGATGGGTGGAATTTGGCAAAAGCCAGTGAGGCACGATTTCGCAGCCAAGTGACAGCAGAGGGATAAAACTCCGATGTTAAGACGACGATCTACTTCACTCAAAGAGAAGCCTCCACAATTATGCGCATAATGCACCTGGAGACTTGAACCACCTTTCTAATGCCTTTCTGTTCAGACAGAGGCCTTGCTCATCGCTGGGTCAACCATGGTCAGTGGGTACAATAGACATACTTCGCAGCCATCATATATCTAGAAACTTTTTTCGAGACAAAGGCTTGCGACAGCTCCCTGAGTTCAAGGATCTATTTCACCTCTCAACTATTTATAACCCTATGCTCAAACTACGTAGTCAGAATCTGGGTAGATACATATCTACATGACTGGGACTGGAAAAGCAGTTTTCGCAGCCATTAAATGACCACAGCACTCAGCACCATTTCTATGCACATTCGTCTCAATTTCCATGCAATGGTACGATTTGACTCTTCCCTTCTCTGTTCCACTGAGTTTGTTATGAATTGATAAAAATTTCCTGCTGACTTGGAGAATCCATCATCTATACATTGCCTTGTTCAATGTGACCTGCACACAGTCCTCCATCTACATCAACAACGCGTCTCGCCTCCACCAAAACAACTCATCAACCAAAACCTCCTGATCTCATATCATGGGCAAACTTCTAGGCCTAGAATTGCACAACTTCAAGTCGTACAAGGGCACCGCCAATGTTGGCTTTGGCGATGCCAATTTCACGTCGATTATCGGGCCCAATGGAGCAGGCAAGTCCAACATGATGGATGCGATCTCGTTCGTCTTAGGCGTGCAGTCGTTTCATTTGAGGTCTTCTGGGCTCAAGGATTTGATTTATAGGGGCAGAATTGGCGAATATGAGACAACTCAGAATTGTGACTTGGCGTATGTTAGGGCCATCTACGAGAAGTCCAACGGGGAAAGAATGGTGCTTCAAAGACTGATTAACGCGACTGGCACAAGCGACTATAAAATTAACGACAAAAGTGTCACTGCGCTTCAATACACGATGATACTCAAGGAGGAAAATATTTTGGTGAAGGCTAGGAATTTTCTTGTATTCCAGGGTGATATCGAGAATGTCGCGTCGCAAGAACCTAAGCAGCTTGCAAACTTAATTGAGACGATTTCGGGTTCAGCTCAGTACGCCGCTGATTACGATACACTTTTGGAGGAAAAAAATAAGGCGGTGGAGCTTCATGCAGAGGTTTTCTCCAGGAAGAGAAACCTCACTACAGAGTCGAAACAGTACAAAGAGCAAATGAGAGAGGGAGATCTTCGAAGAGAAATTGAGCGAGAGAAACAAATACATCAAGATTTTGCACCTTTATAAGCTTTTTCATAATGAGCGAAAGCACTTCAAGATAAAGGCTGACGTGAGAAGTGTGTCTGAACGAGTTCTTAATCATCGGCGAAACTTGGCAGCCTCAGAAGTCGCTTTCAAGAACTTGGCAGCGGAAACGTCAGCTCAAGAGCTCCAAGTGAAGAAGCTCGAGCAGAGTATTGCTGACCTTCGCCAGCGCATGGAGGAAGCTAAGCGTGGTTTGCTCCCATCTCAATCCAGCAAAAAGCTTCTCGAAAACAAGATTGCATTCACAAAGAAGAAGATTGATGATTTGGAGAATGACATACGCGCACAATCTGATCAGGAAGAGTCACTCAAACGAAGCTCCGGGATACTGAAGCTAACTATGCTGCTTTTTCCAGAAAATTTGCTGAACTAGAGCAGCAGATCAACATCCCCAAGGAAGGTGTGAATGAGTACGAGGCCTTACGTGGGCAATACTTGACCGACTCCGGGTCTCAGCTTGAGAGTGATTTAGCGATTGTAAATGCAGATAGGGAGTCATTAGAGATCTCACTCAAGGACCTCCAGCTTCAAAGAGAACAGTCGGCAAGCCGCGTACTTGAACTAGAGTCCAAAGCCCATGTCAATCTTGGGCTGACTTTGCATGATCTCAACGCACGGATACAAGACATTGATCTGATGATCTCTGCAAAGTGGAAAGAAAAGGAAGCTTTACAAAAGCGTCAGGAGGTTGCCTCGTTCAAGATGCTCGAGTTCAACTCAGAGCTTAAAGATGTTCTCTCGCGTCTTGAGGAGCTATCTTCTGATCAAAAAGAAACTAAGAAGCAGAGAGAGCTTCGTGACAATGTCGCCATGCTCAGGTCAGTGTTACCTGAGGGATCCATCAAAGGCCTTCTCTATGACCTCGTGCAAGCAACTCAAAGGAAATACGAACTTGCATTGCTGACGGTTCTTGGTGCTGACTATGACTCTATTGTTGTGGACACAACCGCAACGGCACATAAATGCATCGATATTTTGAAGGAGAGGCGGGCTGGTCTTGCATCTTTCATTCCCTTGAATTCTGTTGTTAATGAGCCAATGAACTTGAACTACCTCAGATCACTTCATGAGGAGGCACGTTCGGCAATTGATGTTGTGAAATATGATGATCCCACCATAGAGAGAGCTGTTCAGTATGCTGCTGGCAATGCTATAATCGTGGAAAATCTAGATATTGCCCGAGAACTAAAATGGAATTTTCATGAGGTGATTCTGTGCAAGTTTGTTTCCATTGATGGCTCTGTGATTCACAAGTCGGGCCTTATGACTGGTGGACAACAAGAAAAGCGTGCTGGAGCAACAGCCAGGTGGGGTAAGAATGAGATGAACCAGCTTCTCAAGAGGAAGGATGAGATCGCCTCGGCGCTTGAAAGGATTGCCAAGGAGAGACCGTCCGCGATTGAGACAAACTCTTTGACTGAAGAGATATCGCAACTCGAAGCCCTCAAGCCATCCCTCCGCAGCCGGGCCGCCGTTTTAGAGCGTCAAATTTTCGAGGCAAATCAAGAAGTTGCATTCCTTAAAGAAGGCGAGCAAGAGATTGACGATAAAGTAAGGAGAAAGCAAGAGGACCTTGGAGCGTTGAAGTCAGAAATAGAAAGTTATGAGTCCCAAATCCAAGAGGTAAAAAGAAGGATTTATTCGAACTTTTGTGACAAATATGGCCTCAGTTCTATTAGTGATTACGAGCTCACGCACGGCACCGCTCTTCGAGGAAGAGTTAGGGAGAAGACTGAGTTCGAGAAGTCAATTACATCATTAAAGAACCAGATATCATTTCACGAGGAGAGACGCAATGAGACCATCGCAAGAAAGGAGAGACTTGAAAATGATATTGCCAGGAGCACGAGTGATTTTAAAAGGCTTCATGACGAGATAAAAAAGGCAGAGGAGAAACTTCATCGAATTGAACAAGATATTGAAGAGGAGCTGATAAACAGGAGTGTCTTGGTGGAAGCTTTGCAGACAAAGATGAGAGAGGCTTCAATTAAAGAGTCTGAAATGAAGGAGATAGAGTATGAGGTGAAGAATCTCACACGTGAATTGGGTCACTTTGAAGAGACCCTCCTAAAGGTTGACGCTGACAGATACAACATGATCAAGAACTGCAAGATCGAGGATATTGATTTACCACTTGAAGATGGCTTTTTAGATGCTATTTCGCTCGATGTTGAGAACACCTCCCACGCAGTGTACCAAGTGCACATTGACTACTCCTTACTCGAGTCGAGATTGAAAGACAGCTACTCTGTACGGACTGAGGCTGAAATCAGAGCTAAGATCGAGAACATGGAGAACGAACTACATACTCTCACGCCAAATGCCAAAGCCCTTGAGAGACTTCAGGAAGTTGACCAAAAGCTAAAGGATTTTGACAGAGAATTTAGCAAGGCTAAGCACAACGTGAACAGATCTACCTCTAAATTTAATGAGGTCAGAGACAAGAGAAAGGAACTATTTATGGACGCCTTCAATCATATATCTGATAGGATTGATAAAGTCTACAAATCACTAACGAGCTCTACTACGTCCTCTCTTGGAGGATCGGCCTATCTTACTTTAGAGGATGATGAGGAGCCGTTCTCCGCTGGTATCAAATACCATGCCATGCCTCCATTAAAGCGTTTCAGAGATATGGAGCTCTTGTCTGGTGGGGAGAAAACAATGGCAGCTTTGGCTTTGCTCTTTGCAATTCACTCATACCATCCATCTCCGTTTTTTGTTCTCGACGAAATCGATGCATCCTTAGATAACGGTAACGTGAAAAAGATTGCCAGGTACATCAAGGAAAACTCAGGGCCCGGGTTCCAATTCATCGTCATTTCATTGAAAAGCACTATGTTTGAAAATTCTGAAGCCTTAGTAGGTATCTACAGAGACCAAAGAGAAAATTGTTCGAAGACCATTGGGCTTGACTTGCGTCAGTACCCTGAAGAGCAGGAGAAGATCGCGATTCCCGAGAGCCATCAAATCGCAGCGGCCGAAACTTGATTACGCGCGGTAGATGCAAGCGAGATCTCACCACATCGCATTTCTTCAGTAAAACAACATGAGAGATGTTGACATGGAAGCAATTTTGTGGAGTTCGAGCTCGATCGTTTCCGTGTCACATATACCGTCAACATGCGTTTTGGAATCCCCTGAGGTCATATAAGTCTATACTCCAGAAGAAGACAAAACGAGGTACTGTTGATAAAACGTCTCGAGATAACATCCTCCAGAGAGAAATCCGTGATCTTCTCAGCACCAAGCCAGATATTTCTATAGATGATATCAAAATCCCCGAGAACCTTATTTACAAATTTCTCTTCCGGAAGAACTATGATGATATGCGTTTAAATGACGTGAAGGTGGTGGCCATGACCAATGAAGGTGATGGCCTAGCGATGATACGGAGAAACATGTACGATGACGATGCAGAGGAAGGCGAGTACACAGTACTTGTGGTACCCAAGACCGTTACCGGAGACGTTGTCGATGTTCTAATACGAAGACACCATATGTTCTATGCAGAAGCCGAGCTTGTAAAAGTTTCCAGAGTATCTCGAAGATCGAGCAAGAGAAATGATAAACTTGTTGTCTGTCCTCACTTTAGCAAATGCTCGGGGTGCCAGCTCCAAATGCTAAGCTACGAAGACCAGCTCGAGTTCAAAAAATGCAATATTGAAAAGGCTTATCGATACTTCTACCCGGAGATCCACGAGAAAGTGCCTGCTGGAAGCATCAGGGTAGTCCCTTCTCCCATGCAATATGCTTATCGTACAAAGCTCACACCGCATGCATCACTACCTAGAAATCTCAAGTCGTTGAAATTACCTGTTCCTATCGGATTCGTGGAAGTAGGGAATAAGTCACTGATTATCGATGTTGATTACTGTCCAGTTGCATCACCCGTCATCAATCAGACTTATCCGCTAGAAAAGGATCGATTTACTCGGGAACTAGAGGAAATGGCCACAAGTGGTCAATTTACGAAGATTGATCCAACATTTACTCTTCGGCTGAGCATTCGAATCAATCATAATACAGGAGAGTTTGAGGAGGTTTGTCTTACAAAGAAGAAGAATGTTATCACAGAAAAGGTTGAGGATTACGTCTTCCAGTTTGAAGCAAACGAGTTCTTTCAAAATAACCGAAGCATATTGCCGACCTTGCTAGACTTTATCAGAACCAACTTGAAGGGCGTTCAATTTAACTATCTCGTGGATGCTTATTGTGGAAGCGGCTTTTTAGGCATTGGATTGTCATCTACGCTTCCTGATGTTGGCCTGCTAGAAGGAAAAGGAAAGCTTTTCGGAATTGAGATCGCTCTGAAAGCAATAAAATACGCCCAGCACAACGCTAAAATAAATGGCCTTCATATTCCTTCCAGGGCTGAGTATGTGGAAGGAAATTCAGACAACATGTTTGTCAAGGAAGAGTTTGCCAAATCGGGCGTCATCGGTGAAGAGTCAGTTGTGTTGATGAATCCTTCCCGTAAAGGTTCTACTGTCGCCTTCATGCAGCAATTGCTAAACTTTCGGCCGAAAGCCATTGTCTACGTGAGTTGCAATCCTTTTACTCAGGCGAGAGATTTGGCTGACTTCGAAGCACTTCAGCGCCGTTCGCTGACCAAGTATCGCATCAAGACTATAATGGGCTTTGATTTTTACCCTCAAACCAAACACGTGGAGTCTGTTGCCATCTTGGAGCTTGCAGAATAACTTAAATTAATGCATTACCTTCTATATATATGTACATACCGAACCATCATGATTAGAAGTCGGCCTCCCTTGCAAATTCTTCAATGATATCGTTCATAGCGTTGATTCCCCAGTTGACTCTTTTTCTTTGCTTCTTGCCAGAGATGAAATCACTCTGTCTCAATCTCTTATCAATAAACCACTGGATTCCTCGAAGAAGAGCAGGCTGTTCTTTAGCCTTTAAAATCCTCTCGATCAAGACTCTATCGTCAAATTTGATATTATGACCCTTCTGAATTCCAATACCCATCCCAATGGCATTAACCTGCGACTTTCTCGCCACATTATCAACAAAAGTGATCAAGAGAATCTCCATGAAAAGTTTGGTATCATTGGAGGCAGTAACAAAGTTAACAGTTCGCAAAAGGTGCAATGCCAACGATCCCTCAGCCATCAAAAAGCCAAAGAGCCTACCCAAGTTGAGAATTTTCTTGAGTTTCTCGTCGTCCTCCATATCATCATCAAAACCAGAGAAGACATCCGTATCATCATCGTCGTCCATGGCACCATCAAAACCCTTGATCAAATCCCAGAGCATGAATTGGAAGGTCTTTCTGTATGAATGATCATCACACAATTTGCATGCTAAAATACCGTAATATGGGTTCCAAGCAGGCTCAACGACAGCACAGTGGATGAGAATACGGGGAATTTCTCTCTCTTGTGCTTTCTTTAATGCAAGCTTGTCGAGCTTTTGCATCGCATCAACGTAATCGTTCGCTGACATGATAGAAATGAATACAGCTCTTCTGATGTCCGTGTTCATTCTTTGCGCTTTTGCAAGCTCTAGCCAATTTGGCTCTGCACTATCCAAGAAATCACTCATTACCTGTCTATTGACGACTTCATCCTGTTTTGTGTCATCGTTGCCCTTCCAGGCAGATCCTACAAGCCACCACTTACCTTTGGTTTGCACATTTCTGATATCGTCGAGAGACACCTGCAAGGGATCTGTGAGTCTTGTGGACGAGTAGGTTCCCAAGAATTTTTTGAGTCGAAGAGCGAGTTGCTCTGTTGCATCACTGTTGCTTTTAAGCTTGTTGTTTTTAAGTGAAGTAATAGTTTCGAGCAAAAATTGCATTCTTGGAGTGATCAGGTCCCTTGGTAGCGAGTTTGACTTTTTGGTAATCTCTAAAACAATTTCCTTCAACGAGGTTGGATCATCTGAACGCATCTGATTACCAGATGTCCTGATGATTTTGAGTAAAAGTTCTGCAGAATCTTCAGAAAGATTTCTGATGAGTTCCTTTATAAGATCGTAAAGAAGCTTTGATGATACCAAATGGAATGCATAAACCGATGAGAGCAACGATATCATGTTGAGAATTTCTTTATTTTTCTTTTCTTCGCTTCTGAACGCATCATATTTTTCGACAAGAGTTTGGACAAAGTAGGCACCGAAATCGACTCCCTGTGATCTATAAAGAGCAACAATTAGCGCTGAATGCAAGTACACGAACGTGTCGAGGAGTCGTTCTTGCTGTATGACACTGTCCAAAAGTACGCTGACCAAGTTTTCTGTGACCTCTTGTCTGGGATAATTAAGAAATAGTCCATTGATATCATTGGCGATAGCGCCAATATTCGTTTCAGATAATTTATTCATTGCAGACTTTAACGACTTTTGCAATGCAAGTGTTTCTGCAGATACTGTCAGCAGCTTCTCAAGAGCCATTTTTCTACGGAGCGCTGGAGGAATGTACTTGGTGGGTTTATCCCCGGTCTCACTATCGGAGCCGCTGCCTGATTCAGTTGGTGCAACAAAAGGGTTCTCCTTCTTGCGGGGCTCATCAAAAGCAGAGTCATCAGAATCAAAGTTTTCCGATTCAGATTGATCAAACTCGTCTTCATCATCATCCTCTTCGCCACTTCCTGGTTTGTCGACAAAGTCCAATCCATCTAAAAGATCATCTAACCCGTCATCTTCATGACTTAGCTTAGCATTCTTATCTTTGAGACCTAACTTCTTGGCGTAATACTCAATATCATTGTCCATGGGGTCCACCAAATCTGCCTCAATTTCCTTGGTCTTTGTCTTCTTCAATGATTTAGCTCTCTTCTCTTTCAGCGCCTTTAATTTTTCGAATGGATCTTCCTCCTCGAAGACATCATCTTCGAAGTCATCTCCAGACTCCTCCTTATTGCTTTTTGACTCCGACTTCGAGTTCTCATTCTTTGCTTCCCTAAGTGCCTTTAATTTCGCTAATGGATCTTCATCCTCGTCGTCATCATCTCCGAGCTCCTCGTCACCGAAATCTTCTTCTTCATCTTCATCAAAATCATTAAAGGCGTCGGAGACATCATCATCTTCAAGGTCTTCTACAGAAACCGTTCTAATGTCAGACTCTTTTTTTGTGCTGTTCTTCTTTGCCTTGAGAGCAGCTAGCGCAGCTAGTGGGTCACTAGGAGCGTTCTCCGCCTGGTCATCATCGATTTCGTCTTCGAAACCACTAAAAGCATCTGCCTCAGAAAAATCTTCAACGTCCTGATCCAGAAGCTCATTCTCCTTAATGATTCTTATCTCCGTTTTCGGAGCCTTTCCTTTCTTAGCCTTAAGTGCCTTTAAAGCTGATAATGGGTCTTCGTGTGATGCCTTCGTCACTTTCTTCTTCTGTTGGATTTTCTGCTTGGCTTCTGCAAGCGGACCTGGCTTGGCAATAGTTTCATGATAATTATGCTGTTTCAGTCTTTTTTGTTTCTTGAGTTTACGTTCTTCCTTCCTCTTTTCCTTACGGGACACTGGTTTGGGTTGAAACTTCCGTTTCTTCTTAAACCGACTATCCTCTCCAGAGATACCCTCTTTTTCCCTAATTTGGTCGAGAACCTGGCCGGGGATTCGAATGCCATGTCTCTCTTGTTCGTCTTTGGCCATGTAGAATTTGTGGAGAAGATGTCCTAGAGGCATCTCTCTATTTTGCAGCTGTTGATGCGCGTGATACTGGTCACATGATCTTCACCGAATGATGGTATCTTTTACTTGAAGAGGAGAGAAGAGTAGAGAGTTTTTAATATTAATGTGCCTTTGGCCAACGGCTTCTGAATCTGATAAGCCAATTTAGGAAGTGGCAGCCATTTGTCAACTTTGTGAGTGTGTGTTTTGGTGATGGCTGCAGAACGCACTCAGCCCAACTATCCAAGTACCTTTTCATCAACATGTGTGTGGAGAAGTGGAATTAAGAAGCAATCTCACTATGTACACCCTTTTAACTAAATGTAGCTTTCGAAAATCAAAAGGCAAGGACTGAATTCATTCCATTCCATTCCATTTGGCATCTATATTGCGAGGTTACCATCACTCATTGCCACTTAGCCAAGAGCTGCTTGTCTGAAGCTCCTTGCCTACTCTTGTGATCGTCGCAAAGCCTATGGAGAGTGATTCTTAGTCTATTCTTGGCAGCTTCCTTCTGTGTGCCCTTCTAGTTTGTGCCCTGCCTGCTTCCCTCTCTCAGGCCCGTACACCCCGAGGAGATATAGGAGGATCAAAATCACAGTCACCAACTACCAGTATCGAACAACCACAAATGAACAGGTTTAAAATCGACCTATGGGGCTTCAAGGTGGACCTAAAGCTCCTAGGCGACATCTTCTTTCTTACGGGAGCGGGCCTCTCCATGTACTATATGCTCAGCCACTTGCTTGGAGATACCCTCGATAGCTCGGTGAAGAACAAGCAGTCTAAGAAGAATAGTGCAAACATCTTAAAAAAGATCCAGGCAGCCAACCCAGAGCTCAAGAAGATACAGCTTAACGAACACGAGCGCATGTTGCTCAACTCTCTCGTTACTCCAGATGACATCACCACTGGGTTTGACGATGTAGGGGGCCTTGAGCCCATCATCGAAGAGCTCCACGAGTCAGTGATATTGCCGTTGACCGAGCCAGATCTCTTTGCAGCTCATCTGAGTCTTGTGCTGCTGCCCAAGGGCGTTTTGTTTCACGGGCCTCCAGGGTGCGGCAAGACTATGTTGGCGAAAGCCATTGCTAAAGAGAGTGGTGCCTTTTTTCTTCTGATCAGAATGTCTACTCTCATGGACAAATGGTACGGCGAGCTGAACAAGATTGTGGATGCAATCTTCTCGCTTGCCAACAAGCTACAGCCGTGCATTATCTTCATTGACGAGATCGACTCTTTCTTGAGAGACAGACAGCTGACGGACCACGAGGTGTCTGCGTTGCTCAAAGCTGAGTTCATGACTCTCTGGGACGGTCTTCTTCTGAACGGGCGCATCATGGTTATGGGAGCTACAAACAGAATGAACGACATTGACCTGGCGTTCATGAGAAGATTGCCTAAGAGGTTTGCCGTGGGCAGACCCAACAAGGAGCAGAGACGAGCGATTCTTCAGAAGATCCTAAAAGACGCTACACTCGACGACTCGTTTGATCTTGATAAGGTCGTCGACAACACCAACGGGTACAGTGGGTCTGACTTGCGGGAGTTGTGTAGAGAGGCAGCATTGAAGTCAATGAAGGAGTACCTCAAAGAGAGAAAGCAGGATAAGCGTGCTCAGGAGAAGGGCCAGGGGAAAGTGCGTCCGCTCCAGACTCGTGATTTCATCGAAACCGATTTGGACTAGTTATAGAAGAATTGCCATGTGGGTTTATATACAATATGTGTATAGCCAGAGCATCGCATTGTGTAGTAGCCCTAGTGTTAAGGTGCTCTTCGCGCACTATAAGTAGTGAAAAAAGTGCACTGAAAAGTTGCAACTTTAACTTTCTTTCTTCTTCGGCCACATGTTAACAGGACCATGGAAAAGCACAGAGAGACTCTTGCGATTCATGAATTTGGTGATGTGTGAGCCCGTTGGAAGCTTGAAGCACGGCTTTTTCGAAGATCTCCATGTCTTTTGCTCTGTGGTATGGCGATTCAAAAGAAAGCCCAGAACAACCATCAGCAACGGCGAAAGCCCATCAGGAAAACCAGGCTCAATTGTGCTTCGTAGTTTCTGCGGAGCCCCGTCGTGCTGAGATATGCCACTCTGCGTGGTTTGTGGTCACGGTGAAGAGGTTAGAGCGATGTAGTGGAGCTGTTGTCCATTGTGAGAGTGAGAATATGAAGTCATGGATAAAGGGGCATCTTTGTCTTCAATTGTAGCGTCGTAAGCCTCTATTTGAGGGAATATTGTAAGGCTGCATAATTAGTTCAAGAGAACCATCTCTTCGTGGAGTATCAAAACCTTATCAAATTTGAAAGCTCATGATTACGTGAGGTAACAGACAATGAATTTGAAAAACTGAGTCCTCGTTTTGATCATTTTCAAGATATTTACAGAATCTCTTTCAGCCTTGGTAACTAGGATTTTCGTCAAAATATAGCCCACTTCGAAATTACTGCGAAATACAACAGTCATCTTCGAGATCCACTTTCCTTCTGCTGACTCTGATGTACACCATTAACGACTCTGATGTACAAGTTAAGATGCCCTATACTCTCCGATACATTAGAAATCCATATATCCCCATCTTTGAACCATTTACAATATTTTCCTTACTGCCTCCACTGCATCCTCATCATGTGCCTCTTGTCAGGTGCGATGATCGCTACTACTCCCTGAAAGGCGCTAGCAACCCCAGCTTTTAATTCCATCCACAACACTCAAATACTACCTGGCCATGTCTCTACGAAACTTGACTACCAGAGTTGGCTTATTGAGACGCCCGGTATCAATTGGTGTACCAATTTACAAAAAGTTACCCCTCAATGGCAAAAGGTGGGCTTCAGACGTGGAGAGCTTCAAGTCTGAGACATGTGAGAACGACACAGATAACTCCTATGAGGCCACAGGGGTGATTGACTACAAAAAGCAGCACGAGGTGCTTATTTTCTTCGATAATATATACCCACGCTGGCTTGCAAAGCTCGAGTACAAGAGCTTCATACAGCCCTTTCGGTGGCTTCAGAAACGCTTGGGGGATGAGGCACTTACTGAGAGGTTGGTCCTGATGGTCGCTGATGGAGACCACCCACTTCCAAAAGAGACGTGTGTGACACAGGTGGCGCCTCTCATCAGAGACGGCGGTGTATTTGTGAAGTTTGTGGTACCTCCCAACTCCACACCTAAGGAGCTTACTCAAAGGTTGGAGAACAACATCAAAAGAAATAGACAGAAGCGGTCAAACCCCATCAAAGACCTCTACGGCTTCTGGAAGCCGCCTCCTCGTGCGTATCAAGTGAAAGGTACGCCATGGATTGAGGACTTGAGTAGGTTTCCTTCCCCAAAGCTCAAGGTGAAATTCCAGGGCGACCCTCTCACAGAGGAAGAGTTGTACCTTTTGTTCAGGAGGTACGGTCAAATCAAGGATATTGTGCCCGCAAGCTCAAGCACGCCTTATGCTACAGTTGTGTTTCGATACACTGACTCGTGTATTCGTGCAAAGAACTGTGTTACCGGTCTTACATACAACAACGGGAAGCTGACGTTGCATTTGCAATATATCCCAGTTGAAAGAGTGAATTACGTGGCGAATATGATCAACAACCATCAAAGAATCGCTATCCCTATTATTCTTGCCATCTTGGCAACAATTGCAGTGTTGATCTTCGAGCCTATCCGGGAGCAATTCATCAAATTCAAGATCAACCATCGCTCTTGGAATGGTCATAAAGATCACTGGTTAGTAAAGATGTTCTATGTTCCTTACAGAACGCTTGCCAACTGGATCACTGACACCACTACCTTCATCGACGACTCAATTGGCTCTTTCACTGGAGACAGAAAGGCTTCCCTGGAAGATATGTCATTGGTGGATCTTCAATCCAACATGTTCTTGCAAGAGCGTTCAGACAAAGCTAACGATTTGAAGATGTGGCTCTACGAGAATGCCAACACATTCATTATCGTACGGGGTCCAAGAGGATCCGGGAAGCGTGAATTCGTTGTAGAGAACGCCTTGAGCAAGCAAGATGAAATCGGACGTAGGGTCCTTGAGCTTGATTGTGCTACCATGGTGAAAGCTAGAAGTGACAAAGCTTTTCTCAAGAGCGCTGCTTCTCAGCTTGGCTACTTTCCTATCTTCACATGGACAAATTCGATCTCACAGTTTGTTGACTTGGGTGTGCAAGGTTTGACGGGCCAGAAGTCAGGCTTGAGCGAATCAAAGGAAACACAATTCAAGAACATGTTGCAGTTGACCGCATCTGCCATCAGGAAGGTTGCTCTTGCTGACTTTGAATCGTACAAGGCCGAGGTCAAGAAGCAGAGAAAAGCAAAGCTGAACGCTGACAGTGATGCTTCGTTTGACAACGAATCTGTGGACTTAAGGGAAGATGACTATCTTCAACTGCACCCCAAGGTCAAGCCAGTTATTGTCGTTGAAAATTTCCTTAGAAAGTCTGAGTCATCCAATGACTTCATCTATAAACTGATTGCTGATTGGGCTGCTCAGCTTATTCAAAGTAACACCGCACATGTTATCTTCATCACTCTGGATGCTAGCAGCACGACTCACTTGACAGCTGCCCTCCCCAATCAGGTGTTCAAGACAGTGTCATTGGCTGACGCTTCCATGCAGAGTGCTAAGCACTATGTCATGAGTCAGTTGAAGGACATGGAATTGAGATCGCTGATCGATCATTGCTTGGTTCCTATTGGAGGAAGAATGTTGGATCTTCAAGCTTTCGTGAGACGTGTGCGATCAGGCGAGCTGGCTGATGACGCTCTACATCAAATGGTGAGCCAGGCCGCCGAACAGATCACGACTTTCTTTTTGAACGTCTCGCCCAACTCAGGTGAAATCAATTGGAGTACCGACCAGATCTGGGCACTCATGAGACACCTTGCTGACAGGGATCTGGTGTCGTTTGCAGAGTTGGCTAAGTCCCCACTATTTGGGGACAATCACGACACCATTAGCACTTTGCAGGTCTTAGAGAAAAACGACCTAATTCTTCTTCAAAGAGACAAGGGTATTGTTAGCACAATTACAACAGGCAGGCCGTTGTACAAAGCTGCATTCAAGACTCTCGTGGAAGATAAAGCAATTTTCAAATTGTACGAATCACGTTTAATAAGAAGTTTGATCAAGTTGGAGAATGCAAAGATTGCTCAGTTGGAAGATGAGATTAGCAAGATCTCAGAAGCGGTTGGGTCAGACTGGTTTAAGGATAGACTCAACTACGTCGAGTCAAAGATTAACGCAAGCACACAGGCTATTCGCCAATACGAAAATCAAATCAAGGAGGTTCTGAACATTGGAGTTGAAACCAAAAAGGGCTTCTTTGGATTCTGAAAATTAGTGCTATTATTATGTATCTAAAGATGAGCGCTAGGCCCATGAGGGATGTCAAGCAATTTTTGCAGAATAATCTCATACGCCATTCTTCTCCGAATGTTCCTCATGTCTTGCTGGCTGAACCTGAGCGGCTGTTCTCCCGAGATGCACTTAGCAACTGTACATGTAAATACACCGCAATCGTAACCATTTTGCTGCTGAGGCGTCTTCTCGCCCGGTATTAGATCATAAGCGACTTGAGGAAGCAGAAGCCTCTCTGCCTCTTTTGACATGTAAACTTGAAGAAGCTCTACGGCCGCAATATTTCCTCTGGATGCCAAGGAATCAAAGTAACTGATCCTCTTTCTCCGGTTATCGATAACCGCGAGAGCCCAATGAGTGCCCATTATATTAATTGGCACGATGACTCTATCCTTTTCAAAGACATTGATCTTTCTTCGTTTTGCCCATCTAGCTACTCCTTGGTAACCCTTCTGCTTCAAAGTGGTGTAGAAATGCGTTGTCCAGCAGTATACAGCTTTGTTTTGATCAGTGACCATATTCAAGTAAAAATCGATAATGTTATCGTTTAGCCATTGGCCATCCGCCAACGTGGAAAGATCTCTGACGGTCAAGTCAATTGAAAACGCAGATACAACTAGGACACTACCATTGCGAGTGCCCCAATACCTTTGAACGACTTCCAATTGATCTTTCGCCAATTCAGGAACGGCGGCTCTCGAGCTAGTGCGCTCAGTAGTGACAAGATCCTGGATTTTTCTTTGCTCTTCTCGAAGTATGCTCTTTACTGGAGGGAAACTTGCTAAAAGTGACTCTGTGAGAGTCTTGCGAGGCTCTGGAATAGGTTTGAATGGGTGGTAGAACTTATGAACAGCTATGTCATATTCATCAGTCGGTTTGGAAGGGGCAAAGAAGTCAGCCACGCTCT
The DNA here is from genome assembly GCF_003013715.1 of Candidozyma auris. Classification (NCBI taxonomy): domain Eukaryota; kingdom Fungi; phylum Ascomycota; class Pichiomycetes; order Serinales; family Metschnikowiaceae; genus Candidozyma; species Candidozyma auris. The sequence goes on from NC_072816.1 coordinate 86,905, forward strand.
CGTCCTTATAGATATCAGAGTTGAGAAGCCTGTTGTTGAGGATAGTTGTTGAGTGCAGAATATGTTGAGCGTGCTCTTCTTCGGTGTTTCTTGGTTTAAAGCTGGATTTGCTTATAGCCAAAGACGTGCCATACTGAACGCAGTCATCAATTTCGCTACCAGAATCTATTTCAAACAACGACTCGTAAGGGTCAGGGTTTCGGACTTGAGAAGATCGAAGCTTCTTGATCTCAGGTTCATCAGAGACCGGCTCTATCGGTTGCACATCCATTGTGTTCTCAGCTGAAGGCAGCGGTAGAGGCTCACGTTCTTCGCCCAACAGAGGCTTTCTCTTTACTTTATCCACTAACGATTTAAAAAAAGCAATCACGAGAAGCGAGTAAGTTGTCTGGATGAGTGTGAGTATAGCATCTTTGGAAAACTTCTGGGGTTTCTGTTCAACGATTTCGGGCTCAGGTTCCGCTTCTTCGCGTAATAGGTCTATAGTGATGTCATTCTCGGTGAAGGAAGGGCGTGAAGGTGGCACATAGTGCTGTCTATTTCGGGTAGAGAGCGGGTCACCCAGAAGCATGGTTTTTGTGGAGAACTTCTGGTTAGGATGATCTTGATGTCGCGAAACGTAGTAGCAGTAGTAGCAGTGGTAGAGTTGCCTAAAAGAGCATTGGTGGGGGTTCAAACGTTACATTTGCGAGGACAAGTTACAGCTGATGCTAGGAATTTAAATCGTTCAACAAAAACTAAATTTGACTAAGGTCACTGGTTGGGTTAGCAAAATAGAAAAATTGGGTTTTTACTAGATGGTACTATGTTCAGCGAAGTATGCGCATTTGCAGCCATTCAGGAAGCGAGACCAGAAAGAACAAAAGCACAGGATGGATCTTAGAGAACTGTGGTTGAGCTTTGTTCAATGATATTACCTTGATGTAGACTATCACGTCTATGAAATAGACAGACAGTAGCTTACGATAATCAATTGAGGCTCTAATTTAAATAAGAGAAACAGGACAGTTCTCTCATTTCTCATAGATCTCTCAAAATTCTCTATCAAGTCGACAAGTCGACAAGTCGACAAAGAAACTCCCGCCACGCATCAGGTGAAGTCAATTGCAGCCTTTGAAAAACAGGCCCACATAATTGAGACACCAGCTCTATTAGTTCAGAATTTAGTCAGCTCCACGCCTGGAACAGCCCATTGTCAGCTTGCCTTGTAGTATGAACCTGCTATATCCCGGTTGGAGCTCCTATTTCAGTTTCCCCATTATGATACGTAAGGCAAACAAATTTTTTATGTGAAGTCAGAGCAAGAAGAAAAGAATGTACAACAAAAGAATAAATCGAAAGAATCCTGATCGAATGCTCATGGTTAGCAGGAGTACTAGGCTACTGCATCGAATAGCGGTGCATCATTGATGACTGCTCCTGCATTGGGCCCATTCCGTCATCCCCCAGCCTTCACTAAAAAGCACCTCATTTTCCTTGTGAAGCTATTCAAATGGCCAATTAAGTCATTGAGTTCAACTTGTTGATTATTCGTCTCTTTCTGTTCAACAGTATCCAAAAAACACCAGTGTGGTGTCCCACGTGGTGCGTTATCTACTATGGCCGGTAGTGCATAGGGCGCGAGCTTCACTACTGCTGCCATTCATATGAGGCTCATATTAATTGAATGGGTTCTCACCTCATTGTAGCCGATCAGCCGCCTTTTTATATATAAGAAGTCGACATTCCGCTTCTCAGTATGGACGCCTCTTCGTCGAAAATGTTGTTTGGCAGCAAGCTCGAGCTGGAGATCTATCCACCTTGGAAGGAGCATTACATCAACTACCTCAGGTTGAAGAAGCTTTTGAAGGAAGGGGTGATTCTTCAGGATGCGTGGTCAGAGAAGGACGAAAAGGACTTTGTTAGTGCATTAGACTCCGACTTGGAGAAGGTGTACTCATTTCAGAGCAACAAGTATGATGAGTTGAACGAGTACCTCGATGATCTACAAAAGGAGACAGAGTCACCCGCGGCCAACTTTGACGTTCAGTCCTTTAGCAGCAAGTTGAATCTGATTTTGAACTTGACGCAGGAATTGAATAGATTTCAACGTTTGAATTATACTGGGTTCATCAAGATCGTGAAGAAGCATGACCGGTTGCATCCCAAGTATTCGGTCAAGCCGATGTTGAACGTGCGTTTGAAGCTGTTGCCCTTTCACTCGGAGGATTACTCGCCTCTTTTGTTCAAGATCTCTGCGTTGTTTCAATTCTTGCGTGATAACTACGACGTGGACCAGTCTCTCTCGAAATTGAGCTCCTTCAATGACGACTCGGCTCCCGCAGACTACAACTCGTACAAGTTTTGGGTTCATCCGGACAACTTGATGGAAGTCAAGGCCATTATTTTGCGTCATCTTCCTGTTCTTGTGTACAACAACAAAAATAGGGAAAGTGCATACAACTACGATGACGATGACGACGACGATGATGATGACGACGATGACGATGGATTCAAGTTCTCCAGGAACGACCCTACAATTAACTGCTTGTACTTTGACAATGAGAACTTTGACTTGTACAATAACAAGCTTGTCAAAAGCCCTAATGCCAACACTCTTCGTATCAAATGGGTTGGCAAGTTAAGTAACAAGCCTCAAATTTCTTTGGAGAAGAAGAGCTTTGAAAAGAGCCTGGAAACATATGATGTCGATGAGAAAGTCACACTCAAGGAGAAGCATTTGGATAGTTTCATCCGTGGAAACTTTGACAAGCAGAAATACTTACGCAAGCTCTTGAAGAAGGGTGATTCCCCCGAAAAGGTTGAGGAGCTAGAAAAGCACATCGACTCCTTGTCAAAGTTCATCAAGGATAACCACGTTCAGCCATGTCTCCGTACCCAGTACAAGCGCACAGCGTTCCAGATTCCTGGTGACGACAAGGTACGTGTGGTTATCGATTCCGACATCTACTTCATCAGGGAAGATGCTTTCGATCAGCAGAGACCTATCAGAGATCCAACTAAGTGGCTCAGAACTGACATTGACTCCAAGGTCAACAACCCATTGTCTCTTTTGAGAAAAGGCGAGTTTGTGAGATTTCCTTACGCCGAGCTCGAAATCAAGATCAAGAACAGGAAGAAGGGAAGAAGACTTGTGTGGGTAGACGACTTAGTCCATTCGCATTTAATCAAGGAGATTCCTAACTTCTCTAAGTTTATTCATGGCATAGCCTCGTTATTTTTGGAAGACGACAAGCTCGACAACATTCCCTTCTGGTTCAACGAATTGGAGTCTGACATGAAGGTTGATCCTCAACAGGCTTATATTGACACCAGAGAGAAAATGGCGAAATTGCAAAGTGACGAGGAGAACTTAAAGAAGTTCAAGTCGATGTTAGCCAATTCCAGCTCTCCTGACATCTCGGCTAGATCAAAGTCGTTCTCCGGCTCGCTTTTGGCAGCAGGGGAATTGAACAGAGAATCAGAGTCTAAAATAAGTGAAACTGGCGAAGGCACCTCACAGAAATCAAACATTCTACAGTCAGTTACTGAAAATGCAGTGTCAGAGCAAGACCAAACGCCTGTTTCTGGCGGCGACTTGGACCAGTCTTCTGATGATGATTATGACGAGGATGATCATCGTAAAACACCAATTCAGAAGTTGTTGAGGTTGCCCAACACTTTTTCCAAGTTACTTGATGTCGACTCGGAGGAAGAAGAGATCGACTTGCCTGCTGGTGTTGTCAAGCCTGAGCAGTACATCAAGAATGCCGGCCCCTTGAGAATTGAGCCTAAGGTTTGGTTGGCTAACGAGCGTACGTTCAACAGGTGGCTTCATGTTACCACTTTGTTGTCTACATTGACCTTTATCATCTACTCCTCAACAAGCAGGGCGAACTCCTCTAAATTGGCAGAATACCTTGCCTATATTTACTTTGCTTTGACTATATTCTCAGGCATCTGGGGTTACTACATCTTCATCAAAAGAAGAGGTATCATCATGGAGAGATCGTCTAAACATTTGGACAATGTAATTGGGCCATTGGTGGTCGCCTTTGGCTTGATCTTTGGCCTCATCATTAATTTTGTTTACGGATTTCGTGCCATTGCACTGCAGAAGGCAGATGGGTTCACCGCTGCTGGGTTATCCGACGACTTCTACACTAAGAACCCCACACAAAAGAAGATCCTTGACATTGTATTCTATCTCGTGGGTGCACAGACCTGATCTGTACACCTATAATTTTGCATAAGCAATCCGTCAACGTGTTAATATACAATAAAAGAAACTATTTTTTAAAATCCTAAAGTGTATTTGCAGCCACTTGTAGCGCGTTATGATGTGGGACTGCATGCAGCGCACCATGGTTCACCGCCAAAGATACACCTTTACAAAACTCCCAAATCTCTAACCCAGCCCCTACAGCCTTCGTACAATGTCACTCAACATATCGCTATACACAGTCACAGCGGCTTTAATATTGGGCAGTGAAGGCCAGAGGCTATTTGCTAAATACTACCGTCCCAACGATCCCTCCCAGTCATACAAAACTGCCAACGAACAAGCAGCGTTCGAGAAGGCCCTTTACAACAAAATCAACAAACAGCACCAAGATGTGGTGTTGTATGATAATCATCTCATTACCTACAAGCAAAGCAACGATGTGATCGTAGTTCTTGTTGGTGCTTTAAACGAGAACGAGTCGATGCTTTATTCGTTAACAAATAATATCCACGAGGCGTTGCTGATTTTTTTGGACAACTCCTTAGACAAAACCACTGTGTTGCTGAAATATGATATGGTGTGCTTGTGCTTCGATGAGGCCATTGACGATGGTATCATCTTGGAGATCGACCCTGCCATCATTGTGAGTAGGGTGACCAAACCACCCACTAGCGACTACAACGTGCCTGTCAACATTGACAAAGGTGTATTCAATGCATTATCCTTTGCGTCAAAGAAGATCCAGGAGAGGTTGCAGCAGGGTTTGTAATAAGTATGAAATGATCAATGTACAAATAGAGGTAGAAACTTTGAAGAGGGATTGAAAATAAGATAACGTGATGAAATGCGCCTCCACAAACTGAGTGAAAACAAAGTGAGGAAGAGGCGATCCATGTGTCGGTAAATAGACTTTAACCTGTTGAGAGACAATCGCGATATAGGGCTTCAGAAGTCCATCTGACAATTCTGAATTAGGCACTGAAAATTTATTTGTTTAGAGATGCTGAATAAAAATTCCAGGTGAAACTAAATCAATACTTCCAATTTCAAGCTTTACGTCTTCAGATGTAACCCAATAGACATATGCCCGTCTTGCGAACTCACACAGACTTTCCCAACAAGTATGAGGAGGCAAATCTCAATTCTTTATTTGGAGTGGGACGATTTAGGCCTTTTTACTCTTGTCATTGCAGATTTTTATATTTCATTACCTCTCTCTATCATAATTCAACTTCTTCCTACTACCACCTACAAGGGCACTGCACATACACATATCAACAACTTTAGTTACAACCAACTCATCCTAACATCGTCCTCCCATACAGCGACCATGGAAGAGGCCTTCTTTTATGCTCTTCTCCGAATATCAATAGCGCAGATCCTAAAAGCATCGGGCTTCGACAAGTGCAAGCCGCTGACCCTCAATGCTGTCACCGACATCTACATCAAGCATTTTGAACTCGTTCTAAATAGCGCCAAGAAGTACGGCCAGGCCCGAACCCGGTGCACAAATGTGCTCGAGGCTCCTGACTTGGTCCAGGCGCTACTAGATGTTCAGTTGATCAAGCCACTGACTGGAGACAGCATTCTAGATCCCAGAGATGCTGCGCAAGACCCACAAACAGAGTACAATGTGAAATCGCTAGAGCTGTTTGTGCGATGGCTACAGTTCAGCGACAGTTTTAGCTTGGCTAAACGCTTGAGTGAAGTACCCAGCTCTCAGTTGCGGAATTTGATGGAGAAGCGTAAAATCGATACCTCCTCTGAAACAGACCAGGAAAAGAAAAAACGAAGACTAAGAGAGAGACAGGAGTACTACAATCAACTAAAGCTGGGAGAAGATCCAGCAAACGCACAGTATGGCGGGATGCCTGAAGATCTCGAGGAAGCTGAGGTCACTGAAAATGATAAGCTCTCGTGGCTAGAGTACTTGGCAGAGAAAGGCGTGAAGTTGGGTCACAATCTTCAGTACATGAACACCGTCCTTCATGATACAGTTCTTCCCATTCACAAGAATAGCAAATTTCACCCCTCTAAAGATGGTGAAGATGCATACAAAAAGTTTATCTCCCACGCTCAAAACAGCACAAGGAATGATCATGTTGTCGTAGGCATCCATGATGCCGACAACGACAATGGAACGGACGGCGCTGCTGTCATTCAGCCGTCTGAGAAATTGAAAGAGTCGCTTCCTTACAACATCAAATATCAAGATTCATTGTTGAACGATGATCTTCAGCAGTACATAGACTATGCTGAGAAATATGGATTTCCGGCCACACCAGTGTCTGCCAACTCGCCCAGCAGTATGGATGTGGACCAATCTGAAGAGAAAATGGTGTAACGAATACTGAGGATGGGGATCAGTCAGACAAAAGTTTGCAGTCTACGGATCCAACAAGCACTATTCATGAGCACGAGAAGACACGAAGATGCTAGAGAGGACGAAGAGCCAGAAATGGAAAGTCAGCCTGCAGAATCGACAGGTGAAGGTAATGACGTATCAAAGTCGAAGACTACTGATAAAAGCAAGGTAGAAGACGAGGCACAGGTTGATCCTCAAGGTTCAAGTGAGGCTATCAAGGTAACGAAAGAACACACCAATGAAGAGAACACCACTGAAGCCGAGGCCAAGACAGATGTTGCTGAGGAAATTGTCAACCAGGATTTGTCAGAAAAGCATGAGATTGGCGATGTTAACCGAGGCAACAATAACAATGCTGAGTTAAAATCCGCAGATCAGCAATCATGATATATATCAGAGAGCTTGCAGGCGAATTGCAACGTTCATTAAGAATTACATGCATAGGACAGGCGCGCCTAGTGACCATTGGCTATACTGTAGAAGGTGTCCTTCCCAATGTCGGTGATTTTCTTAACCAAGATTCTATGACTCGGTAGTTTTGGGTCGTCGCAAAGAGAGCGGAGCTTGAGCACAAACTCATAACACTCGTAGCACTCATCTGCAGAGACGCTGAGGTATTCTTGTAGATAGTTTTTGGGCAAGACAATGGTATCGAGATCGCCAAACTTCTTCTTGGCCTCCTCCACTGTAAGGATTAACATGGCTCCGTACAAAGTGTATATGTCGAAGACTATGAGAACGGGTAAGGCACTTAAGAGTTCAATCTTCGATGTAGTTATCTTGAGGATGTCTCGGAGCTTTTCGTAAAACCCGTTGCCTTCGGTTTTTTCCGGTATGTTTTCAAAAGCTCCTCTGTTAGCTCATACGGAAGATCCACAGACACTTCGAAGTTAAGGTTCTTCAAAATAACTTCTTCTATAGAGAAGCTGGTCTCGCCAGCTCCAGAAAGTACTGGAAAGCTGGTCAATCTTTTTACCTGGATGCTTGATCTGGCAACCTGTTAGTGCAATCTTGTCTGGAGGTCGATAAGTATCGTGTAACTTGCACGAGATGGCCACCGCAGCGCATGCAACAAAATACTTTGATGTGGTTATTGGCATTCGCATATAAAAGCGGTGGATGTATATGGTGGCAGCTAAAATTGTTCTTCCGTCGAGCTTAAGCGCCGACGCTAATCTCACTAGAAAGTCGTATATCAGCTCGTACACCTTGAGGATTTGAGGCAAAGTCATCTGTTTTCGTGACGGGCACTTATTGAGCACGTCATCGCCGCTGAAGATCCACGTATTATGGAACGGTTCAGCCTCTTCGGTCATCAAGCGCTGGTGTGTGAGTAGTTGGTAGTTGATGATGAGCGTTGATGTTTCGCGCAGTAGTAGATGGAAGAGAGAGAAAGTTAGGTGGGTAGTCTCGAGGCAGAGATGTGTTTCGAAGAATGCTGAGTAAGGATTGTTTGTAAGCTGAGACCCAATAGCCGACTGAACTTATTGAATTTTCTATCCACTAGGGGTGTCAGCCAGGCGCACTGGTTGCAAAATTCATGATGCTTGATAGATGATGACAGTATTTGAATAAAATGTCATTTCCAATGGATATCTTGAGTACAATGCAATATTATGATGACCTTGTTTTTATTTTTTTTTCTTTTTCTTTTCTTTAAAAAAAATAGCATGTGGCTAAACTATGGAGGATAATTGGGCTAAAGCGCAGTGTATGCATCTTGCTCTGTCAGACTCCCGGCCTCAGGTGTAAGATTGATTTGACATACAGACCACAATATAGCAATATTTTGAAAACTCAATTATTGTATTAAGCATTTAGCATAATTGTATTAGAGTTTTTAACCTTTAGCTGATCCATTGGTCTCTTCTAGTCGTTACTCGCGCTATAGAGGCAGTCCACCTTCCAAGTTTTACGACAAAGTAGTGCCATTTGAGACTATGAAAGTGAAGAAATAGAGGGGCCAGCAATAATACTAGTATCTACACTCTTAGGCTCGTTTTTCAAAGACTCACAAGTAGTCTTCTCAATAGCTGCGAAAGGCTGTTGAGTAGATTACCAGCCACCTTCCACACAATTGCAACGACAATACCACGTACTTGATTGAAGTACTCATTCTTCAATACTATACATATATATATATACATATTTATATATATTTTTCCTGAAGTCCGAGAAATTAACTGTGATCCTAGCTTAGTGGCTCCTGCTTGCACGTGACCACACTTTGAAAAAAAATCTCTATCCATCTCGACATCTAAACCTTTAAACTCCAAACACTTGAGGCCCTTCTTTCCAGCCATGTCTGACTCGTATATGCACTTGTTCAGACCCACAGTGGCTGCTCTGCTGCCCCCTCGGGCCCTTCGACAGTCACGGTGAAAATTCACAATTCGGCGTTGTTCCTGATCTTGGAGATCGTGTCCAAGCAGGTGCTCAAGGAGAACCAAAATAAAAGAATTATCGGAACATTGCTTGGTGTCCGCTCTGATGACGGCAGTAGCGTCGAAGTGAGAGACGCCTTCATGGTCCCATGTATGGAGACAGGCGACTCCATCTCCATCGAGGACCACACCCACAAGACCCTTTACCAATTATATAAGAAAGCTCATCCTAAGGAATTTGTGCTTGGATGGTTCGATGCTTTTGACACCATCGACGGCTCAACCGGTTTGATTCATGATTTCTATTCCAAAGGTGCCGACAGAGCATACCCATTCCCAGCCATTTTCTTGAACGTGTCGTTCTTGAAAGGAGATCAAATCAGCGAGCCTCAGTTGACTACTTACATTGGTGCCGCCATTGGAAAACCAGGTCAGGTGCAGAGAATTGGATGGAAGACGACTTCCACCACCAACTCGTACATCTTCAGTCCTGTTCCCCACCAAGTGATCACCAGCACAGTTTCGAGAAATTGGCGTTGAATTTACTCCACAATACCTCCCAAAAGGACAACAGCGTGATTTTGCAGCAACACGAGGAAGGATTGGCTACGTTGCAGAGAGAAATCGGCGCTGTGACTACCGAATTGAGCCAGTTGTTGCACTACCTCGACCACATGTCAGGCACAGACTCCGACGTGGACTTGTTGCGGACCTTGAGCAACACCTTATTGAACAAGCCAACGTCATTGTCGGACTTGAGGCTGTTGAAGGAACACTTCCAGTCGCACAACCAGGATATCGTTATGATTGAGTTTTTGACGAGAGCAGTCAAGGAGCAGATCGAGTTGATTGCCCGTGCGTCATCGGAGGCCGAGAAGGCCATTGCATAGACGAAAGCATGGCCGTCCACAGGCACAGAGAAGGGGGAATGCTAGAGGACGTATCAGTGTACCAAATAGAACCAATAATACGCATACAGGGAGGCAAAGTAGGCAATGAACGGGAGGGTCGAATAAACGACTTATGCAACACCAGAATGTAGTTTCAAAGTGCAGAAACAACCAAAGGATTTGATTGTCAGGCAATAACCAAAAACAGTCAGTAAAATATCGGCTTCTTATGGTATCGCACCTCTTGAATGGCGTAATGGCTGCAAATCATCGCCAACATTGATCACCACAAGAGCTTGATCGAGCCAAGCCCGACGAAAATTTCATGAAATACCAGCTGAGCCATACACATGACCGACATCGATTTACGACAAATCAGATGCAGAAGATCCTAAAAAAAGCAAAGGTGGTAGAGAAGGCAGAGGGGATTGTATGGGGAAAGGGAAAACGGGGTAGAGCGATAAAAGTGTGTGGGTTAGCGAGGAGGAAGAAAAAAAAAAGTGTGGAGTGCGATCAGCCAGAGGAGAGGAGGGGGAGGGTAGTGTGAACCACCAGCAAAAGCTTCATAGAGAAAAAAAGCGTTCAAGACGAGGAATAGAAGCTAAAGTGTATTACACAGTTTTCAAGGGATTGCCAAAAAACGGCAAAAATTTAGATCCTACTCGATTTTTCACTTTTTCAAGTCTGCTCTGGACCGCTTTTCGTCGGCTGAGGGCATTTTTCTACCGACAGGCCCCAGCGCCATTTTTTTCCTTCCCTTTTCGCCTCCAGCGGGGAGGCAGGACAAAAGTCTCTGCCTAGCAGATACGCACCGGCGCTGCCAGCCTGTGTGCATCCTCCGAACCTCCCAGACGATAAGATAAAAAGCCATTGATGTGGCATTATGGCAGCGAGCCTTGTATAATTTTTTTTTCAAATCCCAACACTTCCAGCACCCTACACAACTATTAATCTAAAAATGGGCCGCAGATTTTCCGCGGGCGACGTCGACAGGGTCAAGCCCTGGACGCTCACAAGAGAGCAGACTATAGATCTCATGGAGCGAAGACAGGAGGCAGCGGTGATGCGGTACGTGCGGGAGCTTGCAACATTGGGGGAAGAAAACGAGTGGCACGTTGATGTGCCCCGGAAAAGGGCAAAATCCGCCAGAGAAGGTGCGCTGGGAATGGCTGCAAAACCCGGGGCGGTGGACTTTGGCAAGATGAACTCGGCCCAGATCGCCAGTGTCATGCAAGGCGAGCAGACGATGATGGAGATTAAATTGCAGCTGAAGGTGGAGAGCCTAAGGGCAGAGAAGCTAAGGCGGAGGTACGAGTGTGTCCTTTTAAACAGCTGCGCTAACAGACCTCTAGAGCTGCTCACGCATCTCTTCATTGGTTCAAAAAGAACGACACCAATAGACAATCACCCCAAGGAAAGGACAGGGAAAGATCATGGCCAATGTAACAAATTGGATCCAGCTTTGAGGACTGAACTATCTGTGTCACATAGCCTCCATTCTTGCCTGCGACTGCCTCTTGTGCTGAAGCTGCCTGGGACACATCTGTGGCTATATTGTACCGCAACCAGCCCATGTCACACAAGTCCTGGGTTCATGTTCAATCGTAACTCATATAGGGTGTATTGTTGTAGAGCCTACAACTGCATTTGTTTCACATAATGAAATACCACATACTACCGCCCCTGGCATTTCTCAGCTCCAATTCACACTACTTTCTCAGTCCCTCTTCTTTCACCTCCATTTCTCTCCGCAAGGGGTGCCTACGCGAAGTGATCATCCCTTCATCTACACATTTGTTTATCTCTCATTGGTGAGCATTGTTGGAATGTTCGCTGCGTTAATTTTGTCTCTTTGTTATGGACCCCGCAACTGATACTGTGGTCTGGTCCTGACGTCAGTGGCAGATGCGATAAGCTTGTGTAGGAACATATACATTGAAATAAGCGCGAGTAGGGGCAGCTCTTTCGTCGAGGTTAGAAAGGGGTCGTAAAGAAGCGACGAATAGAAGAAGAGAAATTGCTTTGGGAAGGTTTGGAAACAAACTCCGGCCGTTTTACCTTCTGGCCCCTTTATAGAGTAGTTGAGGGAAGGTTGTAGGAGACTCTTTTGGGGCTTATGGGCGATTGCAATGGTGATTCTCCATACAGAGTCTTTGGAAGAAGTATTGAAAGGGTGAAGAAGACAAAAGACTACTAAGACACTATGCTGGTTGTTGTGTTCAGTGACTGAAATGTAGTTTTTGCAGGAACTCTTGCGAAAGTTTACCCTGTAAGAAACCTTCCCAAGCTAAGAAGAAAACAAGAAAAATAAAAACAAAACCTTTGAATGACCGCCATTTCACAAATTAACTCATGATGTTCAATTATTGACAACTTTCCGGCTACTTGTCCTAATCTTCATACCTGTATTTGTCCCTTGTCTCCTACACTGTTCTTCGTTTCGTAGAGAAGAAGCATCCCAAGGAACGATCTAGCGCTGTAGACCCCGAAAAGGGCCTTAAAAATCGGTAAAATAGCAAATCCTCTTCCAACATTTATCTAGTCCTCTCTCCTTCCATATCCTTCCTGTTGCTGTATGAACCCAAATTGACTCACGGCATCTACATACTGAATCTCGCGGTCTGCAGCCATTTTGCAACCATTTCCATCCTTCACTTCCTCTCCACCAAAACCCACCAGCCATGCAATTCTTTGTATTCTTGGCCTCTGCAGCTCTCGCAAGCCCCCTAGTCCGCCCTTCGTTCCAACTGTTCCAACCAAAGGTGGCCGCCACTAACAATGGGCCCTTGCCGGTGCCCAAGTGGCTCTCTGACTTCACTGGAATCAAGGAATGGCCAGGCTTGGACCCTCCCTACATCCCCATGGACTTTATCAAGTTCGATGACTTGCCTCCCCAGCTGGACTCGTGGAAACGTAATCTTGGCGAGTGCCCTCGCCACGTTAACACCAGAGAAGTGTGCTCTTTTGACTGTGGGAACTGCGCTGCTCACGACGATGTTTACTCGTGCCCAAAGCTCAGTCAAACGTTTGACGATGGCCCAACCCATTTTACTCCTGTGTTGACCAGCAGCCTTAGAAGTAAAGCCACTTTCTTCACCATTGGCTTGAACGTCGTCAAGTTCCCCAAAATTTACAGAGACACCGCCGACAAGGGCCACATCATGGCGTCCCACACCTGGTCGCATCCATTCTTGCCTTCTCTTAGTAATGAACAGATCGTCGCCCAGCTCCAGTGGTCGATTTGGGCCATGAATGCCACCTACGGCCACTTGCCCAAGTGGTTCCGGCCACCTTACGGTGGCATCGACAACAGAGTTCGTGCAATAGTACGCCAGTTTGGCATGCAGCTGGTGCTTTGGGACTACGACACGAGAGACTGGCTGTTGGTTGCAGATGCTCTGAAGCACGACAGCGAAGTGATCAATGGCGTGTTGCAGTACAAGCGCAGCAATGGCGGCAGAGGCTTGATTTTGGAGCACGACTCCACCAGGCGGACTGTTGATGTTGGTGTAAAGCTTCAGAAGGCCATGGGGCCTGACCAGCTTACCGTGCCGCAGTGTGTTGGAGGCATCAACTACATCAAGTCCTTTGGGAAGCCAAATATCTAAACGGGAGGAGTTTTTGGAGGAGAATGGGTTCTGCTCGTTTAGTGTTGAATTAATTATGTATGAAATAGTCGTTTGTATGAGGCAGTGCTAAAGGCTCGAGTAAAAGTAGCTGTGATAGCGTTCAATGTGCTCTAGAACAGTGGTAGCTGTTGTTCAGTCCAGGCCATTGAAGCACTGCAAGCGATTGCTCCGTTATGCTGTCGAGCTAATAACTATGCCAACGATAAAGATTCATATCAGTCGGAAGGTTTGTGGCCCAAATACCTTTTCGGGTCTTCTCAGGCTGTAGTAGACCCAATTTGCAGCCATTTACAAACACACAAAACTCTCTCTTTTTTTGACAAAACAACACCTCTCAAAAACTTTTGTCTTAGAATAGTCAGCAACCACTAATCTATCCAAAATTTGATATTTCATACCCTACCCCAACGATCTCTTCGGGAGTCCCACTTTAGTCCCCCATGCAGTACTCCGCCAGTACTATATCAGACACCGAGAATGCTTCCTTTTACACATCAAAAAGGTCCGCCCTTTCTTCCCATCTACTTGTTTGCTGTGTGTTTCTTAACGAATCTCGGTTTAGTATAGGCATCGGAGCCTCTGCAGACACACCATATCGTGGGGCAGTGAACCTTGACGCGTCCAATTGGTACGTGCCAGTTTGAATCTGACAAGATTGTTGTGGAGCTGATTTTCGTGAAACTTTTGAGGACAAAACACCCTTGGAGATCTTTGCATGTTCTGATTTGTTTTCAATGGTCTGGTTCAGTCGTGTTGAGGCTTCTCTTCTCGAGTTTTCTTGACAAGGCTAACCAAGGGTTCTTGGACCCTATCTGGGCATAGGCATCTGGTTTTCTAAGAAACCCAGACACCACCTAAGAAACTGATGAAGGCCTTTAAGTGGGTTCCTAGTTGGCTTGTAGCTTTCTACATGGCGTTTCTGAGGCCTTGTGGCGCCTTGAGTTCGTGTGAGCAATTGCAGTTGGTTTTGGATATACTATCCTGATTGGCTGCGAATCTCCATTAGAATCGCTCCTAGATTGTCATAGAGACACCACTCAGCCCACAAAAGGAAATCTTATTGTTTTTCTGTATATGCTGTGTGGTGGCTCCGGCTCTGGCAATTCTAATTGGTTGTATGTTCTAGCTCAAGTGCAGCTTTCACGACTCTTGTACCCGCGAGCTCCTGTGACGAGAAAAGCGAAATTTGCATCCAGTATGGAAGCTACAAAGCTGCTTAGAATCCTTAAGCTTTCTGGTCTTTTTCACCCGACCCCCGTTACAGTTGCAAATTTCACCAATTCCACTGTTCTCAGACCTTTTGCTTTGACCTTTTTGTTTTCTAGGCAAAACACGGCTCTTAACAGGCCTCGAAAAGGTAAATGCCTCCCAGTTACTCCAGGAAGCCTTCCCTGACTTCACAAAAAGAGCGTGCTAATATTGACGACGGTGTTTTTGAGAATCTCACAAGATTGGCTTCTTTGACAACTTCGAAGAAGGTCCCATTGAAGATCCAGATGGTCTGTGTGAGTAGACTCGACTTTCCGATCTGGCGGACTGCTCAGTGCACACATACTTGTACGATTGCATGAAAGCATGGGCTGTCTGGGTCTGGGGTCTAAAACAAATGTTTCATTGGTCTCGTCCGCAAACGGGTATCACTTGCAACGAGTGTCTGCGACATGAGCTACCTTGGCTAACTTGAATTGAGCGCACGGGCAGTAATGGGGAGTTTCTCTTTCTTTCGTAAGTATATGTCTTATAGGGCACATTTGATTAAATTACTAACTAGCGACCTGTGGCAGTAATGCCCAGGCAGTTTCTATAATACCTATCTTACATAATTACACACTTGGCACATCCAGTCTTCTCGGATTCAGCGGGCGATGGTGCCTCTTTCTTCTGAACTCTTTGTGGCTGACTTTGAGGTTTGTTAGAATTGGAACTTTGCTCGCTGGAGTCGACTTGCTTCTCTTTGGTAACCTTGGAAGCCTCAGTGGCAGCAGGTTTTTCACTTTTTTTAGCAGCAGCTACGATCTTGACTGCGCTCTGTGCAAAAGTTTCACCTTGAACTCTGGCTATTCTCAACTCCAACTCAGATGGCTGTCTGGAACCATCAGCACCAGCAAAAGTGGAAGCACCATATGGGGTACCACCATGTGGCTCTTCCAAGTTGGTGATGTCTGCGAAAGCTTTGCCGTATCCTAATGGGATGTACACCATTCCGTGGTGGGCAACGTATGAGAAGAAGTTTCTCATAGTCATCTCCTGACCACCGCCAGAAGAAGAAGTAGAAACGAAGGTACCAACAGGTTTGCGGAACAAGCCCCCCAGCGTCCAAAGACCGCCAGTTTGACCCAAGAGATCAATCAATTGGGCGGGCAAATTGCCAAATCTAGTTGGGTAGCCAAAGAGGAAAGCGTCGTACTCCGTCATTTTTTCAGGAGTTGCAAGGGGATAGTTTGGTTTTTCTGGAGCATGGAGCATTTTCAAGGTCTCCTTTGGAAGAGTCTCAGGAACTTGCAAAATGTCGACCTTGGACACTTTGCCAGAGGACTCAAGGCCTTCCTTGACTGCCTTGGCCAATGTGAGGATATGACCATAAGTGGAGTAGTAGATGATGGCTACCTTCATTTTGTTGATAGAAAGAAAAAAAAGTAAATTAGAGGATTTCGAACCACATAAATGGCTGCACCTACAAGGGATGTCGAAGAATGTTATCTCAGAAGGATTACCGATTAAAGATGCTTTTTACAGAAAATTACTAAACTCTGCATGACAAATATTTGTCAAGGCTGCGTTGCTCACGTTATCTGCAGTATCCGATCGCTTAGAATTAGTATAATTCCTGCACAAAGCTACTTTCGCTACGTCAATATTTACTAACTGTTAGTAAATGTGCAGTGGATGGCTAAAGAATGTTTCAGCAAGCTTCCGAATGCATCAATCCTGCTGACAAGTCGAGCCGTGCTGATAGAGATATAAGAGTACGTGAAATTCTGTAACTCTTCGACATCAACAAGAAAAACAAAAAAAAGAACTCTTACAATGGCTCCCAAAGTTGCTATTATCATTTACTCAATGTACCACCATGTCGCTACCATGGCCGAGTCCGTCAAAAAAGGTGTCGAGGCTGCTGGCGGTAAGGCTGACATTTACCAGATCCCAGAGACGTTGTCTGAGGAGGTGTTGGGCAAGATGGGTGCTCCAGCCAAGCCTAACTACCCAATCGCCACATTGGACACCTTGACCAGCTACGACGCCTTCTTGTTCGGTATCCCCACTAGATTCGGCAACTACCCTGCCCAGTGGAAGACTTTCTGGGACTCCACCGGTGGCTTGTGGGCTCTGGGTGCTCTTTACGGTAAGGTTGCTGGTATTTTCGTTTCCACCGGTACCCCAGGTGGTGGTCAGAAACCACCGTTGTCAACGCCTTGTCTGTGTTGGTGCACCACGGTATCATCTACGTGCCATTGGGCTACGCCAAGGCATTTGGCCAGATCACCAACTTGAATGAGGTGCACGGCTCTTCTCCATACGGTGCTGGCAGTTTCGCTGGTGCTGACGGATCCAGACAGCCTTCTTCTTTGGAATTGAGATTGCCGAGATCCAGGGCCGTTCTTTCTACGAGACCATCCAGAAATTTTAGACTACATAGATTAGAGACACACCAATAGACACCACATGATTTGAAAATTGCATCAGTAGACGGATTTCGTGACTTGATAGCCGCGGTGAATACTTGAGTAGCATTTATATGGTCTATTAACCAAAGCAAGGAGTTCGCAGTATCAGGGCCCCGACCTCTCATTTGTACAACAAGGTGTATGCTCTCGATATGTTGCGAATATGCTCAAAGTTTTGCAACATTGATTTTTACGTAAACTTGACAACAAAAGTCACCCCTCATTAGCCGAATAGCACCCACAAACCAAACAATGCCACTCTTCGAGTCTGAGCCCCCCTTTGTCACCTTGACTAACCCTTCCCCCAGGTTTCGCACTTTGTCATATTGACTAAAGGCTTGTAGCTGGCAGACAGCAACTTGGAGATTTTGCAGCCAGTCGGGGCTTACATTGGGCTTGCTTGCCCTTTGCCCAGCCCACGAGCGCAATTCCATGTAGACCACTATAAAAAGGAGCTCTCTGGCCGAATCGATATCTCTAGTTTAACTTCAAATCTTTTTGTGTTCTTTTTTTTTCCTGAAAAATCACAATGGCCAAGGTCGCTATAATTATCTACTCCATGTACCACCATGTGGCCACGCTCGCTAAAGAAATCCAGAAGGGCGTGATTGCTGGCGGCGTTTCCGCTGATATCTTCCAGGTGCCCGAGACATTGCCTGAGGAAGTGTTGACCAAGATGAACGCTCCTCCTAAACCAGACTTCCCAATTGCTACTTTGGACACTTTGACCGACCACGACTACTTTATCTTTGGTATCCCAACCAGATACGGTAACTTTCCTGCCCAGTGGAAAGCGTTCTGGGACACAACAGGCGGCTTGTGGGCTCGTGGAGCCTTGCAAGGTAAGGTCGTGGGCACGTTTGTTTCCACCGGTACTCCTGGCGGTGGACAGGAGGTGACGGCATTGAACTCTTTGTCGACCATCGTCCACCACGGTATGATCTATGTGCCATTGGGCTACGGCAAGGCGTTCCCTTACCTTTCCAACTTGGAGGAGGTCCACGGCTCTTCTCCTTGGGGCTCAGGCACATTTGCTGGCGCTGACGGGTCGAGACAGGTGCTGGACTTGGAGAAGAAAATCGCCAACATCCAGGGTGAGAACTTTGCTGGGGTGGTGCAGCGCTTTAAATAGGCCAATGGCCCTCTATACGATTTTATATGATTATGGTATGAACAAGCTTGGAAAATGTATAAGCACATGTATGGTTTCTAGTCATCGATGTCTATGTTCCACGTATTGCCTCTAAGTCTATGGAGCAAGACGACGAACGGTCCACTCTTGGTCGGGAGAGTCTCTCGAATATACGAGTCTATCGTGAAGCCGGCTGACTCCACCCTGCCAGAACTCAATCTCGTAAGGAACAATTCTCATGCCGCCCCAGAACTGCGGACACTCAATCTCGTTATCCTTCTTGTCCTTGAACTGCTCCTCGTATTTTTTGTAATATACATCCAACTCGTGCCTGCTCTGGATCGCCAGCGACTGAGGAGACGCCCACGCCCCGATCTTGGACCCACGGGGCCTCGTATCGTAGTACCGCTGGGAAAGCTCCCTCGATACTCTTTCCATCTTGCCCTCCACACGCACTTGTCTCTGAGCGTATGACCAGAAAAACGTTAGTGACGCCCACTTGTTGGACTCGTAATCTTTGGACTTCTTCAGCGTCTCCCAGTTCGAGTAAACCACGAAACCCTGGTGGTCTAGCTCCTTCAACAACACAACCCGCAGCGAGACTCGGCCCAGAGGCAATCTTGCTGTGGACAAAACAGTGCTTTCGGGGAGTATCGACAGTCCCTCTGGAACATTGCCCTTGGCGTAGTCAAACCACTGGTGGAACTGCTCAATGGGGTCCTCGTCGATCTCATCCTCGTTCAAGTGGCCCTTGGTGTACTGGTACGTTGGAGGAGCAAAGATAATGGGTTTTTCGGCCTGCGTCATTCTAGAGAGAGAACGAAGTGTGGGTTTTAAGTGGAGATGGAAATTCCGAAGCATGATATGAAGAGTGGTCTGACTGAGAAGGGCGCGGATACAGGAGGTGGTTTATAGATGGATGGCAGCAACTGTGTTTTTGTGATAGATATGACGTCTGGGAAGGTGAAGGGGGATGAGTCAGGTTTTGCAGTCAGCAAAGAAGTAAATTGTTGAAATTGGTGGATGGCGTGAGTGGATCTGGTGATGAGGTGAGCCGTGTGGGGTTATTGGCAGAACGGGACTACAATTACGATCTTAGATAACTTGTGCAGTTATGCAGAGACTCATCTGTTACATAACATTTTCAGGGGGTTTAAATTAAGAGCCTCTTCGTCTTAGTTTCAAGACTATCTGGTTGGAGCATTTCTTTTTAAGTGTGCTTGTCAGTAAGCCTCAGAAATGGCTGCAAAATAATTCCGCGGCGTGGAATTATGGAGAAGCTATGGTAAGAAGTAATGGGATCTGGACAAGACGGTTTCTTTGCGATAGTGGCAATTTATGCTGATTTAGGTTGCTTAACGTGATATCCGTTCCTGACTATTCCATATCCACCGCCAATATTCCGATGTAATCTATTAGCGACTGATTGATCTCACACTAAGAGTCCTCCAATCTCTTCAATCTATGGGTATCCAAAATAGTGTACCTAGAATGCTTTTGAGCTCTAAACAAACTTTGAGACCCATTGCTTCTCAGACATCTTTATCAACGAGCAAACATTGTTGATGTCACAACTCTTCCCCACAAAAAAAAGGAATTGCTTTACGATAATACCGAAAACAAGCATGGGTGCGGGATTACTCTTCCAAAGCAAAACCAAAACTAAACAGCGCCGCTGCAGTGAGCTTAGTCCACGTTTCACTCTTTCCTGTTGTCTTCGCAAGTTCTGCTTTCTCGATCTTTGCTAGATCTTCAAGTCCTCTTGCCAAGTCTTTTTCCATCCCAAACTGTATGAGCAACTTCTTGAAAAGCTCCAAGATAGGCATTGCTGGAAGCCCTGAAATTTCACCGCAATCTTCATTAAGCATGGACTCGTTGAGATTGAGCTCATTAAACTTCTTCACCCACTCTCTGATGGTCTCAACATCATCATCATTTTTGCTGGCTGCTAAGATCTCCTCAAGGGCATGCTTGACTTCAGCTGGACGGAATCCTGAGAGCTGTGTTTTCTTGTTTTTCATAAAATCTAGCGCATTACCTAACCTTACACTAGGCACGAAGTTTTGGGTAAGGGCAACGCTGTCGTCTAGATTGATCACCATATGCCACCACCCACATGGCACATACATGCATTCACCTGGAAAAGTAATACCGATCCGAGCAGAGGGGTTTTTGACGCAATCATTGTAGAACCCAGAAAGGACCCATTCGGCTATTCCTACTGGACTTGTCACCTCACTTTCGTCATCGTTAGTGCTAACACCAGGAGGTACGATTTCAGAGGGAAGCATGATCCAAAGCTTGCGACCTACTAGCGCTGTATTCCAGGCCAGGGTGCAGTTGGGGTCTTTATGGAAAGTAGACCCTGATCGCTGAGACCCAATAATAAGCCAAGCGTGGTCGGGACGACACTTGCCAAACACTTTGAAGGCGTCATTCTGAAATACTTCAGGCACCACATACTCGTTTTTGAGTGTTTGCATGGCAGAGCTATTGCAATCAAACAAGTACAATGGGCTCTCATCTCTGTTCTCGGCTAGGTACTGAGAATATAACGATAAGGGCCATTGAACGGCTTCCTGGCGAAATTTCACATCTGCAAATCTCTCTAGAAGCGCAGCCAAATCCCAGTGGGGCCACCTAGACGAATCGCTATTTGTCAAAATGAACGGCTTATTGCTCCAAGTCTTGTCAAAGGCTCTCTGGGTGAGGAGCTTCTCTGGAATTCTAGGAATTCTACCCGCGGGCAACGTCTCGTCGAGAAGATCCTCCGATAGCAAATTGTCTCTGTGATACATTTCTTCCTCCCTGATAACCTTGGCGAAGGCGGTGGAGTAGTCTACTTGGGAGCACTGAAAGGGCCTGAAAAGAACGTCTGAACAAAGCAAGTTTCCAGGCAACTGTGGCCTAGCTTCATACTGTGGGTCTATTCCCAAAATTGAACGTCTCCACAGTCCTCTCCATCGTATTATGGGTGTTTCTTGGCCTTCCTTCTCTAGTAGCTGTGCTTGATAAGTATAATGCTTCTTCCATAACTCTTCATCGTATAAGTAAGCGTAGAGAGCACGAGAAGTATGGGAAAGGTTCCTTAATGCAACAGAATTATCCACAAATCAAAAATTTCGAGCAAGAGCTCCTCAGGGAATTTTGCAAAATCTCCCATGAGCTCTTCTCTAGTGGCTCCTTGCAGTGGAGTTGACTCAAGGTACCTGTTCCCCAGAGGTCTCACATTTAGCGGATGTTGAGCTGATACCATGGATATAGCGGCATTTCTGGCATTGTTAGGGTATAATTTTCTTCTTTTACTGATGGGCTCAGGCATCTCTAGAGTGGTAGAATATAAGAAAAAAGGTTCGCAACAGGATATGTGATAAGCAGAGGAACGAGGATAAGGAGGCTATAGGGACAGGATTTCTGAGCTTGCTATTTGGCTCAAGCAAGCTTTGTAATAAGGCTCATATGGGATCATGTCGGTTAGTATTGATGGAAGAAAAGAGAGTAGTTGCAAATTTTGCAGCCATTACGTCCCCGCTCACTACTTTATATAAGAGGGGCTGAAGTGAAGTAGCTGTGATGGACAATAGAGTTGCAAGATGAAAAAATACAAGTGAAGATTTGAAGTCCTAATCTCTTCATTACTGTATCATCTGGAAGTCCTCTTCCTTTTGAGGCTATTCTGATTAACGTATATACAAGTAACTACCACCTCTTTCTCGTCTGGTCACGACTATATTCCAATGGCTCTTCTCTCTTGGGGACCCAATCCTTCTCTCTCAAACGCACCTCATCCATTCTCAATCTCCTCTTAGGATACACGAGTTGCTCGTCCACTGGATCGAGCTCCTGCTTGACTTCGGTTGGCTCTGGGAACAACGCCTTCTTTTTGCTCTTCAAAAACGTTCTGATCTCGGCAAAGCAGTGCATGCACATGAAATGAGATCTCTTAACATGGCCACATGCTGGACACCTCACCAAGTTCTCCAAAGGCTTGATCTTTTTGTCTCCAGATGCATACAACTTCTCTCTTCTCCTACGGTGTGACGTTCTCTTTTTTGGTGCTGCCCTCAAGATCATCCCGTTATCTATCAAAAAGGGAGTGTCGCCTGTTTCCTCTATTTGCTTTTTCAATTCCTCTAGTCTTGGATCTGTGGACACTTGAGGAGCTGCTTGCGGCAAAAATTGTCTAAGAGTGGGTAGACGAGGAAGTGCCAACGAGAGGCCGCTCAAGATGGATGAGGGAGCCGGAGGAGCCACGGCAATGCCGCCAAACGACATGGCTCCGAATCTGAGGCACAAGGACATGGCAAAGTAATGTAGGGAAGTTTGGTGGAGCTCGGATAAAAATTCTATACCAGTTCAAGAGTTTTCAATCACGTGATGATGTAGTTGCTGGTAGGAGAAGTAGGGGCTGGTTTTCCGGCAAAAAAATGTAATTTTGGGCACGAAGGGCACGAAGAGCTTGAATAGAGGTTGAAAAAGAGCTTGGCTTATCACCCCTGGCTTTAAGCGTTTGATGAGTGGGAAGTGACACAATTCCTGTCCCACACGTATTCAGAGATGGTAGTTATCAACATAGGCAAAACAACATTTTCAAACATCTAATATCAATTTTTTATTGTTTGTGGCAACTGTAACGCTAGTACATATTGAAATTTGCATTGGCCTGGGAATTGTTGATGTTCGGTGTCATACATTAATGTGTAGAGATGATTTTCGTGATGAATCAAGGAGGAGCTGCGAAAACTGCAAATACTGCGGGCCCATTTACATCGCCTATTTATGTAGCTGCCATTATTAATACTCTTTATATTACTTACTCAAGTACTCTCGGAATGCCTTCTCAATAATCCTTAACTTAGTTCGCAACAATAACATTAAATCTCCTTATCTTGGATGATGTATCTCAGCGCTCCCTTCGACTCAGCCTTCCTACAAAAAATGAAAACGGCACAACCAAATGTATCACTGCATTTGATATTAGTGACAATAACTTCTGGTAAGAAAGCTAGGTTTATTTTGCCACAGTTCTATTGCAATTTGCTTGACTTGATCAATTCGCTCGTAATTCCTCGACAATATGTTAGTGTCCATTTCGCAGCCATTCTGTTCCAACAAGAAAACATCATATAACACATTCATCTTTGAGAAGGGCAAAACCCTTTTCAACGTAGAACACCCGACTACATTTTACTACCAATTTAGGTATCTCCCTCTATCCGTCAGCTTCACTTTCATACTTTCGCCCAGCGGTCTAGCGTCCTTGGGTGTGCCTGTACCGAACGCGTAGACGAAAACACCAACATCAACAGAAGCCACCTACAGCTCCACAAAGAGAATCTCCATTTAAGATGTCGACCTTGGAGGAAAACGTCATTCAGCCAGTGAAGTATGTCGGATTCGACACCATTACCTCGCAGATCGAAAACAGATTGTTGAAAAGAGGGTTCGCTTTCAACATCATGGTGGTGGGCAGATCCGGGTTGGGCAAAACCACCCTCGTCAACACATTGTTCTCGCTGAAGTTAGCCACAACTCAAGGCCGCCGTTCTGCAGAGGCGCCCATTGAGAAGACCACGGAAATCAAAGTGCACTCTCATGTGTTGAACGAGAACAACGTCCGGTTGAACGTGAACGTGATTGACACCCCTGGTTTCGGCGACCAGGTCAACAACGATAAGTGCTGGGAGCCTTTGGTCAAGTATATCAAGGAGCAGCACTCGCAGTACTTGAGAAAGAATTGACCGCCCAAAGAGAGCGGTTTATCCCCGACACCCGTGTCCACTGTATCTTGTACTTCATCCCACCTTCGGGCACGAAGTTGAAGCCTTTGGACGTGCAGGCGCTCAAGAAACTTACCGAGATCGCCAACGTTGTGCCAGTGATTGCCAAAAGCGACTCTTTGACGCCCAACGAGAGAACGGCGTTCAAGAGGCAGTTGCAAAATGACTTCATCAAGCACAAGTTCAACATTTACCCATACGAGTCGGATGATTTGTTGGACGAAGAGAAGGAGTTGAACAGCGACATCAAGGCTCTCATCCCATTCGCTATTTCTGGGTCTGAGCGTGAGATTGAGCTCAACGGCGAGCTTGTCAGAGGAAGAAAGTCCAGATGGGGCGCCTTGAACATCGAGGATGTGCTGCAATGTGAGTTTGTGTTCTTGAGAGACTTCTTGACGAGAACCCACTTGCAAGACTTGATAGAGACTACAGCGTTGGTGCACTACGAGGGCTTCAGAACGAAGCAGTTGATTGCATTGAAGGAGAACGCCTCCAACCCAAACAGGCAGTCGAACGTGCTTAGGAACCATATCCCCGGCACTGCTCCAGGACATGCTTCCGTGGGTGCTGGTACTGCCAACGGAACTGGTGCCCAAGAAACTGCCAATGGCCACGCCGAAGGTGGGGCCGCTGCGGCTGCAAACACCAACAACACAGTCTACCAGCAAGGCATGGGCACCTCCAGAAGCATGGTGCTGAGTCTTGTGGACGGCAAGGAGCAGAGGTAGATGCATACAAATGTGTGCTGGCCTGAGAGGATTACAGGTTTCTTTTTATGGTAGAGGAATAAAACGTACTGGAAAGACCTTTTGGTTGATCGGGCGATGAAGCGGCACACACTAGTGTCTGTAGCGGCGGGTTTTGTTATGTTTTTTTCGCGCTGTGCTGATTGTGGATGCTTATTATGGGGGAAGCAGGCTAGGGGCGTGCGAATGTATGCTGTTATCAGTACCCGAGCGGCTCCCAAAAGTATCCACATAAATATCACTCTCCCCCGCCCACCCAACAACTAAGGCCTTGTAGAACAAATCTCAATCTCTTGAATGACTAAAGCTTACGCCACCTTACTCCATGGCGAGGACTATGTGCCTGGTGCACTCACCTTGGCCAAAACGCTTTTAAAGTTTGGCACCAAGGCTAAATTGGCCATCTTGCTCGACAAGTCGAGTTTGAGCAAGAAACTGGTGGACCTCATTGAGAACACGTTTCATGATGTCGTGGACATTTCGGAAACGCTGGTGCTGGCGTCAGTGGAGAAAGTTGCTGAGAAGCTTGGAAGAAAAGAATTGGCCATCACCTTCTCCAAGATCTTGTTGTGGAACTTGACCAATTACGATCAGATTGTGTTTCTAGACTCAGACACGTTGCCATTGAAGCCATTGGATAGCTTGTTTGAAGAATTCAAAGAAATCTCCTCAAGGAGATTGTTGCTGCTCCAGATATTGGATGGCCCGATTTGTTCAATTCGGGCGTATTCTTGATCAAGCCGCTGAAGCAAGCGTTTGACGAAATTTTGGAGTTTTCAAAGAGCTCTCAGCCTTCGTTTGACGGAGCCGACCAGGGCTTTTGAATGAGTTTTTCACCATCATAGATAACGGATACTCGTGGGTCAGGCTACCATTTCTCTACAACGTCACTCCGTCTGCTCATTACCAATACAATCCAGCGTTGGAGAGATTTCGGGACCAGATCAGGTTGGTGCATTTCATTGGTGCCAGCAAGCCTTGGCACACGCGGTACGAAGGCAACGAGGAGTTTAGAAGTGTGTGGTGGAAGCATTTTGATGAATTTTTCTCCGATGAGGCAACAAGAATCCATCTTTTACTGAGACCGCAGGGCCAGGGAGAGGCTCACCTCTTCAAGTTTACCAAGTTGGTGAATGCATGGGATACAGATGAGGAGCAGGCGCCTAGCCTCGAGAATTTGAACATATCGTCGCAGCCACCAAAGAAGATTTTCCCCTGGGAAGAACGAGAGCAAGTTGAGCCCACTCGAGTGTGGGAACCTGTGAGCTTGGCTAGGGAGAGCGGTGGCAGACGAGAACGGAGGGTGTCGTTGGACGGCAATACGGAGGCCCGAGTGCTGCTGATTGGGTCGGGCAGGTCGTTGAGGCGGGCCAGTAACCAATTCAAAGACGAGACAGGGTTCAATCCGGAGAAGTCGTTGGAGGAGGTATCAAAGATGCCCTTGAAGTTCTTGCAGTCAAAGAGAAGTGCTGATGAGGGAGGTACTTCGAAGTGATGGGCGATTTCTGGCGATAAAAGGTGAGCGAAAGAACCGATTATGGGAAACCTTTACAAATGCCGCGTATCTCTCTCTTTGGCGGGTGTTGGCAAGTTTTTTTTAACAGGTATTTCATTAGGCAAATACCTAATTACATCCACTAGCGATTCCTTGGCATTCAATATGTGAAACATGAATTCTTCATTTTGCCTCCAAGTATCGATCAGAAAGGCAGGGATCACCTCAGCAATCACGCTTGTCCAGTGCTTAGTTCTGAATGCACAGTCGTATGGCCACTCGACTACTTGCTTAATTTTGACCTAAAACAAGCCTTTTTACGCCATTGGTGTATTCTTCCCTCATTATTCCCATTGAATATTTCACCTCTTATGTATTTAAGAAAAGGTATCTACTATAAACGTTGTTGAGTATCTCCTACTTGGTGGCTATTGCATCGTTAACTCTCTACTATTCACACAGACACAAGAACACTAATAGGCCATCGTCGAACTCAACAGCACATGTTCCTTCTAACTGTCGATTTACCCTCTTCACAAGCACCTTTATTATTCGGTGGAATACCTCCATTGCATGCGGCTACCTGTTGCAGTGAAACATCAAAATCAGTTACATCTTTTGCATAGCATCGCTTGCAAATATGCAACCCCAAGCTAGGTTGCATTTTACGAATCGGGGGTTGCACATTTCCACGGCTACAGTGTTTCACCTTAAGCATTCTTGGCCGGGACATCAAACCTCTTGGGTATAAGCCAGGCCGGAAAAGTTCTTGATAGTCTCTTGTTGTTGCATCTCATATGGAGATCTTAGTGCAAAATACGATGTAACATCGAGATCACTTATCCAGTCCAATCAATTTTGTCTAATATCTTCGCTATGAGAATATTACAGTACAACGTAGAGCTAGTGGGAAAGCGGTGAATTCCACAGACGGAATGGAGAGGCACTCTAATGATATTATGTGATGATTCCACAGCGGATGTGATGTTCTATGAGTGGGCCTCAGTATTATGTGAGGTGCATTTCGCAACCATCTGACGAAATTTGATGAGAACCACTGATTACCAACTTCGTATAGAGTGGTTGAAATTATTGTTTTGTTTCGAATGAGATTTTCTATTTTTCAAACCTTGGCTCGTGACAAATGCCGATTCTGCTTTTGAAAATGTCCTTGGTGTTCACTACCCAAGATTACAGTACAACCACTTTCCCACCGCATGCCATTAAGATTACTTAGTATCCACCCACATCTTCATAAACCAACTCTGATAGTAAAAATATCATCCAATTGCCTACATCATCATTTGCAGCGATTGTAGCCAGTTGCGTCCTCGGCGATCTCCGGCAACAAAGTCTCTACACTTTCCCAGTTGTAGCATATTACCCAATTCTTTTAGTCAGTTACGCAGTATCACGTTTGACATACCAACGTCTACACCTGAGGCCTCCAATAAAGAATATCTTCTACTAGACTCAGTAGGTCCCAACTGCCCACTCTCTGGTGCGTGGAGTGCACCCAGCTGTAGGTATTCTGGGGATATAAAGTTCCGTTTCTCGGACAGTCGATACTCTAACTACACATACCAATTGACCATAATGGCCGTTTCTATTCACTGTCTAGCTGATGTCTGTCTCATTCCAATTGGTACAGGCAAGGCGTCAGTTTCTGATGAGGTTGCTGTGATCACTAAGATAGCCAGGGAGCTGAGTCTCGAAACAACGTTACACTCGGCTGGCACCACCATTGCTGGACCCTGGACAGATGTGATGGACCTCATTGGGCGTTTTCACGAGGCGTTGCATGCCAAGGGCGTGGTGAGAATCCAGAGTGATATCAGAGTGGGCACGAGGACGGACAAGTTGCAGACGCCTCAGGATAAGGTGGATGTAGTGGAGAGGAAGTTGAAAGCCAATGAGTAAATGTTGCCATGAGCCTTATGATTCTGCGAGTGCTACTTGCTATTGGGAGGGATGGGCCTGGAGCTATACTTACTTAAGTAGTGAAGCTATCATTCAATTCTACAACCTAACATCTGTCTTTGTATGCACTTGTATAAATAATGTGTAGCTGTCTTTACCAATTAGCGTCCACTCTCAAAGCACTGACTGCTTCATGATCTTCTCGGTGATTTCATGCTCTCTCTCCAAGTCAGACACTGTGCGCTGGGTCACCCCATCGACTCCGGGCTGCTGAACAACAAGAACCGGGCGTACTCTCGACACTCCTTCAGGGTGAAATGCTTGCCTGTCTGCTTCGAGAGCTCCTTTGCGATGAAATCCCACTTGGCGAGCTCGGCCCCGTCAAGAAGCCGCTGGAGGTACATCTTGTTATCCTGAGACCACGGACACAAGTGCGCCGACCCTTGCTGGCCCACGATCACCTGGTAACGGTTGCGAGCAGTCAAGTATGAGCCCACATTGGCAATGTCTGCAATTTCCACCCACAGGCGACCCTGGCGCTTAAGAGACACAATAAGTTGGTCCTGTTCCTTGGTGAATTTGGACTTTCGCTTTGTGCGTCTGCCTGGGAACACCGCCAGCAGATCTGGTCGGAGTGGAGCCTTGGACAACGGCGGCGGCGGTAGGAGCTGGATCTTTTCGAGAATCGAGGGCTCTGCCTCGAGTAGCTGTATCTGTGCGACGCTGAAGACGTCAATGACTACTGTGGCTCCAAGCTGCCAGCGCTGGGAACCTCGTCAAATGGTTTCTGTGGGGCGCCAACCACCGCAGCTTGAACCGCCGGTGGCACCATGGGTACAGGGTAAGTGTATGGGGAGCATTTGCCGACTCGTAGTGGTCGGGATAGTAGGGCTGGAGGTTCATGTGGTTCTGAGGATGCGAAAAGGCGCTGGCGCCAAAGCTATAGTTTTGCTGAGAGGAAGCTGTGCAGTTTGTGGAACATGAGAGGGAGCAGCGGCGGCAAGTAAGGAGGCCCAGAAGGCGTGAGATATGGATAGGTGTTTTGTGGCACCATTTCTGAGTACATGGTAGCTGAGGGGATTGTCTGGGGCACAAAGCGCCTAGCCTGATCGGGAGGGAGCCATTCTTCGGTGAACATGGGGATCTGAGGATAAAGGGATATGGCGGGAGGTGGGGAGAGAATAATCCGGGGAGGAAGGAGCCGCTAAAGAAGGTTGTTGGGACGACACCTAGGCAGACGCGGAAATAGGTGGTGATATGCTGAGATGTGCCTGGGGAAGGAAGGAACAGGCAGGTGGAAGGAGGAGGTAAGTGGAGGAGGTTCTGGAGTATAAAAGGGATGGAGAAAGATGGATGTGGGATTTGTCTCTGGCTTGTAGAATGTGCTTTGGTGCTAGTTACAGAGACCTGCTTCAGGGTGCTGAAACTGGCTTGAGTGTGCGTAGGCGTTGGGGGAGGATGAGGATGATGGATTTAGGAGGTAGCGCAGGACGGGAGGAATAAGGTTTGTTGATATTCGACGGAGGGTCTTTGTTGGAGTTTGTCTATTGATAAGCGAAGAGGAATGCAGAAAATAATCTGTGTGGGAACATTGGAAAATTTAATACTTTATAAAGAGTGGGTTTTCGAGCCTGGTAGTACATGTAAGCCACTGGGTGGGATCGAGGTAGCAGTGGCGGCTTGTGGCTGGCTGCAGGACACACTGATTGTTAGTGACGCGCGACCCAGTTGATACGCCGGAGTACATGCAGTCTGTTCCCCTAGATGCCAGTTTACGAATAGTTTGAGTGGTGGAATTGGAAATGGCGCAGCTGCAGACGGCATATGACAAAGGTGCCCACATTGGTTGCTAAGAGCAATCATGTAGAGTCATGCGAGAAACCACGCATGGTCTTCTCTATGCACGTCGCAAATCGTTTGAGTGGGATCGGGGGATAACAAGAAGGACACCCAAGGATAAAAGAATGGCAGGTAGAAACTGTGGAGATAATTCTGCTATACATGCCTGTCTAAATATAAACCCTTCTTATGTTCTATGGACAAAAAGACGGATTCTATGCACCTCGGCGTTAAGGACAGCCCCAGAAACGTGCATTCGGGGACATGCGGATCTATCCCACACAATCGCAGGCTCTGCGCGGGCCGCTGCTCGTACAAGCGTCGGGCATGCAGGAGTGCAGGAGTACAGCAGGGCATCGATGTCCACATAGCTTCGCAGCCGCCTCTTTCTTATGGGAAAACATCATCTCAAGGGTTCAGTGACAGTAGCAGAATCAGAGCTCCAGCTAGAGCTAACTAGTCGCATCAACAACTCCAAAACCTCCATCCCAATGCGGTCGCGACATTGTTTCCGCGCCGATCCAACACCGTTTCAGCCACCTTCGGTTGCACCACCGAACCTCACCAGACGACCAGGAATGATCAGCATACTCCACAGAGATGACCTTGTCACCAGAGAGCCACACAGAAAAAAAAACTTAAAAAAAAATACCCTCACAAACACAAAGACACAACTTCTCTGTGCATCAACCCTCAACTGACGTGGTAGGAAGTGCTGCTTCGTTGAATCATTCGGTGCACCTGCTGGTGTGGATGGTTACGGGCGTTGGCTAGATCGATGTTTCAGATTAGGTAAAGAATTCTGCCCCGAGTTGGTCGATGCGAACAAGTCCTCTAGAGGCTGTGTGGCAGGAGGCTGCAAAGAAGCATCTGAGAGGGGAATATCAGCTTCTGGAGAATTTACCTTGCGTAAATTTTGAAAAAGTTACTTAGGTCGTAAAGGAAGCCAACGCAAAGGGTGAAGATGCCAGTTTTGTGAGATGAAAGCTTCTATTTTTTAGATGTCTCTTTCCGATCAGATTCGGGATCTACGATGACCTCTTACCAGAAAGGGTGTTCTTGATGATTTAATAATGAAAAACGTGCAACTTTTTTTTCACAAGATTATTAAAAGCAGGTTTGGTATAGATGAAAAGACCCTGCGAGCCGCTTGGGTACGGAAAAGGTGCAGCAGAGAAAGCAACTTTTTCTACTAAATGGTATCTTATAATTTTTGTTTTGCTTTATTATTATTTTGGGGAGCAGTATTGTAATTGGCTGGCTACTCATGCATCTTTGGCCAATACCTTTGCAAGTGAGGTTGAGCCCTGTAGATTTATCAATTAGTGAAGGTGAATGTCTCCAATGAACCTACTTCCATCCTCCCAAATGAGAGCCATACAACATTTAGGTCTCCCTCAGTGAATTTCGTTTATCATGATGCTGAGTATGTGTGGAAACTCAAGAAAACTTCTCATAGCAAAACACCACTTTAATCAGTGATACCACTGGGAAGTATAGATGAAATTTTAGACGTCCGATATTGATATGTCAGCATTGAATTGAACTTTCTAAATCATACTTTGAAATGAAGTCTGCGATATACCTACCAAGAGCAAGAAGTTCACCTAAATGGCTAGTCTCAAAAGAAGATGTGCATTTATTGAAAAACTTCTACAAATACACCAGTCTTCTATTGCCTGTTCTTTCAAAGAAGGTTGCAAATCACTCCAGCACCAGCAACAGTGATTAAGCCCATGATGAACACCAGCACATGTTGATTACCACCCAAACGAGAGCAAGCAATATCCTCGAACCCATATCTACAGCCAAAGAGTGCTTTTTTCATTGCATTGGGTATTCATCATCCTTCACTCTACGCAAGTTGCTTTCATTCGCTGGTTCACCGAGTGGACACCATAGAGGTAAACCCTCCACAGGGCCCCAAAATTCTCGAAAACTTCCTCGTACAAAGAAAATTGCTAATTTCACTCCAAAAATTCCCCGAATGACGTAGTAATCAACTCCGAAGACCTTTTGCGTTTGGCACGCTTTCCTCGTCCTTCTAAGGCTATACCCTGAAATATGCGCTTACACGGCATAGCGGCTACGCATTATCACCAATCCAACAAACCAACGAAAAAATTTCATCTCCAACTACCACATCGTTTTCTCCTTCACTACTACTTATGGCAGACGCAGCCTACGAGCTTGCCAATGCAAAGCTCACTTCGAGTGAGTCCACAATATCCACAAAGCCTGACCTACATAAGGTGTATCGCAAGATAGATGTCAGAGTCCTGTGGTTTCTCTGTGGTATCTACTTTCTTCAGTTCATCGATAAGTCTTTGCTCAACTATGCTGGGGTCATGGGAATCAAAGACTACTTGAAGAAAGGCCTGGATCAGTTTCTGAACTTAGGCACCATGTTCTTTGTGGGCTTCATTGTCGGAGAGCCTATAAGCGCATACTTGTTTCAGAAACTCCCTGCTGCCAAACTCTTGAGTTTCAATATTTTCGCCTGGGGCATTATCATCATTGGCCATGCTTTCCTGAAGAACTACGCCTCGTTGATGGTGGTGAGAACGCTTTTGGGTCTCTTCGAGGCTTGCGTGGCTCCTGGGTGTGTGTTGGTGACAGGAATGTGGTATAATCAGAGCCAGCAGCTTAGGAGACTCTGCTGGTGGACGTGCCAAGCGGGATTTTCAACAATTATTGGAGGACTTTTGAGTTTTGCTTTTCAGCACGTCAAATCTGAATCTTTTCAAGGCTGGCAGATCTTCTATTTGGTCATGGGGGTTATAACCGCCGCATACGGTATTCTTGTGGGCATTTTCGTTCCTGATTCGCCAGTAAAGTGCAACTTTCTCTCTGACGAAGAGAAAGTGGCTGTTTTGCAAAATATCAAGCCCAACAATACCGGCACAGAGACTTATGTTTTCAAATGGAACCAGGTGAGAGAGTTGTTTCTCAAAGATAAGCATACTTACGTCTTTCTTGCGTTGACGTTGCTCTCCATGATTCCTACTGGTGCAGTATTGACCTTCTCCGTTCAGATCATCGCTAACATTGGCTTCTCAAATAAGCACGCTGCGTTGATGCAAATGCCTTTGGGAGTTACTACCATTTTGGCCATTGTCATTGGAACATATTTGTGTGCCCATTTTCATGGGAGATACAGAAACCTTATCTTTATCTCCATGCTTGTTCCTGCTATAATTGGCTATATTGTACTCATTTCGAGCCACAACAAAATCGGGCAACTTTTAGCTGTCTACCTCATCAACGTTGGAACCTGTGTGATAACAATGATATACTCGTGGAATTCCGCAAATACGGCTGGATACACGAAAAGAGTCGTAAGAAACTGTATCACCATGATATTTTATGCTGTCGGCTGTCTTATTGGGCCTCAGCTCTTTCGAGCTCAAGATGCCCCTCGATACCTTCGTGCCAAGATCACCCTTTTGGTGATTGAGTGTGTTTGCATCCCCATAACTCTACTCGTTAGCTACATCTCACGCTCAGAAAATATTCAGAGAGAGTCCATATCAAAAGAGGAGGAGGATAATTGGGTATCAGAGAAAGGATCAAACTACCAATTCTTGGATTTAACCGATAAAGAAAACATTCATTTTCGTTACTCGTACTGATATGTTAGCGAAGAAGTTGACAGGACGATTATCCAACTTCTTGGCCATGCAATGAATAGATAATTGAGCAAAGGTCTTCAATGGGGAAAGATCAGACTTTACCGCTGATCTCCAATAAATACGTCTTGAAGTACTCAAAGCTGACAAGCGTGACAGCCGACGCTGGTAATGTGCGGGCTAAGTTGGTTAAGTAACCAGCATAGAATCCTCGAAGTCCCTCTCTATTGTATATAGATCTAATCCAACTGCGCAAGGTAACGGAAGAGGAGTTGGCACTCTTTTGCATTTGCATTCTAGTTCGTAGAATTTCGTGTGGGTACGTGACAGTAGATGCTATGACTTTGGAGATGGTGGAAGCGGCAATAAGGCGCCACAATTTGTGGTAGCTGCCATGGGAGATTTGACTGGAGTCGCTAACATGAAGAGAGCGTTTCAAAGCCTCATACACGGGGAAGTGAATTCCCACATGGACAAGACCGAAAAGAGAAGGTACCAACCCACTATAGAACACACCCACGCCTTCTGTATTATACATGGTTCGGAACGCATCAAGGGTTCCCTTATAGTACACTTTTTCGGACCCCGTCTGTAGCATGAGACGGGTTTTAACCACCCAGATTGGGTTGACAGCAATGGAGGATGTCGAGCCTGCAGTCAAAGACGCTGCAAAGTGGTTGAGCCAGTCGAGCTCGACGTTTAAGTGATTCTAAAAATCGTGGGTAGAAGTTTTAGCTCGTTCATACACTGTGAAGTAGATGGTCCACGTAGGCAAGTAGCCGATGGTCACGGGTACAAGCCCCTATACAACCCTCTGATTCCTTCTTCACGAGTGATGGTGCTGAACGCCTGAAGAAATGAGCCGTAGCGATTTTTCACTCCCTGAGCCTGTATTCGAGTCTTGACTACGTCCAAGGGACATACAACCACACCGGCCAAAAACCCCGACGCAGCGCCGGCTATGGTGACAAGTTGATACTCCAGCATCTTCTTTAGGAGTGGCGGCGGCAGCACTCTGCCCAAAGCCTCGATCTTGTGAGTGACGGGAAAAGTCTTTGGATCATTGTGCCTTAGCTCTAGGTCCATTCCTTGCACGACGTCTGAAAAGTCGTTGTCAAGGTCCCTCATCAACGGCAAGCTAATGTTACACAACAAAATCGAATGCCAGATCCGAGAAGAGCCAGGGCCGAAAGTACCGAGAGGGATGTAAGAGGAAAAATAAAATTGTTGATGCAGATAGATAGTGAGAAGCAGGTAGCTAGCGCGGTGCACGGGTGGCCCCAGGGTTCAGAAGGTAGAAAATTTCACTAGAAAGGCAGCTTTTTAATCTACAAGGTTCTGTTACTTCGTTCAAAGCCATCGTATGCTGCAAATTGATGTTGTGCTGGAACCTGACCGCTCGGCGCCGACCTCGGAGTCTTGCGAGTGGCCATTGTTGTGTATATCAGTGTGTCTTCTCTGATAAAGCAATACGAGGGAAATTGTGGGTAGAAAGGTCTCATACTGGGCGAAAAAAGAGGGAGCGAGCTGGAAGCCCTTATGGGTGTAGATTTAAGAAAGCAACCATAAGAAAGACTTCATCAGGGATGTTGAGCATCCTGGACGAAAACGGTAGTTGTTAGCGAGCAGTGCTAAGCATGAGGTGTCATAGTTACTTTATAGATCTGAAAACTATGACTTAAAATGGTAAGATGAAAATGTTCAATTGGTAAGCTACCAGTAAAAACTTCTTTATTCTGTGAGTGAAACTCAGTAGATCATTCGTTTTTTCTCTATTGAATTCACCTTGTTCTGTCAGATTGCGTGCTTATTCTCGGACTTTATTGTGGAGCCACAAATCGTCATGATGGATCCTAAGATATAAGTCGTGCCCCCAAGGATGCTTTGTTTTCTCTACAAATTCGATTTTATGTCTTTTCATGTTCCCTTTTTTAAGTTCAAAACAATCCCCGCATTGATTCTTGACGTCAATAGAGTACTCTTTATTGAAACGCTTATCTTGAAAGCAAAGAAATCAAAGATGCTAGTGTGTAACAACCTCCAAATATTATTACTTTAAAACTTTCTGCTGAAGACATATGTACTCTTTGGCTGAACTTCAATCTGTTTCCATTCCCTTATACGATTGTGAGGAGGCACAATGCGAATCAGTTAGATCCATAACAGATGACTCTACGCGGGTATACAGGTTTCTGTCTCAAAGTTTCAGAAGAGCCAATCCAACCTTTTCACACCGGCGGCTTTCTTGGTTGATCAAGATTAGCAGGATTTCTTTCCCGGTATTCTTTGGTGCACGGGTGTAGTGGCTGCAAAAAGTCCTCGATCGTTGAAGCGAGGCAAGATCCTGACACAACTTCATACAAGTTGTCATTACTGAACCTTTGTTTTCCAGATTTGCAGTAAAGGTCGATTTTATTGTGAGGAAAGCTGTCTATAACAGCTATGTCTACTAAAGAACTTTACCGCATCCCCAGTGACACCGTTCGAACCGGAACCAAGTGTTAATAGTTGGCAGAAGAAACTTGGTTTCACCTAAATTCACCAACACGAGCTTCATCGCATCTTTCGGACTTCATACCAAGAACTCAAATTACATGCTGTTGATAGGGCTACTTTGAATTCTACACCATCGGTCCCACAATGCAACTATGTTATTCATCTAAATTGTCTTTCAGATTTACAATTGCTGATGCTTCGAGTTGAGCGTGTTCACTTTGAGCTTACCCTCGACCTCAAGAATCTGCTTGGCACTGTCGGCAATAGACTGTTCCACTGAGATCAATTCAAATCCTAAGAGCTTTCTAGTCTTGTCGTTGTTGAGAGTAGCTCTCTTCTTGACCTCTTCTCTGTCGGAGCCTGGCTCGCCAATAGGCACATGCTGTGCTTCGCTCGAGAAGTTGGTGTGCAAGATATCCAAGATTGTCTGCTGAGTAAATGGTCCTGACGTCAAGAACAAACGCTGCTCCTTGGCCTCGTCTTTCTCAAAAGCGACAAGGTGAGCCTTGGCAACATCTCTCACATCTACAGCAGATCCACTGACTGGGTTTACCTTCTCTTCGGTACCCTTGATTTTCAAGATGCTATTGATAAGCTCATAGGAGGTGTTCAACTGAGTGGTTTTGAATTGGTTTGTTGGTTGCGGTCCAAACACGTACACTGGGTTTACAGTGGACAAGACGAAGTTGGGCTTGTTCTCCTTGACAAAGTCCCATGCAGCCTTCTCTGCAAATGTCTTTGAGCCATAGTAACCTGCAACAGGGCTTTCCAATGCCTTCTCCCAGGTGATATCGTTCCAGGACGATTCATCCCAAGTCTTGTCCGCTTGCTGGTCCATCTCAGCGGATGCAATGGCAGCATACGAAGAAGTGACGACCACTCTCTTGATGTTTGGCCCGTTCTCCTTGATTGACTGAAAAGCGTTTTTTGTACCGTTGACAGCGGGCAAAAGCAAGTCTTTTTCGACATTAGAGGCATTGAAGTGGAAAGGAGAAGCAGTGTGCAAAAACACAGTAGCTTCTTGATGCTTCTTGACAAATTCATTGAAGGCACCTTCTTTTTCAATGTCTTCAACAATCTCGTAAGTGAACTTGTCTGGATTACCAGAGGCGTTCTTCACATATTCGCCTTTCTCGTCGCTTCTGACAGAGCCGACAACGTTGTACCCCTTCTTTACAAGTTCCTGAACAATGTGCAACCCAATGAAGCCTGAAGCACCTGAAATCAAAACAGTAGTGGACATTTTAAAGATTGATGTTCTCTATAGAAATGACTTTGGAACGAGCATATCGCTGGGCTTTATAAGTTCCAGCTCGCAGCAACATCCTCTCGCATGCTGTCATTTTGCAGCCACCACATTTAAAACCACCAATGACTTGATTGCGATTCAATGCTTGCTTGAAACGTGCATTAAAACGTCCGGTTTTCTCGGTCCTCCTATTCGAGACCGCTAATGCTTTGTCAAAATGCATGTCGCTTAAACCCGCAACGGTTATAGCAACCTCAATAAGCCCTGACAAGCAAGTGGTGTAACTTTTGAAATTACCACATCATATACCGTTGCATCAAAACTTCCAGGAAAAGGGTGATCACTATAATACGTTTTGATTTCCATACTCGAATGTTGCACCATTGTACGGTCGCTTCAGAATAATTCCTGAAAGATAGGCCTGGCAAGCCTCTGACTCATTCAGCAGGCTGAGGACATTTACAATTCCAAGCGTTTTCGAAACGTTCATTTGCAGACTTCGTGACTTCTTTTACTTTAACTATACACAATTGTTGACTTAATTATTCTCTCTTATCGCAGCCATTCACAGTTACGAACGACATGGGGTCTTTACACTCAAAGCTCAAAATTATCACATGCTTTTACCAGGGAAAACGTCTGACATCACCTACTTTAATTTGACAAATTCGAAACATAGTCGACGTCTTATCCTCTAGTGTGTGGTCCTTCGATTCAATGATAATACTGCATATTACTCAGATTCTTGATAAAGTGTCACGGCGATATTGGACTCTATTTCTCATTGATTCTTCTTTGTTACGTTTGATTTGAATCATTCCTGCTGCGAAGATTTACAAGTGTTGAAATTCGGTTGTTTTGGTAGCGAAATTACGTATGGTATAGAGTTGCATCCGCTTACGTACGCTAGCTCCTAGTCCACCGAATTGATCAGTTTTGATAAATTGTTTATATTCAACTCCGTCTTGGTAATTTGGATGTTTGAGGTTCAGATCTCATATCATTAAAGCCTTCACAAACTAGTATAGTCCACTGCTAATCGTGACCTGCATCCAACCCCACAGTGACCGTAGATAAGGCAGGCATCCACACATACTACTACGCTAAACGTCGAAACACAATTTCACAACAGAACATGTCGTTTTACGAAGGCATTGGCTCTTCACGACACAAGGACCGCTCCCAGACTTCTGACACGTTCTTGTCCCGGGTTTTCGGCCTTCATTCCATATATAACAATTTACCTGAGAATTACAACTATTATGGTCACGATCTCGAACTGTTAGGTGGGTCACGAGCTGATACAGAACAACAAGAGCCTTCAGAGGAACTTCAGCCGCCTCTTCTTCAGTCTGAGCTGGATCTGGATCTCGCTGGACTCTGAGGCCCAGGAGCTGCCTTTCTTAGCCCCTAGACCAGAACCGAGCCACGTTAAATGGGAAAACTTGAGTAATCATGCTCTTGAGCAGTCAGGGGAGCCTCCTCGTGGTGTCAAATTCAGTGTGCCTAGCCCGCGCGGGTGCTTCCACGAGGCGAAAGACTGGAAATATTGCCTTTGTATAATGGTCCTATTCAGCATCGCAGAGAGCCTCGTGAGGAGCCAGAGTCGCTTCACACACGCTACCAAAGGAGAATTCGCATAGAAATAGAGCCCTGATCCCTCCGCGTGAGCGAGCCCTTTATCTATGGGCGAATATTGTCAATATGGATGAGTTTCTCATTGACCTTTACTACTATTATCGAGGAAAAGGATTCGGCAACATTGTCGCAGGTCGGTGTGTTGACATATTCATCCTCATTTTCATTTTATCCTTTACAACGTTTCTCAAATGGGGAATTGACTACGACTTGTTCTTCAACCGGTGGTCGCTGCATTCAGATGTTCAATTGACTTTAAGTGACTTGGTAATTAAAGGCTTCTTTTGGACGCGTGTGCCCTTTTCTGTAAAGCTCCTATTGCTTGGCTTCTCATGTTACATTGTGCTTCGCATTGTTCAGTTATACTTTGATTATCGGTACAAGTTGCAAGAGCTCAGGAACTTTTACACACAGCTATTAAACATTCATAGCGAGCAGGAGCTTCTGACCATCCTGTGGTCGTCAATCGTTGAGAGCTTGATGCAACTCAAGGATTACAACTCCTTAACCTCGACGACGCAGAACCTTCCTCCTCATTACGTGAATGACCTCAGTTCGAAGGTGAGGCTCAATGCACATGATATCGCTAACAGGATCATGAGGAAGGAGAATTACATGATTGCATTAATCAACAAGGATGTCTTGGATTTGTCTATTCCAACGCCTTCATTCTTAGGAAATATCCTCTCTAGTAAGGCAGTTCTCACGAGAACTTTAGAGTGGAATCTCAAACTTTGCATTAATAATTTCATCTTCAACGAAAGCGGGCAGATTAAGCCGGCAATTTTGAAGGAAGGGTCGAGGAACAGCCTATCCCATGAACTTAGTGCTCGTTTCAAGATGGCGGCTCTCATTAACCTCGTCCTATGCCCTTTCATCGTCATATACTTCGTCCTATTGTATTTCTTCCGGTACTTCAACGAGTACAAATCCAACCCTTCGTCTCTAATTGGGTTAAGGCAGTATACGCCTTGGGCTGAGTGGAAGCTACGTGAATTCAACGAACTCCCTCACTTCTTTATGAAGAGGTTGCAACTTTCCATTGGTCCCGCCAGCACGTACATCAATCAATTTCCGAGTGGCTTTTTAGTTGTCAATGGCATGACCGTTGTGAATTTTGTACTGGGTGCAATAACCGCGGTTTTGGTGATAATGGGATTACTCTTTGACGACGAAGAGCATAATTTTTGGTCATTTGAGCTTTCTCAAAACAGAACCACGCTCTTCTACATCAGTATCTTTGGAACACTCTGGGCAATTACTTCGAACTCGATGGACTCATCTACTGTGAATCATTCGACTGAAAATCATCGTCAGGGTGCCACATTTTTTTACGATCCCGAGGCAAGTTTGCGGTATGTGTCGCAGTTTACTCATTACTTGCCCAGCTCTTGGAATGGACGCCTTCACTCTGTTGAAGTGAAAAATGAGTTCTGTGAGCTCTACAGCTTAAAAATCATCATCATTTTGAATGAGATCCTAAGCTTAATCTTGACGCCTTTCGTGCTTTGGTTCAAGGTATCCAACAACTCAAGTGCCATAATTGACTTCTTTAGAGACTACTCCATACATGTTGATGGTTTAGGTTACGTCTGCTACTTTGCTATGTTCAATTTTGAGGAGAAGGACAAGAATATGATGCACAGCTTGAACAAGCGCAAGCTGAAGAAAAAAAAGGATACGAAAGCTCTGAGTAAGGCAAAGCAATCTGATCTGGAACATTCGAGTGACGAACTGAGCGATCCTGATCTCCATGACTACTACCAGGATGATAAGATGATCAAGTCTTATATGTACTTCCTTGAGAGCTACGGCAACAGCGATCCCAAAAAGCCCAAAGCACTGCGCATGCAGCATACAAGCAGTTATC
Source organism: Candidozyma auris (assembly GCF_003013715.1). Taxonomy (NCBI): domain Eukaryota; kingdom Fungi; phylum Ascomycota; class Pichiomycetes; order Serinales; family Metschnikowiaceae; genus Candidozyma; species Candidozyma auris. The sequence goes on from NC_072816.1 coordinate 127,836, forward strand.
GGGCCCCTCGAGGTACACCAACAGTAAAAGAAGGTTCGTCATCGGCACTCCAGGCATCGAATGGTTCAAATCGTTGGAACGGGCTGACTTTGGATAGCATCTACGAATCAACCTACGCTTTAGGCGCTGAAGCGTCCACATACAGCGAGCCCCAAAGCCGCAAAGGTGTTTTGGGGATGATTAATCAATTTTCAAAACAGCAAGCAGGAAGGTAAGGATCAGTTCTTCATGAACCCCACGGTCCAGCACTGCAGGTAAGTGTGAGGATCGATGGGCAGCGAAATGTTGATAGTATGGAGTGGCCTGCACACACACGCAACACTCTTTTTTGAGAAGAGCATCGCTTAATAGAAATACATAGTTACAAAGTACATCGAGTTCGTCATGGCCGGCTCCCAGCTCAAGCAATTAAAAGCCGCCTTGAAGGCAAAAGGACTCGTTGGTCAGACCAACGTGAAAAAGAAGAATAAAAAGAGCGCTCCATCAGAGACAAGAAAGGATCAGGAAGAAAAGAAAAGGGCTCTTGGCCAGATCCACGACGACTTCAACCTCTTCGATAACAAAATAAATCGTGCCAAACACGACTATACTATTATTCAAGGTGGAAAATTTGTCAAGGCAGGTTCCAAACAGCATAATGACGTCGCTAAGTCGAAATCGGGCTTGGAAAAGGCATTGAAAATGAACTACGAAGCGGACAAGAAGCTTCGTGGCCGCGCAGGTGGACTCGTAGATCGAAGATTTGGTGAGAAAAACAAGAATTTGACAGAGGAGGAGAAAATGTTGGAGAGGTTTACCAGAGAAAGACAGGCGTCGCTGAAAAAAAATATGTTTTCCTTGGAGAGTGATGACGAATACGACGATGACGGTCTTGCGCTTACGCATTCAGGTAAAGCACTTTCGTTCGAGCAGGATTTTGATGAGGGTGATTTAGGTGTTTCAGACAAACGTTACGTCGATGAAGATAGCGAGCAGCCACCAAAGAAGAAGTCCAAAAAGGATGTTATGGCTGAGATCATTGCAAAGTCTAAGTATTACAAAAAACAGAGGCAGATGGAGTTTCAGAAAACTCAGGATGAAATCATGGACTTGGATGACGAGTTTGGTGATGTTCTTCTGGAAATGAATAAGCAGAAGGCGGCCAATAACGCTTTCAAGCAGAAGTCGCAGCAGGATATCGAGTATGATCAAAAGATCAGGGAATTGACGTACGACAGAAGAGCTGTTCCTGCTGTTAGAACCAAGACTGAGGAGGAGTTAACAGCTGAGCATGAAGAGAATGAAGAAGCTTGAGGCTGACAGGTTGAAGAGAATGGATGGTTTGCATGAAGATAGACCCGCTGACGCTGATGATTTAGACGACGACTTCTGGGAACGCAACAGTGAAAATGAGGCAGATGGTTTCAGGAGGAATCGGACTCTGAGAAGAAGAGCTCCGAAAGTGAAGAAGAGTCTTCAGGACGCAGACCAAAAACCCCGGCCGTGTCAATGCCTATAAGTCATGGTCAGCTATTGGAGCACTTGAGGACAAGAAGGAGATGAAGTCATTTCCCACTTCAAGAAGATCAGCGAAGTTTATCACCCACGTCTTGCAGCAGGCAATAAGGAGAAAATGGATAACTTCGTGGGGATAATATTTGAGCACATTTTGCATATTTCAGACCAAGAGGAGGTGGACGCCAAATTAGTCGACGACTTGACGAAGCTTCTTCGAACAATGGCCGAGAAATACAACCATGCTTTGGTAGAGACGGTCAGAACCACACTAGAACAAATAAAGACTCGTGTGGTGAAGAATCAGGTCCGCAAGAGCGATCTTGTGTGCTTTGTCATTTTAGGATACGTATTTTCTGCATCAGATCACTACCATCTCGTGATCACCCCAGCATTAATTATCATGAACCAGTTTTTGAACAACGAAATCGGAGAAACGCATATTGAGAATATCGGCAAGGGCTTGTTTATCTGTGACGTCCTTCTACAATACCAATTTTATGCTAAGCGCTACTATCCCGAGGTGATAAAATTTTTGGAAAGAGCTCTCACGAACCTTCTTCCAGAGCCCAAGAAGCTCGTTGATGCGCTTGATGCGAGAAAAGTAGATGGGAAAAGCAACCTTGATAAGAAGTTTCACTCGAAGACACAGCCGCGTGCAATCCGTGTTCTGGAGCTTTTTGAGGTTCCAGACGCTGAGGCGAAGTTCAATTTCATTGCGCGTGCTTTCACTACGATTGATCGAATCGTCGGGATGTGGAAAGAGAAAGTGCTTTTCTCGAGATTTTGCACCCTCTTATGACCTTGAGCAAGCATGCGCTAAGGTATTTCAGCACGGAGCTCCCACAGTTGCAAAGTTTGGTTGAGAGAATGAGCAAGCTTGAAAGTAACCTCACCAAGAGCAGGAAGCCACTCACTTTACAAGAGCATAGACAGTTGGCGATCAAGACGTTCGCACCTAAGTTCGAGGAAAACTTCAACCCAGACAAGAAGCTGTACGACGAGAACAGAGATAGACAGGAATTGAACAAGATCAAGGCACAAATCAAGAAGGAGAAGAAAGGTGCTCTCAAGGATCTTCGTAAACAAACGAGATTCGTGGCAAGACAGCAGATCAGCGAGAAGAAGGAGATGTACTCTGCTTACCACCGCAAGATGGCCAACATCGTCAACACCATCTCCACTGAGGAAGGTGCAGAGAAGAACCTGTATGAAAGAGAACGAAAGAAGCGAAAGAACCAGAAGTAGGTGCCCTCATCTACTAGTGTGCATGTCTCAGATACATTGGCTTTATAGAATATCAGGATGTATAAGTACGTCTACTGTTCATGTAAGAAGTAGCTGATTTTTGTACTTTTAAAACGCAAGCTTCTTACAGTTGATCTTGAAATCAGCTTATAGATGAGCGTTGCTCAATCTAGGAATTAAAAAACGATATTCAGAAGAACGATCCATGATCTTCGCACAAATTCGTAAATACAAGTCAGATATGTCAAACAATCGCACAATGTACCCACAACAAAGAAAATGAGTGTGATAAATGAATGACAAAGGATTTCACTATTAGTCTTTTGTGGAATCGCTTTGAACTCAATTTCTTTAAGGCACAAGGCAAAAACGCCAGCCCCTATCCAGTGCGCTTTCACAATTCTCTCAAAAATGGCTGCAAAAAGCCGCACCGGCCAATCTTAACCATTGCGGCCGACCCACTCCTCAGACCCCCAGCAAACTGACCGAGAAAAATATAAATCTCGAAGAATGTGAAACTCATACTGTGAAATGAAAGAAAATTCCAACCTGACATTCAATTAGTCCACCTGAATCCTTATCGTCCTTCGTTCTACTCCTATTGTCTACATTGTCTCCAGCAACCACTCTGCAGAACCGAGCAGCAGTTTATCCGTGCCTCCCGAGCAGCAATCCTTATTATCTCCAACAACACAATCTTCTCTTCATCCAATGGCTAAAGATTCTCTTGCTGACGCAATCGTGCAACCTGTGTCTGACCAGCTCAACAAGTTGGCTGGCTCAAGTAACGCCCCTGAACCTTCCAAGAAGGGCATCCAGCTTTTCTCCAAGGAGTACTATGCTGCTTGTACTATTGGAGGCATTGTCGCCTGTGGACCAACCCACTCTGCTGTGACACCCCTTGATCTTGTGAAATGCCGTCGTCAGGTGGACTCTGCGATCTACAAGTCGAATGTGGATGGATGGAAGAAGATCATCAAAACCAAAGGTGACTCGATCTTCACCGGTGTGGGAGCAACCTTCATCGGGTACTCGTTGCAGGGTGCTGGTAAGTACGGCTTCTACGAATACTTCAAGAAGACGTATGGCGACTTGGTTGGGCAGGAGACGTTTGCCAAATACAAGACTCCAGTGTACCTTGCTGCTTCGGCATCTGCTGAGTTCCTTGCCGATATCATGTTGTGTCCACTCGAGACGATCAAAGTTAGAACACAGACCACAATCCCTCCATATGCCAATAACGTGGCCGAGGGATTCTCCAAGATCTATAAAGCAGAGGGGTGGGCTGGCTTGTACAGTGGAATTGGGCCATTGTGGGCCAGACAGATCCCATACACCATGGTCAAGTTCAGTACGTTCGAGAAATGCGTGGAATTGATCTACCAGTACCTTGGCAAGCCTGCTTCTGCTTACACTTCCGTCCAGCAAACAGGAATTTCTTTTGTTGGTGGTTACATTGCCGGTATATTCTGTGCTGTTGTGTCTCATCCTGCGGACGTGATGGTCTCCAAAGTCACCACCAACAAGAAGCCTTCAGAAGGGTTGGGATCTGCCTTGAAAAGAATCTATGGGCAAATTGGCTTTGCCGGTATTTGGAACGGCTTGCCCGTTCGTATTGTTATGATCGGTACTTTAACTGGTTTCCAGTGGTTGATCTACGACTCCTTCAAGGTCTACGTGGGCTTGCCAACCACTGGTGGCCACTAGAGATAGTCAGAAGTGCAAGCGGACGTTCTTTCATTTGCCAGCGTCGAGCTGTACTTTATACGTATATTTTGCGTGTTGGGGTGAACCAGTGTCACTCCAAAATGCCTATTAAATGCCAGGATGAAAGACTGTAGCATGCTTTAGAACAGATCAAATACTCAGCTCCACACATTTTGAATAGGTCGTCGTCAAGTGTCAGACTGAACCCACTGGAGGCTGTCTGTGCAATTGTAGTTTTAGGAAGAACAGAGTCGGATGCCCATTGATTGACTGAAGCGGATGAATCGTTCCACTGGTTTTCCCACAGTGGACTGCTGTTGGTAGGTTGCGAAGGGGGTTTAGCCTGAGGCAAACTTGACAGAGAGGCCGGGCCAAACGATAAGCCATGCAAAGAGTCTGAAAGCAGATTGACCGGTTCTTGTGTAGGAGCGGGCGAAACTGGATTCCTTTTTGAGTTCAACAATGCAAGATTAGGCTGGGAGCTCTTCATGAGCGACGAAGTGGATACGTTGGAATTGGACGACGAAGGCAGTGAGTAAAGGGACAAAATCGATTTCTTCAAGTCATTACGGCCATTGTTGGCATGCTGCTGTGGTTTCTGAGGTGGTGGAGGCGCTGGTTGAGAAACAGATGTCCTAGGAGGAACCAGAGCTTGTGGAGGTACTTTTGGCTGTGGCTTTGCAGGCGGGACAGGTGCTGGCAGAGGCAGGGCCAGAGAAAAGGTGCCAAAGTCGTCGTTTAGAAGGTCAACAGCGACCTCAGGCTGTGGTTTTTGGATGGCGGGAGTCAGCCTGGTATGCTTTTGCACTTGAGCAGGAGCGGAACTGGCAACACTTTTGGCTGGTATAGCCAGCGGGTCAGGTTTCAGCAGAGCTGCCCACTTCCTCATATCGTATTTTGTCCTAATGTAATTTTCAATCTTGGACGCATCAGGAACGTAACCGTCAGGAAGCTTCAGCTCCCAGTAGGCGTTGCACTTGCTGTTGCCCCACTTCAACATCGACTCCACCTGCTCGTCTGTCCACGCGTCCAAATCCACCGACTTCACTCTTGAGATATGCGTGCCCATCGACCTATGGATGCCAGAGCATCTGATGCAAACAAAACACCCCAAGTTCCACAGGGCCCATCTTGGGTGGGTAGCTGTTTTACAGTCTGCGCAGGTTTTGTTGGCAGGCTCTTGAGCAACAGCTTGAGTATTTGTTTGTTCTTCTCGCTGTGAGTTTTCTTGCTTGAAGGAAGCGCAGACATGAAGAAGAAGGAAAACTTGGGAGAATGGAGGATGGAGGTTGATTTGATTTGGCTGATAGTCGACGATAGCGACGCAGGGTCTGTGTGCAGGAAACACCTCGAAGGAGTGGGTAGGGAGCCATAGACAAGTTTCAATGAAGGCAGCAATTTTGAAAAGGTAGACTGATGATATGGATTTCAAGAGAGTGAAAGAGAGCTCAAGAAGGTCTGTTGAGGATCGTGAGTATTTGCGGAGGTGTGTGTTTGAAATTTATTTGTTGGAGGAGATTTCGCAGCCAAACAGAACAGCTGAATGTACTAGTGAGGAAGGTTAGGTAAAGCCAGAAATGACACGAAAGGACATCGGTATGGATTGATGACGCCTTTGGCGTAAGTAAGGCATCGGTCTCTGCTCAATTTTTTTGACTGAAAGGATGAGGCATCTTGGCTGGTTTTCTGTATGGCGTTGTATCACCTTCCTAAAGCAGAATCCACTTTGCAACCAGTTAGGAAGGGAGCTAGTGAATTGTCATGATTAGGCTTGCAAAGTAGTAATTCAGGCAGCAAAGCAGGGTGCAGAGGTTCAGTGCAAGCTGAGCAAAGGGTAGATCAAGGAATTTCATGGTTCAGTGTTCAGCTGGCTCGATAGCTCTTTTAGCAGAAAAGCACCACGGGGAAAATGATGTGATCCCAACACAATGAAGTGCAAATGTACTCGGATCTGACTTATGGGCCTGTCGTGGTGAAACCTCGTTGTATCGGGACTCAAAACCTCCACCATTTCATCTTCACTGTAGTAAGTACTAATGGCTGCAAGATAGAAAGACTGAGAGCAGCCAACAAGGAGAACTCAAAAACACGACGAAATGACTATTGAGGGCCCAGTAACAGAATAAATGGAGGGTTTTGCCTTCAAAATACGAACGAGAATACACAAAACACTAGGCTGCCCACCCACTTGTCGTAAATGCCTTGCATTATTGGAGATCAAAACACTACATATGCGTGAAGTGAACAAGGAAACGTGTGAGTCCAGTTTACTACGAAGTAGAGCTCCGACAGAAAGTAAATTGCCCATTTAGCTCTAAACATTATTTTCCTTTTTTATCTGACAGCTTGATTCAACATTGCAGTGACACCTTATTCCTTTGTATGGTCACTAAACGGCCCCGCCCACACCTGAATGTCGGCTTACCCAATCGGGATACGAATAAACTTAAGCTCTAGATCAAACCCGCCTTTTTTTTTCCATGCACCTGAAGCCTGAATGCAACCGCCTACCACTCCTCGGCATTAAGGTTAAGGTTGGAACTCCACACAAGCGCTGCAGAAGATGGGCCAACAAGCTATATGAAGGCGCGAGATGGGTTGCTCACAGTTATGGACGTCTATACCAAATGGTATACGCGAAGAAAGTGCAGTAGAGATGGCTGGATCGAAGATATTGTGGCAGGAACCAGAATCCGTCGTATATCGGCATCAAGGTCCGTTCTGTAGACAAATAAAAAGCAACCAAAGATCGATCAGCAGATCGACCAGCAGATCCACCGAACAAAGGAGGCAAAATGTCTGAGAGGTCTGGGGATCTCAAGTTACCAGTTGAGAGGGTCCCGAGGACCCCAAGCTTTCTCGCAAAAGGCCCCAGAGCGCCTAGCCAAGCAAGGCAGTCTAGTGCGGTAACTGCTTAAGTAGTTCAAAAAAAGCTAGTGCGAAAAGGGATATACTGAGCAAAAAACACGGAGGTGAAAATGTCTACAAGAATCGAAAATAAGGTTTATCCGCTTGGATTTATAGTTCTAGGTCAGCGAAAAGAGGTGCTTTTAACTCGCAGTTTCACTGGCGGACCCCGGTTTCGCAGCCAAACCTACATACCCATCTCGGGCCGTGCACGACCGAATACCTACCAATGTCTTCACCAACATCGGGAGTTCCCCAATCACCGATCATTTTTTTCCAGTTTTGAACTCTTATACTAATTGCAAGAATCTTCATACTACCGTGATGTCGCCTGAGCTACGACCCGGGGTCTACTCGGCACAAGAGATCCGCAAACACTCGCTGCCTCTGGACTTGTGGATGACAATCCATGGTAAAGTGTACGATGTGACTGCTTTTGCACAAGAACACCCTGGCGGTGTGGAGGTGCTCTTGGACTGCGGTGGAGTTGATGCTACAGAGGCATTTGACGATGTGGCCCACTCGGATTTGGCAAGGGAGATGCTCGAGCCGTACTTTGTCGGTTTTGCCGAATCCGCCCAGAGAGAACACCAAAGAGGTCAGTGATCCAGAGAAGGCGCCAGAAACAGCAGCCAAGTGCACAAAACGCAACGATAAGTTGAGAGATTTCCGGCGGCAGAAGACATGTGCGCTGGTACTCGCTGGTGTAGCGCTACTGTGTGTGATTGTTGTGATGTTCCTTCAGAAGATCCAATGGTTGAGTCTTATTCAGAGGTAGTAGTGATGAATGCACTTTGCCTTGAAGAAAGCACGCGGAGGGCTTTATTCATGGGTTAATATCCCTTATTACATATAAGCGAAGAAGACGGCGCTAAAGGTTTCGGCATCGCAGAATACTATAATGATGCAACTCTAGATACCAAGACTTATTCAGTGTCAAGCTGCAGTCACTGCCCTTCGAGTGTCATTCCCTACGCTTTTAGAGCCCCTATGAAGGAGAGCAGATCACCTTATAGACAAGCTGCCCTCTAAAGTACATCTTTCGATCTCGGACAAGAGCAGATTCCTGCTTATAGAGAGCATTTCATACTTTCACCAGCCGTCTTCTCATCGAAACTTACGTTTCAATGTTTGAACGCCTATGCATATCTCATTTAAGAACAATTGGAGGCAACTCATATTCCTATTTATTTTACGCATCAACATGACTATAGACAATCTCGATGCTCCAGTGAACAAACGCAAGAAAAAGCAATGACTTCAGTCTTTTTCTTTTTGTCATCTATTCAATTCCCTGGCGTACTTTCGCAGCCGCTTACTCAGTCCCCACCTCCCCCGGGGAGCGTAAACAACTTATCACACTATCAACTCTAATAGACAAATCTCACAAGAAATCATAAATGCTTTTGTAGATTATCGTCCTCACGTAATATTCCATATGTAATCAAATCGGCGTTACCCAAGCCTTCATCCTATCCCTGTCCTGCATGGGGCACAACATCAGACCTAAGATAATCCAGTCTCTATTTTCTAACGAACCTAACGATTCTCCAACAACATGCCCTACTCTCAAATTGGAGACCGCTCCCAGCCTGTGAATCACGTTAAAGACGATATCTGCGATTATATTGACCAGCCGCTCGACTTGAATCAGGAAAATATCCGTCTATTTGAGCAGCAGCAGCACTTCCAGCACCAACAGCAAATGCCCATGAACTTCCACTCTGCTGGAACTCCAGCGTTCAATATGACTCCGAATGGAATGCAGTGGCAGAGCGTGAATCAGGGACTGCCTGGCAACAACATACACGGCGGGCCGTACATGAACAATATGCACCCAGCAATGGCTCCAGTAAGCCATGGACCTCATGAAGATGGCGCTTTTTTCAGAAGTGGCTCGGTTGGATCTAATATAGAAAAAGACCTGAATTCGTCATACCAGCAGCAGTGGGGAAGTGTCAACGTTGGCGTTGGCGGAGGCAACCATACAGATCTGTCGTTGCAGTCTTCTCCTCCGGGAGACAGTGAGGTGAAGGTTGGAGATCAGGTGAAGTCAAGAAGATCGAAGAGCCGGATCTTGAGTGATCAGGAAGAGGCGCTTTTGGCGAAAGATGATAAGGAGTTGACGGAGGAAGAACTCAAAATCAAGAAGAAGGCTCACAACAGGCTTGCGCAGCGTGCTTTCCGCGAGCGTAAACGTACAGAGCTCAAGGACCTTGAGACAAAGTTGTTGCAGAGCGAAGAAGAGAGACACAAGCTTGTGCGAGCGCTTCAGGATATCAAGCTGTCGTACGCGTCGGTACCTTCAGAAGATAGTCTCCTACGTAATGAGGTGCACAGCGCTGCCGACTCTCACTTCTCATTTCCTGGCTCTCAGGATGAGTTCATTGATCAGATGGTGGATCGAAAAAAACACAATGTCAATCCTGCTACGGTGAATAAAGTGTACGATGAGCCAGAGAAGCCAGGCAACAAGGTATTGGCGGTTGGCGCCGTGTGGGACTTTTTACAGATTAAAGCTGAGGAGGATGGGTATGAAGGTATAGATATGTTTGATGTGATGCAGACATTGAGGGGCAAAGAGACCTGTCATGGGTATGGGCCCGCGTACAAGCTCGACTACGTGATGGAAGCGCTTGAGAAAGTAAGGAGAGAAGTGCACGGAGAATAGACAATATCACGGCTGACATTTGTTGGGTAAGATAAGGCACTGATATTAAGCAAATGTCAACTTTAATAATTAAATCTATTTGGTTGACAGGTAACATGCGGCCGTTCAGGTGGTTTGCAGCCAAAAGGTGCATCGAAGGTACAGCTTCAATCAGGCTTAAGAAGGAACTACAAGCAGAGCCAAATACCACTTTTATTACATTGTCTTGCCACTGCGTCTCCTTTTTCCCATTTCCATATTCATCAAATCTGGTCGAATGATTCTCAATTTTGGGCTTCAATCAGCACTAGTATCGGGCGCTGGACCTGATTGCAAAAGGCGCCAGCACATAATCATCATATTACCAGACTTCTTTATATTGGTGGACTCCCCAACAGACTACCAAAGCTTCGTTCTCCATAACCTTTATTTATTCTGTCTGTTTTGTCTATGTACTCTTCTTTGAACAGCCTTTCTCGGAAGCTTCTAGAAGTGCACAGGTGCACTCGCCTGCTATCTATATAATCCTCCCCGAACATCATCACCTTAACCAACAGAGATCAATTCACAATTCCTAGTGTCATGTCTGCTGAAGAATATAAAGCTGAGGGTAACAAGCTCTTTGCAGCCAAGGAGTTTGACAAGGCCATTGAGCAGTTTACTAAAGCCATCGAAACTTCTGATGTGCCTAACCACGTCTTGTACTCCAACAGGTCTGCTTGCTACGCTTCATTGAAGAACTTCACTAAGGCATTGGAAGACGCAGAAAAGTGCGTGGAGATTAACCCTACTTGGGCCAAAGGTTACAACCGTGTTGGCGCTGCCCAGTACGGAATAGGCAACTTGGAAGATGCAAAGAAATCTTACTCCAAGGCTTTGGAGTTGGACTCACTGAACGCCATGGCCAAGAGCGGTTTGCAAGCCGTTGAGGATGCAGAGAACTCCCAGAGCCCCGACATGGGTTTGGGTAAGATTTTCTCCGACCCCAACTTGATGAACAAGTTGAAGAGCAACCCTAAGACGGCCGAAATGATGAACGACCCAGCTTTGGTCGCCAAAGTATTGCAATTGCAACAAAATCCTAAAGCAGGCATGCAGACCATGCTCTCTGACCCACGCATGATGACGATTATGGGTGTGTTGATGGGCATTGATTTGGACATGTTCCAGGGAAAAGATGCTCCTGGTAAGCCTGAGGAGAGTTCTTCAGCCTCAAAATCCGAGACTGCGAAGGAGGAGCCCAAGCAGGAATTCAAGGAGGAGTCGCTGTCAAAGCCCTCTTCTAGCTCCGAGTCTAATCCCGCCCCACTGAGCTCTGAGTCCAAGTCTGAGGCTACGGAGGATGTCGAGATGGAGGACTCAAGTAAGGTAGAAGCTGATGCTGCCAAGGCTGAAGGTAATGCCTTGTACAAGCAGAGGAAGTTTGACGAGGCTATTGCAAAGTACGACCATGCATGGGAGCTTTACCAGGATATCACATACCTAAACAACAGAGCTGCCGCTGAATTTGAAAAAGGTGACTACGATGCTGCCATTAAGACTTGCGAAAAGGCAATTGATGAAGGCAGAAGCATGAGAGCTGACTACAAGATCATAGCTAAGTCGTTTGCCAGAATTGGTAATTGTTACTTGAAGAAAGACGACTTGGAGAACGCTGCCAAGTTCTTTGACAAGTCTTTGACCGAGCATAGAACTCCAGACGTTTTGAGCAAGTTAAGAAATACACAAAAAGAGATCAAGGTCAGAGAGGCCAAGAGTTACATCAACCCCGAAAAGGCCGAGGAGGCGAGATTGGAGGGTAAAGAATATTTCACAAAGGGTGACTGGCCCAACGCCGTTAAGGCTTACACTGAGATGGTGAAAAGAGCTCCCGAAGATGCCAGAGGGTACTCCAACAGAGCTGCTGCGTTGGCCAAGTTGATGTCATTTCCTGATGCTGTCGAAGACTGTAACAAAGCCATTGAATTGGATCCTACATTCATCAGAGCGTATATCAGGAAAGCCAATGCGCAGTTGGCTATGAAGGAATACTCTCAAGTAATCAACACATTAAATGACGCTCTTGCAAAGGATCAAGAGTTGAACGGTGGAAAGAACGCCAACGAAATCAACCAGTTGATGCACAGAGCAATGTCGCAGCGTTTTGCAGCAATCGAGGGCGAAACTCCGGAACAAACGATGGAGAGAGTGTCTAAGGACCCAGAAATAGTTGAAATTTTGCAAGACCCTGTCATGCAGGGTATATTGGGTCAAGCCAGAGATAATCCAGCGGCATTGCAAGAGCACATGAAGAACCCAGAGGTGGCAAAGAAAGTCAACATGTTGATTGCTGCTGGCGTAATTCGTACTCGTTAGCATATGTGGAATTAGTATAAAAGTATATCATCATCGTTAAAATCGTGGTAAGCATACTATTTACAATTTAAAGCCCATTATCGAAGAAGAAATTAGGAAGTGCCAGAAAATCTTGGTTTATCGCGGCGAGCAATAGGTCGTCGTCGATATTGAAGTCTTTTCTTTCAGAATCTCTAGCAGATGCAAAGTCAACAGGATGAAGTATGTTGGAAAGTGTAGGGTCATTCTTTTTGGGTGAAGGTGCCTCCATGCCGCTCGCGTGTTGAAAAGTTAGCGAAGCAATGTCTTGGTTTGATACGCTCGAGGATGTATCAAGCGAACCATTGGGCGTGAATTTCCTGTCGTCACTTTGCAGATTTATATCTGTGTACGGATGCATGCAAGTCAAGAGACTCAACAAATCGGAAGGAGCGCTCACTTCTGTATAAAATTGAGGAAACTCCTTTTCAACTTGTTCTAAATGCGACTTAAGCTGAGGGTTGCTGCCCAATATGTCAACATTGTTATTTTCTTCATATACTTTCACAGTGATACGAAGAGCAATACGAATAATAATGCCAAATAAATGCAAACGTAAGTAGAATGCACCGGTTGAGGGTTTCTTAGCCAAATCAGTGTAGTGATTAAAGAAGTTCATTGATAAATCAATAAGCAAGTTCAAGTCGGTAACGCCTTCGCTATCATCAGAATAATTGAGGCAGTTAGCAATCAAGTTCATCATGGCGAAAAAAGGATAAGTAATTATCCAGTTCATGGCGAAGAACGAGACACTTTTTCTATTGATGCCGCGAATAAGATGAAGTATAGTTCTTGCGCTGTCAAGGGCAAGTTTTCTGTACTGTGAGTTTTCATAAGGAGGGGTATTACCTTGATTGGGGTCGAGCTGCGAAGGAACCTTATTGATGGTCATGAGCTGGAAGAAGTAGGCAAGCTGGAACGAAAGAATACCATCATTGACGCTGCTCATCCTTTCATCTCCGGAAAATCTCGCCAACATTAACGCGAATTCAGGCTCGAAGTAAAAGCGAGGACGAAACTCTTCCTTCAACTCATTCGATATATTCTTAAGTTCGCCGTTAAGAGAGGTGACAATATCCTGAACGCCTTTCAAACTATCATACTTGACAGTTGCACTAAAAAGTTGAAAGTATGTGAAGGCTCTAATTTGAGAAAGTTTATAAAGAAAGAAGCGAACATAAACCTCATCAAAAGAAAAGCGCAGGTGGCCGCAAAGCTGATAAAACTTTTCAATGTCTGCCTGAGACATGAGCTGCGGCACGTACCAAGGGTCGGCGGGCGTAAGTGTAGAAACGTCGACGATGTTTACCAGCGGGGGCTTACCCGTTCTGTGACTCATCTCCACGTCAAAACACAGTACCGCCGCCCAAAGCCTGCTTCGTTTTTGAATATCTGGCTGTGGTAGATGTTGAAATGTCTCGAATCTGTGAAGACCAAGTTCCTGGGCGTATCTCAGAGCCATGCTGACAAAAGAATAATTCATCTCTGTCACAACCCAGGTGGTTTCCAAATGGACCACTAAGAGCAAAAGTGCTTGCACAGTAGCCATGCCTTCACTGACAACACTTATTGTGTGGAAGTAGTATACAGAGTTGAGGAACATCTCTTCTTGTAACGCAGTTAGCTGCTCGATAGGCATGGAATCCAACTTTAAGCACTTGCCACAGGGGCGCAGATCGGTAACTCTTTGATCGATGACAACAGTTATCGAAATGCATAGTATTAGACTCATGGCCATTAACTCCGAGTTCAAAAACTTGTACTGCTTCTTCTTGGGGGCACCTTTGTTGGCATAAAATTTGACAAATAGCTCCTTGGCTTCGTCAGCGTCGAGAACGAAATCTGCCAACACTATGGAGTGGTATTGCTGTAGAAGCTCAAATGTGAGCTGCTTATCGTGCGGATAAATGCCCTCTTTGAGCTTTTTGACATCGTCCTCAGGGTACAGCTTCATTTCTGTCCACACGCTCAGAAAAAGCTGTTTCCATGCCATAAAGTAATACAATATCGTTCTGAAGGGAATTACAATCTTATGGTCCTCTGGCTTGAGCCTGGATTCAATCCACTCAATACTTTGCGTACTGAAAATGAAGACTATACCCAGATGCAATCCCTTGTAATGAAGCATCTGGTGGCCAAGATTGCAGTTGTCACAATCTCCTTGGAAGTTCTTTGAAAGGATCGACCTCGTCCGCTCAAAAAACGCCTTACCTGACTTGAGCAGCGACGAGTGGGTCCCCTTAATTGCTTTCGGCTCATTGGAAGCGTTGTTGTTGCTATCATTATCGTTACTCTTCCCGTATCAGTTTCCTGGAGACTCAGCTCCAGCGCAGGTGAGCTTGATGTAGTTGAGGATGAATCGGCCAGGTTTCGGTCTACGGAACCGGGAGATGGCACGTTCCGAGAATCAAGCCCGCCAACTCTATCTGCGATCTGCTGCATGAGCGACTCTAACCGATCGAGTCTGTTTGTAATCACGTCCAGCAGCGCCTTTGTTCGAGACTTGCGTGGTTTGTTACTGGGGTACTCACATGGAATCTTGATATTTGAACAGTGAGCACACGGTTGTTCTCCATTACACTTGATCTTCTTCTTGCGGCACGTGGCGCACGCCTTGGCCACCCTGTCTCTTTTGCCCTTCACCACTGCACTCATAGCTTCTTGAGATTCGAATGAGCGACAGCCGGCAAAACTGTAAATGTGCCTCAATGTCAGCAGCGCACTTGATATATATGTACTTTTTGGCAGCGTTCGATGAGAGTGGAAGGCGCAGGAGGCGCTTGTGTGCACGAGCTGAAACAATACGACTGTTGAGAAAGATGGCCGAGATGACAACTTGTACTCGAAAAAATCGCACTGCCCGATGGCTGCGAAACACGACTGGGTGCATGAATATACGACCAAGGGGAAGGTGGTACAAAGAAATGTCGAGAGGAAAGTGTTTCCTGTTGTTTTCTTATTCGTTCGAAGTTTTGTGTGAGGCGAATGTAATGGGAACGCATCGTAATTTTCATGTGCTTCATGGACGCAACGGTGGGGATGATGAGTAAGCGGGTTGACGCCTTCTACCGTTTCTGAGCCTTCTCAAAGCTGCTGTCAAGCCTGCCAGTAGTATCTCTTTTAGAATTGTAATTTCTTTTTAGAATTGCTGACTGCTGTCAAAGAAGATATTCGGAAGGTCGTTCATTTGGGATTGGATCAACATGTCGATGTCGTCGTAGGTCACTTCCTGGCCTAGCCCTTCAAATTGATTTCTCCGTGCATTCAAAGAAGAAGGCACCACCTCTGGCGGATGGAGCAATGGGCGTGTACCGCTAGTAAAAGATGAGACAGACGATGCCTTGCTGGAGGCTGATTTGGGCTCGTTGGTGAATGGCGATTGGCCCGTGACTTCCGGAATTATCGTCATCACCGACAGATTGAAACTCTCTTTGCTCTGGAATAACTCTGGAAACATTTCTTTTGCAGAGTCAAGGTGCGCTTTTAGTGCCAGATTGCCCTCCACGATCGAAATGCCCGTGCTTCTTTCGTAGATAGTAAGAACTAACCGTAAGAGTACCTTGAACATAAGCAGCGTGAACGTGTACCGCTGAGGCTTGCTCATGAGATCAGTTGTTTGCTCGATGCCTCTTCTGCTTAGAATATCCATGGATGTTTCTATCAAGAGCATTAAATCGCTATAGGTATCTGGCGAGTTTGGGAAGTTCATGCACGTTGTCAGCAAGTGTAAGAATGCTGCAGACGGGAAGAAAATTACCCATTCGAAGAAGGAATTGCTGAGATTAGCGCTTTCGCTACTTTTGAGTAAATGCGCCATTGTTCTAGCGCTATCGAGGGAAATTTGTTTGTAGCGAGCTGTCTTCTCTTCGTCCTCGTCTTCAAAAGTAAACATCAGCGGGAGCCTGTTGATGATCATAATGTGATAGAAGAATGTTAAACGAACCGACCAGCTGATTTCGTTTTCAATCTTGTCCTTGTGATTATAAATTTGGAATCCTGGGTCGTTGAAAAATATCGGCCGCATGGACTCTGGTAGCACCTGTGCCGTAGCTAGAAGGTCTGTGTTGAGAGCATCCAAGTTTTGCAGAAGGGAGGCAAAGTCCTTCACGTTAGCGGATGCTGAAAAGAGAAGCTCGTAGCTTCTAGCTCTTATCAGAAGAATCCGAGCAAAGTAATTGTGCAAGGAGTGTACGAGTGGGGTGTCTGACACGAGAATTTCAGTGACGTTGATATCTAGAAGCTCGGGGCTTACGTCGGATCTATTGATGATGGGGGCTTTTCCTCCTCTGAAACAGACTTCCATATCCATGTAACAACATAACCACCATATGCGCTTTCTGTGAGAGCTGACAGCTCTATCTAGACCCCGGTACGACTCAATTCGATGTAGACCCATATCTTGGGCGTATCTGATGGCGGGGACCAATAACATGTAATTTACTTGAGGAGAGAACCAATGACACTCCAAGTAACCAGAGAAAAGCAATATCGCCTCTATAGTGTCGATACCTGCTCCAACAACACTGATTCTGTGGTAATAGTATATTGCATTACTCATAAGCCTGTCCTCAAGCTTTCTTAAGGACTGGTCTGACCACTCCGAGCCGTCATTGACCTGCTCAAGGGGCCCAATGTTCGTCTCAAATCTCATGAAGATGGAGAAAGCAAGTGATACAGTCATCATTAGAAGCTCTGCCGAGGAAAACTGACATTTTTCGAAGTAGTATCTCTCGAACATCTTTCTGATACGTTTGATGTCGCCCACACCTTCAATTCGTAGAATCGGCGTCATGAACATATCTAAAATGCTGAATACAAGGTTGCTATTCTCCGGAAACGGCCTTGTCATGAGTCTTTTCTTTTCTTCGTGCCCGACAGGCATGGGATCTAGCCATTTGATATAAAAATGCTTTGCTTTTCCCTGAAAAAACAACGGCATGTTAGTCAAGGGAGTGATCAAGCCCTTATTTTCTTCACCTAACTGTCTCTCCATCCAGTCGATGGAGCTCTGGGACATTATATGGGCGAAAGAGTGAGCGCCAAAGAAAAGCAGAACATTCTTCAAAGGTAGACCGCTGGAGCTGCGTTTCTGGCCCGAGGATCTGTTGCCGCCCTCTGCAGCCTCACTCACAGTTCGTGAAAGAATTGGTTCTTCCTCTCTCTCGTCATTAGACTCGTCCTCCTCCTCACTCAGACTATAAGTACCGCCGGAGCCTCTTCCATTCTCCACTTTCTTTCTTGCGCTGGCCAGCCCTCCTAGCCTAGCACTCAAGTCCAAAATCACCTCCTCGAGCCTTTCAATTCGCTGGCTGAGCAGTAGCTTCAGCAGCTTAGGTTCGAAAGCACGCTTCTTGGATGGCTGTCTCTCAGCGTAATGACAAACGAGCTCATTGGCAGTTTTGCAATTGGAGCACGGCACCTGTCCATCGCACTTCACTTTCTTTCTGCGGCACGTATCACATGCCACACGTATTCTCTTACGATCTTCAGACATGGCACGTCTTATGTTGACCTTTGGAACAGTTCTGGTGATGGTAGATCTTGGCCAGTATTGCATACGGCACTTCGGCTGCAAAATCCCCGTATTCGGCTCATTGAACGGATATGAGTAAGGAAGACTATTTGTAGCGTATACTCAGTGAAACGAAGAACTCAAGGAGGATTGTAGGCGTTAGGTACTCATTTGTATTGTTGTGGTCTTATTGGAGTAGATGGCTTAGGCACGGCCAATGTATGAAGCCGTTCAGCATGCCATAATGGCTGCGAAATCCACTTCCAGATCTGACCAAGAGAATATACGGGAATCATGTGATGGGTTGGAACATCTCGATAAAAAGCTCATAGCTAGAATGAAAACGTATGACGGTGAAGCTTAAGTTTCGACTCATCAAACTTACCCTACCTCTGTCTGACCCTGTGGGGAAATCATCGATAAGCTCACAGGTAGTGGAACCTCTCTGGACGATCCTAGTAAGCTTGTCGGACGCCTGTTCTTGTAGAGACAGTGAAGTTGCTGTGGCGTGATCAAGCCGTCGAAGAAGTCCCTGTATCTCTCACTGCCCTATTTCTTTAGTACCAGTATCTGATTAAAGTATTCGTCATCGAGGCTCCTGAGAAGTCAATTAGACTAAGAGCTCACAGTACAATAGGATTACTGTATGAGCTTCCACAGAAAATTGGTTCTAAAGCTCTTCAAAGTTGTCTTCTTGTGCTGGTACTTGGTTATGCGAAATGGCTGCAAAATGCAAATGATGAGTAGCAGCAAAGCCGAACGATACATTGGGCTAAGCAAAGACTTAGAGAGGCAATTTGAGCACTTTCCTTATAAAAAAAAAAGAATGCTGATACTTCTTCTCATGAATTGTGCTGCAATCAGCATTTCCATGTGCACTGTTACCATTCTCCAGACTTTTTACAAACTGCTTCTACTAAGCTATCACCACTCTCACCACATCAAAAAGTCCAACAGATTGAATGAAGCTTCTTCTCACCAACTTTCAGCAGATTTCCTTGAAAATGACCGAAATCCTATCATAAACTTCTCTCTTCATTACCCTTGCTTCCATCTGTCTACCAACTATGAACTGCACACTGCGAAATCACGATAAAATTTCCACTGCCAACCACCACCAGCTAACCCACTAGATGGTTCTCAGAAAACCGATCTTCGCCAATAAAGAAGACGCCAACGCCCGCGAGGCGTTGAAGCTCTACGAGGGGAAACAGTACAAGAAAGCGCTCAAGCTTATCGACCAGAACCTCAAAAAGAACTCGAGCCATGCTGAGTCTTTGGCGATCAAAGGTTGTTGCAATTTTCAGTTGGGCCATAAAAGTGATGCTGAGCACTACATAGTTAAGGCCACAGCAAAAGATTCAAACAATTACTTGGTCGACCATCTTGCTGGTATTTATTATAGAAGCGTTGACAATTACCAAGAGGCTGCAAAATGGTTCAAAGCGGCGGTCGACAACGGGCTGCCCAACACGTTGCTCTTGAGAGACTTGTCGCTATTGCAGTCACAAGTGAGAGACTACAAAAACTTGAGAGACTCGAGACAAGCGTTTTTGGAATCGCAACCGGGCTACAGAGCAAACTGGACCGCTGTAGCTGTGGCGCACCACCTAAATAAGGATTACGACGCTAGTGTGAATACTTTGGCTAAGATCGAGGATATCATCAAGGAGCACTTGCAAGAGCAGGATCGTTACGAGCAAAGCGAGTGTGTGCTTTACAAGAATAGCATCATTGCCGAGGCAGGTAACTACGCAAGAGCGTTGGAAGATTTGGAGAAAGATGTTAGCGAAATCAGAGATATGACCTCATTCATGGAGTACAAGGCGAAGTACCTCTTGTTGCTAGGCAAGAAGAAAGAAGCTTCCATGGTGTACCGTCAGTTGTTGCAACGGAACCCAGACAACGTGGGTTACTTCAATCTTTTAGAAACCTGCTTGGACACTGCTTCAGGGCCCGTGGAAACCAGATTGGCTCTCTACGATAAGTTGGCCTCTTTCTATCCACGCTCTGATCCTGCTGTATTTTTGCCATTGGGGTTCTTGCCAGCTTCCCACCCAGAGTTCCAGAAGAGAGCATCTCTGTATATTTTGGGACAATTGAAGCGTGGTGTTCCTGCAACATTTGTCAATGTGAAACCGCTTTACAAGAATAAAAGAAAGATTGTGGTGATTGAGAAAATCGTCAAGGACTTCTTCGCCAACGAAGTGCCTGGATTTAACCCTACAGTGTTTGTTTGGGTCTCCTATTTCTTATCGCAGCATTACCTTTACTTGAACAAGTTGGATGTTGCTATGGAGTATATTCAGCAAGCTCTTAATCATTCCCCTACACTTGTGGAATTGTACATTCTCAAAGCAAGAATTACCAAGCACTTGGGCAAGATCGAGCAAGCCAAAGATATCATGGAGGAGGGCCGCAAACTAGACTTGCAGGACAGATTTGTGAATTCTAAGGCGGCCAAATATTTGCTCAGATCTAACCATGTGGATGAGGCCATCGAAGTTGTATCAT
Organism: Candidozyma auris; assembly: GCF_003013715.1. Classification (NCBI taxonomy): domain Eukaryota; kingdom Fungi; phylum Ascomycota; class Pichiomycetes; order Serinales; family Metschnikowiaceae; genus Candidozyma; species Candidozyma auris. The sequence goes on from NC_072816.1 coordinate 148,241, forward strand.
TATTCACCAAGCTAGATGAGTCTGCTGTCAACGGTCTCAAAGACTTGCACACCATGCAAGCAAACTGGGTTTTGGTGGAGAGCGCTGAGGCGCACGTGAGATTATACGAAGAAAAGCTCTCTGAAGTGCGTGCTTTACCTGAAGACGCTGCTCAAAGTGAAGTATCTGATTTGCAGGATCAAGCTGATATTTACAGAGGTTTGGCATTGAAACGGTACATGGCGATCGTTAAAGTGTTCCAGACCTTCCAGTCAGATCAGTTTGACTTCCACTCTTATTGCATGAGACGAGGTACTCCTCGTGACTACATTGATACCTTGAAGTGGGAGGATAAGCTTCATTCCACGCCTATTTACGTTCGTGCTATAAGAGGCCTTCTTAAGTTATACTGGGAAATCTACCATCAACAAAAGCATACTTCCAATGGCAGCGCGAAGCCAGACACAAGGAAGAATAAAAAGAACAAACCGCTCAATGTCAAGAAGAAGAGTGAAATGATTGCCAAGGTTGAATCGGAAAAGGACGACGCAGACCCCTTGGGTGCCAAGTTGCTTTCTGACTTGAAAGCCAATGATCATTTATTAAAGGATATGGAGAAATACGTCAACCAATTGACTAGCGAAGCTGACGATTACAAGTGCACGTGGGAGCTCGCTTTTGATTTGCAAGTTGAGGATTCCAAATATGTGCTTGCCTTACAAGCTCTCAAGAGCTTGAGCAAACTTGAGGGATCTGCCAAGTCGGCTAATGTGTTGTCCAGAAAAAAGATTCTCGAAGAAGCATTAGCACAGGACACTAGTGTCAATCCGGCCATCGTAAAGGTGGTTCAGAAGGGCCTTGAAAGCGCATTTCCCAATTCAACGGAGGCAAATTAAGTGTTCACCCACGACTCCACTTGGCCCCTTGCAACGGTTGTTGCCAAATTCAACGTCTGACGGCCCATTGGGAAGTAGCTGACGGTATACCAGAGCGCAGCGATCAATTGGATCACGGCAAACACAATAGATAATATAGTAGATCTCAAGGACAAACTAGACACCAACGTCAATACAATAGACGTGATAAACGTTATGGTGAACAAGATGCGTGTAGATGAGCACAAATGGAGGATGTAAGCCTGAAAGCCTTGTAAGACGCCGAAACTGACAAGAAAGAAGATGGAGCCCAACGACCATAGAACAGCGAATTTTCGTGGTTTCAATGAAAGTACCGGGAACAAAAATATGCAAATGAGCCAACAGGCTATGGAGCCAGCAAATGTTAACGCAAACAATAGCATTCTGTCCCACCTAGATAACTCAAAGTAGCCAGGCTCAGAAGTGACGTAGTTATCTTCATCTTCCAAGTAGACATTCTGCGATCTGAAGGGATTGAGCTTTTGCAACTTTGCACGAAAACCGTTTTGTTGTGGTTCTGTGGCTGTAGGAGGCAAGGGTGCCCCATCGTCTTGTGGAAGGCTTGTATACTTGTTTCTGAAAGACTTCAAGAAACTCATGTTGGTGGCACCAAGAGATCTCTCGGGCCGTGATATGAGCATGGTGTCACGTGCATGCAGAGGAATCTAAAGAGGGTAAATCATCGGATGCAAGGTAGTCTTGAAGTAATCTTCCCAACTATGGGAAGCTCATTACTACATATTATTTATCTTACAGAATGATTATGGGGTGGTGTTGTGTGAGACGTAGCTTGTTTGATTTGTTAAATGGCTGCGAAAGGACGCAAAACTTGCAAACTCGAGATATCTGCCACGAGAAACTCACAAAGGATTGTGTCTTGTCTGGGCCATTGCAGAGCAATTGGCTAAAAAAAAGGTAGTGGTTCATCACATAAGAGAACATCGTATTCGACCTTCATTTTCCATTTGAATGAAACAATGTGTGGTTGTTACCTTCGCAACCATTTCTTAGTATATGTTAGTAACTTAGCACACTTATTTGAATACACTTCATGAGTTACAACTAAAATGACGCAGCTTTTGAAATTTTCGATGAAAGTTGATCTTATGCACATAGTATCAGGGCAAAAAGTAGCTTCTATAGTGTCCGCTTCTTCACATTTGATTTGGCAGCCATTCACTGTGAGCCCAATCAGCCAAGTACACAATGAAGTGTTTCCAAAAGCATTCAATACAGCATTTTTCGAGCTCCAACAACCAAATCCATGATCTACTTTATTCCGTAGTGCTTCTTTTTTTTGTGTTCGGAGTCCCTTTGGAACATCCTCGTTCTCTCTTCGCACTAAATGAAAGCGAATCTACATCCTACAACGCTCACCCCATCTACTTCAACCCCATTTCGAACAGCTACTCCACTTCATGTCTGATAAGCAGTTTTTCACCACGTACGCTCAGCTCATACGCTTGCTGACAGATGCTCCACAGTCTTCCTTCTATTCCACGGAAGACTACCACAAATTGAAATCTTTAGGACCTTCTCTACCCAAGGTGCCTGCTGCGTTTCCCAAAAAAAGTAATGGAGATGCCGCTGGAGAAAAGACAAAACTCAACTTTAAAAGCATCAAGCCGCCATTCAAATTCTCTACATCACTCGAAGCGCCTCTTTCTCTGACGGTGTTTAACATCAAGGGAGAGCTCGTGGAGGCTGTGGCAGCTTTGAGGGACGCTGGTGTGACGGCAAGCAACTTGAAGATGATGGTCAAGGCTAAAGTGCTTTCCGATACTACACAGATTGGCTCAGTGGCCAAAGCTAACGAGGAACTTTCCATCACCGTGATGGTATCTCCTCCTCAGACTGCTCCCACTCCAGCTACAGAGAAGAGGGAAGAAGAACCCACATCCACTGAGGATCCAGAGGAGGCAGCTTTGGATCCAATGGTCACAGAAGCTACATGGACGAAGATCGGACTGCTTTTGTCGCTTGACATTGGCCCAGAGAGAGCGCAAAAGGCGGTAAACCAGTTCAAGACTCTAGTGTAAAATGTAGATTATCATGCTCAATGAATATACAAGTAATGCTATATGCTTCCTTTTCGTTAACCTCTTTTTCTTGGTGCTGATGGCTGTTCCCTTACTTATTCCACCACCTCACGAGGAGCTCGTTTAGTGTGTGACCTTCAGATCGCCCCACCCTCTTTTCGTGAACATAATATGCGGAGACACCAAGCGTGATTGCGATCACTGGATCGGCAAACCGTGAGACAAGGTATTTGTATTCCATGGGGTTGTGAGAATAAATCAATCCATTTGTGAACTCCCAGAATGCGTATGGATGCACGTGACAAAATCACCACCACTGAGAGGTTTTGCAACCACCATTCTAAATCTATTATTTATGCTTTCGGAATTTGCTTTTCATCTTACTTGTGAGATGCTTGTTCCATGCCACTCCATTCATCACTGACTTGTGGAAGCCATAAACGTCGTGAATATCGTGTGACTCGGAAATGTTCAATGCCTCTCGTTCCATGTCGCTCATTTGCGCCGTTACCAACGCGTTGTTTCTGAGCTTGCTATGCTGCTGGGCGACGAACTCACGGCATTTGTTGATCTCGTCCTGCGAAAGAAATCCGAACCCATAGCCACCAATCTTCTTGAAACACTTATCCACAAGTAGGTTTGGGTCGATGATTGTCTTTGGGTAGCTTTGCATAAACTGAAAAAGCTCTATTTGTTCCAGTTCAGTGGCTTTCTCCTTCTTTTCTTCATGTAGAAACTGTGAATGTTCTAGACAAAGACGGAATATGGTGAGGGATATACGGAATATGGTTTTGGATCCCTCGTACCAGAGAATGTCCCAAATTCTAAGCACGGACTCTATAGGTAAAACACCAACAAAAACTGACATGAACCACGACAGAGTCACCAAGGTGACAGGGGGTAAACGGGTGAGGATCTTATCCTCAGAAAGAACTGCGCCTTCGAAGTTCTTACCTATTATCTGCCATAGCCGTGGTATATACTCCTTCACACAGAGCATCAAAACACCTTGATCGGTGTGAACACCTTCTAAATTAGCAGAGTGAACTTTTGGAAGGATGCGCTCGGTCAAAATGACAAGCATCCAGAACGCCCTTTCCTCGTTCATGAACAAAAGTAACATTCCGGCAAGGAAGTTGAGGGATTGGCAGTACCCGATCTGAGGCTGGAAATGGGCAAATGCAACCAACACTCTTCTAAGCGCTTTGATCATGTCGGTTTCGGCTTTCGTGTCATGCAAAATCAGCGAATTGAAGTGGATATTATCTGGGAAAGTCCTGTTTAAATCTCGTTCGATCACTTCGGTGTCTTTATTGACGACGCCCAGGGTGTCCTTTACAATTTTTTCGTATACTCCCACGTTCTTGTGGAGTCTATCTGGCCCACCAGCATAGAAGAACCACGCTTCACCTCTCCATTCTGGAGGAATGCCTTTCCTCACTAGCTTTTTAGCCTTATCGCTTTTCGGAGGGAACCGCGTCGGGTAATCTGACGAAGAGTAGCCAAGTCCATTATTCTTCAACAACACCCGCCACTTCTTCTTCTGCTGCACTAGCTGGTCGGCGTATTCGGCAAACCACTTATTATACTGCTCCTTGGACGACTCAAAAAAGGTCAGCTCCTTTTTGAACCCGTACATGTCAAAGTCACTGCGCAAGATCTTCTCCTTATCGACCTTTTTCACCACTGGTTCATGAGCGATGATCGCCAGGCTCGTAGTCAGCTTCGTGCTCAACCGAGCCTCTCTGGCCTCCAACTCTCTTGGCTCTTCTCCACCTGCTTCTGCCGGTTGAGGGTATATAGTCGGTTCTTCGGATTCACCATTTCCAATGTAACCGTCCTCGTTTTCGTGTTTCGTCCTGGCCTCTCCATTCACATCAAAGCCCTCCATTCCGTAGTAATCTAGCAAGGAGTAGTTGTGCGACACATCAGTTTCGCTCCGTACTAGCACCAGCGCCAACCCGTCGTTGCTATTTGTCACGGCTCCAGGAGACGCCATAAGATTTGACTAGTGTATAAAATTTTGTGTGACTGGAGCCTGACAAGCTTGAAGGTGGTGTCCGGGAAGCTTCCTACAGTTGAGTGGGGGACTATGTAGGCCACCGAGAATTGCTAGCGGAAGGAGTCGTCCTCTTTTAGGCTTTTCATTAGAAATTGAGAAATTAGGGAAATGATATTTTGAAGATGATGGTTTGATAGTATAATTGTATTCAAATCCTGATATTCTTCCTCACTTTGGTGGAGGGTGTTTTCGAGACGATGTGCTGGAGCAATGTGTATGGGAATTTTGCACCCATTCTCTCGCGAGACAATAACAAAGGCTACACGAATTAAGGATGTGATCTGGAATTAGGCTCTGGTTTCATATGGACAGAGAAAGCAAATCTTGTTCATTGAAGTATAATGTGATGTCAAAATGACTTGTGTTTTTATTGAGGATTGTTGTGAGTAGAGAATATAATTACCGAGCGACTGTTTGAGTACTTACTACAAGATTGCAACACCTTGACGGCTCAGCCAAATTGGTAGCGAAAGAGATCTTGCAAGCTCAAAATCACCACTAAGAATTTATATTTCTACAGCGCTATAAAACACCAGGGCTTAAAGATTCCCCTAGTCGAAACTTGTGGGGGTTGCCTTTAAGGATGATTAGAATGGGCTGCTCCATCGATTTGTCAAACAAGGCTAGATGCTTTTCTCAGTAATTTCAATGAAGTGTAAGAAAAATGTCCAAAGTATCATCTTCATTCAAGGAACAGAAAGGTCATTTGACTAGCCAGTCAAGCACTACCTCATCAATTAGGCAGCAGAGTCATTTTGCAGCCATTACTAGCGCCTAAGAAAAGCGACTCACACTACATCAGCTCTGTACCACCTATTCGTAAAACCTGATCAACAATCGAAATTGGATTGTTCAAAACCGAAAAACACCATCTTGTAATGTCTACAAACATTTTGGCGACTTCTCCACCTACACCTTCCATCTTCCCCAGACCCTGCCTCCTGCAGACATGCTACCATATCACATCACCACTGCCAAGTCTAAATCTAACCCAACTGCCAACACCCTTGTATATTACAACTTTCTTCTTATAAGGCTTCGAAATTCACTATAAATCAACTCAACATGTTCTGGCGAAGCAGGGGAGCCCGCAAGGTATACCAGCTGTGTATGCCCATCGAGCTACCGGAAGGACTCATCATCAGCCACGACTTCAATAGCCCTGTGAAGTATATACGACGGGCTGTTTTTCATCAAAAATGCTACGAGGGCCTGACACCTATGTTGAACTCAAATGTCAACTTGGTGCTCAACACGTTCTCTGAATCGCTACCGCTTGTGCGCAAGTCGTGGGAAGAGTTTACTTCACCTCCTAATAGCGGTGTGTTCGTGTATAGCGTGGTTCCTATAGTGTACTCCATAGCTATTCTGGCGGTCATCACATGGTTTCTCACCATATTTGTGCTCACAAACTATACTATCAAGCCTTCGTTTCTACTACAGCTGCTGACGATCCTATCGTCGGTGTACATGCTAATAACGGTGATCAAGTCCATTGTGGTGTTACATAACCAGCAACGACAAGGCTATTTACATGGAGAGGCCCTTCTTCATGCCGTCAATGATACGCTATATTTGAGCATCATAGACCTCATTGTCGTCCTCTCTCTTCTCATCTTGCAGGTCCAAGTTGTGATGAGACTCTTCCTGAGACAGAGCGACAAACGTCTGATTTTCTATGTGGGCACCGGTGCTGCCGTTGTCTCGCAGGCACTCTGGGGAGTCACAAAGTTTCATAACTTCCATGAAGACGCCGAGGCGGGTAAAATTATCCCTGCATTGACATACCTCATCCGTATCGCCATGGGTATGTGTTACGCAGCTATATTTACAGCTTTTTTGCTCACGAAGATCAAACAGATTGCAGCAAATAGAAATATTTGGCTCATATCTCTACTCACGTTTGTTTTCATCTACGCTCCCGTGGCGTTCTTCATCGCTGATGTCTCAAATGCTTGGGTGTACGCCCTTTCTGAGATCTTCTCGGTGGTTACCTACGTCGTTTGCGTGGTTATACCATGGGAATGGTGTAACAAGTACAATGTAATCAGGAAAATGATGGAAAAAGAAGGTGTGTTAGGGCGTCGCTTCTACGAAGATGAGCTCTACGAGCTTGACAGATTTGAATTGTTCGTGGAAGAAGAAGAGCCAGAAAGTCGACATTCGTTTCATGATTCTGACTCTCAAAGTGACGACCGTGGTGGTGGTGTTCCCGTGCATAGTCAAAGCAGTTCGAGCCAAACTTTGATGAAGAACACTTCACCAGAGATCAGTCTGAATGCAGAACACTGGCAAAAGAGCAAACTTGCCAGGCTCACAGATGGGGTCAATATTGTCAAGAACAGGTTTCTTGATATCACAGACAAAATTATCGCTACTGGTTTGGCTGTTCCCAGGTCTGTCAGTGTAGGCAGCAGTTTTGGGGGTTCGCAGCATCAGCCCGTCGAGAGACTGGCAGAGGCACCATTGGCGCAACTCGAGAGGCATGCAAGTGAAAGGAGAAGATCTAGAGAACGACAAGAAGCAAGCCTTGGAAGAGGTACAGCTACAAGAAGCAATGAGCAAGAAGAACGAAGTGTTTCGTTCGCAGAGGTGGACAATGCTGGACGTAACCGCCGTGATGTGTTTGTTTACTCTAGACGAGATGTAGTTTTGGAACTAGATGAGGAGGAGGATTGATTTTTGCATAATTGTTACGTAGCGAAAGTTAGTCCTTCTTCTCATGGCCAAAAGTGGCAATCTCGAGACATTCATCTTCGTAGCCAGGGATATGAATGTACTCAACGTCAGCTTCCTCAAGTTTAGCCTTGCCCGTGTTATTCTTCACGAATGTATCGGGCTCAAGAACTCCCACAAAGCAGGTTTTAATGCTAGTGTTTAGGACTCTATCGACACAAGGTAAGTTGCCACTAAGCCTGAATGAACATGGCTCCATCGTCGTAAATAATTCTGTTCCCTTAGGTACATCAGTAGTGTTATGTTCCTTGAAATATTTTTCTAGTGCACATTGCTCAGCGTGTGTGTTGCCAGGAAGCTCTCGGGAATGGCCAGTGGCAAGGATCTCTCCATCAAGCACCAACACAGCACCCACATTAAATTGAGTCTGAGTTTCTCCACACTTTCTTGCCTGTTCTATAGCAAGCTCCATGAACTTGCGGTGTGGATTGATGGCCCAGTCAGGATAATCTGCTGTGTACGACCACAGCTTATCCGACGCCTCATACTTGTAGGCGTGGAGCCAGAGATCAAGATCGTTTGGACCAGGATCAGTGTAGAAGGGCATCTCACATTCGGGGCAACACTCCTTGGAGAGCACTTCACCGTCTTCCTCAGGGTGGAACCAAGTAGAGCAAGCTTTCTCTTTACCTATTTTGTCCAATCTGGCAATCACATCTTCCGAACATCCTTCGTTACCCTTTCCCAAATCATCACTACCCCAAACGAATGCACTTGAATAAATTGGGTCGTTGGCGATCGGGTGGCCTACGTATTGGAGATGCACCCTAATTTGGTGTGTTCTGCCTGTTAGTGGATGACATTTCACGATCGACGTGTCCGTAGAAGGATCATAAGACACCCTCTTGAATTCAGTCACTGCTGGTTTCCCCTTTTCGTGATCCACGACGTTCAAGGCGTGTTTTGGAGAGGCAGTATACAATGGCTGGTCTATCAGAAGAGGCTCCACAGGGAACTTACCTTTGACCCTGGCAATATACTCCTTCCTCACGTTTCTCTCACGAATCTGCTTGACAAAGTAGTCAGCACCTTTTGCGTTTTTACCCAAGAACATGAGCCCCAGGGTGAGTCTATCTAATCTGTTGCAAGGGTGCACAGTTTTGCCGTACTCATGCTGAAATATCTTAGTGATAGTGTTATACCTGTAGCGGCCGGTGGGATGCACTGGAATACCCGAGGGTTTATCTATGGCAATTACATTTTCATCCTCGAAAACGATCTTTATAGGTCTCAGCGAAACCGCAGGTTCATGACGATGGCACCTGTGTGATATTAGATCACCATTTCTCACGATCGAGTCTATTGTCGTTGGCTTCTTGTTGATTGTAACCTGGCCCGAGGCTATGGCCTTGCGATAAATATCACCGTCCTTTTCCCTGAACTCATCGAGGAACACATCTAGGATCTTCCTGTCTCTCCATCTCTGCTTGCAGTATGTCAAATACGTGAAATAGTAAGGCGTGGTTCTTCGAAGCGGCCCGTCAATCACATACGAGGCTCCTTCAGTTTCCTCTTCGTGGATAGTCTTCTGTGGGTTTGCCGTAGACGAAAGAACGTCTTTATCGATCGTCTGCTGCTTCACCTTGAACCCATGGTCATCTCTGAGCTTTTTCGTTCCTCTTGGGGCCCTTGTTTTTGGGAAGTCAGCTGGTGACTTGTCCGCCGCAGCAGGTGATACTGCTCTTTTCTGGCCAGCCTCAGACATTCTAATTAGTGATTGGAAGTGTCTGGGGTGAATTCTCATCCAGCCTTGGAGAGTTGATATTTTTCGCACTCTGATGTGAGACAGCGGGTGCAAATTGGCAGTGGAGGAGAGATAGGAGATCAAAAGGATAAGAGCCCAAGTTTGGGTGATCATGTTAGTTGCAAGCTATAGAAGGTTTTTGAACTGGTGTGATAATCTTCGCTTTGTGCTTTCACGGAAGATAAGTGGCAGTGAGAGTGAGGTGCCGTTATACTTGGCTTACCTACTCCAGATAGGGAGCGGTGATATGTGTTAATCGTTGGGAAAAACAGTAGGATATGCTTTCTCCAATACGAATCTTATTCTGTACAGGTCAGTATTAGCTGCTAGACGATCCCAATGCGTGCTTGGTCCCTTATTATTTACCAGACACATATCGTTGTAAGTCAGTCCTCTACCATTCTTCTGATTGAACGCTTCAGTACTCTAACGATCATAAAAGCTTTTTCGCTCTCTGTAAGGCGGCAAGAGAGTGATTAGCTCTAAAGAATGAGCAGGACTCAAGAGGTAACATTTTGAGACCATCTTACATAATTTTTTGACACATTTATGTTAATGATATACAGGGCCACAAATCACTCAAAGAAGGCCCTGCCTCTTGAGCTCGATATAGTCCTTTTCCGGCATGACGTTCCCTTCGTCATCTTCAACCTCCACTGCATTTTCTATCGTGTTTTCGAGATTCTTTTTTGCCTTCTTTAACTTGCTCCAAAGCTCATTGGCCTCGTGGATACTAGATATACCAGCAAAGTTGATTATGTCGTCATCGTCCACTCCAAGACATCGGAGCCCAAACACATGCTTCGCCAGGCTGAAATGTTTGTCAAACTGCTGTCTTCCTTTGTATTTGATGTTACCACAGATCTCGCAAACGTAGCTCCGGTGAAGGCCCTGAAGTTTATATAGCCAGAGTGGGATGGGAGCACCGTCAGTGCCGAGAGGGAGATGCTTGGTTAGCAAGTCATCGTCGTCGTCCTCCTCACTGTGAGACGAGTCGCCGGCATCAGTGTCTGTAGCGGTATACTCAGAATCTTCCTGCGCTAATGCCGTATCCTCGATCAATTTTTCACGTTCTGACGCCACTGCTCTGCGCTCGATATGGTTGATAGTGGCATCTATCGTGGGCTTGAGGAGGCTAGCTAGTTTGGAGATCTGTTGCTCCAATTTGTAGTTGCTGTTCGTTGTAGAAGGTGCGCTGTTGTCCTCGGCCACTTTCTGGTTCTTCTTATGCTTTTTGCCATCCAAATGTGCTTTGTAAACAGACTCTTTGGCAAATATTTTGTGGCAAGCACGACAGAACACCTTGCCTTCCTCATCAGGCACGCCGTCGTTCCTGGCGTCTTCCGTGTTGTTTCTTACTTGGTATTCCGATGAATTTTCGTCAATGTCATGTAGGATTTTTGTGACATCAGTAAGTGGATGTGTGAGTTGATGAAAACGTAGAAGATACTCAAGAAGCCTGTTTAAGTACCTCTTATACTCGTCTGCCTTGAAAGTCTCATACGGAAACAACGCAAACTTTCGTAGGTACTCAGTGTACGATACATTAGCTGGAACTAAGAGCTTGTACTGCTCGTAAAAGTAGGATAAGTCCACAAACTGCCCAAACAGTTCCACCTCATTGAAAACTTCTGCAAGATGCTCACCTATATGGGTACCCATACTCGAGAGAAGACACCTTCTCTTCACTTTATTTGAGTCAGCCTTTCTATCCTCTTCTGTAGCACTCAGGTAGGGAAGCACCATCGAAAGTGTATTCCGAAGAGACCCTAGCTTGTCCTGTCTCTTTTCACTGAGCTCCTTCATTGCATCTAGAATCAGATAGAACTTCATTTTTGGATCCTTGAACACGTTGATCTCACTGACGAGCTCCGTTTTGGAGCTTAATTGTTCCTTCATCCTCATTCTGTTATTCTTATACGTTTCATCGAAAAACTTGAGCTCGTTCTCCAGAAGTACCGTTTCCTTGTGAGACCTCTTCTTCTTGGGCACTAGCTCATGATCTCTGTCAATATTGCACTTTTCAGCCAAAGCAGGAAACTTGCGAAATCTTTTCGCCACAGCCACCTCGATGGCATCATTTTCCTCAAGAAGCTGTCGTTGGGCCTCCAAAAGCGACATGTTCTGAAGAGATGAGGTTGCAAATGTGAGACACTACAGATTGCTTACAAGTTTGTCCTGCGTATAGTGCAAGTTGGGATCCAGCCTTCACAGCATCATATCTCGTGAAATCAAGAGAAGAGAGCCAAATTGGCAGATTGTGAGTCTTTGGTTTCTTATCCTTTCATTTTTAGCACCCTCATCGCTCTACTTGAGTGATATTGCTATACCCCTGCCACTGGCCTTATCGGTCACTGATGCAGTACCGCAGCATCAATAGCTACTCCTCCAATTGATCACCTTCACTATCTCCAATTGAGTCATGGTTTCTGAGAGAGATTCGAAAATCTCATTATTTCTTACCACCTTCAACGTGGCAAAGCAGCCCTTGCATGCTGCAGACTACATCTCGAGCGTGGCGCCGGCGCTACCCGAAGAGCCTTGTCATTTGTATGTGTTTGGCTTCCAGGAATTCTGCTCAGTGATGGACAGCTGCTTTGAAGAGCCTGCGACTTTTCATTTGATACAAGAAAACAGAATTGCTCTTGATACGCTAAGGAACAAGTATGGCCACGGCCTCAACTTTACCACCATTGGCTTTTGCCATGTGGGTGCTACAGGGATCTTTGCTATCACACCGTTTCCGCTGAGATTTAGGGATTGCAAAACGGCTACAGTCAGCTGTGGGAATGGAGGTTCGTCTTTGAAAGGGGGAGCAGGTATCAGGGTGCGCTATGTTTGTGAGGAGTCTGAGCCTACCGAACTCACGTTTGCTAATGCTCACTTGGGAGCTTACGAAGGTGAAGTGTACTACCAGAGACGGGTAAAGAACGTGTGGACAGTGATGCGGGCATTGGATTTTGGAGATGGGTACAGTTTTTTGAAACCAACGTCTCATGGGTTTTTCATGGGAGATTTGAATTTTAGGACGTGTAAGAATCCCGGAGACGAGCTCCCCACTGCTGAGCTCTCGAGATTGCGCGATCAGACCCATGAAAGCTACCTGAAAGAAGATGTGGAAAAGCTTGTCTTGAAGTATGATGAGCTCTTGCAAGGCAAGTCCAATGGCGACGTCTTCACCGGCTTCTCAGAGGCATGTATCTCCTTCACACCAACTTATAAATATCACCCCAACACTGCTATTTACAACAGCAAGAGGTGTCCGCTGTGGTGCGATAGGATCTTGTTTCAGAATACCTATAGAAAGAATGCACCTGAAGTACACGCTTACAACAGCATTGACACATACTTGAGGTCGGACCATAGGCCAGTATACCTTCATATCACAGTCCCCCACGACGCCCCAGAAAGTATGATCGGCCATAATGGCAATCTCGTCATTTTGCCCAGTGCGGTGCCTAGTCGACATGTTACTCAAGCTACTAGACAAGAAATGCTGCTTCCGGAAGAAGATGATCTTGTGAGTGGGCCCACTCTGATGTACATGAAATGCACTGCTATTGATAAGTTGAAGCAATTGCTAGTAAGGCGTGTTGCAGACACAAGTTTGGGGTACGGTGTGTGGCTTGGAAGCACTCCCAAGGGCAGACTCACACTTCTCGTTGCATTTTTGTTGATCTGGATCTTGATCTATTTGAGTCGTTGAGGAGAACTAATTCCCGAGTTTCTCGAATACAAACCCAACGTAGAATGCAACAGCTTCTTTCTCGGCGCCCTCCACACCGTACTTTCCGTCTGCACGCTTCATACCATCAACTAAATTCTTATTAAGTTTGCTGAAGTATTTCGGTATCTCCTGGTTGAAGATGTCAATGAAATTCTTTTTATACTTCAAGATCAAACCAAAATCTTCACACAAAGACCTTAGGCATTCAAAAGGCACCACATATTCAGGAACGTCGTCAACGGCATCTTTCAAAAAATAGTCGTACCTGTTTCCAAAGGGCTCTCTGAAAATACCGTCCTCTGGTGGATCCTTCTCAAACCTGACGTGGTACAACTCATTGCCAAACGTATTGTGGTCATTGAATTCTTTCTTGACAATCTTATCCCTGATGAAGTCAGACGAGGGTATCGTGCCAATGAAAGTTCCACCGGGTCTCAACGACCTTGTAATATTTGTAAGTATTGTACGAACTTTAGACTCTGTCTCCCAAGCGTAATGAAATGAAAATTGTATGCTCACACAGTCAATAGGAAACAAACCGTCCATGATACCCGGGAAATTGGGCTCTAGAATCTCGGGCAAAGTGTATGTGAACAAGTCACCAGTGGCAAAGCAAGCTTCAAAATTGTATCGTTTTGAGTCTCGAGATCTCTTGGCTTGTGGGTTTTGCGGTATGAATCTCGCCTTGTTTTGAGAGTACCTCTTGAACGCCTCCTTCACAGATGCATCCGAAATGTCTATACCAATGTACTGATCCACATGGACAAATTCACACTTATTCAAGTCACCACCTTTACCACAACACAAGTCAAGAAATACTAGTTGAGCTCCAGGCAGCAGTCTCTTGACGTGGTTTCCAAGCAACATGTACTTGATTGCATTATTGAAGTTTCGAAGCTTATAAATGGGTGACCTCGTTCTTGACCCTTGCATCCTCAGCTGGAATGTTCTTTGGTTATAATGCTGTCTCACAATGCTACTGATGTCCTTGTTCTCCTTGTGGGCTATGCTGCTCTGAAAAGTTCTGTATTCGCTTTTCTGCCCTGCTCCACCTAGTGAAGGCACATTCGTGTATGCTGCTACTGAAGGCTCTCCATCCACAGAAACCTCAGATTGTTCTCTTTCACGGTGTGTTCTTCGAGATTCCCTGTCTGGCTCAGGAGTTTCACGGCGAATAACTCGCGTATCTCTATTTTCAGGTCTAGCTCCGTATTTCAGGTACTTGTCATCCTTAGCGGCATATTTGGCATACTTGTCGTACTTCAGCGAGTCTGACGCAATTTCTCGTGCTCTAGACAGTCTCCCGCCGTACTTGTCGTACTTGTTGGCTTCCGAAGGCTGCGCTTTACTTTTCATCCATGCTGGAAGCTCTTTCTTGGTTTCCTTGTACACTGAGGAAGACGCTGGCACGGGAGTAGCCAGGTGATCTTTTCTTGAGAGAGCCTGAATGAATTCTGGCGTCTCTTCAGTGTGGGGTCTTTTCAGTTCTGAGTCTGAAGGTTCAGCCAGACGCTTACGTCCATTTTCGTTGCTAGTGTCATCGTTAGACGGCACTTCTTCTCGTGAATTGTCCACTTTATCTCCTAGATAGGAAGTTTTTGGCCCATTTGTGGCTGTCTCTGCGCTCGGGCTGTCATTACTATCTGTTGTTTCAGACATTGGTAAATATACTATGTTTCTGAAGTGTTGATGAAGATGTTTTCCATATGCAAGACAAACACATAGAGGAAAGGAAAATTGGAGATAGTGAGATTATTACTCCAAACACGGCAAAAAATAAAAAATTAAAAAAAAAGATAGTTTGAGTTCTGAACATAGCTGCTTATCGTTATATCTATGAAGTGGATTTATGCATTCTCCGACCATTTGCTCGCTGTTGGAAAATGGCTGCAAAACGGAGCTTGGAAGTACTTCACGCTTACAACAAGCAGAGCAAAGTCAATTGGTCCACAAATTCAACCCCATTATCGGAGTTGTGATTCACACTTTGAGATAAGTATCAAGCCATAGCGGCACCGTGAGTATCTTCCAAATCTCATCAATTACTCGTATCTCTCCCAAATTTTGTCCAGCACCAATAAAATTCTCAACACTACGATTGCCCACTTTTTCATTCATGGCGTTGTCGTTAATATATGTGCATATCTATATGGGTTGGAATCCTTGTGGCCAACCATCTTTTCTCTAATTGTCTGAGTGAGACTCTCTCATCTCGTCAAATGTTCAGCATACCATTCTCCACAACCATTGATCATTGTTGGTGAATCTGACGCTTTATTCCATCTCGAGAACCCTTTCTTCCCGTCTCAAAGGAATGGCTTTAACTCGATGGCTCCCCATATTACATCCACAATGGGCTGCAATACATCCTTCTTATTCGGCACAAAATGCCCACCGTCATGTGTGAAGACATTCACAGCGTTTCCATACAACCTGTTCAAGTACTGAGACCTCGCTGGCGGGACAACTGCATCCTCTTTTCCGTAAATGGAAACAAACGTCGTGTCCAGCTTTCCTCTTTTATAGTACTTCTCGTACAGTTTATTCAACGACAGTCTCGCAGCGAAGTCGTCCACCAGCTCCTCATCGGTTTTGGCATCTCTGCTGGAGATAGTAAATGCAAATCCAGAGAACAAAACGGCCACTTTAAATTCAGCTAGCCCTTCGTGAGAAGCAATCGTGTTAGCCATGATGGCCGCCATGGCAGCTCCCTGAGAAAACCCCAAGATCCCATCGTAAGGACCGTTTTTTCTAATATAGTCTACCAAGTAGTCGTATGCTTCTTGGAAATGCTCGTAGATCCCATCGTGATAATCCCACCAGCACCTATTAACGTTCTTTGAGACTAGATCGTTCCACCTCTGCTCACTTTCGGTCTCGTCAGTTCCAAGCTGGAATGGAAGCAGCTCTTTCTTGTGGATCAAGATGGGCGGGTCAATGTACTCGAGCTCGTAGCCTAGTTTCTTGGTGAGCATTTTACGCAACCCGGACAACTTTTCTGCAAAGACACGCCCGCTTTGGAGGTATCCGGGCAAACAGAGAAAGCGTGGCATTTGGTTGCAAGAAGAAGGCGGAATTAGTTTGAAGGTTGGGGTTAATCGCAGTATGTATAGATGAGTGCGCCATCTGCTGCTTTGGGAAGACAAGTTGTGAAGAATTTTTCATGACAAAGTGGTGAAAATGATTGTATTGGGTGGTGAACATCTCCATTTTTTTATCGTTCTATCAACTTTTTTTTTGTCCTTTTGTTTGGTGGGAATCGTGAAGCTGCTTCGCTTGGTATAGCGGCTGCGAAACTTAGTCTGGCCATATTCTATGAGCTGTAATCATGACCTTCCACCTTATTACCTTCCCATGAGGAATGTGTTGACACTCTGAAGAGTGTTCCTGCTCGGGTTTATTTTCGTGTAGTCAGCAATCTTTCCTAAATGCTGCTTGATGACGTCTTTGTTGACCAAATGGCTCGAGGAGGATTTCCAGGAGGTGTCAAATCTTTGACACAAAATGCACAAGACAACTCCGACAGAAAAATCCTTGCCAGAGTTGCACAATACTAGAACGGTTCTGCAGTCTGCCACCGCACCCATGATCTGTGGAAGAAGCGTTCGAAGCTTCTTTGACCCAAGCTTCCCGTCCTCAACCATATACTTGAGGACACGGCACTTTTTGTTTTCATCACTATCGGTTCTGTGTTTATCCGAGAGAACCATCACCGCATCAAACTGGTCCACCTCTTTGGCACTCAAGTCTCTATCAATCGCACCTATGAAGATGCCAGTTTCTCCCAAGGCAGTCAACTCAAGCGGCAGCTGCTGCGCCATAACTCTTCCTTTGTAAATCTCATTCAATCTCTTGACAAGCTCCCCATCAGAAAGCCAATTGAAGAGATTCCCTGTGTGGGGATCTATCACCCGTAACTCCTCGTTCTCGCACAGTAACATTTCCCAAAACAACTTAGCATCTAGATTACCATTGCACACTTCGCTCGTGGCCCAGAGCTCGTGGTCGTCGGCTGCACCTTGAACATAATGAAAGTGGGGAGTTGATTCACTAAGTGACACTGCCAGCGCGGTAACACACATCACCACAAAGTAATCACTCAGTGTCTGATTCTGTACTTTCTGTCCCGGATATCTCCAAACTGGCACCAAAGGTTTGAGGGCACCCAACTTTTCAATCAACTTTTTCTTCAGAATCAACCCCAATCGCTTGAGTTCCTCGGCAAACTGAGGAATCCTCTCCACAATGGCACAATGTTCGCTTTCCAGCACCATCTCCCGAGGTGTTCGAAGCCAGCAGTCTTTCTGTGCGTCCCACTTAGTTTCTTGTCCTTCGAACATCACATAGTTCAAAACAGCACACCAGATGGGCACTGTCTTCAGCAAGGCATCCGGAATCAACTTGCCCTTTCTTGTGGAGTCTACAAGCACAATTCCGCCAAACTCTTTGAATAGCGGCAACAAGTGGAAGTTGAGTCTCCTTAGTGAGAACTTCCATTGGCCCGTATGGCCGTCGGTGGACTTAAAATAGGCTGTTTCACGGAGAAGATGAGGCTTCACGTACCAGAGGCCACACCGCTCGTTGGCCACGAGAGGCAATTGCAAAGCTGCAAATTGCTCGACGTACTGAGCGTCTACAAGTATAGAGTAGAGCCTATTTCGAAGAAGAAGCGGCTCTCGCCGGAGCTCCTTGACGGCCTCCTTGTAGTTCATGGGGGAAGCTGTCAGATGGAGGTGATGGGATGGAGTATGTGGGAGGCGCGACAATGTCGTGCTTGCCTCAGCAGTGGTTGAGTCAGCTGCACCAATGTGGTGGGAATTGAGTTTAAAAGATCAAAATGTGTGTCTTGAGAATGGGAGGAGTACAGTGGTATGCTTTATTTTGTTATACGATGTCTGTGTGGGAACTTGACTGTGAGTACTTCCACTGACCACGCGACGACATATTTGCAACCGCCGGCAGCCACACGATATAAGACACATTCCAGTAGAAGGGATAAAGGCATCATTATTTATTCCTGATCTTGACTCCATATTAGATATTCTGCACGATATCGATTCCGTTTCATTTATGGTGGTGTCGGTCAAATCCATACTATGAAGCTCCTTCCCTCACTGTTCATCAACAAGAGGGAAAAGTTAGAGAAAACTTGACTTATGCTTGTTGTGGGACTAGTTGTATGGACAAAAAAAGGTTCGATTAAGCTCTCAGTTTGAATTGTGGGCTTAATTTTTCTAGGCAGAGGGTATGTTACTCAATTTGTATGAATGTGGCATTGCCTGCGAAATATTGCTAATGCACAGACGTTACGGTGGAGATTTCAACTTCTTACAAGATCGTGGACAGTTCGTTCTATGACTTCATCTCTCCTATGAAGCGCAAATAATGGACTGCCCTCTCACTCGCCTTGACTTCTGATCAGTACCTCGTTGTCGTTGCATGTTCCCAAATCATCCAGCTCTACTCTCCATCTACAACCTCATATCATCATGCTAATGTTCAATGCTATCAACGTTTCCCAACATGCTCAAAGAGCCTTGGCTTTTCTGCGTCTTTTGAGCTCAGCAAGTCTCTGTTCCTCTTCCATCTCTCTACGGTCCTCTTCCATGGCTCTCTTCTTCGACCGGGCCTCTTCTTCGAGAATTTCAGCTCCGGTGGCCTCCATATCATCCGAATCGTAGTCATCATGGAACTGCCGCTTGCGTCCACGATTGAACATCGCCCAAATTTCATCTCGATCATAATCCCGAGGGTACTGCTCTTCCTCTTCGTCTGACGCGATAAACGAGCCCATGTCCAGGTCATCTTCCTCTTCATAGTGTCCCCTGCCATCTCTTCTATCCACTTGTGGCTTTTTCTGCCGAAGCTTCTCCTCGAGTTGTGAATTAGGCCGCCTTGCTGGGATAGGAATCCGCAGTGCCTTCGGTGCTGTTGCCGCCTCTGTCGCTTTCGTCAGAGGTTCAGGTCTCTTGACCCGCTGCATACCTTTCGGTGGCATACCTCTCACCTCACCTGTCTGCAACTTGCGCTTATCAGGCTTTGGTGGATCCGGTGATTTGGTTTTTGCTCGTATGTGGATAGACATCTTGCTCTGGTCTATCAGAGACGCCTTCTTCATCAACTGTGAGAATGAAACTTTCGGTTTTTTGTCCCGTGGAGGTGGCGTGGGCGCCATGTTCATAGGGCTTTTGGATTTTTCCTTCATCAGAGTCGTTAGCCTGGGTTTCTCTGACGCCTTAGGTTTAGTCTCCTTCTTGGGAGGTTGTCCTTTCTTCGCACGTGCCTCGGCTTCTTTTCGTTCTCGCTCTGCCTTTCGAGCTGCTTTGAGTTTTGCCACTACAGGATCGATTGGTTTCTCTGGGCCACTCGATGGTGATCTTCGTAGTTGTGAAGGAGGCTGAGGTGTAGTTTTCCCACCATTGTGAGTCTGTCCAGATTGAACTGGCCTTTGAATTTGTCCTTTTCGCTGTATTTGCTGTAAAATATTCAGGAGCGGCATTATAGCCGGTAATGTTGTAATTGATACAAAAGCTTCGCTGCTTATGTGTTCCAACACGCAGAAGAAGTATATGCAGGCCTCTTATAATAAACCACCACCATTTGCTTCCAAACCCAACCGCAGGTGGTCCTTGAAAGTAAATACTCAATTTGGCCATGATCACTTTGTTGCTCGAAAAGGGAACCTTATTCATATAGTCTAAGATTCTGCTTAGTTCAAAATATCTCAGATGATATTTCAGGGCCCAATGCCCCTCAGAGACGTCAACATATCCATAGTGAAGATGATTCATGCTGAAATCCTCTTCCAATTATTCCTCATCAGAATCCTTCCCACTGTCTTTGAACATTTCAACAAACTCGTTGAGCCCATTTACCATCTCATTATCGCGACCTAGCTGGATGATCAACAGCTTATTCCTCCTTATAGAGAATTGTTCACACTTTCGGATGGTGCCACTGACATGAACACACCTCATTACCGCATCATAGTTATCTACTTTTGTCACAAGCGCTATGGCTGCCATTACCTGCTGAAAATCCTGGCGACTGCATCGTATGATACCAGTAGATGTCTTGTTGCTGAAGTATTTCACAATTATCAGATTCCCAACTCCTCCTGCAGCAATTTCACCGTAGTGTTCGGCTACTGCGTTTCGTAGAATATTGGCTATCGATTTTGAGTTGATCGATGCTGGTGATGGCGCGTGCAATGTCAAAAGGGTATCTTTGGGATTGTTGCAAAAAGTTGAGAACTTCTCTCTTTGCGTGCCGGTTCGAGGGTCAGAGACTGGTGGGTAAAGTATATCGAAAAGAATGTATCTGTGTTTAAGGCGGACCATTGACAGAAGGGTAGGTAAGCGGAAGTCGTTTGTATGAGAAAGCCCTTGATGAGACACAAATGTACTGCATTCTGCACTCTTAAATGGTTAGGTATTTATTCGTGAGGTTTTGGGTCATCTTTGTGTTTCCGTTAATCGTGTAGATGAGAGTCAAATTGTAGGCTGCATCGATCAGTAAATCATAATCGGGGTCATTTTGAAGCTGTTCGTGAAAACTTAGTACTTTGTTGTAGTGGTCGATCGCAAGAGCAGGAAGACCTAGCATATGGAACAAACGACCAAAGTTGTATTCGATTTCTTGCTTTTCGTAGATGGTGCTGTTGACACTTCTATGCTCTTTATACTCCAAAAGATAGCTGATGCCTTGTAGAAGTTGCATGTGTCTGTTGGACGAGTTTCTTTGCATCGAGCGATGCACATGTGCTAAACCAAGCATGAGGCATATGGTTGGATCGTTATAGTATTCTTTGTAAGCCCTTGTAAGGTAAACGATTGGTGATGAGAAGGTACGGTTGCTTCCAAGGAGACAGGCGTAGATGTAGAGTAACAGGGGGAGCTCCTTGTCGAATTTCATATTCTTCACATCAACAGTAACATGAGCAGCGCCCGAAACTTCAGTCGAAGTTCGCAATGAGTCGTACGCTTTGAGCTGTCTTAAAAAGTATTTCTGATGGTTATAGTTGCTGAAAGCTGCCCAGGCGGAGATTCCAGAGGCGAAGCAACACATAAAAGTGGCATAAATAGTCGAGGAAAACTGTGTGGATGATAGAACATAACGAACGTTGTTGCACACAGAGACAATGAAGTCTTGCTGATTAATAGCAAGTGAGAGTCGTGCAAGACGAAGTAGCATCAGCCTCTGTTTATCTTGTATGAACACATTCACATCAAAAGCAACTTCCAAGATATTGACTGCTTCCTTGATGTCGTTATTAAAATAACGGAGGAGAAGAGCGTTTTGAACAAAGATATAGAGCCATTGATCGTAGGTTAGACCACGAAACTCCGATTTTGAAATAAGAGTAGCTTTGGATGCAGTTGTGTCAGAAATTCCCTCATAGAGGTTATGAATCCTTGCCAATCTATTATAGATATCCAGATCTTGCTTGCGGCGAAGATACATCACGACCCCACGAAAACCATCACGTGTACTCCTAGGAAAGAAAGCTTTGATACTAGTGAACATGTCAATGAGCTGCGACGCAAGTTTCATCCATGCCATCGCCGCTACATTGTTGTTCCGGTCTATCTGCTCCTGTAACTTTTCCATTCGGCTAAACTTTTCGAGCACCATCCTTGTTGCCGTCTTTTCAATTTCGGCTTTTTTTTCCTCTGTCATCGCCTCCTTCTTCGTGTCTTTGTAATTTCTTGCACTTCCTATGAGCGCTAGGTTATCTTCATCATCGAGAATTGAAGATTCGGCAGCTTTGTCCTCTTTGTCTCTTTTATTAAGAGAATCATTCTCGATCTCTTGGAGAAGTTTTTTTGCTGCATCTCTTTCGTCTAAACCAATAAGTGCCTGGACTAAATTCAATTTGACATCCACATTATCTGGATCACCTCGAAGAGCTTTCAAAGATTGGACTTTTGCATTCTTAAAATCACCGAGCTCATAGTAGCATTGTCCCAAATGGATCGCCGTGTCTGTTGTGAGATCATCATCATCGACCTCCTTAAGAAAACTGATCGCTTCCTCGTAGTGTCCCTTTAACTCTAGATTTTTGCCCGCACTGTAAAATAAGTCTGCAACGTCTCGCTTGTCCGCTTCACGATTCAAGAAGCGTAAATGGGTAACAGCTTCGTCTTTCTGGTCCAACTCTAGACGTAGGCACCCTAACTTGAACCTGATATCGATAGGCAAATGATGCGGCCTATTCACGCATTTTTCGAACATCTGGGGTTTCTTTTTCCGAATAGCAAGAGGGCGTCTGTCATCAAATTCAGCATCGTCGTCCTGTTCATCCCACCATGTTTCGTCACTTCTCCTCTGGATCCATCGAGCAACTAGCTTCAAGACGCTAATTGCCTGAATCCAGGATTCCTGATTGATATAGAGCTCCAATAAGATATTGAGTTCAGACCAACCGAAGCGCGGCACCTTGATAGCATCACTAGGATTCATGTTTCGCTCCAACATACGCATGTACAAGTTAATAGCGTCGTTGTTTCTCCTCTGAGCCACATACACCTCGGCTAAAACCTTAACCACATCACTCTCCTCGGGATATTGGGTCTGAAGTCTTTGCAAACCCTCAAGAGCACGGCCAAACTGTTTCTTTTCCTTATATAGCTGGGAACGGTTGAGAATATGCTCATAGTCGTGCTCGTTATTCTTGGCAGCAATTGCCCTCGTGTAACAGTATATGGCCTGGTCAATAAAACCGAGTTCAGTACTAAGTTCAGCAACCTGGCCCCATAAACCAGTATCTGACGGGCTCGAGAGAGCTGCCATAAACATGTAGCAGCAGCTTCTTCCATAGTTACCTTGCATTTGGCTGATTTCAGCCAACGTCTTGTAAGCATTGAAGTTCTTATTGTCAATCTTGATGACGTCAATGTAACTCTTCCAGGCTGACTCGAGGTCCCCACGAACAAAGGCAGCATTGGCTCGAGACATGTATGTTCTCAACTCCGGGTCCATCTCTTTACTACGCATCACCTGCCTTTTGTATCCCTGGGAGCTTTTTGGACCCTTTCTTTTCATGTGAGCAGCGCTTCTCAAATTACTTAAAAGATCGCCTTCGTCGTCTATATCCATCTGATTCTCCTCATCCACATAATCCTCATCGTCATATTCGTCATCCGAGAAGATCACAGGTTGAGGATTTTCTTCATCAACAGCATCAAAATCAGCGTAGATTTGACGAGTCAATTGAGCAGCTCTGGCCTCACTAGCACTCGGTTTCTTCAGCTTTCCTCCTTTAGATCTGGAAGCACGAGGTAAGGCAGGATCGATATCTTCATCCTCAGAGATGATATCGTCGTCGTATTCCAGTTCAGTGTTGTACTCCAGTCCCAGAGCCAGGCTGAAATCTGACAAAGGGTTTTGCATATCTTCTTGTGCAGCCGCCATTGAAGAAGCTTGCAAAGGAAAGAATGCTGGTGTTACCGGGTTGTTTATGTGGGGTGTGTGCAGGCATAAGGTTATAGGTGGGAGTCATCGATGCTATGAAAGAAACCGAATTTGGTGCTTTAAATGGCTCGGTGACTATGCGGAGAGAGCCAATCACCTAAATGTATCTGGACGTTTGAAATCTGCGTTTATATTCGTTGTATCTTGTAAGTGAACAAGACTATGTGAGTGAAGAAACGTGAATATCTACTACAACAAGTTATAGACTGAATCTTACAGAGAATCTCAATCCAATGAAAAGCTCTAGTCAGAAAGACTCCCACCTAAAAGTTCAAGTTCTCCTTTTTGATAGTTTGATGGATGTGCTTTTATCCTTTTGTCTTATAATGGCCGCGAAAAGTAGTCTGTACCATCATCAGCACAAGGAACCTCTTTTGGTATGAGAGAAGCTGCTAGAATGAGATAGATACCATCAATTACTCGTGTGCTCTTTGATCTTTGACTTTGAAGTAGTAAATCTCGTACTACGGAATGTACCGTATGTATTCGGTACATCAAGGGACATTTCATGTTGAGTGATGCAATTATACTCTGTTTGAGGACGTCTACTATTTCCTTTGTCAGCTTAAACCGAGAGCATCTTTTAAGATCATTTCTCATATTTTTAGATGATATGTTGTTGGGCTGTTGAAATCAAAATAGTCCCCTTATACTGTAACTTATAAAACATAAATTCCTTGCACTTGTAAAGAGAAAGCTTAATGGAGCTTGAAAAAGCGTTAAAAACATCAGAGTTCAGTGTAGCCATGTTATAGGGTAGAGTTTTGTTAATACTAATGAGAGTGTTAGTTTAGCACGTAGAGAGTAGTATTGGTATTATTGCCTAGAAGTGCTTACTTTGATTAAAAACACATATATATTTTTGGGAAAGAGAAACTTGATATGATGTATCTGCAAGCTTTCACCACAGAAACTACCATTTTAATATCAAATATGTTCGATTTGCTAATCTATTTTCTATTGGTGGAAAGATGCACATACTGATTGACTCACTGGAGATTTTTCGCAGCCAGTTTCCGTAACGATTCCGAGACATTTACTACACAAGACTTTCGACAAACAAGACTGGGGACATATTCCTATTTTTGGAGAGGGCTAAGATGAAAGAACTGTCCCCGTAGTCATTCTTTTCATCATCTCCATAACTCAAACTGGTGCTAAAATCGGCTGCAAATCTTCCGTGGAAGCTTATCGTCACATGCAGGTCTGTTATCGACCAATAGTTGCAATCCACCACAAATCTCCCGAAATCACTTTCGGAACAGCCAAGTGAATCTGCAGATGTCTTATAATTCAAGAAATAACACTCAGCAGTTTCACTTTTACGTTTCGCTCTAGATTCTGCTTGTTCTGCTGCAGCCTGTCAAAACCTACCGTCCTGCACATGCGCCGTTAGCTTCACCAGATACTCGTTACCTATGGTCCAATTCCAGTTCCCGTAAAACTATTCCTTCCGTTACAACCTAATAGACACAACTTTTGTTTCTGCTCGTTGCAGAATCCCCACACAAACCTATCCTGACTATCACGATATATACTCACGTCAGCGATGAACTCGGCAAGGTCTCCGTTGTTCCCCCAGGCCTCGTTAGCACTTTCTCCGGCTAGAGAGGAAAACCCGGAAGAAGAAGTATACATACCCAATCTTCCTGCTCTGCCTCATGCACTGCTGCTGTCTGTACAAGTTTTCATTGTGCCAGCTGAGCAGCACTTGTTTCTTCAAGGGTACAAGCCCGCCGAATATGAGACGAGGCCACCGTCCTTGCTAAGAGGGTGCTTAGTGCTTCGTATTTTGAAGCCTGCCAGAGTGAAAAGCGTCCTGTTGCATTTTAAAGGTATTCAGCGAACAGAGTGGCCCGAGGGGATTCCCCCCAAACGGTCCCACTACGCCGAGGTAAATGAGTTGATCAACCATACCTGGCCCTTCTACCACGTTGATAGCCATACTTTCAACTTTGGTGCTGATTTTGTCAGACCACTTCCTCTGCTGCTACAAAAGAATCAAGAAGACATTTCTCATTTCAGTCTAAACGACTCCTGGCAACTGAATCAAAACCCGGTCGATACCGCCAAGGGTTTTGCCGCCAGTCTCATCAACAGAGCGACTACCAGAGGCAATTCGCCGTCGCCGGCGCCGGCAATTACTCCAGTGACGTCGTTTCAGGATTTGACTACAGCCCTCTCGACGGGTTCCGCCTCGGAGGCCAACTCCGCCGCTACCGCCAGTACCCCCAAGCCCGGCTACTTCATGCCGGGCGACTACGTATACAATTTCGAACATCCTCTTCCAGCGCTGTCGCCTGAGTCTGTGGACGCCAACTTCGGAAGGGTCTTTTATGCCCTCGAAGCTAATATTATCAGAACAGGCGCGTTTAAGACGAATCTAGTGGCACGGTTACCTGTAAGCGTGGTGCGTATACCCTCTGATAATAGTGTTGAGGAAAACGAGCCTATATTCATCGAGCGTGACTGGGAAGACCAGCTACGATACGAGATTCTTGTGGGCAGCAAATCCATTGTGCTTGATACTTACGTGCCCATTTCGTTCAAATTCATCCCTCTATACGGCAAAGTGGCCCTTCACAGGATCCGTGTGTCTATCACAGAAAATTGTAATTACTACTGCCGTAACAAAACCGTGCATAGGGCAGAGCCAACGAGAAAATTTTTGTTGTTGGAACACAAGGCGAAGCAGAATAAGTCGCTTCTCTCAAAGTCGGGTTGCTTGACAGATGATGGACCTGACATAGGCAGTGAAGATGACGAGATTCTTCCAAGAGAACTTGAGTTTCAAATGTTTGTGCCCTCAACTATCAACAAGAAGTACAACTTCGCCATGCATCCAGACACATCGTTCGAGACCATCCAATGTGACCACTGGATCAAAATATCCCTTCGAATTTCGAGGAAGGACCCGTCCAACCCAGAGAAACGAAAACATTTCGAGATTTCCATCGACTCACCAATCCATTTGTGCTCACCTTATGCAGCTCACTGCAACACATTGCTTCCAGCTTACGATCGGCCTGAGCAGCCCGAGCCGTTACCTCAATATGCTCCTCTGTCGCCGCCAATGTCTCCAGATGTAACTGCTATTGACCAACTGCAAGGGTGGGTCACCTGTTATTTTCTGCGCTTCACGGGTACAGCTTCAGACCTGACTCACCGGCGCACTCGGAAGGCTCTTCCAATCGCCATCGTGGAACATCTCGTGCGGGCACGCCACATCTGTTCTATCATCTCTCGAATAGTGGTGAGCCAATCGAAAAAGACCATCGTATTCATCTTGAAGCAAATCTTTACTCGCCTACTGAGAATCAAGTTGATTCTATTGGGCTGCCACAGGCTCAGCCCTTGCCTTGTCCCCAATCACCAGCACATTCTCCATCACCTCTCGTACCTGACAACCGCAGGCGTCCAACGGTAAACCCACCCTCTTTTGAAGCTTTGACCTCTGTCGAGGGCATACTTCCACCAGCGTACGAGAAGGAAGATCCGGCAACCTCGCCGGTCAGAAACGAGAACACTGGAAGCTCAAAGGAGTTTATTCCTGCTGAGGCGCCTCGTACGGTAGCTGACACCGGTGTGGACTCCTCTGGTATCAAAGATATGCTCAGCAGACAATTCGATCTGACCCATAGCGAGAGTCAAGCTGCATCTGGCAACCAGCAAAACGCCAAACCCGAAGACGCAGAAGCTCATCTCATGAGGCAATCGAGGAGCCTTCGTATCCCGGAAACTGAGGACGATTTGGATCTATCTGATATTAACCTGTTCAAAAGTGGTCCCGTGTCGCCTGAACTTGGCCCATTGGCCACGAGGCGCTCTTCTGTGGTGCTGGCTGATGATGTTGACTTACCACTCGACCAGACTCTTCCACTCTTGACATTGAACGAGGGCTACACGGAGGACAACTTGAGCACATCACTGTTTGATCAAGGAAGGCGTCCTAGTGCTATCAAGAACACTAGCATGGCAGACTTGATGGATCAAGTCACTTTTGGACACACCGGAGTCGAGAATCATTTTTTCAAAAACCCTCGTCTCAAGAAGCATTACCATGAAGAGACCCAGAGCGATGCCGCTATTCACAAAGAGAGACAAAAGTCGTTTGGTGTTGTGCCCAGCAGCGAACTCCCCTCGTCAGGTTCCACAGAAAGAGCGCTGACCTCGAGCTCGGCACGTAGTGAGATCATCAGTGAGGTGACCAATTCTTCAGGAGAAAAGGCCCATGAAGGATTCAGAGGCAACGTCTCCAAAGATGTTAATGAACCTGTGCGGTAGGGTGACTGTAATATGAAGCCGAAGCGCAACCTAGTATGTTATTGGATTGAGTATAGATTTCTAATGCATAGAAGAATACTGATAGATACAAGACAAGTCTGAAGTGTAGGTTAATTTTATAAATATATGCCGCTTGTGGCGTTGCCTACGCTATTTTAAACACGCTATTTGATTTTCTATCCAGATGGAGGTGATCAGACCTTGAAGCTCTCAGAGGTCTTCTTGTCGACATACTCGCCGTTCTTCTCCTCAAGCTCCCCAAGCCATTCGTACAACACACCCAAGTCACGAGAACCCAAGTCTTCACGCTCACAAGCCTTCAAGTACCACTTTCTTGCCGTGGGGCCCAAAAACAACGCACGGTCGTACTGGTTGGCGCAGTCAGTAGCCAAAACCAAGTCCTTCTTTGTCAACTTGGTAATGAAACCGCCCTTGTAGCCCACATCAGCAGGCAAGTTGTTCTCAGGGTACACTCCAGGGATTGGGCAGTTGTCAACAGAAGCCCACGACTTACCAGTAGAAACCGAAACGAGCTTGGCGTAGTGCTGCAAGTTCAAGCCAAAGGACTTGGCCAATTGAAACGAGTCAGCCACAGCCAAGTTGGTCACGGCCAACAAGTAGTTGTTGGACAATTTTGCAGCCAAACCTGCACCGTGGTTCTTCCCACAGGGAAAGATGTTGGTGCCCATCATGTTCAACAACTTGACCAAATCAGGAGCTACGTCCTTGTGGTCTTCACGAGAAAGCATGAACGACAAAGTTCCCTTTCTGGCGCCAGCAACACCTCCAGATACTGGGGTGTCGATGAAATCAAACTCAGGGAGCTCCTTCTTCACCATCTGGTGCACCTCAACCGAGGTAGGGATGTCAATGGTAGACGAGTCCAAGAACGTCGTCAGTCCCGTCTGAGGGTTCTTCTTATAAGCGTCCACGAGCTCGCTTACCACTCCCTTGACGTGCTTTCCCTCAGGCACCATCAGCACGATAAAGTCCAACTGAGCGTCCACGTCGGTGACGAATTTTGGAATGGCGTCCAATGTGTGGAGTTGACTCTTGGCCTCTGGTTTCTGCTGAGTGACCGTGTCCACAAACGAAGCCGTGGCCTCGGGCACCGTGTCGAAAACATACAACTTATCCAGAGGCTCCATTTTCGCATATATGTGTCTTGCCATGTGCTGGCCCATCTGGCCAAGGCCGATGAAGCCGTAGTTGGCCCGGAGCGTGGGCGTGGTGGACAAAAAGCGAGCAAACCGAAGGGACATTGCTGGGAATAGGTCGTTATTTGCACTGATCTGGAGGTGTGGAAAATGGGCTCTATTTATCCTTTGTACCCCACAAAAGCTTTGTACAGTTCCGTGCATTAGCCGAGACTAGCCGTGGAAGCCCCCAGCCCAACCACCAAGAGGAAGTTTTTGGGAAGGTAATAATTTCTACGAGGATTTCGACCATGGAGCTCTGATTAAGCAAGATAATTCAGTGTTTTGACGGCAGTGTACGTTTTCAGCTTCGACTACGTCTGAAATCAGCATGTGGTGAGAAATGCACATGAAAGACCGCTGTGCTTCGTGGTTATAGCGCTAGCGGTGGATGCCCGAGGACGGACAGCCAATGAAGTGCGTGTCTTAAAAGGATGATATGGTAGAGCTCTTTGGATGATTTTAGCTTTGGTTGCCTCTACTGTTGCCCTGGTGTGCTTGTGCCCGAGGAGTTCTTCTGGTGAGAAGTTTTTCACAATTGACTGTGTAAGTGTCACAAAAACTGAGAGGTGAAAAATTGGCAGAAACATGGTGGTGAAAGATTGATATTATAAAACTCAACAAAAAGACAGTACAATTGAGTCAGTGTGGCTACAGTTCTTGTGCTTGCCACAAGACGTGGAGACCGTACGTTTGTGGTAAGCTCTAATGGGAGAGCCAGGAAAGAACGAATTATCAAGCCTCGTGTGACTCTGAGGTGTACTCGTACGATCTTTAAATTGCGTAATTGGCGTCGAGGTTGAAGATCGCAGTAGATGGTCTCTGCTGAAAGTCTCACAGGCTACGAGGAAGAAATGTGAAGGTATTGACACACGACTGCCGTAAACCGAATCCATTGCATTGACATGCAACTGACGATTATAATAAAGACATGGCAGTCTAAGAAGATCCATTACCAAATATTTGCTTCAAAAACGGTAGCCTTTACTCGGTGGATCACTTGTCAGCATATTTTGCAGCCATTCTTATGCTACGCAACCCATGGACTTCAAGGGACTCTCCTTCTCATCAAGATGGTATAACACGAAAGATATTAGACGCAAATTGTTTGTTTGAAAACTATGGAAGATTAGTTAAAAAACTTGATGTGTATGATCTTGGTACTTTCACCTCACTCTAAGCATCATGTGTGCTTTAAGACGCATCACAATACTCTAGTCTTTTCTCTGTACGTTCGCTACAACCAAACAACTCTGACACATGTCTTTATCTTTCTAATGCAAGCTAAATACTAAAAAAGCCCCATATTCTTGTTATGAGCGGGCCTCACAATCAAACAAGGCAGTTTAACTGGTGGGACTGAAAGCGCCAGGTGCCAAAAATACCAATCGAGCTCCGTGCCGCTAACAAAATATAACCGAAGGGGGTCAACCCAAAATTCCAAATGTCCCTTCAATCTACCTATGTCCTACCGTTTTGGTTAGTTGGCGCCAGTGGGTGCCCTCTAACTATGTAGCCCCGCAACGGCATTTGTAGCCATTCGCAGCCCCATGGTAGTATTGGTCTTGAAGGAGGGTAGCACTTGAGTCAGAAAAGGAACAAAAGCAGTTCAGTCAGTTTCTTGAGCAGCAATTGACCTCAACGACAAACATAATATCTGGTCTTTTACAAAAATTTCAGGTACTGAACATTTACTATGCTTCTACCTTGTGAGCCATATCCACGGCGATTTGCAACCATTGAGGACATTGACCATTCTCTGGCAAAACCAACACCATCTATTAAGTTCTTTTACAAATCACCATCTACAGATCAAATCCTCCCTCCATCAAACGTCCCCTCCATCAAATCTTCCCTTTTCGAGACTTTTCTCTCGATCGTCCCATTTTGTGGGGTCGGGTTCGCAATTCCGCTCCGAATTTTCCACTCTACAATTCCGCCGAAATCTTCAATTCTCCCTACACTTCGTCCACACCACCCATGTCCTCCTTAGCAGAAAGCTCCCAGCCTGCTCAACGTACTACTTACGGCTTGCCCAAGCCGAAACCAGCTTACTTTCCGCAACCAGGGTCTAAGATCTATGCTGATAGGGCTCTCTACAAGAAGATCGCTGAAGCTGGCAAGACAAAACAGTCCCAGACTCTCTGCCCTCCTCGCAACGGTATAGCCGTGAAGGTGCCTGCAAAATCGATCTTTCGTGTTTTCACCCCCGACGGACCTCAGGTGTGTGACTTGAACATCTGGAACTTCCACAACCCCAAGGAACGCTTCTGGGCTGCTAGAACCAGACAGTTGCACCTGGCCCACGTTTCCACGTACGACCGCTTGTGGTCGAACTTGCCTTACTTGCGCCCTTTGGCTACCATCATCGAAGACCCCTTGGGCGGCAGACACGACGAGTGGGGTGGCAGAATCCACGACACTTTGGGCACAAGGTGCGATCCGTACGTCGATAAGCTCATTTCCGGCGAAGATAACGACGACCATTGCCATTCGAACTTGATCAGGGCCATAAAGCCTTATGGTCTCGGGGAGTTTGATGTGCACGACGTGTTGAACCTTTTCCAGGTGACTGGCTTGACTGAAAACGACCAGTACTTCATGGAGGCTCTGCCAGCGGAGCCTGGAAGCTACATCGACTTGTTTGCAGAGACAGACTTGCTTGTGGCAATATCGGCGTGTCCTGGCGGCGATTTGAGCAATTGGGACTGGGGGAGAAGGAGGAGACACCAAGATGAAGGACAATTGCAGAGCCTTGGGCTTGGAGGTGTGGACTTTGAACAACGAAGAGGAGGTGTTGAAGGGTTGAAAGCACCCGAGTTTGCTCCTTACAAGGGCAATCACGGATTGTAAATGGTGGTTTAGAGACTGGATCTGGTGGCTACCTGACAGTATAGATATTGGTGGCCATTTCCAGTCGATTGTATAGAATGCAAATCTTTTTATCAACTTCTAGTGTTCTCTATGTTTAGGACAGCCCATCAATTGCATTGCCAATCCACTCACTGATACTATCATCGGTGATGAAGCCGGCAACGTCGCTGCCAGTGTATGCGATCCCGTCGCCTCGTGCCAACATAATGTTTAGAAATTCCATGGCCTCAAGTGCTTGCTGATTCCCATCAACACGAAAAGCCTGAAGACGACCCTTGGCGACGTCAAACTCCACCGTGAGAGACTTTTCTGGGTGCACGAAACGGTGGGTGAACTTTGCCGTGGATCCAAACTTCCATTCCCACAGCATGAGCTCGCGTTTCATGTCCTCCACTTCCTGGGGAAGCTCAGTGGAGTCGTCAATAACAAAAGTCTGGCACTCACGCTCGGAGAAGGCATTGACGAGATCCTGGAGCCCGAAAAACTCGTTTTCGTCCATATCTTCCGGTTCTTTCTCTTCCGACGTAGACTCCTTCACTGAGCCAAACTCTGCTTTAAATTCATTGCTCACAGCCTCGATGAAATCATCCTTCTCCAATCCCAAATTTGTCACCGGTGATTTGACTGAACTGACAGAAGCAGTACTTTCGACGTAACCCACTTCGGCTTCGTCTCTGTGGAGCAATTGTCGTAGCACATCGAGCTTCAGGTTCAAAAGCATGGTTCCGTGATGGTACGAGCGTCCTTTGGTGAGCTTGTACGCTGACCCCGATACTTTAAGCTGGTCTTTTATAGTGACAATGTCTCCTCTGTCAGTAACCATGATTTGTTTTTCCGGAAGAGCTATTTCGTTAACAGCAGCACATACGACATTGGCGAATTTCTTCCGATCAAAGTCGGCTTTTGTTGTCATAAACGAGTAGTTCACGTTGCCCATATCGTGTACAACAGTGCCTCCGCCAGATCTTCTCCTCACCAATGGTAGCTTGAGCGAATTAAGCAAGGGCATGTTCACCTCTCTCCAAGGATTCTGATTTTTTCCAATAACCACACACGGCGTGTTCAAGTAGAACATTAATCGGTTACAGTTTTGTTCATTTTCCTCTGGAAGCGGCATTTTGTGATAGACATAGTCCTCAAGGGCCAAATTAAGATATGGGTTTGTTAGTCTAGACACAAACACCAATGGTTTCCTCATGGTAGTTGCTTCAGCCAATGACAACCTGCTTATATCTCTTTGAACACTCTCAGTATCATCAGCAATCCTTTGTCTCCTTGTTTCACGTTCTTCAGTCTCTTGTACTAACCCTAGTTTTTCTCTGTGAGCCCTCACCTCTGGAGACTCCTTATAATCACGGAAGCCGTCAAGATTAAAAAGTTCATCATCTGCGGGAGTTAAGTCGTCTTGAAAAGGTACATTGAGGTAACGAGCAGGAAAAACACGTGCCACGCTCGAATGTCGAAGAAACCGACTGAGCATCACTTTGACTTTTAGATGAGCATCGCGCACTATGTTTCTACATTATCAACACTTTCAGCTACTACTGACGAAGGCTGTAGTTCTCTGTATCTAATGGATCGTGACACGACACTAGAGAGGCATCTTCTAAGCCGAAGCTATGACTCGGAGTCGAGAATCGTGAAAATTCTTGAAGAGAGGTACTCAATCTTTGGAGGGCAGAAACCATATATACCGTTGATGCCCACAGAGGGTGAAGCAGGCACAGAGAAAGAGGCAAAGCGCCCATTACTAAAGAACGACGGGACGAGGCCAACGCTGCGCCGGAAAAAGTCAACGAGAGCTGAGCTCAAGCGGTACATTAAAGCAACATTGGCCAACCAGAAGAGAGCGGTGAGGAAGCTTCAAAGTGACCGCAGATTACTGGTGAACAGGCTCCTTGCGAAATATCAAATTCCTCTTTATGAGGACTACGTGAGTTTGCATCAGCTCTGGAATAAGTACATGAGAGACTTGCTATTTAGCGAGAACAAGACCCCCAACTTGAATATGGTGCTACCGAAGTTGTCTACCGCAGATTACAACGGGTGCTTAGTGCGTGTGTTGGAGTCCAGAAACCGCAATATGGTCGGAATTGAAGGCATAGTTGTGTATGACGCCCAACACTCTTTCATAGTAGTTGTCAAGCCGAATACAGATAGGGAAGATGGACCAAGTGTTTCACCTGCCGAGAAAGTAGGAGGACTTCGAATTCTAGCGAAAAGAGGGCTGCTTTTTGGGTTTGATGTGGTTTGTGAGGATGGAGAAAATGCAACGGTTATGGGGTTCACCATCATGGGGTCGAGGTTCGAACATAGGTCCACCGACAGATCCGGGCGCAAGTTCAAAGCCCATAACGTGGAGGATATACTATAGGTAGACTATATGGAGTGCAGAGTTGTGGGTCAGAAAAGCATACAAAAAGGAAGAGCTACTACCGGAATCGTGTGCATCGTGTAATGTACATGTAGAGTGCTGAAGAAGCATTCGTGAAATGACTCAATTCGATTTTGATCATACTCTGATCCAAGAGTCAAGGTATACCACGTCTTCCTCATCGACTTGTGCATTGATCACAGAGTAGTGGTCAAAAATGCTATATTGAGAAGTGGCATCGAGCTCCCCCAAGAACTTCTGCTGCTGAGAATCAAGGGCGGCTCCCTCCTTGTACGCCCTGCCGTAACCTGCCTCTAGTACAGACTGCCACGTTGCTTTATAAACATCCACGGTATCCTTGACCAATTCGATCTTATCATCGAAGATGAGCACCTCACAGAGAGAACGCACATCGTTGAGAGCTAAGTCGATGTTGGTAATCTTGTTCGATATTATGAAATCCATGACAGAATCGAGGCTAGCAAACTCGGTATGTGAAGCTGGATACACGCTCAGAAATACGTTGACGTTGGCTTGAGGTTCCTGGAACGCCAGAGGAAACGTCTTGGATGCAATAAACCGCCACACAACCGTAAGTAATGAGTCAATGAATTCCGTGTCAAGCTCACTATCAGTGAACCATGGTCCTCCCGTCACATCTATAGAGGGCTGGAGGTTGTAGAGCATGTATATCTTCCTTGTAGGATGTTTGACCGATTTGATCGATTTGATGTATCGCTGCAGCTCCAACAGCTTCAAGCATCTCATGACAATGTGTTGGTGCATGTTCGTCTTGGCCTTGAGAGTCTTCGTCCAGATACCCTCTCTTCCAGACGCCTCGATGTATGAATAAATCATTTGCTCGTCATCGGTCATCGAGGTGAGTTTCTTCGTTTCCGAGGCCAGAATCGCCTGAAAGCGCAACTCATCTCCAACTTTGGCTAATCTCAACATCTTTCTATCCAACAAGTTTTGGGTTATGCTCAAGAGCTTGGCCAAGTCCCTCTCGTTCATGAGCTCCAAGAGCTCGTCCTGGGTGAACATCTTCAGCGCCGGCGCTTCCACCATCCGCAGGTGCAACAAGTCCGCCAGTTCCATGTTGTGAAATAAGATATTTGACTCCTGAAGGTCTTGTTTATTGAAACTGAAAAGTTGAGGAGGTCCAGAGTAGTAGTGAACTTTTTATCGCGATGCGCATCAACTGCTACTTTGCTATGGACTATAGTGACGAAGAAACACAACCTCAGATCAGGCCTGTCTTCAAGAAAAAAGCGGTGAAGAAGGTACGAGCGTCGAAAAGAGCTTACGAAGATGTACTTGAGGATGTTGCCGAGAAGTCTCCTGTGACAACGGAGAAGCCCACAAAGAGCAAAGCTTTAGAGAGACTTCTACGGTTTAAAACTCTATCAGGGGAGGTAAACGAGGAGAGTAATGAAAAAGACAAGGATGTTGATGAGACTGCAACCTCCAAGAAGGAAGCTGCTCAATCTGGGCTGAACACAGCGTACAAGGTGCTTGAAATCAAAGAACCGGCAAAGACCTTCTCGCTACGAGAGTCCCATTTCCGAGAGAAACCGGTGGCGGTGGAGAACGAGTATGGCAGCGACTGGGAAAATGATAAACCAGCAATTGTTAAGGAAGGATCCGTTTCTGACCACGAGATGGACATTGCCGATGTTGAGTACACGGTGCTGGCGCCCCAGGCAGATCCTGATCAATACTACACGGAGATTGTGCTGGATGTTGACATGGACGAGGGGGAAGAGAAGAAACTGCCGCGTACGGCGTCGTCTGTGCCAGAGTATATTATGCAATTGAGAAAGAACACTGAACAGCATCAGGAGACTTTAGAGAGTGCCAGGCGGCGATTAGAGGTTTCAAAATGGCGTGTGGAGCAATTAGAAGCTCGGAAGGCACAGCTACTAAAGCAAGCCGCCAATGGGAGACAGCTAGATGTGGCTGATGTTGAGCAGTTTATTAGAGGATTGTATCAAGAGGAGAAGAAGGTAACACCAATGAAGGGCAGCAATGACGATGACGTGGACATGATGCTGCTTTTTGCTCAATGAAGGGGACATTAATGAAGTATGAAATCAGGTGGGGGCTAGGGAATTGACGTTAATAGGGGTCCTTGCCTCCGAGCTGGCTCTGAGCAAATACCCTTTGGCAGACGACCTGGCCATGCCTAGTCCATCTATTTGTAATATGACGCCTCACGAGTCTCTATCTACGGGATAGTAAGCTTATTTGTTAGAGCTAATGCCGATTGTAATGGCTTATTTCAAAGTCAACAACAGTGAAAAGCCCCAGCTCCTTCCGTTCATGGATCGCAAATATGACGAAGTCTGTTATATTTGTCTATAGAATATTCTTGTCACTAGAGACTTGCCCAGATAAATTATGGCTGTATGCTATTATTTATACATATACTCTCCTTACCCATGGGAGACACCTACGATATACACCCACACAGTAATTCGCACCCATATTCATCTCCCAGCACTACTCATTCTTCCTAGACAACACCTCACAAACACACCAAATGTCATTGATTCGTCTTGAAACTTCCTCATCTTATTCTCTGGATTCGGGCGATCATCTTGATGTCCTTATTTTTTCAATAAATTGTTGTCTTCTCTAGCAAGTTGCACCTGATCCTACTTTTTGCAGCCAAAACTTCTACCACTTCTGAAACGAAGCGTTCACCAGAAGTCCCTGCAGTGCTGCTTCTATCTAGATTCTGTTTGTGTGACGAACGTGAGGACATAACTTTCCCGTGAGTGTTGCTTGTTTTTATCCTTACGTTATTATCAAGCAAGGATACTGGAGCCGCCTTTCCTATGTCGCTTGTATTTTGTGGCGTGTCGGTGTTTTGAGACAATATAAAGCCCTATGCTTGATTGTAATGCTTCTGGCGGTGATGGGAAAACTGGTTTGGTCTGGATTGGTTGTCCGGTTGGGAGTGCTTGGCCAGGTACTCTTAGCTAGACACTTTTTCCAAAGATCGAGCCATTGTGAAGCTTTCGCTAGCAGTTCTTAACCGGTTGGAGTTGTCAGTGAGAGCGGAGCACGAGGTCGTTGCCGGGAGCTTTGCAATTGAGCTGGAGCTCTCTGATTGTTAACGTGGTTGGGTATCTACGAGCTACTTCGCCGTTAAAGTCGATAAAGGGCCCCTTTGGCGGTGAAGGAAGCTGCGTGTCGTGTTGTGGGTGTTGGTACAGTGTCAGCTACTGACTCTAGTTGGCATTGGATTATATAGTGAGAAAGTGTCTTGGTACTGGGTGCTGTCTCATTTTTAGCTAGGGGCTGGCAACTCCACATTGTGTGGTATTGGCCTGACTCTACGCCACAAGAGTCAGGTTGTGTTTTTGTGATAGTCTCGGCTTTTCGTCACTGGTGATTTCAGAAAGAAGCTGGGCTTCCTGATCGATTTAGGTTGCGATGATCGGGAGTAGTGTTCGTGCAACACAAGCGGCCCCTCTTTCGAAGAGGCGGGTTTCTGGGGATACAGCTACAGGCGGTTTACTGCTTGTGGTTTTGAAGGAGGCGGGTGGGACTTCCTGTTACGTCAAGATCACGAGTAGCAGGTCGTAGCCTTTAAGGCAGTGATCGTGGGGTCTGGGGGATTTTTTCTTTTGTTTTTCTTGCTGCTAATTAGTTGTTCGGTTGTGGCTTCCCGGCTAGTCAGATCACGCTGGTCAGGTCGTAGTAGGCTCAAAGTCCAAACTGATGCCTACATGGTCAACTGTTAGTTGGAACTTTCTGTCTACAGTGGTCTCCTCGGTCTGGTGGGCATAACTGGCCGTTGTACTGTGCTGCTAATGTCCAAAACGTCGAGAGACTAAAGTACCTAGTCTGGAATCCTCTTTTTGCCTCAGTCTGGTCGGAACATCACAGCTGAGAGAAGCGCCTGGTAGGAGTCAGCTACTAGGCGTTTGGGCGGTGGTCCCATTGAGATGCTGGTCTCTTGAGTTTGGCGGCTCCCCATGTCATCTGGCATGGGCAAAAGGATGATTTCGCAGTCTTCCTTCCTCGTAAGGCTACGGGGTTTTTCTTTTTTTTTTTTTTTTTTTCTTTCTTTTCCTTTTCTTTTAGGTATGTTTTGAGTAGTAGTTCTCACTAGGTCTGGCAAAGGCTGAGGTGGCCCAAGGATCGTGTAGGATGTGCAAGGGTACTTAGGATTCTCAAACTATCACTAGATTTATTTTTTAGAGGCATTTCATCACGACGATGGAATTACCTTGGATCTGAACTGAAGTGAGAGCTTCATATATTTCGCAGCCAATTTGAGACCTACATATGCGGACCTTGAACCCCATTACAAAATTAACAAACGAATTTCTTACATGAAAGTGTTCTGAATGTAGCTTCTGCACCTCTTGTGACGCCATTGGCGCCGCTATGACTGAAACCATTGATTTTGACCAATCATAGTGAAGTCGTGCGCCGCCCAGAGATCTTTTACCGCGCTTAGCTCGTCCCATTACCCGATTGAGAATGAGTCAATCTTGCAACATATAAGCTTGAAAAATCTTCCCACCCTCAGATCTTTTCTCCATGTTCAAAAGATTCTTCAGTTCTTCCGTATCCAAATCCCACATGAGCTCCCCACGCCATCTTGTCAACATTCTGCTGCTCACCAACGAAGAGTTCAAAGCCTTAGTGACGAAAGCTGAGGCACTCAAAAAGGTGGTGAAAACAGGCAATGTCGCCCTGATAAAGGAGAATCACGATAAGCTTTTGGGCAAAGTGGTTGCCCTCTTGTTTTCAAAGAGGTCCACTCGTACCAGAATCTCCACTGAAGGTGCTGCTGCTCATTTCGGTGCCCAACCCATGTTCTTGGGCAAAGACGATATCCAATTGGGCGTGAACGAGTCGATGTACGATACAACCAAGGTGATTTCGTCAATGACATCGTGTATTTTTGCTCGTGTCAACAAGCACCAGGATATCGTGGACTTGTGCAAGGATTCGTCGGTTCCCATCATCAACTCTCTTTGCGACATGTACCATCCACTTCAGGCAATCGCCGATCTTTTGAGTATCAAGGAGACGTTCGGCAAAACTGAGGGGCTCAAGTTGGCGTGGATTGGCGACGCCAACAACGTGATCAACGATCTTGCAATTGCTGCGTTGAAGATGGGGATTTCTGTGTCTGTATCGATTCCACCTTCGGTGCTGTTTGAGAAAGTGATTGTAGACGACGCAGAGAAATTGGTTCAGGAAAGCAATGGCAAAGTGTCATTTGAGGTGGTCAACAGTCCAGCTGCAGCACTTAAAGATGCCAATGTCGTTGTTACAGATACGTGGATTTCGATGGGCGAAGAGCTGCAAAAGGAAGCCAAACTCAAGCAGTTCGAAGGGTACCAAATCACCCAGAAAATGGTGAAGAACGCTGGCGTTGCCAGCAACTGGAAATTTATGCATTGCTTGCCCAGACACCCTGAGGAAGTCGCCGACGATGTATTCTACAGTGACAACTCCATAGTGTTTGAAGAAGCGGAAAACAGACTATATGCTGCGATGGCCGTGATCGAAGCCTTTGTGGTGAACAAGGGAGACCTTCTCAAGTGATACAGTATAAGTGGCTGGTAGTCGAAAACTAGGCACAATGAGTCAAGAAGAGCTCTTGTAAACCAAGACGTTTACTCCACAGTAAATAATTCGGAGGTGCTACTTTTTTCTCAATCATAATGTACGACTTATGACCGACAATTGATTTCATTAATTGATTCCTGGTTTCTCTTGGAAGCAATTTCGACCTTCTTGCCACCTTCCTTTTTATTTTTTTTTTACTTTCTTTTTTGGCCGTTTTCGTTAGAGACATAGGATAGTCAGGTTACCTCTTTGGCATTCCCCTACCTTTCTTGTATTTTCTCATATCAAAAAGACTCTCTAAACAATACTCACGAATCTCAATAACAGACGCTCAGAAATTTCAGTGAGTTATTCACCAGGATCAAAATTCAGGGTCGTGTTCAATGAAATCAACCAAATTTTACCTGATTACATAAGCAAAAGCTAAGGAAGATTTTTACAGACTCTACAAGAAAAGATATTCAGGAGCTAAGTGCTTATTATCGATTGAGGCTTTCAGCCCAAAACTATTCAAGGAAGATTCATTGAAAAGTCAAATTCAGGGCCATGTACTCATTTGAAGATAATATGCGGAATATGTCTTATCAGGTGTTCAAGATCGCATGCAATTCACCACATTGTGGTCTGAGCACTGTGAACATATTGAGGAGGTCAATGTATGCACCTCGAATGAACGCGGGGTATGATTACCATTCTCTTCAATGACGTGATTATGGCCTTTCCCCAGCAGAACGGGAAAAACTGGGCGCCCGGGACCATGACAAGTGCAGACCCCAGCGTGCCGCTTCACGCAGGCTGCACCCCCGGACGGAGAATTTTTTTTTTTCTTTGTGTATTAAAAATACATCAGAGAGGCGTTGGGTGAGCCAAGAATTAATCCGAGCTACGGGGTATCGGCAAATCATGTGTCACAGATGATCCGAGTTCATGCATACAGAGCGGATTATCCCTGCGCCTATTCATCTGGCCACACTTTTCTTTTTCATCCCGCATACTAACGCTACCGTTCCAACCCCACTGCGCTGGGGCGCTGACTAGATAGCCTCCTTCAATGTGCAGAGAGTAATGCATCGGCGAGAGAGGACCCGAGCGAACGTTTGCAAATTTTTCCGGCGAAAGCAAGCGTGCTACTGTTTAAGGCTGCTACTCAGAGCTTTTCATCAAATTCCTTATACTACATTTGTAGAGAGGTTAATGACAGCCCGTAGATGATTTCTTTTATATATAAATGTGTCAGATTAGACCGAACGGAGAAACATATCATG
Organism: Candidozyma auris; assembly: GCF_003013715.1. NCBI lineage: Eukaryota > Fungi > Ascomycota > Pichiomycetes > Serinales > Metschnikowiaceae > Candidozyma > Candidozyma auris. The sequence continues at coordinate 189,509 of NC_072816.1, forward strand.
CGGGATGACGCAGCGAGCCCTGCCACCGCTTCCCGATTGGGGGTGCAAATTTTTCCGGCCGCCACCCCCCGGCGCAGAACCTACCGAAGCCCATTTTTTCGGCAGCCAAAAGGTCCCAATGCTCCTAGGTTTCCCACTCACCTGATGTGCCTCTTTTCTCCCCCTTACCCCGTCTATCTTTTGTGGCTTTCCAGTTTCACCTGATACTGAAACTGCCCAGTTGGGGAAGATGCCATGCTTGCCTGCAGTACCGCTGGCTTGGAAGATTGCTGGCCGTCCTGCCCACGCCCAGAAGTTGTTCATTTCTTTCTCTGGCTGCTTCGTAAGTGCATTCTTGTGACACCACCTAGGATACGTATTCAAAGTAAGATGACATAACGTGGATAGCGTCCTTGAAACGTCTGGGTCTCTATGCACTACCATTGCCCATACTACAGATACACTCACATTTCATTACTAATAATATGGATCTCCTAGACTTCCTAACTCTGCATCGTCGTGTTCCTCCACAAACTGGCCAATGGGGACGTGCAGCTGTGGAGACGGTTGCCCATGGGCCGTTTGCGCAAATAGGTGGAGGTACATATCGCTCATGTCATTCCTCATGAAGTTTCTTTTTTTTTTCCGAACTGACGGTCAGGACACACTAGTTTTTCACCACAAAAGAGTACACAAAATACAGTAAGCAGCAGACTAATCAAGTTAAGACGGGAAGGGTCTTTTGGGGTTGGTTTCAGCTGCACGGGCGGCAAACGGTGGGCAAGAGTGGGGGGATTTTCTTGTTTTTCCGGCACCGCCGTCATGTCGGAAAAACCTGGGCACCTGCATTGGAGAGCAGCAAAAAAAAAAAGCATTTTGGGCAAACGCTTTTGCAGCCTGGGTCATATATAAAAAGCCAGTCCCCATGTAGATGCTCTTCTTTTCTCTTATTATACTATCCCACCATGTCTACCTCTGAACACTCCCAGAGTGGCAACAACACCCCTATCAACGACTCTCTTCTTGAAAAGGAAGAGAAGGGTCACCTTCCCACCTTGCCAAAGAGGGCAGCCAAGGACTACATTTTCATCTCCTTGTGCTGTTTCCTCGTGGCCTTCGGTGGTTTCGTCTTTGGCTTCGACACCGGTACGATTTCCGGTTTCGTCAACATGGACGACTATCTCAGAAGATTCGGTCAGCACAACAGCTCTGGCGAGTACTACTTGTCCAATGTCAGAACTGGTTTGATTGTGTCCATTTTCAACGTTGGTTGTGCCATTGGCGGCATTCTTTTGTCCAAGTGTGCTGATTTGTGGGGCAGAAGAGTTGGTCTTATGATCTCGATGGCCATTTACGTTGTTGGTATCATCGTGCAAATTGCTTCCCAGTATTCGTGGGTCCAGTACTTCATTGGGCGTTTGATCACCGGTGTGGCAGTCGGTATTGTGTCTGTGGTGTCGCCTCTTTTCATCGGTGAGTCTTCACCCAAGCACTTGAGAGGCACTCTTGTGTGCTGCTTCCAGCTCTGCATCACCTTGGGTATCTTCTTGGGCTACTGTACTAACTACGGTACCAAGCAGTCGTACTCAGACTCTAGAACATGGAGAATTCCATTGGGTCTCTGTTTTGCCTGGGCCATCATGTTGGTTTGCGGTATGCTTTTCATGCCTGAGTCCCCAAGATACTTGGTGGAGAAAACAGACTTGACGATGCCAGAAACTCCATCGCCAGATCCAACAAGGTTTCTATTGAGGACCCTGGTGTTTACACTGAGGTGCAGCTCATCCAGGCTGGCATTGATCGTGAGAAGTTGGCCGGTAAGGCTGGCTGGCTCGAGTTGATCACCGGTAAGCCTAAGATGCTCTACAGAGTGATCATTGGTATTGTGCTCCAGTCCTTGCAGCAGTTGACCGGTAACTACTTCTTCTACTATGGTACTACCATTTTAAGGCTGTCGGTATGGATGACTCTTTCCAGACCTCCATTGTGTTGGGTGTGGTAAACTTTGCCTCCACCTTTGTTGGTATTTACGCTATCGAGAAGATGGGCAGAAGAATGTGTCTCTTGACTGGTTCCGCGTGCATGAGTGTGTGTTTCATCATCTACTCTGTTCTCGGTTCGGTCAACTTGTACATTGACGGCTACGAGAACACCCCCAGCAACACCAGAAAACCAACCGGTAATGCCTTGATTTTCATCACCTGTTTGTTCATTTTCTTCTTTGCCTCGACCTGGGCCGGCGGTGTCTACTGTATCGTCTCTGAGACATACCCATTGAGAATCAGATCCAAGGCCATGTCTGTGGCCACTGCTGCCAACTGGTTGTGGGGCTTTTTGATCTCCTTCTTCACCCCTTTCATCACCTCGGCCATTCACTTCTACTACGGTTTTGTGTTTACCGGGTGCTTGGTTTCTCCTTCTTCTTTGTGTTCTTCTGTGTTCCAGAAACAAAGGGGCTTTCTTTGGAGGAAGTTGACGAGTTGTACGCTTCCAACGTTGTCCCATGGAAAACTGGCTCGTGGACCCCTCCATCTGTGGAGAACATGGCCACCACCACCGGATTCGCCGCTGAGTCCAAGCCTGTCGACGAACAGGTGTAATGCATTAATGACCAAAAAATTTAAGGAAAAAGAAATGGCACGTTCTACTTCACATCATCCCACATTTGCAAATTATTTGTTTATGGCATTTTTCCTGGAGACTCTATAGATAAAAGCTAGAATTACGAAATGGCATTTGTAGTTGCTTCAGCGTAGCTGTTAACTGGCTGAGCCTAATTGAAAGCGTTGTCAGTAATGTTTAGTCGGTTTGAGATCTTGCTGCTATAATTCTCGGTACAAGATGAATCGTCAGGTGTTCTGAGCGCTTGCTATATTTTCGAGATGTTACATAATTCTAAAGAGCTTGATGCACTTGAAGCATAATTGTTAATCCCATGAAAAGGTACTTTGCCGCAAAGGCGTTTCAGTTCCCTTCGATCCCTATATCCCTAGGGGTCTCGATTTCAGCCTTTCTTTGAGCATTTTCTCATTGTGGCCGGATCCTTGCCAGTATCCTCCAGAGAGGGCAGGTAAGAGGTTTCGAACATCATTAAGAGGTCCGGAGAACGAAAGTACCAACGTAGCTGGCTTAGGCAGAGAAAACATCTCTGTTGGATCAGTTTGAAGTTTTCTTTCCGTTCGTGGTGTATAGTTAGATTAGACTCGTCTATTATTAAAAGCACGAGTTTTACGTACAATCAAGAGAGGCTATTAAGAGAAGCCTGTAATTTGATCCATTCAATTCCACACTCTCCTATGATCTATATTTTAGGTATTTACATGTGTCGCTTTCGCAGCTAATTTGCAAAAGTGAGTAATTATCGAGAAAGGAGTTTTTGCATGACAAAAATGTAACTCAGATGTAAACAACCTTCCGGTGTCCCTTACCGAATTCTATACTGATAGGCCGAATACGGAACAGTCCAATTTATTGAAAGGAAGAAGAGATGAGACTTCTTCGTAGTTGATTATGGTATTTGAAGCTTCGTTGCTCCAAGCCGAAGCGAGTGAGCACTTAAAGCGAAAAATATTGTCCAACAGAACCTATTAGAATAGTCAGTGAAACTTTCAACTATTTGATCAGTCGGAGGTCGGAGAAATTTTGTGGTGTTCATTGTGATAATCAGAGAAATTGGATGAACGTCGTTTAGAGGGACCAAAAAATAATGATAAGAGAGAAAAAACTTTCAAGATTTCACACTGATTAACCTTTTCTAAAAAACAAAGGATCAACCTCACCATTGTGCCGTGTCCGTTGGAGATCTGCCAACTTTCTTTGTGGACCATTTGCAGCCATTTTTTTGTCTATGTCGTTTTTGAGGAGCCATTTGATAATCTGCTTTCCAAATCGTATGTGAGGAAATATTGTTGATGACAATGCTACATTTGAAAATGTCTAGCACTCTATTAAGTTACATATTCTACTTAGGACCTTGTGTCTTCTCTCACCACAATTTCTATGCCCGCTGAACGATTATTTATCGCCCACAATACTCAAAATTTCAACCAAGAGTACTCAAAAATGCATAAAGCACTCGTATAGGCCCCAATTAGCTCCTTTCGGACTCTTATTGCAACCCTCCTGAAATCAAACCTACCACCACTAAGCGAGCCCTGCACCTGGCCAACATCACCACTACTAACTACACCTTTCTTTCAAATGCACACGCTCTATGTCAACCACATCAACGAGAAGATTGCCCGAAATAAGCTTGCACGTGTTCTTCGACGCCTCTTTGGACGCTACGGTAATGTCGTGCAGGTGACGTGCCATACGAACTTGAAGATGAAGGGCCAGGCGTTTGTCACTTTCCAAGACGCCCATTCTTCCGAAAAGGCCATGGCCAAGCTTCAAAATTATCCGCTATTCAAGCAGCCAATTACAATTGCCCCGGCGAAATCTGAATCAGACGAGATTTTACTACAGATGGGTAAAAAGGATCTTGTGGAGGAAAGGAAGAGAGAGAAGGAAAGGAGGAACAAGGAGCGGGAAGAAGCCGTCGAGAAAACGAAAACTACATCGACAGCTTCCTCGGCAAAACTCACAAAGTCCCAGGTCAAGTACTGGAAGTCGTTGCCCCCACACAGCGTGCTTCTTATACAGAATTTGCAAGACGAGAATCTACCTATGTTGGAGACGATGTTCTCCAATTTTACTTCTTTTGAGACAGTGAGGGCTATTCCCTCAAGAAAACTCGCCTTCATCAATTTTGAAAATGAAGACGGCGCCACTGCCTGTCTTGAAAAGTTCGATACTTCTAAGCTAGGGCCCGACGTGCTCTTGACGTACGCTAAGCGCTAAGAATTAGGAGCTTTACTTCTACATCTTTCATTGACGAGTGGTTTATTCGCAAGAACTAAAACAATATAGAATAAAATAATAATGGTGAATAAAAATGGAGGCTAGGCCTAAGTCAATAGACGCATTTAGCACTCAATGTTGTGCTCGATCAACAACTCCCGCAACCGGATCACCTCGTTGGCCAAGTCCTGCTTCGCGCATTAACTCCTCCACCTTCTCCTCCAACTGGCTCATTCTCTCCATCTTACGAGCTCTCAGTCTTCTGGCGGCTTCGGTGTTTCTCGCACGCTTCAACGCAGCAGGATCCTGGGGGTCAACGGCAATTGGCTTCAAAGGCTGGCTTCTCTGCTTCTTGGAGTATGACGTGACGCCCAAGTGATCCACCCTCGTTCTCTTGGATACCTTGCTGGCAGAAGCGACAGAAACTGACGATGAGCTTCTTCTCTGTCCAACACAGGTGTCGCCAAGGCGGGCGTCATGGGGGTCTCGAGTTGCTTGTTGGCCGCTGGCACCTCGTGCACAGCCTCGTAGGGATGTTCTGGAACCTCGTCGGCAAACAAGTCGCCCAAATCTTCTTCCTTTGCGGCAGTAGTAGCAGGAGCACTCTGGTCATCAACAGCACCACAAGGCTCATCCTTGAAGAGTGACACCCAATCATCCTTCAGGTTGACCTTGTTGCCGTCGATCATGAAATCCATCTCGTCAAACATGGGCGTGTGGTCGATCAACTGGTCATTGTGGTCGAGAGTGGTGCTAAACACGCTGTCCAACACATCGGTGTGCACCAATATGGGAGACTCGTACACGCCAGTGTCGGGCATCGCGGGAACGCCAGCAACGTCACGATTGGTGGGCAAGTGGCACGACAACTCGTCGATCGACTCCAACTTCATCGGCATGGAAGTGGAGGGCGCATGAGCAAAGTCAGACTCCGACATGGAGTCGTTGTAAATCAATGGGTTTTCGGCTGACATGTTCAAAGTAATAGTTATAGTATCTGGATCTGTATCTGTTGGAGTAAAAGTAAAAATTGGTAAAGATGTAATTGTAGTTGTAGTAAATCTAGCTTTGGTAAGACTTGGGGGTAATTAAAACTTATTGTGGGGGAAGCGGTAGGTGGAACACCATATTTAAAATCGTATCATCACAGTAGCATATTGGCAGGGGGTTTCAAACAAACAAACTTGACTTTGAAGTTATAAATTGATAAACAATTTTTTCTTTATAACTTAAATTTTTCGGTTTCTTTCGGGGGAAACAAAAAAAGGAAAACTCTTAAAATCTTAAAATTAATTTAAGCACACATTATAACAAGACTTTTTTTATCGATAATTGACAGAAAGTGGTTAAAAAACTATGGGAATTTGAATCGTAGTAATGCGTCGTTGTTTGTTTGTGATGATTGATGAAGAAAGAAAAAAAAGAAAAATTCCACTTAAGCGCGAGTTCCTTCTCTTATATGTTGCTTTCGTAAATTAGGAAAGTGCAAAAAAAAAATTTTTTTCGCGGCCCGTAAACGGAACCGACTGCATATAGGGCCCGGACGGAGCGTACTTCAATGGTTGATATTGATTTGTACCGCGTAAAAAGCAGTCTGAGTTGCCTGTTTGGGCGATGAGTCAGAGGTCCCCTCATGGTTGCGAACCAGGTGCAAAAAGCACAGCCGATGAAAAATTCAAAAAACTGTGAACGGCTGGTTCGCTCGGAGCCTAAGTTTTCTGTCAGCTGCTTCTGGGCAACTCTGTGACTGCTGTTTCTTGAAATAGCCAATTTTCCAATATTGGACCAAAACGTCTTCTATGCAGAACATAATTTCGCCAGGCGAATGATCTTCCCAGTTTTCCTGAGATCCATGCTTATGTGCACCACGCACGTCTAAAGTAAACCAGTAATAGTGAAGCTCTCCCTCAGATAAGGCACCTTCTTGACTTCTACCAGCGTCAATTTGCGAAACCCAAGATCACATGTTGTCTCGTAATCACTTAGAAGAAGCGATGGATGTTCGAAAAAGGCAAACCGAAGCGACACGAACTTAAGTTTTTTTTTCTTAAGTTTGTCAGGCTGAAAAATCTATCCTCGCTTATTAATGGTACCTCTTATTAGCAGTACTCGAGGATGTCACTGCTGGTCTACCCCATCCTTGGCTTAGCCGTGCTGATATCTTCACCATGACTAATCATCGAGACAATTGCACCTGAAGGTAGTGGCAAACAATACAAGCGTGCGGCTGTTAAATTTGTAACATCACAAATTCTCCACTTCTAGATGTAACACTCCGAATCTCCGTGTGGCATATGCTGTTAGCAGGTTCTTGTTGTAGTGTGGGCAAGAAACACACAGATAATTCACAAACACCTAGCAAATTGTGCTCCGGAAGTGTTTGACTCAATTGGGTCTATTGCTTGTAAATTGACCTATTGTTGAGCTTCTGGTACCTCCTATTGCATGCTTTGTATTGCAGTAGCTCATTTGCCTGGCTTAAACCACTTGGGCAAGCCATGCTTCTTCTTCTCCGATTTGTTTGATGCAGAGGCTTCCAGACCAGAGTGCCTTCTCTTCTCCGCCTCGTCATCCGCCAATTGGCCTCGATTCGTTTCCAATTGCACTGTTGGCATCTCCTCAATGCTTCTCGTGTTCACAGTCAGCTTCAAAAATGGGCCTTTTGCTAATTTCTCCGTCGATTCCCAAATGAGCATGATCCGTTCGTTCTGGAAAAATTTATGGTGCTTGAGCTCCTTATTGTTCTCTTGAAACCCCACTGCAATTTCTTCAAAAGGTGGTACCCCATTGCGAAGTCTGTAGGAATTGATATGCCGCTCATGAACGTATCCGTCCACTTTTTTGAGAAGCTGTCCGAGCTTCATTGACGATTCGTCGATCTTAATATCCAAAAGAGCCCTGTCAGGGAACCTGATTCTGATTTTATAGGACAGCGGAGGGATAACATCTTTTGGTGCATGCCTCTTGTTTGTTTGCATGGACTTGATGATGCTGTAGTACTTTTCTGCCTGTGCAACTGTCAAGTTGTAGTCGCTATCGGGGTTTTCGTAGTGCTGTGAACGACCTTGAGGCACAAAGACAGTATCTTGGTCTATTTGCTTCACCTGGAAAGACTCTGGCTCATATGTTGCGACGGAAACGCCAGAAAGTGATGGATCTGGAGTGGCAGTGGGAGAAGGAGGTGAAACTGGAGCTTCACTGGTGTCCATTTCTTGACTTTCATCTTTTACACCGGCATCCTTCTCCACTACATTAACAAACAGGTCACTTTCGGATTGTGGACTCGAGTTTTCATCGTCCACATGCTCGCCTGTCGCACTTTCAATTTGTTTCGTTTCTGCCTGACTTTCCTGCTCTGTCTGACCAGCCTCCTCCATTAGCCTCTTCTCAAGTAATCTTGCCTGTCGCTTGTGTTCCTCAAGCTGCCTTCTCAATTCGGTCTGCTTGGCCTGAAGTTTTTCTCTCTGAGTCTGCGTCTCATGACTCTCAATGGTGATTCTCAAAACGGCATTATCAGCAGATCCCAAGATGGACCCCAACTGTGTTTCCTTGAAATCGGTTGAGCCGTTATCAATCCTTGCATCGAGCATACTGATCTGCACATATAAACCCTCGTACTTCGTCCCGGTTTCTTTAGCGAAAGTGTCTAGAAGCTCCTCTAGGGAGCTATCAGTCTTTGTCTTAATTATCTTCTGCTTCCGCTCGCCCAAAACTGACCCAACCACTTTCAAAGTCACTGGACGCAGCGATGTAGACACTTCCAACGACAACTTGGCGTTGTTAACCAAATTCGTCAATCTAAGTGGCAAAAGGCCATCGAGTTTCTTGCCGTTATGGAGTAAAGAGCCATGGACCGAGGAGGGGAGGTTGAATTTGGCAATGGCAAGCGACGCCAATTGGTTGACGGTGTTTGTACGCGAGCATGTGACCTTCTTGGAGACGTTATTGTATGCAATTGAGAAAGAAAGAGACATTTGTAGTGAAAGTGGGTTGGTGGAGTAGATGTTAGTAAGAAGAGGTAGGATGGTTGATGTGGCCTGTGTGCAGGCAACGCCGTCAGAGCATCCCCAAACTTCACCCTCACCCAATTACCGAATCGAGAGACCATCAAAAGGCGGTTATTAATAATTGCATCTTTTGGTCATAGAGTACGTTTAAAACAGCTACTTCATGGAGATGTCGACCCTGAGTGTTATCCGACTATGCGCATTCTTTCCCTTGACTGAGGATAACACCTAAGTTGACGCCTTCCAGCATATAAAGACTCAAGAATTCTAGAAATTAGCAACTCATGACACTAAGATTGCAATCCAAGTAGAATGCTGTTGTTTTAATAGACTGTAGATGCTTTCTGGTCACCTTGTCCAAGCACATCACGTGCTACATCACATGATCCTTTTGCCCCAATTTCCCCTATATCTTAATCACAGTCCCCATCTATACATCCTCAGCTTCACCACTCCCCAAGCGAATCCCCCCCTGCCAACCCGCCCCCCATGTGCTGCGAGTGTTTATCCGACATTCTTCTTGTCGTCATCTCGGTTCTTTTCCCACCCTTACCCGTGTGGATCCGTCGTGGCGTCTGCTCAAGCGACTCCCTCATCAACATCTGTCTCTGTATCCTTGGCTATCTCCTGGTTTGATCCACTCGTGGTACATCATCGCCAAGTACCCTCCAGGCTCGTATTCTGAGACTCACGTGTACTACGTGTACGAAACAGGCCCTGATTTGGAGCGCCAGTGCCATGGGCCTTCTCACCGTCGCCATTCCCACACCCGTACGCAGCAGCCCGGACCCATCACTGGGCCTAGCTACGGAGCCACGAGCTCGACTCCTCACCAGGCTGCTGTCAACACGGGGTCTCCGCCAGCGTATACAGAAATTGCGAAGTAGCCAGGGTGCTTGGTGGACCCTGGGCTTACCGGGACGACCCTGATGCATCAGTTAGACACTGGAACGATGATGACTTCAATTCGGAAACAGACACCAAGGTTTTGTAGATGGCTGTTTAAAAATGTAATACGGCTTATATGTTTAATTTGAAAGGTCTTTGACAAGTTATCAGTGATTGTAGGCAGCAAATGGTTCGGAAAAGTTGCAGGAGATCTGGGCAGTGATTGTTCATAGGCATAACTTCCTGTTTATTGGTCAAAAGTGATATACGATAACATCGATGGACACGGGCCCACACCCAGTAAACTTAGGAGTTCCTTTTTTCTCTAATGATCAATTTTGATACTCTTCGAATCACCCCACAATCTCCACAACCACAAATGTGTTGAATACATAAAAACAAAACCAGTTGCCATACAAAGTTGAAGAATTCTCCACTCTTGTCACTCACCAGTTCCATCCACCAATCTGCCTCTATGCCTACTCTATCCCCATAGCTCTCAGTAATACGATGCGACAATTCCCCAAACCGAATAACTCCATCACGAAAAAAACTTCAAATGCTAAATCCAAATCAAAAGCAGCATCTCAATCAATTCTTCCCCTCCACCTTGGCTATAAATCTCTACAGTTCCTCCTTCAACCGTCCTCATTTTATTCCTCCCCAAAATGTAAGGGCACTTTTCGCAGCCGTTCCTTCCTCGGCGAGCATTTATCTCCCGCGCAGCGATAAGATAACCAGCTACAATATCCACCACAACACCTACAAACAGAATACCACCGCTTGCTTTCTATAAATCACAATCACTTTCGCTTCCTCCACTCAAATACTTATGGCCAGCCTAATTTCTCACTCGGTGGCCACTATGGGCGACCCAAACGTCAAATCAGATGGGAAGACTCCAACGTCTATTGAACTCACCAAGTCGGTCAAGGACTGGTGGAATTGCCTGCGGAATTTGAAGAGACCGACGCTGGGGTTGCTGAATGCAAAGTTTGTGGAGGCGAGAAATCGCCTTGTTCAGTTGGAGTATAACTTGTTCAGGGCCATTTTGTCGTCTGATGTGAGTATTGTGCCTCCTGGAGAGGCAGAGCCAGATAACGGGGTGAAGGACATCACTGCACGGTTCGTGGATACAACTCTTGAAGAAGACCTGCTGGTGTATATCCACGAGTTTGAAATCACCAACAAAACAGATCTATCACTTCCCAAACGGGACATTGTCATCATTCACGGCTACATGGCAGCGCTTGGCTACTTTATCAAGAACTTTGAGGCGTTGGCCAAGTCGCACGGGAACTTGACTATTCATGCGATTGACATGCCGGGTTTCGGCAACCTGGCCAGACCAAGGTTCCCGCCAGATTTGCTCAAGACACCAAAAAATGCCACCCAGGCTCAGCAAGTGAGCCAGGTCCTAGGGGCTGAGGCCTGGTTCATTGACAAGTTTGAAGGTTGGCGTAAAGTTCGTAACCTCGAGCATTTCGACCTTGTGGCCCACTCCATGGGAGCATACCTTGGTAGCTGCTATATCTTGAAGTACAACTGCCAGGGAAGCTCCCCCATCATCAAGAACTTCGTGGTGGTGAGCCCAATGGGCACAGAATCCAGCTCGGTAAGTTTGATCAACCATAAGTCTCATCAGAGAAACTTTCATGAAGATGGCGGCGACCCACTTGAGGAGATCTTTGCAAATATGCCCGTGGACGAGTCGCATACTCCAGAACTACAACGGTTGTGGGAGAAGCTAGGCGAACCTAAGTTCCCAAAAAATAAAATACTACAGACAATGTGGGAATGGAGTGTCTCCTTTCCAGATTCTCCAGATCTTCGGTCCAGTGTATTCTAAAGTGTTGTCCTACTGGTCATTCCAGAGGTTCAAGAACCTCAAATCCAATTCAGAAGCTTCCGACGCTCCTGTCAGTGTTGATTTGATCAACAAGCTACACGAATACTCGTATTCGGTCTTCAATCAGTATCAAGGTTCTGGCGAGCTTGCCATCACCAAACTCATCAATCATAACATTCTCGCTAGACTTCCACTCTGCGACAGAGGGTTCCTTGAGCTTATCAACAAAATTGGTATGAGAACGTTGTGGCTCTACGGCGACAAGGACTGGATGAATATGCAAGGCGGAAAGTATTGTGTGGAAAAACTCAAGGCTTTAGGCCACGAGGATGCTGAGTTGACGATTGTAAAAGATGCTGGCCATCATCTCTATCTAGACAATCCGGATGAGTTCAACGAAATCGTCATTGATTTTTTGCAACTAGAAAAAGACATTTAGTGAGTATTTAAATCAGATGCACCAAACTCAGTAAAGCCTCAGCGGCATGTCCGTTCATGTTGTGTAAAACGTTGATCCAATTTTTCAACTCCACTTCTCTTTTCATAGCCTCAGACATTTCATGAGCCCTCTTTATCACATCAAGTGGAATTCCTGCAAGCTTTGCAACGTTCAATCCGTAAGAATTGGACACAACACCTTGCACTAGCTTGTACAAGAAGACCACTTCAGGCCACTCATTTTGATGATCTGGGCCTCTATTGGTTTCCACAAATGCCATATGGTAATTTTTCACATTATCAAATTCTCTTTCCAAAACATGCAACGATGGATAGTGCGTAATGAAAAGGGTCACTGGCTTCTCGTCACTTTCAATTATGTACCTTAAAATTGAGTCCGCGAGGGCAATGCCATCACTTGTACCTGTACCACGACCAATTTCATCCAAAATCACTAATGACTTCGAAGTGAAGCTATTGATTATATTTGCAGATTCTGTCATTTCCACCATGAAGGTTGATTTCCCCCTTAGAATGTTGTCCGAAGCCCCCATACGAATGTACACGGAATCGAACACTCCCAATGTAGCAGACTTGCATGGAATAAAAGCTCCTATCTGGGTCATGATCACCAAAAGCGCCACTTGCTTAACGTAGGATGACTTACCGCCCATATTGGGACCAGTGATGATCAATACACGGTTGCCATTTCGGGCGAGAGTAACATCATTGGGCACATACACAGACTCTTGTGCCATAGCATAAAGTATGGGGTGGTACCCATCTTCTATATCGATGACCTGCTTTTCGACAAGGTTAGGTTTTGTGTACGTTTGGTCATCAGCTCCCACCTCTGCCAATGAGAGGAGACAGTCAAAGATAGACACCTTGCTTACAACAGAATGCAAGTACTCATAGTGTGAGTCGATCTCCTTCAAAAACGAATTGAAAGATTCGTCGCATGCTCTCTGAAGCATTTCATTGTGATAGCTAAGCTCCTTATGCAACTTTGCAACCTCTGGTGTCCTGAATCTAGACACAGACTTCGTCCCACTGATCTTTATCCAGTCAGGAGGTAGTGCATCAACATTCTTTCCATTTCGTACCTCGATTAGGTGGGTGTCCTTTAGATTGGTGACGAACTTGAGTTGGGGTCTCTTCAAATAAGCTCTAATAGAAGCTAGCTCTTGGTCTAATGCTGACTCCACCATGGCTATCTGCTCTTGTTCGTGGAGGATGTTATCAAACTTTTCGTCGTTCAAATTAAAAAACTTTATTCTTTGATCACTAACATTGTTTTCGTCCATTGCAGCGGCTGAGTTCACCTGTCGAAGTAAGTCTTCAACCACAGACTCCTGTGAGAGCTTGAACATCTCCTCAAATAAATCTTGAAGGTATGAAGATGAGCTGCAAGCTTTGAATTCCGCTAGGCCCTTCCCACCAAACTTCAGAAAAACTTCAAGGATGTCACTAAATCCTCGAAGCATTAGGTATACGTCTTTTCTAGCAATCTTGTCATTCTTGTACTCAGCAGAGTAGTGAACTTTGATGAGCAGTCGATCAAGATCCACGTTTTCTTTCCCAACTTTCAGAATAGTCGATTTGAGAACATCTATCATGTGAACGTAGTTGCCCTTTCTAAGGGTGTCAACTGCTTCGAGGCGCTCCTCGATATCGTGTTTCTCCACAAGCGGCCTATAAATCCACTTATGGAGTAGTCTGGCTCCGTTTTTGGTCTTGGTGCGATTTAGGAGCCACGCTAGCGTTCCTGTTCTGGATGAAGGGTTATCTTCAACCTCAAATATATCTAGCGCTCGAAGCGTGTTGGCTGGCAAGAGCATATATTTTCTTGAATCAGTGAATGATGAGATGTTTGATGGGATGGTAAACACATTGCTTAGCTGGAATTCCTCAAGATAGGAAATTAACTCGTTAACGCATTGGCACACCGCAGCATTATAGTTGAGCTGGTAATATTCCGATAGATGTGCAGATGACTTTGTCGACTTGAAAAACTGTTCAAGGCCGGCACTCACCTCCAGCTGTTTCCTCTGAACCCTATATTGAATCAAAGCAGATGGGTTCCTGATCTTTACAATTTTTTGCGTCTCGTGGTTCACTGAGGACGCAGCATGGATCAAAATCACTTCAGATGGCATCAAGTACGCTAGACGCGTTTCTAGTTCATCTTTGGTGTTGTTGTCGGTGAACACATCGTAGATGATGTCACCCGTGAAGGGCTGGACGGCAACAATGGCCGTGTTCCTAGCATCTCCTTCATGTATGGCTACAATGTAGGCATTATTGTTTCCGGACTCGTCTACCTGATTAGATCGATTAATGGCAGGATCACCAGTGAGCATCTCGTCTCCCATATACGTAGCCTTGGTGTACACACCGGTGATCTTTCTTTCAAAAAGCCCCAGCTTGGACTCCACAGACTTGATGGCGGCAGTCTCTGTCTGCTTGACAACGCCAACCTTCATCCCGTGATTTAGAAGTCTTTGTAAGTGCACATGGAGCCTGTTATCAGGAATCGAGCAGTATGCAAATCTGTCATGAGTTCTCTCGTCCAATTCAAGGTTCCCACGAATGAGCATGATATTTAGAAGATGCAGCGCTACCACGGCGTCATTTCCAAAAAACTTGAACTTGTAGCCAACCTGGATTGCTAAGATCTTATCTGGATGAGCTCTTTTGAGCTCCACAAACTGTTTCTCCAACGGCGTGAGCTTTGTTTTCAGCTGTTTAGGAAGCAGCTTTTCAGGTGCTTTACTTGATGATGATGACGATAATGATGAATTACTTCTGGGCCTCTTAGGGCTCGGTGGAGCCGTCAGATTACCATTGGCTGTATGCGAGAATTGGGGGAGCTTTCTTTTGACGGGCGTAGACTCTTCTGGAGGGCGACTTTGGGGCGGAGACGGAAGCTTTGTTGTTGCCGGCTTCTGCGGGGTGAAGAAAGCGCTGATTGAGCGTTGCTTCTTGGCCGAAGCAGGTGTTTTGGCCATAATAGCAAGCCTTGCAAATCCACCTACTACTCAAGCGAGGTTGATATACCTGCGATATACAGTACGCGTAGTTGACTACTCCTATGATATGCAAGTTAGAGTAAGACGATGGGGATACTTGGTGCCTAGCCTCAGAAAAAAAGACATCGTATACTTGTCAGACATGCATTAGTAAAAGCAGAGGCACTCACCGTAGGGAATAATCTGGGTACCTCAGGCTCTACCATCACAAGCGGATTCACCGCCTCCTTGGGCCCTTGACGATGAACAGCGACTTAAACTGATGGTACGTGCGTGACCTCAAGCTCAACTTTACCTCGTTTACAGGTTGTGCTGGATGGCGTTGTGTCAATGAGTACAAGGTTTGAGGCATGGGAAGTGGTGGGAGATCTTCCTGAGCAGGACTCTCATGATCCCGCTCATTCCGCCTTCGTATTTCCGGCACCATACTTTGCAAAGTCTCGGTGACACGATTCACAGCCTGCAGAAGAGCGTCAGACTCTTCCGGCTGCTCAATGCTAAACGTGCCAGGCATCACCTCGTCGATCCCTTGATCGGGTAAAGGTGGAGCTTTTATATCCCCTGCCTGATCAATGGCGTTCCCGCTCGTCTCTTTCGCCGTCTCCCCCACTTTTACGGTCTCAGGCTCCACCAACTCTATCAATTTCGAAGTGAGGTAGAGAAGACTCGATTTGTTTGTACAAAACTCCTCGGGTCGCTTCTGCGATCAAAAAAGCACCAACACGTAGTAGCAGTTCTTATTTCTCGCAGGCACGTACTCCCATTCGTCGTGCTTGGTCAAAAGCTGTGGGATCACTGCTGGGGGCCTCTCCAGAAAAAGGAAAAGCAACACGGGCACAGGCTCCTTCAAAACATTCACCACAAATTGCGTGTTGCCATCGACGTATCTGACGTTATCCAACAACGGCAAGAGCCCTTTGTACGCTTTGACGTAGCACTGTCCCATATCCTTCAAGGATATCAAGCTCTGGCCTATATTCAGCTTCTTAGCCTTCGACAAATTCATATTTGGATACTTTTGTTGCTTGACATACCTCTTCAAAGTGTCAAGCACATCTTCTACCAGCATTTCAGGCTCTATCTCTAACTGGATGTACCCTCTGTAGACGCTTCGGGGCACTGGGTGCCTGAGATACCTGAATCGGAAATAAGTATAGTGGAAGTGCCACGTTGTTTGCCAGAGGACTCGTTGGGTTCTTCTGAACTCCGCTTCGTTGGTTCTATTTCTCACTTGGAGCAGTAAGCACCACCACAAGTCAACGTACGGAGACAATTGTGAGTCCCTGAGGGTAAAGTGCTGGAGAGAGGCAAGCAACAAGGCCAAGGGAGGGTTCTTGTTACAGAAGGTGGCTGTTTTCGTGGAAATCGAGCTGATTTTGGACACTGGTGGAAATGTTTCGATCATGAGGAGGAAAGTGGTGGTTTGTGAATTTTGTAGGTGTTGAAGGTGAAACAGGGCAGGTGCCTACCTCGCGCTAAGTTTTTGCAGCCAAAGGGAGGACCCTTGCAGGCGAGGCAGGCGTGAAGGTGAACGAATTAGAATGGAGGAAGTTTTGAGGAAGGGTTTGAATTCGATGGAGATAAGAATAGGTGGTGTTTATCACATGTTTACTTAATTTGGGTCAATTGAATTTGGTGATTTTGGAATCCTTGGAGAAGACAATTTCAACTATAAAATGTATAATTGAGAGAATACTGTGAAATGCGAAGGAAGCTGCAGAATGTATTGCTCAAACTATACTGCTTTAAATGGAGCTGAAGAATCTATGTCGAGCAGGCTTAGTAGGATTTGAACAATGATTGTTGGAGTGTTCTGTCCATCTAGTCAAGCTCATACTTTGCTGCTATCGCTTCTGTGAGTTTCTACAGAAGGGCTCTTACTGATTGATAACATCTGCCATATCACAACTAATGGACATGGCCTACTCAGCGACAAAAACCCATAAACCATCTGTCACGATCGAGCCCTCTATTTAGCTTTGCTTATGTAGTTCCCAATGCATCCGATCTTAACTTGGCTGCGAAAAGTACGCACATAGAAACTGTATGCCTTTAAAACAGATTAATCATGAACAAACCTTCACCCGAGCACAATAATTGCGATAGTCCTTGTGTCCAGAACAGCTTCATCCATGCCATACATAAATCATAGGTATCCATTAGCTTGACTCAGATGATTTGAGATTCGAGCTTTGATGAATCATGCACGATAGATCGCAACCTACGACACCCCAGTAACAGACGCCTGCCTCAATCATCACGAACCCGCGTGAGTTTGATGCTGTTAAGATCCCGCCCAGTGCTCTGTGACGAGATAGTCGACGTTCGGCTACTGTCTGGTTTAGACCTCACCGACGACATTGAATACGTTCTCTCGTCCCTTCCACCCCGACCATTGATGCTTTCCCGTGGTATCGTTACCACAAACGATTGCACCACTTGATCCTCAGGAACGGCATCGTGAGATCGCTGGTGCACAAGCTTGATGGTGTCCAACAGGGTGCTAGTCTCGTCGCCTCCCGACTCAAACGGAGACGTTGGCCTTGAACGAATCATCGAGTCAGAGGCGTTGGCGTGACGGTAGAACCGTTCTCCTCTGCCGTGCGGATGCAGGGGCGTCTCTGAACTTCCGTTGCTAATAGCGGAGGAATGGATCACGGAAGGCGTTGAAATGTTTCTTCGGAGCGAGCTGCGGCGTGAATTGATCTTTGGCGCGTCTGAGTTGGCTGGAGAAGTACTCACCAGTCCGTCAGCTGATGTTTCTGTAAATGTCAGTATGGTTGTCGACGAGTTGACTCCATTTGAAGTCGTGCTGGTATTGCTGCGACGCCTAGTGATGCCGAGTGGCAGGAAGTGTAAAGAAGCGGAGCGAATTGGAGGTGACTGGATTGATGTCATTGACCTTCTGCGGCTTTCTGCGAGCCTACTTGTAGAAGGATGTTGTTCCACAATGGGGGATGCAAACTGAGAGATTTGAGGGTTCAGTTCTGGAGAAGCAGAGAGCAGCGACTCGTCTGGAGTACTTTCCTTCACCAGCTCGGTGGCAGCAGCAGTAAGGCTATTGATGCTAGTGCGTCTTTTAGAGCCTCTCACTGAAGGAGATATAGTCACCGATTTCAATGAAGGAGTCTTCGGAAAATCAATCAGCAACGGGGTTACTGGACTCGACATCTTGACGTTACTCTTGGAGCTGCCGCTCAGATTCGAGTGGGTATTCAATGCTAGTGGGGGAGGTGGCGGTTTGTAACCTTGCACAATGGAGGTATTAGCTCTTCTACGAGCCGCCTTATCCAGAGGCGAAAAATGAGACGCATCGTTGCCTAGAGACGACAGATGAGTGCGTGTCTGCTTTGCGACGCTTTCATCTTTCTCGGGCAGAATCGACGGCTTTGTTGCTTGAGAAATTGCTAGGGAAGATGAGTCAGGGGCAGTTAAAGAAGATGCTGAAGACTGACTGGATGGATGCAAAGATGAAGTGTCAAACTTAGCAGAACCTCCAGTTGGAGTGAATGCCAATACAGAGTCCCAATTATCTAGACGCAGCTTGAGAAGCATGCTCTCTTCCTCTATGGCTGCTTCCACCCACGACGTCCGATTTTCTTTATACAAGGTCTGGAGATCGAAGGATGCAGCGTAGTCTATAGCTTTAAAGCCATGGTTATTCCTGATATCCTCAAACTCCATTAGCTCAGCCAAAATGGCCTCTCTTGCTGGAACCAGGGACTGTCCCACTTCATGAAGCGACCTGAGGCATTTGGCCACAATGCACTTGACCAATTCCCGCAAGCCTGCCTTATCTCCGTAAGCAAAGCACAAATGGAGACAAGTGTCTCCATTTTTGTCGGTTAACTTCCAGTCAGCGCCAAACTCTAGTAGGAGCTTGAGACCATCAGTGAAGAAACATATACAGCAGTAGTGAAGGGGAGTTCTTTCGAGATCGCCACCCTTATGATTGATCCAAGCGTGCCCAGAAAACTCCTGAAGCAAATAGTGTAATGTCTGTGAATGATGACGGAAAATGGGCATGTGGAGCACCGTCAAGTTATCGAAGGTCAACATATCCATATCTGAGGCAGCAAAAGCGCGTCTTTTTAGCGACATGAGGTGGAAACATACAAGGTAGTTGCCTTGGAACGCAGCATAATGCAAGTTGCACCACCCTTTGTTTGTTGGATCCGTATTGAGCCAGAGCTCAGGAAACCTTGCTAGAAGTCGTTTTGTGATGGGCAAGTTGCCGTCGATGACAGCTTTTCGGAGCCGTTCGGGAGGGTCCCTCATGCGATGCTAAAGTGAAAATCAGGTGCTGTTTGAGGGCTAGGCAGCAAAAAAAGTGTTCCGAAGAGTCCACTTTGATAAGGGAGTGAACGGTTGAGCTTGTAGGGGAGAGCACTCATGGCGCCTGTCTGCAGTACGTTGATCTAGGAAAGGGTGGAACAAGAGGTTGACCCGGACTGATGGATTGGTCAAGGATGCAGCAGAGCCCCCTATGTTTAAACCGTCTCCGATCCCCTCTCCATATTTTTTCTTCATCGCGTTCTTCTGTGCACTAGGGTGGAGTATTTTGATAGTGGCTGCGAAGGAGGGCAACTCGTTAAGGACAATAGAGTTTAATAGGAGTATTACATGGAGGAGCATCACAATTACTATTGTCGACACCAGTTTGTTTTTCACCATTGACGGGATTGGAGCCCCTCCTTATTCAAGTGTGGGCAAAAGTGGAGATATGCTGGTGAGAAAAAAAAAATAGGGCAATCCCTACTCAATGAATGAATAATGGGCGTATACCCATTGAGGAATGTGGCTCATCGATTATGCAAATGTAATGAACTCGCAAAAAAAGCCTTTGATGCAATGTGCTGACGTTGGATGCCGAAGGTTCTGAGCCATTCGGAGAAAGATAGCAGCAAAGGGATTGTTCTTGAGACATGCATTTTACTTGAGCCATGCTTTAAAAGGGATGCTTAAGTATGCGCAGCTGGAACCCAGCGCTTACAGGCGGGGTTCAGGGAGTGACGGGTGACTTTAAACGGGTCTGGCCCTCCTGGACCCTTGCGTGAGTCAGTAGGGATTGGGAAACAGTTGCATCTCCTTGAAGAGATGCGGGCAGGCGTTTGAATGATTCTCTGCGTCTATGTTTGATACAACTCCATGATTGTCGGCATAACGTCTTTTGTTTTGCATCATTGATGATTGTATTTTGATTGTCATGGTAGAACGGGAATATATCAATGGCCAATTGACTTTGAAACCTAGAAAAGTGAGACTAGTCGAAAATTGCAAGTTTCAAACTAAAACAGCAAATGCTACAACTATATCTTTCCGAGCTTATTTCTGAAAAGATTTGACGTGAAAACGTCTCTAAGCTGGTCGACAGTACAGTCTCCAGCGTGGTCGCTGACGTAAGTGTTGGAAATGCAGTGAGTGTACACGATAAACACGTTACAAACAATTGTCAACACCCGACGCAGGAGATTCGAAGATGTGGAGAGCATGGACAAACCCCTGGGAAGCTTTCATATTACTTCAGTTGCAGCTCAGAGATCATGTTCACTCTTCATATTCACTCGCAGGTGTGATTTACGTCACCCTGCAAGCATACATTGGCACATGAACCACCTTCACGGGCTCAAAGTATGAGGGGGATCACACCTTGCAAGCAAAAGCTTGTGTGCAATTCTCAGCTCTCCCTTGCCTAGGGCCCTCTGAGCCTGCTACTTGTCGCACTACTTAAATGGTTGCAAAAAAAGTAGTAACCACTTGCATAAGCCGCATCAGTTGCCTCTACCGACCACCACAAGCAGAATGTAGCGGTAACAGCAGTTTCAGAAGTGACTGTCGGAGTCAAGTGACTCTTAGTTTCTGCTTATAAAAAATTTTATTTTTTAAAATCCTCCATGTTCTGTGAATTTGGGCCCCTTCTGGTGCATCACGTGCGATAACTACCACCACTACTACTACCGTAGTGGTCGCACTAGCATATCTCAAACCATACCACTTTCTTCATGAGACTTTTAGCTGTGAGCGATCTCCAGGGCAATTGGGCCGCTCTCGACCATATTGTTGCTCAAAACCCAAACGTCGATGCCATAGTGCACACGGGAAATCTTGGGTTTTGGGACCTGAGCACCGTGGAATCAGCATCTGACGTCAACTACTTAAAGCAGATTGTCGCATTTCTGGAGGTTTTGCTCAAGGAGGTTGTTGCTGAACTCAATGATTTGCTGACCATCAATAGTGCTCAGGATTTGGGCACAACAAACTCGGTGTTGGCGGTGTTCAAGCTGAAACTCTTGCTGGAGACACCTATGGAGCACCTACAGCAGTATATGTCGGGACAGAGGAAGTTGCCATGTCCCCTTTACACGACCATTGGCCTGTTGGATGACCCGTACATCGTGGAACGATTTGTCAAGGGTGAATGGCGTATTCCCCACTTGCACATCCTCGACCACACCCATAGCTACTTGCTTGAGCCTGAAAATTCAAACGCTCCGCCAATAAGACTTTACGGCATTGGGGGAAACTTGAACGTGCACAGTTTGTTTGATAGTGGGAAGCTCGGACTTGACTCTGTGGCAGGAAAAGTAGGTGATTTATGGATTACGTTAGCTCAGGTGGCTCAGCTATATGTTCACATGAAGCTGCGGCGAGAGAGTGCCATCAATGTCTTTGTGTCCCACTCTCCGGTGATGAAAAATCCGCTTATCGAGCACTTGGCGATCGTGACGGGCGCAGATTACACAATTTCCCAGGGGCTCCATTTCAGGTACCCCGTCTCAGGCAATGGAATGAGCTTTGTAGAGAGTATGGGTGGCCTGGCTGGCTACATTGAAAATTATCGGCTGAAATTCTCGAGACTACGGATGATCTTGGGCGAGTTGTGGGTGATCATTAAGGAAGATGTGGCCAGAGTGTTGGATATGGCTGAGAACGCAGAGCTCAAAAGACTTATAGAGCTTGGGCTTTCTGTGTTCGATAAGATTCCCATAACCATCAATGATACCACAGAAAAAATCATTAGACTCACATTGTACGACGACGATGAAGATGAAGAAGATATTGATACGAGCAAGCAGACGCTCAAAAAGATCAACGACATGTACTTTGCTGCATACTACAACTTGTGGCATTTCAATCTCTGTGACTATATGATACGAGAGGAGGAGGACGACGAAGAGGAGGAGTACAACGTGATGATCTTCAGGCTTAAAAAGAACGGGAACTTGGCATTAGAGCAGTGCCGGTCTCTGGGATTCAATTTCAGTGACAATAAAAAGAACGAGTTGCCTGAAGAGGAGGCTCTTGATAGCTATGAAGAGTGCGATCCGGCGGAGGAGGCGCTTCGACGGACCAAGGATTTACTAAATAGTACCTCTTTCAATGGGAACCGCAACCAGGGCCAAAGCAGCCTTCGAGGAGGTCTTCGAGGCGGGTTCCAGCCCCGATCCCGTGCAAGGTGAGGCCGAGACAGCGGCACAACTTGAGACAAAATACAGCTATCAGGCTATGAAAATGTAATTCGTCTCAATCAACTTTATAGAGCTTTCAGATACTCGTGCCTGGGATAACCGGGCCCCTCTCCGTATTATTTCAAGATCCTCTACACTTGGCTTTCTTGATCTTATATTAATGTACATGCTGTTCAATGCTGATTTCAAACGGTTCCCTAATTTGTCTAGTGGTGGCCCTCGATGAAGTCGTTCTTGACTCTGTATGCGATCCAGAACCACATTGTGGCGCCAAGGAGCTTAGCGCCCCAGTACTGTTCAGGCTTGACGTGGGGTTTGGCCGCAGCGGCGTGGCGAACGAACTTGGCGATGTTGTGGGCAGCCATTTGTTGGAAGCTTTTGATGGTGGTGTTAATTTATTTCACTGCGATATGGTTGGTGGAGGGCACGTGCTTGTGTGCAGGATACCTTCTTCAAGGTGTAGCAAGCACCTCTGTGAAATATATCATGCAGCATAGTGAAAAACAGAGTTCTGTTGAGCTCAGATATTTGACTCTATCGTTTACTTCTTCCAAGATATGATTCTGAAACTCATGGAGAGATGTTTACGAAATGCGTATATGCAGTCCAATAATTACTACGAAGAAACACATCTTGGTAGCAGTTTCAAGGCAGCGACCCAGTATATGAATATCAAAAGACCCGCTGGAGGCTTCGTTTGGAGCCTGTGTAGCCGCTATCGACTGGAAGACCCCAGCATGCAAAGCGTAAGGAGCTTTCTTGAGATGGTGTAGGTGAAGAAAAAAGCGTAGAAGACAAAAAGGAAGAAACAAAGAAAGCGCAACCATGTCATGTGTCAAAAGATTTTGAAGCAGCGACTTCTTCTCAAAAACTTCTTCTTAAAAGGTCTCAACGTCGTCAAAGTCAACCAGGCCTCCAACATCCTCGGTAGACCCCAAAAACTGTCCAATCACGGCCCTCAACGCAATGTAGCTGTAGCTGTTGCAATGGCAACATGCGCTGGCGAAGCTAACAATTGGCGATCCTAGCATGTTCACCCCAATACTGTGCTTGACACCGGCACACGCTTGTGTCAGGCACTTATACCCAGTTCAGACGGAATGATAACAGATTTTCCGATCAGCAAGGCGCGAAGCTTCGCTTGTGGATCTGCAAGCACGAGTCTCTGAGAGAGCCAAGAGAGCCCGATGGTGATAGTCGGTTATTGTAGGTGATAGCAGGTGATGATATTTGGTGGAAGCTTGCAAAGCTTGATGGGTTTGATCCCCGGCGCTGTCTCCTACATTAGTCTATTGTAGAAGGTGCTCGTATATTCCAGCCTGGCCCAGCGGCTCCAGCACAATGTCATTGTTGAAGCGCTTTCCGTTGGCATTGTTGGCTGGGAGCACGGCGGTCGAGCAAATGAGGCAGGAAGGCACCTTTTAACGGAAGGACTGGCGGAAAAGCGACAATGGGGATTGGCAGGGGGCGTTCCTTATTGTGGTACCTCACAAGGGCCGACTTTGAAGGTGGATTTGTGGTTGTTTTGTGGTTGATTCTAGTGTTTTTGTGGAGGTTAAGTGATTCTATTGCTCTTGTGGGAAGACTGCTCGGTATCGGTAGAGGCAGAAAGTCACAGGATTCTGTTTGATGAGAGATTCAGCCCAGGCGTTGGTTGCTTGCACCGGTGATTTACAAGGGCCCACGAATTCTCATAATTGTGACTCTGATGATCTCCTCAAAGGCGTGCAATAATACTATTTCAGGACACCAACTACCAAGTTCTCAAAACAAAAGTTGTGTCTTCAGGTTCCCGTAGCTGGCCCTCGGCTGTGTAAATGCTTGCACAGCTACACATGGAGGCATTCTTCACAAAGAAACTACGGTCCCTGGCAATGGGGCTTTGAATGGAGAGATCTCCTTGACAAATAAGCTTCGATCGGCACCATAATGTCAGGGAACCTTCAGAATCCTTCCTTGACGCTTTGACAAAGTGGCGGTAGTTTTGACAAAGATACCCTCGAGGGAATATTGGAAAGAGAAGAAAATAGAAGAAAAAAAAATAAAAAAAAATAAAAAAAACAAAGAAAAAAAAGATAGACTTATAGATGATTCTAAAGAAGATGGAGCGTTCTTCTTTTGAGACCACCACCATCTACGCAAGCACCACAAAGGGCCCTCACCAAACATATTAGCTCAAAATAGCTCCATGGTCTACCTTCCACGCCTAACTATGACACTTCACTAGCAGCTACCGACTTGGCTGACTTCCATGCGCCCACTTGTCATCTACAATGCCCAGATGTTCAGAAGTCAGCTTGTCTTCCCCATCGCGAAGGAATGTCAATGACTGAAAGCCTCAATCACCGGGATCTTCTGAAACATTATTCCTTTTTTTCACCCCCCTGCTTCAGCGGGAGCTGCGAGTCGGGCTAAGAAATCACACCTACACTCATCTCCCTTGAGACTGTGCATTGACGAAAGTGACTGGGTGACTTTCTCCATCCCTGCTTTCGTTCCTCTGCGCAAGACTCCAATTCGCCCGCCTGTGCCGAGAAACTTTGCCCAAAGAAGCATTGTACTTGGGCGACAAGGCTTTAGGGTGAAGTGTCCCGCCCGAGAAGAAAAGAGACGTAATATTCATCGTGCAAGAATAAGAAGGTGGGACCGCCCACATTGCTCGGGGTTGCTATTCTTAGCCAGGTGAAATAGCGGGCCGCCGGCGGCTTGGGCGGGCAACTTTTGGGTGTCACGCGGAGGAATGAAAGAAGGCGGAATTTCGCCGGCAGCTATACGAATGTGATTGGAATGAGTTTAGGTGGGATAAGTATGGGAGGTGGAGAGAAGAAGCCTGAGTGTGCAACCTTCTTGTCTCAAGTCTAAAACGTCACTTCATTGTTCTCGGCTTGACAACAATACCACCAGCCTGCACACGGTGCCCGTACGACCTCGAGAGCCCCACGCGTCCACGCGCGGACGGCATGGAGGCCGCACCCTGCTGCACGGCGACGCATGAACCCCCCCAGCGCCCTGAGACCACCTGCGGCATTTCAAGCACACCGGCGCACATCCATCTCTAGTGCTTGGCCCGTGTGCAGTAGTGCAGCGTGGTGCATGGGGCGCGGGCTTGCAACCCAGCCAGGCGACGACCCACTCGACTTTTTTATCCACAATCATCGAAACTCGTATACAAGCACTCAAAGAGACGATGAATCAAACATAAAAATCACCTTCTATAAATTACCTGTAATATTTCACAATGCCTTCTGGTGTCTCTCGATCCCCCTAGACTTCGGCACGTACGTAAGCTTATACTCAGATCCCCTTAAAAAATGTCTTTGGCATTCCTGTCGTTTAAAAGCCTCTTCATGGTGTAAGCGAAATCGCTCTCATTTGAAGAAATTTCAACAACCTCTGGCATTTACGATTGAATGATGGAAACTGGTCGAATACCGAAACGAATGAGTCTTTGAAGTTTTCTCAAAAATCCACGTCAAATGAAAGATTGAGTAAACAACATAGAAAATCAAATTGGACCATTTGAAACAACGAAATCGTCAACCAGCAAAAATCCCATCAAAAACTCTCCAACCACACTGTCTTTTCATGGGTTGTAGCGGGCCCAAACAGCGCTCAGAATAATTCGCTTCTTCTCTCTCTTCGCATCTCAAATCTAAAATGGCCAAAGAATTTTTTAAAAATTTTTTGTGTTAGCGGCATTTCAGTTTCGAAAGAAAGTCAGCCGATCAGATTCATCACAAGACCATAAAAACACAAAAAACGCCCTCTGAATGTGCAAAAGGCAGCCTTGTTTGCCCTCTACACTCTGGAAGATCGCCCACCACAATACTCCCATGACCAATTCACTAACATCCACAAACAATTTCGAGCTCCATATTTCATTGTGAGATTCATCCCCTCCAGGCTTTGTGGTACTCCAACAAGCATTCCATAATCATTCCAGAAGCATTCTCAAGCTCTTCTACAATCATTCCACAATCATTCCACAATCATTCCACGAGTATCTCCAATAATTCCACAAGCATTTCACAATCTCCCGTATTCGTTCCGCCCTCGTTTCCGCCGTCGATCCCTATGTTACTCGAGTACATTGTTTTTCAAGTCGTGGTTGTGTTACAAGACGCCTTCATACTGGCCAGCCGGCCGAGTCACTTTAGTATTTGACATTTGGTTGCATTTGGTGCTTGAAATTTGAGATGTGCTCTAGGTTAGCGATTCTAAACCATCAGCAGTGAGCTAAAGTCGTGGGATTTCCTTACTCGTTTGGGGAAAAAGGTGCTGGCGGTCCCGTGCCTACGTAGATGCTATTCAATGATTTGCTTGGGATTGTTTTGGAGGGTGACAATCGAACATGCCTCATTCAGGAAACTCCACCCGCCTCACAATATGGGGATTTTCATGGAACCGCCATTTTCAGTGCTAGCCGAATTTTTGACTTGTCAACCTTTCAATTAACGGGCAACGAAGGGTGGGTCTGAGCTTGCTTGACCGTCGGCCTCCCCCCACAGGTGGCTCTAGGAAAAGTGTCTAATATCAAGGGAATTGGGAGGAACAAGCTTGTAATATTTTCCAGGGCGTGGATTCGGCAACAAGGTTAATTGAATGGTCATGTGAACGTGAAATTCTGCGATTGTGGTGAAGATTACAAAGATTAAAATTCGAATCCAAGCTCTAGATAGATGAAATACTCAATGTCTGCCTGAGGACTTCCTAAGATAAGATCCTCACATGTCTTCAAACACATAATTCAGAGGAGCTTAAATAATGCAAACAAACCGACTCTAACTCCTACAGACGTTTTCCTCCGCTCGTATGGGATTCATTATCTATAAATATGAAGCAAGAGTGCTGGGTCCAACGAGTGCAGTTGCAGCCAGCGGCAGATGCCACAAATCAAGACACTTTGCGTTGCGCAACCAGACAGTGGCCAGTCCTCGGATGAAACCCCGTCAGGACCCGAAAGTCTCTTGGAAATAAGGTGGGGGCAAGGGCAAACCCTTATGGGACCCCCCAGCATATTGTACAAAGTTTTGTAGGCAAAACTAATTTTGTTGGCAAGAAACGTAAGCATTAGCGTAGCTACAGCGCCAGCTATACCTTCAGCTAGCGCCAGCTAGCGCCGTTGCTGGTGGCGCTATCGCAATCGTTTCTGTTCTTCCTTTTCAAATGCAACCGGTAGTGGCGCTTCATGTTCAGCTTCACGTTGAACATGCGCCCACACCCTTCCCACTCACACTTGAACATCTTGACGCCCGTGTGAATGTAGTAATGGATCTGGAGCGACAGTGGTCGCTTGAACACCTTGTGGCACACGGGGCACCGGTTTTCCGGCGCCGCTGCCGCCTAGCGGCTCGCTGGCGTGTGGGTACCCGCTAAAGAGGCACTCTGGCGATAGTAGCCCTGCGTTGGGGGTCCTCCACCACCCTGGCCCAGCTGCACCACCTGCTGCGGCATCGGCTGGTAACTCATAGTGCTGCTCCCGTGTGGAGGCATCCCGCCCACCAGGAGCGGGTTCAGAATGTCTGCGTACAGATGGCCGTGGCCAAACGACGACGCAGACAGCCCCAGGCTGGGGCCCATAGACATGGGCGCTAGCGACGAACCTGTAGATGGGTATACTGAGGGAGGACCAGAAATTGAAGACAGCACCATGGGCTGCAGCAGCAGATGGTAGTAGTCGTACGGTCTGTAGGGCGGATGGTGGGACGGCAGGGGCTCATACATGGATTCTGGGGCGTAGTGAGGAAAAGGTGGGCCGGAAAACACTGGGAATCCCTGGCCGCCACCTTGGCCACCTTGGCCTCCCAGGCCACTCAGGCCACTCAGGCCACTCTGGTACACTGGGTTCAGCATCAGCGGGTTCAGCACCTGCGGCGTCAGGAGGTTCTGGTGGGCGCTGGGATGGACCCCAGTGGGAGGACCCTGGGGACTGGAACTAGCACCAGGCTGGCCAATACTCGGTAGGTTTGGGTTGGGCAAGCTGGTGCTGAGCCCAGGCTGGGCATGCTGAAGGGTTCGAAGGTCGGGCCCTGTTGTAGGCCCGAAGGCACACTGGAGCTCTGTCCAGGTTGTAGGCTGGAAGGCACACTGGAGCTCTGTTCTTGTTGAAAGCTGGAACTTCCGCTGGAGCCCTGTCCTTGTTGAAGACTGGGATTTAGACTACTCTCTGTGCAAGGTGGAATGCAAGCTGCTCTGAGTCTGAGGCATTGGTTGAGTGAACGTGGGCTGGCTTTGACTCTGGCTATAGGATTGGCCGTGGGAGTGGCCCTGAGGGTGGCCCTGAGGGTATTTGGGGGAGTGCAACGGGTGGCCTTGCATCTCTTCTACGGGCTCGTACTCGAGAAACGGTGTAGCTTTGCCAACGGCGGCGGAGGAGTCGCCCTGGGCGCCCAGGCCGGGATTGGGGGCATACGTTTGCTGGAGCAGTATAGTGGAGGAGCTAGAATGGAGCTTCTTGGAGGTTAACTATGGAGGAGGAGGATGTGGAGAAACCCACAAGTGGCATTCCACGAGAATGGGAGAAGCGCTTGGGAGGAACGGGTGGAGGGCCCACGGTGGGAACAAGGAGAGACGAGGAGGAATGGTTGGGGAGCTATTTGTGGAGGCGACGAGCCTGGGGATAAAAGATGGAAAACGGATGGTTGATATTGGAATGCAGCGCTAACTAAGTGTATTTAAGGTGGGCAGCTAGGGAAGCACTGGCAATCAGTAGGTTTGGCAGCCCTGGCGCTGCAGCAGGTGCAGCTGCGTCGAGCAGCTGACGCATGCGGAACAGGAGGACGGGAGGCTTGCGCCGCATGCATCATGCGGCCCGATGGGGCACATGCAGGTGGGTTGCGCGCTGCGCCCTGCGCGTTCGCGCAGAAGCACCTGGCGATCGCCGGCTGTGCAGGATCACGTCTCGATCCCACCCACCCACCTCATTTCCTCCATTCCCCATGTCCACAAAACTTCCCCGTAGCCTCCGTTTCAGACCTTCCTCGTAATCTTTGCCACTCTAGCTTATCAAATTCTCCCTCCCTCCACTCTCAGTTGCTACGCCTCACGTGGTAACCTCACCGCCAGCGGGCTGCTGGCGCGGGCTCGCAACTGCGTCACCCAGAACCACGCACAGGTGAAAACAAAACCCACTTTGCCGAACCGTATTATTTGCATCTCTTCGCATTGACCCTTTTCGAGCACAGAAGAAATACGCCACACAAAGCGTATCAAAATCCATCACCCAGTCTGCAAATTGGGCTCCCAGAATTTTCTAATAATTCTTTTATAATCCTCGGTTCTTCGGTACTACCGATTTCGTGCATCTGTGACTGCCCAAAGAAGATTAACGTCCTCGGCCTCTTCCTGGATTCACCGAGAGCGCTGCGCTTGATCCTGCTGCACAGCGGCGGACCCTGACAGAACAAGTTTAAGTAAAGGGTGGTTTTAAATTTGGTCCTGGTTGAAGTCGTGAATTTTGGTGATGATGGGAGAGTTTTGGGCCATTTTGGAGCATCTTGGGTGTTTGTGGGCGTTGTAGCTGCAAGTGGAAGCTGAAGGTCCAGGAACAAGATTTTTTTTGAGGGAAATAGAAACATGTGAGCAGAGTAGTGGTCATGAATGGAAGAAAGAAAGGTGGATCGTTGAAGCTTCCAGATGGCAGAGATCCAACGGCCATTTTGCAGCCATTTTGCAGCCATTCAGCTACCTAATTGTGCAACTTCCGCATCAGAATATCTGAGTCAATGACTTGATAGAGTTAATGACTCGAATTGATGATTTGAGCGGCAAGTGGGAAGCCAGTGGGTTGGATTGTTCTTCGTTAGAGACCTTAAAACTCCTCCCGGATGGCACCTCTGCCTCGAGTTGAAGTGGCGCTTCGTTCTGACGCTGTGGTGCTGAGCTCTTGCTCACACATCACTCACAACCACCCAAGCAGGCAGCGGTGCAGCCTGGCCCCTGGCAACGGTCTTTTCACAGGGAGGGGACATAAGTCGGATAATTGATCTTTTGGCCAGGAAGTGAAAGTATGGTGATCTATGTCTGAGTCTCTATTGACTCTTACTCAGAGGGTTCAAAAGTAGATCAACGAGATTTTGAGTGTACTTGTTGGTAGACTTAGGCAAGAGGGCCCAATAGCTACGATTTGGGTGTTTATGCGGTGAGCATACGCATGGGCAGCGAAGCTTGTGAGATTCCTAGTGGTTCTGTTGGTGTCATCAAAAGCACCAGGCATTTTGGGTGTGTGGTGGTGGATTTAAATCAGCTTGTTTAATTCGTTGATTCAAAACTTTTTTTCAAAAAAATGAAATTCTCTTTCCTCTTACTTTATGTGACTGTTCAAAGTATCTGTTTCAATCTGCCATTTGTGTACTGGGACACCGGGTCTCTCACTGTGGCCTGTGAAGCTATTTTAGTGGGAGCTCCACGGTGCAATTTCCACCGTGGGCGGTGGCCTCGATAAACACTTTTCAAACAAATTCAATTGACCATAGGTCCATCGACCAATTGTTGGAATGAAGTGCGTGATCTCTGGCTGCCACTTGTTGTCCATAAACAAACTACGATGCCGGCACAACACAAAATCTCCCAACGCACAACAAACAAGGTTTTCTGCCTACAAATGAAATTAGAGTTTACTTTTCCCTTTTCCCTTTTCCGTATCTTGAAACACCAGTCACTGATCGCAACTAAAACCAGGCAGATCACCGTTTGATTGCACAGCGTTGATCGTTGATCCAAGCAAATCGAAGGCCGTTGAAACTCATCATCTCGGCCATGAGAACAAGACATCTATAAAACATACCAAATATCCATTTCTGGAACCGTGTAATCATCAACTGCTTTGCTTTGCTCGTACATGAAAACGACTCACCCACAAATCCCAAAACCGTACCAAAACGTACCCAAGGGATCTTTTCAGAATAGATCATTCCAGATCAAGTCCTTCAAAATAGGACCCACTCAAGGGCCACTCGTTTAATCCTGGTAACGCAACCAACCGATTATTGCACAATACCAAAGCGATGGCTCCATCTCGGAGTTCTCCGAGTATGGCCACCAACTCCAACCAGGCCACCTGAAAAAGCAATGGCCCCCCATAACAGCACAAAATCTCAACATACACATTTACGTGGGCTCGATTCAAAAAGTGTAGAAAATCATCTGGAAAATCACAAACTCTCCTTGCCCCTCTCAAACTCTTTCTCTGCTTCCTTCCATGCCACTTGCAGGTGAGGCGACCCACGCTCACTTGCTGACAATTTCAATTCCTCCTGGGGGGCAACCACAGGGCCCTCTTTGCAACCACCTCAAGCACTCACCCTTGCTTTTAGTGCTTCCACCGCTACCCTCTTTTCTTTTGTGGACGGTTCCCTTTCCAGAAGCATTCCTCGCTAACGGCCGGCATGAAGCCTCCCAGGGTGTTCTTTACGAGGTTTCCAGAAGGCCGCTGGTGGGTTCGTGCAGCGAAAAGGGCCCAGGAGAAATTTCCTCTGCATGCGCAGAAGTTCAGCCCACCACCCTCCTTTAGGGATGCTGTCCCAAAGCGGGAACGCGAGCAGGCAAGGAGGCAAGGAGGCATGGAGGCCCGAGGCGCAAGGTATTGTTTTCGGCACTCTGCAGTGGCCATGTGAATCGGGAGCTTTTATTATGGAGCGGTGGAGCCTCCGGCGCTAGGCACGCTAATAATATCGCACACGCCTTGCGAGCTCACAGGACGTCGAGGGTCTCGAGGGTCCTTGGGGGCGGCCTCACCTGTGGACTGTGTGCAGGTCGGGCGTAGGATTTTCTCTTGCGAGTCCTTTTGTCGAAGACACTGTTGTCAGCAGAAGAAATGAAAGCACCACTTTCCTGCGAGTTGGCAGTGGCCAGGTCGTTTTCTTTTTGTCGGTTTCGGAGGCAGATTTTTTTCCCCAGGGCAGGCGCATGCGGCCCGGCTTCGTTCCCGTTCCCGTTACATCACTGCACTTCCACCGCCAAATAATATTCGCAACCGTGCCAGTCGTGCCCACCGTGCCATTTGAGACTTATCCTCGGCGCTCGTGCGTGTTCCACCCTTCTTCCAACGGCGTCCTGAAACCTTGTCGGGATTTGTGCAGCAGCAAAAAAGAACAGCAAACTTGTGCCTGTGCTGTGGAGATTCAGCAATTAGCGTGTGCAAATTGCAAATCGGGCCCGGTCAGCCTTTTTGCTCCCACACCTGGCGCAGGCGCATTGTTGCGTACGCACCAGTCAAGATTTGCAAAACAGTGTTGTTGGATCGGCACCCCATCCTTTGGGCGCTTCGGCTGGGAAAATAACGCAAGGCATGGATTGTTATTTCCCCCTGGGAGTCTCCACGTCTGGGTCTTGTGAAAGCTCTGGATTGTGATTTTGCCGAGTGGGGTGGACGTATAGAAGCGTACAAGGAGAAGCGTGCAAGGCCAACTCGTTTAAGGGATCTTGAAATTTCATAATTAGTCAGCACTTTTATAATGTCGAGAGTCGTCGTTTCAAAATCTTCAGGGGATGAAACTTGTGCTGAAAGCATATTTTAGAAGGGACGATCTCGTTAAGGCACTGGCGATGATCAGGGATCGCCTGGAAGCTGTCTGGCTGTCTGGAAGCTAGCAAGAGGTGCCAGGGCGTGAGCAGACTTTTGATTGGCCCACCCTGGCCACGGCTGCGGTGAATTGGACGGTTTCAAAAAAAAATTGGGTGTCACAGTTTCAGAACTTAGTGTTATCGCTTCAAAGTTGGACTCATATGCTTGTTAACGTTGTACTTGCTTGACGGTGACGCTGGGCTGATCTGGCTAACGCTGGCGAACACGTAGAATCTTGGGACAGGATCGCCTGTTTGTCTAGCAGTAGACATCAAGGTGAAATTGGGTCGATCACTGCACACTCTGTTGATCGATGTGTGAAATATTATGGAGTACTTCGTGGAGCTGCGAAAATACTCCAGACGTTGCAGCAGACCTCACCAGCGGCTGCAACAATTCACAAGATCCGACCATAGTTGCTGAAAAACAGCTATTATGTTTCTCTGCTTCAAATCCAGCACCCTTTCAATTGAAGCAATATTTCTGCTCGCTGTCACCTGCCATATAGGTATGATCATTTTTTATAGACGGCCGCGGCACGGGCCTGTGGCCAGGTCACTGACACCCGCCAATACGTGCTGTCACTCACACTCCATCGTCCAATCACGTTGCCGGCGCTGTTTACTCGTTGCTGGTGCTTTCACAAGAGCCTCGCTAATACGACGTAACAGTGCATTGACGTCCATTATGGTGCGCCAGTGAACGGCTGTGTGCAGTACGCGTCCAGCACACTGTTGATTTGAGCCAGCACCAAGTCGCCTTTTTGCAGCCATTAATTCCCGCCTCGCTTGACCTTCTTACTACTCTCCCCTGCGCTCTTCCGCCCGTCATCAGGTGTGGGAAGCCAGCCATTTCCCGATTTCGGCGTTGGCGCCAGCGCAACCCAGCTCTCGCTTGCCCCATCGGGCCTGATCTGATCTTGCCCCAAGGTCTATAAAGGGGCAATGGATTCTTGCCATTTCTTGTTTCGCTAAACACCTCAAATTCATCAAAAATCATCATGCAATTTAAACTCTCTGTGTTGGCCCTCATCTCGTCTGCTCTTGCCGCCTACGTTCCTTCGGAGCCATGGACTGACTTGACCCCCGAGGGATCGATTGCCAGTGCTACTACTGACTACACCGCCAAGTTTGGTATTCAGATCGTTACGCTCACGAGCTCTGCTGCCGCTGAGGAGACAAAGGCCGCTAAGAGAGACGTGATCAACCAGATAGGCGATGGCCAGATCCAGCATCAGCTGGCGTCTTCCACAGCTCAGGTCGTCAACCAGATTGGTGATGGCCAGATTCAACATCAGACTGCCGCTCCTCCACAGCCAACCAGTGCCCAAGTGGTGAACCAGATAGGTGATGGTCAAATTCAACATCAGACTGCTTCTGTGGTCAATCAAATTGGCGATGGTCAAATCCAGCATCAAACAGCCTCTGTGGTCAATCAAATTGGCGATGGCCAGATTCAACACCAGACCGCTACCGCTTCTGTCATCAATCAAATCGGCGACGGCCAAATCCAGCATCAGACTACTGCTGCTGCTGCCAGCCAAATTGGCGACGGCCAGGTCCAGGCCACCGATGCTCCTGCTGCTGAACACAAGGGAGGTGCAGCTCTTCAGGCTTGTATGGCTGATAACAACTTGGCCATGACTTTGGAGAAGTCCATCTTGAGAGACGGAAGCGGCAGAGTGGGTGCTATTGTTGCCAACAGACAATTTCAATTCGACGGACCTCCACCACAGGCCGGCTCCATCTACGCTGCTGGCTGGTCCATTACTCAGGAGGGTCTTTTGGCTCTTGGAAACGGCACCGAGTTCTTCCAGTGCAAGTCGGGTGACTTCTACAACTTGTACGACCAGAACATTGCTGAGCAGTGTGAGCCAGTGCACTTGAGCATTGTTGACTTGATCAAGTGTTAGGGTTTGAATATTGGGTAATTTTTTTTTTATAGTATATAGGTAATGTGGTACGGTTTTCGTGATGGTCTGTGTGTGTAAGTGTTTGTTTGCCGGTGTTCTTGTATATGCATGGTGGCTATTTCATCTTCGGAGAAACCCTTTGGTTTTTCTGGGACTGATTCCAGGACGGCTGCTCATGGTGTATGCCACAGACGTGTTGATGGAGTTCTCTGACCCTAAGATGAATGCCAGATCGTGATCATCAGTTTCGTTATAGTGGAGCGTTACAGAGCTGAACAGAGCAAATGGGTCTGGCTCCAGGCTAGGCTCCTGCGCTTTGGATGCAGACGAAGACCCACTGCTTTCGTCAACGGAGAACACCTCGGGCTTCTTCACGTCTCCCTTCTTGTTTTTCGTGAGCACTGGGATCATGGGAGGTTGCTGGTGTCTGAGCAACGCCCATTGCGTGTTTTTGAAGAAAGCATGGTACTTGATGTCAGAGGCACCAAGCTTTGATCCAAGCCGTTTGGTCTCATCTTTAATAAGAAGCTTCTTGATTAGGTTTTTGCAATTGGAGGAGACCAGTTGTGTATCAAGAAACCTGACATCCTTCTTCAACACGTTGCTGAACGTTGCTTTTCTGTCTCTTCCTTTGAAAGGGGTCGTTCCGTAAAGCATCTCATATATAAAGATACCCAAGGTCCACCAGTCGACAGCACTGGTGTGGCTCTTTCCTCGTATAACTTCAGGAGCAATATACTCCTCTGTGCCCACGAATGAGTTCGTACGGAAGCCATCAATGCATGCTTTCGTGTCGATGGTAGGATTGTTTGAGTGCGAGTGGGATTTGGAGAATTGAATCTCGGGGCCCTTTGTCTTGGCCGACTGTTTTGACAAATCAAAGTCGCTGAGCATGATGTGTCCCAGCTGATGAAGCAAGATGTTCTCGGGCTTCAAGTCTCTATAAATGAAGCCCATTAAATGCAAATATTCTAAGGCGGCGGTTACTTCAGCCGCGTAAAACCTCGCGTCATCTTCGCCGATTGTTTTTGATTCTCTGGTCTGTAATGCTCTGAAAAACTCGCCGCCCATGCAATATTCCATACATAAGTACAAGGAGTCTTCTGACTGAAACGAGTGGTATAATGTGACAACGAATGGATGGTTGCTGGTGGCCAAAATTTCCTGCTCAGCCAACGCTCGTTTGATTTTGTTTCTCTGAATCATTTCCTTTTTGTTGAGAACCTTCATGGCGTAAAGTCTCAGTGTGGCTTTCTCTTTCACCAAATACACTTTGCCCACATCTCCTTTACCTAAAAGCTTTACTTTCTCAAAGCACTCCGGTCCTACTTGAGCTGACATAATTCTTGTAGCCAGGTGAGAGTACATTCTTCCTTGAGTGTAAGTCCTCGGCCTGGTTTTCACGTCCGTAAGCTCGCCAATATGATCCCTCACGTCAAATTCTTTCTTGGGTTCTAACATAGGGCTCTTGGTGGTGTCATTCAAGAGACGATGCACCAAAGGCGCGGAAGCTACTCTTCGAAGTGTTCTTTGAAATGATCCGGATCCAGCAGCCGGTGAAGGCGGAGCGCCCAACGCGGCTTCTGGCGAAAGAGTCGACCTTCCTGTTTCAGTCTCTGCCGCCTGAGCTTCCTGAATCTCCAGAAGCTCCTTCTCCATCTCATGCGACGCCAGCGTCTGGCTCAGATGCGAGTGCGACTTGTTGACTGAGAATACGGAGTCGTTGTGCCTTAATGACACCGCCAAGTTGTTCTGAGCAAGGGCCTGCTCTCCCGTTTGTTTGGTCATGTGGGGAGGTAACCCCTGGTGTGTGAAATAGAGACTCGACAGCACCATTGGGCTCTCCTGGTCATCGCTTTTCGTAGCTGTGTGTGTTGATGTCTGTAAAGTTGGCTGTGGAGCAGCTGAGACCGAGCGTTTTCTGCCCAAGTTAAATTTCCAAACGCGTTGTCCTCCTTCGGCTTTGTCGAAGGCTCTTCCTTTGGCTTTTTGTTGCTAATAGTCACTTCCAGCGTATCTATATTATCGTTGCTTCCAGCCTTACCGACTTCATTCTCGTCTTTACCAGCTTCGCTTTCCAGTGGTGCTGGCAGCCCAAACTTAAACAAGCTCTTGAGCTTCACCATTCCCCCAGGATTCGCTTGCCGCCTGTCTTCAAACAGACTGTCGACTTCACTGTTGTCAGAAGCATGATCTTTGAACAAAATCTCAGAACCGATATGGATCTCGGCCTGCGGTTCTTTTTCCCGGAGCCGGAGTGCCGATGTTGCTGTTACTGCCGTTGGAGCTTCCTGTCCCGCTTGACGAGCCTGGAAAACTGCCATCGGCAATGAACGCAGGCGGCTTCCAGATCAGGTCGTCTTCGTCCTGAAAGCTTTGTGTCTTTGGCGTGTGAAAGATCGACACCATGAAAAAGATAAGAAAATGTGGAAAGGAAAGTACAGTGTGTCAGATGATCGGAATGGCGCACTGCCCGCAGGAGTTTTCTGAAGATAGTAGATCTAGTCGTTTTGGATTTCGACTGTGAATGGTTCTGCTAAATGATGGTCCTTGGATGCTTTCTTCTGGTAAAATGTAAGCGACCTTTGTGGGTCCCTTGTGGCTGTCTTCCTGTGTGCAGTACGTGGGGTCCGAACCGACTAACTTTGTACCTAGAATAATCCAATTTCGGGCTTGTTCAAAGGAAAGATAAACCGTTTTCCAGGACCTTGAGGATACTCTATTGTGGGCTCTCAAATGTCCATGACTTGTTCGTGAGGTGATGAAAGTGGCCCGCCCTGGTTTTGCCCTGGTTTCCATTTTAAATCGTACTGCATACAGCCCAGTGGACTTGGAGAAACACTCTGCCCCTATACAAAGAAGAAATATGACCCCTTTCCGGTGTACGGGTCTATGATGAGATTTCTTTGGAACCCTACAGATAACTCGCTCAAGATAGCCGTGGATCCCTTTGATGTAAAAAACTCATTCGCTAGTGGTATGTTTCACTGGTATCAGGTGCCGCTACGAATCGTTCCTGCACACAGTATGTCAGGGCACTACACTACATGATCCTATTCTTTTGTGTCAGAAGCTGCCTCTTATGAGGCGGCATAGTGATGAACAAAGAGCTTGCATTGATAATAGAGATTCCAGGCCGCCATCGGCTTCGCTGGGGGAAAACGGCAATACATTTGGGCGTAGATGTGCTCGGATATAT
The DNA here is from genome assembly GCF_003013715.1 of Candidozyma auris. NCBI lineage: Eukaryota > Fungi > Ascomycota > Pichiomycetes > Serinales > Metschnikowiaceae > Candidozyma > Candidozyma auris. Next base: position 227,688 of record NC_072816.1, read on the forward strand.
GCAGGACGTTGGATGGAAATAGTTTGCAGCCATTCTTCAGAGTGTTCTATCCGCTGATACGATCAAATGAAACAATACCTACAAGCTCAAAGACAGCTATTCTTGTAGCAAGTCAAGCCTCATACAGTTCTAGAGCAAAATCTCACATTCACCTCAGGCATTGATGTGGCCCTATTTTTGGAAGGAAAGTTGATATCCATGTTAATATACTTTTTTTGCGGATTGGCAAATTCAATTTTTGGAAGTGAAGATCGATAAGCTCTTGGAATCTATGACTAGCTACTCGATATATGATCCTTTACATTTTTGTGAAATCACCGCCTTGTGTTTTGATTCTATGAATGGATCGGACTTTCGCTGCTTTTTCGCAGCCAACCACTAAATGTACAAACAGTGGCTCAGGAACGAACATTCGTAGATATGAGAATTTCGAAAAGACTGAATAAAAGTCTCCTTGACTTTCCTCGATTTTTACTTTCCTTCAGGCACATTAAATACATCCATTAATCTTTACTCAAAACTATGTTCGAGAGTTCCATCGCACTAAGATCAAGCAATCAAATACATCTCGTCCTCAAGAAACAATTGGTATGGGTTTCATTTCTTGATTTGAAAGAACATAGAGATCTCAGTACTTGTGAAATTTCAGAGACCCGTCTTGCAATTGCAATCTTTGACAGGCTCTCACTGATTTGCAGCCATACCGAATTTGCAGTTGTTCCCAAACACAATTTTGAACTGAGAGCCCCAATACAAGCCCATAACAAATGATTTATCCGTGAAAAGTCAACTTCTTCACCTAGGAAAATGTGTCCTTTAACTTTCGGCAAAATTACTTCCTCCCACATCTTCCCCTCTCGAATCTGCCCAGTACACACAAGTATCCCCCATAAAAACACCCCAAAGCCCATGGATCAAAGTATTCAAAGAATTGAATCTCTACGTTGGGCCTTAGCTCTGTCCAGCAGTCCTCAACCTCTCATCTTCCTTTTCCAAAAGTCAGCTCCACCTCCACACATCACGTGCCGGCATCGCCATTTCTACTACTACTAACATCAAACCTGCAAACTACAACACACGCTGGGGATGCAATGGAGCCTTCGAGAGCAAGATGTGCCTACAGAGGAGGCCCTAGCCTCAAATCCATACGATGAGACCAGATGGCTTGAGTACGCTGAACAGGCGCCAGACAATGATTTCAAGGAAGCCATCCTCAGCAGAGCTACAGCTACGCTTCCAGCATCTACGCTTTTGTGGAACGCCTACTTTGAAGCTGTCTTTGGAGATCGAAGCAAACTCTTGAACGCATACAGAAAAGCGCTTCGGGTGCTACATTCAAACCCTAGTATATGGATTAAGTACCTCAGGCTTCTTGTAGAAGAAGGGCTGAGTGAGATCAAGCTAGTCTTCGATGCTGCCTTGTTCAATGTCTCAAAAGACTACCACGGGGACATCTGGAAGTTGTATTTGAAGTACGCTTCCCGAGAGGCACCCCAAACCGCAGCAAGAATATACATCCAGTTTATGCATGTGAGCATCGAGTTGGGCACTGATTTTGAGATCAATGCATATGATATGATTGATACCGTTCTTGAAAGTGGGGATGCCACTCTTGTAAGGCAATTATGGAATAATATATGGCACAAGAGGATTCCTTCATCTGAGCTCCGAGAACCCTCGCAGAATATTGTTTGAATAAGTGTGTGCATCAATTAGGCGACGAGCAACTCTTCAACGATATATGTGATGATTTGAGTCTTCGATACGACGACTTACAAAGCGAGATATTCACAAAGAAGGCGGACTTTTATGCTTCCACGGACATCCATAGAGCTAGACACTTCTACAGCCAAGCTATCTCGCATGCAAAACCGTAAGCCAGGTGACAAAGGCATTCGATGCATACGTGAATTTTGAAGATTCCAATTTCGATACTATGGGCGAATACGAACTCGAAAATCGCCTCGATATCTTCGAAGACCTTCTCAGAAAGCGGCCTTTTCTCATCAATGACGTGAGACTCAAAAGCAGTCCAAACAACGTCGATCTCTGGCTCGAACGTGCATCAATATACGACAATGACCACGGTGGCAGAATCAAAGCTCTAGTGGACGCTCTCATGAATATCAATCCGCTACATGCAACGGGACAAAAGAGCTTGGTGAGTATATGGGAGGAATACGCAAAGATATATCTAGACCTGGGTGACGTGAACACTGCGATTTTGATTTATTCCAAAGCGGCCAAATCTCAGTTCAAAGATGCCCTGGAACTTGCGTCTGTCCATATCATGTGGACAGAAGCGCTCTTAAATGTTTCTGACGAGGCAGCTCTTGAACACATCGAGGATGTCTTATACAATCATATACCTCCCAACTTCAAGCAGGTGAAGTTTCACATCTCCTCTATGCCTGTCCAAGCAAGAGTGTTCAAATCTGTCGATTTATGGAAATTTTATATCGACCTACTAAAAGCTGTCTTGGATGAGAAGAATCTCGAGGTGATAAACAACAAAATGCACACGGCGTATCAGAAAATGATGCATCTAGAAGTGATTACTCTACGACTTATCTTTGATTATGCTTCATTTTTGAAGCAGCAAAACATGCTAGACCGTGCATTCTCTTTGTACGAGGAGGCGCTTCGTGCTTTTCAAGCCCCAATGGCCCAATATGAACTTTGGAAAGCATACTTGGAAGATACTATACTACAAAAGCTGGCCAATGAAAACCGAATCCGTGATCTTTTGGAGCAGTGCTTGCTGGGCGTGCCATTGCCGGGCCATCTTGTAAAAAACATATTCGATATGTACATTGACTTCGAAGAAAGGAACCAAATGCCTATAAAAACACTCAAGTTGCTTGAAAGAGCAATTGCTTACCTTGGACAGGCTATCCAAGGTCCTGTTATGGACTACTCAAAACAGGAACTCAACAAGATTGTGGACGACAAATACGTCTTCCAACTTCAGCTTTTGACCAGGATTGCGCAGGTGAAGGACCACCAGCTTTTAAGAAGTGCTTACGAAACAGCAGTTCAGGATTTGCACTACTCAATGCCGCAAATTCTCGACTTAGGACTCCGTTTTATCGAGTTTGAGACACTTCAGAAGGAAATTGTGAGAGCAAGATCTCTTTTCAAACACTTCACTCTGTTGGGAAGTCCGGAATCACTTCTTTTTGCTAAAGTTTGGGCCGCCTGGGAAAAGTTTGAATCTGAACATGGGTCCGAAGAACTAATTCAAGATATGTTTAGTTACAGAAGAAAGCTCTCGAGAGTTTTTGCTGACATTGCTCAAGCTAAGAGCGAGGTAAATCCTATGGGATTTGTGAAGGGAGAGACCAAGGGAGGAGAGATCAAGCCCAAGCATGTCGAGAATCCCGACGCCATCGATTTAGACATGGACATGTGACGTATAGATGTGTATATTAAAAAAGGTGCAAACGAATGTGAAAATGCAAACTCGTGGTTTGGGATGTATAAAGTGTAAAAATTCGTAAAGTCGTTACATTTTGTTGAAGATGTCCTTCCACTTGTCAAGAAATGACTCCAAGTTGCAGGTTTGGTCACTGCTGTTATTCAACTTAATGGATTTGTTGGCTTTGATGAGCTCAGAGTAGCTATTCCAGTTGATATGGTAGTACTTGAAGATCGTAAGAAGGAACCCTTGGAACATCTTCAGAATGTTCTTGTTCTTACTCTTCGGGGAGTTGGAGTAAATGACAAGAAGTTGCAAGAATATACCAATTAGGCTCATTGATGACGACAGCGAAAGGTTAGATCTCATGTCGAGATCACTTAAACTTTCCATCGAGTTAGGACCGCTTGTGGAGCCTCTTTCCTGCTCCGAGAACTCTGCAGAGTGTTTGGCTGAACTCAACGGACCAAACGCTCCTTGACTAACAATCGGCGTGGAAGGCGCACTCAAGCTCAATGGTAGTTTATCGTTCAACTGAATCATGATGTCGAAGAAGCTAGTGAAGTTCAAGTACTCAAATTCGTCTAAGGACTGGAACTTGCTCAAGATCTTGTACGGCATGCTTGATGATGACATGTTGGAAAGGTTCGAGAACCTACCCAAGTACTTATTAATATCGGCAACAACATCATCTGTGAGGATCGCCTTGTCGAACATCTCGATCAACACATAGATATTGCTCACTGACTCATGAGATTGGAATAAGATCAAGAAAACGGGGACAAAGAAGACCTCGTGATGCTTCTTTAACCCACCTTCCGAGAGCGACAACATATACAAAAGATACTTGAAGTTCGAATTGAACTCCCCAAAATTGAAGTTGTTATCGCTAGATGCCGCTTCCACCATAAACGTCTTGAAAAGTGGTCTTTGTAAAACATCCTTGATGATTCTGTCAAACAAACAGTCCTTGTTGGCAATCATCTTATCGGAAAGCTGGGCGTAACGAGCCTCAGAGTTTTTGTAAGATGCTTCAATGTTCAGAACAGCGTCAGGACCGAGATTTGCAGCCAAAACATTTTTGAAGTAATCGAATCTGAACCTGTCAGATATCAAGGACTCCCAGTTCAATTTACGAAGTTGATTCTTTTCACTTGACAACTTCTTAGTGAATTCTTTTGGCTCGTTCACCGTGACCATCAATTTGAACCAACTTTGCTGGTTGCTGATGAAAGACTCACACAGACGCTTTCTAGATTGACTCTGATGCTTCGTATTAAGCTCGTAGTTGCTTAAAAACTTATAGAACTCCCTCGTGTGCTTCAGCTTTTCATTTGTGTTTTTCGGAGGCAAATTGATTGGTCTAGATTGATCAACGGCTTCGAGTTTCTCCGGCGAGAACAAAGACAAGTCATCCACAGAGGTCTGGGATTTGATGTAATTTGGAAGTTTGTAGATCATTTGCTGTTCACGAGACTCCTTCACAAGCTTCGAATACGACATAGAACGCTGATTATAGAAATCAGAAATGTTGTTACTGATCTCACTATCGTTATTGAAGGAAAAAGAGTTATCAGGATCAAACTCGTCGTCCGAATGTTTAGGATTTTTCACGGAAGGTGACATTTCTTCTCTTTCGTCCATTGTCGGAAGAGAAGTCTCAACAGAAAGGTTAGCATGACTAAGCTTACCCGGCAAAGGACAAGGCTTCATGGCAGTATTAAATGAGTTGAATTTATCGTCATCAGCATTTACAAGGTCCTTGCGAGACAAAGAAGACGAGGAGGAACCACGACGGCTCATACAAATCTCCGCATGATTTTTGATCACCGGCACGTTGAAGACTAGATCCAAATCATTGGGTAGAATCTCGTCATCGTCGTCATTGTCGTCATAAAGCTTCTTGCGTAACTGCTTCCTCTCTTTCGTTTCCTTTGGATTATAGTACCTGGTCTTAGACCTGGTCAACATATACGACGACAGCGTGCCCACTCTATGAAGCGCATTAGTAGAACTGGGCGAGCTTGATATTTTATGGGGCAACATAGAAGTGGAAACTGAGCGCAACTTGGGAGCACCAGGACGGAAACCAGGAGCATTGGTCAAGTCAGATGAGGAGGAGCTGGAAGCATTTCTTTTTGGGAAGACTGGTGGGAGCGGCTTTTGCAGAGACGTACTTGAAAAAGACGACGCCCGATCTTCCGAACGAAGAGTGATAGTTGATATGGACGAGTTCATCTGTCCCACCTCATCCAAGGCCTCGTCTGATGTATCATCATGGACAGCCGAGTCGTTTGGAGTCTTCGAGTCCAGTTTGTGCGATCCGTGGCTCCCCCGGTTCGAGCACATTGAATTTGATGTCAAAGAACTCAATCGCGAGTCTGGGCAGTCAAACTGACTAGACCCATCCAGAGAGGAGTCATCATTAGAACCGTTTGAAATGTCAGAATTCATGTAAGGCCCCAGGTACGGCCGGGGTGCCTCTGCAGGGGGAAGTGTGTTCTTAGGCGTCTTGGGAGCATTCAAACTAAGCGACAGCTGGTTGATTTTCTGAATGTAATATTCGCCAGGCCGCTTCAGCTCGCTCAACGACGGGAGCGACGACATCAGCGTCACGCGCTTCACTTGTGAGGAAAGCTTCTTCTTCGAAGCCATATTGTTGCTGGCGCCGGAGCCGATGGAGATTTCATACAAATTGTGGTCGTTAAGCGAAGTGGACAGGTAGTTTGCGTGGTGCATAGCGAGCGGAGGGTAAAACTAAAACGAGTTTTGATGCTTTCGACGTGGAAGCGAGTGATTGTCGATGGCGGCCACTGACTATGGGACACGGCAAAGGCGGAGCCGGGGAGTTAGAAACGAAGATTTAGATTCCAAGGGTGAGAACGATCGTGATGGGATAGCCTCAATATCTTAATTCTTGGAAGACGTCGTTGATGTGTTGATGTATATGTTGTTTGGAAAAAGCTTTTGGCTGGTCTAGAAGCAGGGCAACCAAAGTGAATGGAAGGATGTTTCAGCCCGATCCCGCGGTGTGCACGGAAGTTATGGCAGCAAAAAAAAAATAATAGCAAAAAAAAAAAAAAAAGTAAACTGCGTACTGGCTCCACGTAACGTGCAACGCAAAGCACAACGAGAGCAGCCAACGCCTTCACATTGCAAATCAACTGACACAAAAATAGGGGGATGCCACTGGCACCCCATGCTATTTTTGGAACAGCCTGCCGAGTGATGTACGAACTTGACACGACTGCCAGCCGCCGCCTCTCTTACTGCGTTATCGAATCATTTTTTCTTTTTTTGTTTGGACCAGATTCGACTTAATTTTCATCGAAAGAAGGTGTCTCGTTGTTGGAGCTTCTACCGCCAACCTGCATGCAACTCCTAGGAGGCTGGAGGGTTGGCCGTAATTTTTACCGCGCCCCCCAGGGCAAAAACAAAAAAACACTGGCGCCAAACGGGCCACTTTTCGTGAGCGCGCTTCGCCCTGGAAACTGCCCCTGCGATCGCCCATGCAAGGAACGCCTTGCAAAACTCGTTGCCCGGGACCCAAACACAATAAGACACGAACTTCTGTGCATTGACAAGAAAAAAAAAGCCAAAACGATCGATTTCAATCGGTAAGCCTTCAGGGTCAACGCCTGTCGGCAATGATTGGAAATTTTGAGATTTTGCCCATCGTACAATGCTAGCGCAGTGGTTCGGGGACTTTTCTTGCGGGAGCTGCGAAGAGTGCAATGCACATCGTGAGACACAGCAACCACTGGAGAGGTGGTGGTGGGGAGGGCAGTTGTAGGCAGCAAATTGACAATTCCGTGAAAAATTGCCACAATCTGTTGATTTCTCACGCTAAATCTGAACCAGTTTGGGCTTTAGGTTTAAAATTAGAATTTGAAAGGCGTTGGCTTGCACCACGACCCATGCTAGATTATGCAATGTAGTGATAAACACCAATCTGCTCGCTATCTCTTTTGAGATACTCCTTCTCTATGAGGTCCTCGATTCTCTGCTTGATGAGCACCGTCAGAGGTTGAAATCTCCCATGTAACTGCTTCACCAACTCGGCCACAAGTTCGTTGTGACTGACGGTCTGCCTCGATTTCATGATTCTCACCACCGCCGCGTTCACAAGATGCTTTCTTCCCTCCTCAATGTTGGCCTTGACTTCCTCGCTCTCTTCTGCCTGCTCTGTTTTTTTCTGCTCCAGTTTCGCCGATCCCAGCGACACCGTGAGAACCTTCACCTTGGTAGTGGGCAGCTTGAACTTGTCATTGAGCATGAAACGGTCACCGCTTTGAATCTCCTTAGACATAGGTACCTTGACAAGAAGACGCAGCCGCGGCGCCACGGCAATCGACTGAAGTTGCCTCTTTAAATCACTCTCTGGAATATTCGTTAGCTCTCTGATCTCCTCATAGGTAAGTTCCTGTTTCCGCTCGAAAGGCGCTTCGTCCGAATCACTGGTCTGAGGGCCAAAGAGGAGCATGATGACTCCCGCATAGGTAGAAAGATTGATATCATACGTCCTCGATGGGTACGTGATCCGAAGATCCATCAGGCCAAACTTCGGACACCAAAAGAGAGATTTGTTATCGTTCTTTTTGCCTGTAAGCCAGTATTCTTCAAACGTTCTGATCGTTTCTCGTATCTTATTGGGCCAAATGAAGCCAATTTGACCATTGGTGTTGGCAAAGCTCTTATAGTCTTTTGTCATGCTCTTGGGCCAATCAGAAACATGACACACCTTGAGTTCGAGCTCGATCGTGGGTAGTTTGTGAGAATTTGCATGATTCTTCCATTCCATCGTCAAATCCCCAGATGAGTTGACGTCTTTCTTCATCTTAATGATTTTCTCCATGGTAGCGCTGCCCAATTCTTCACCAAGTTTCGCTATAACAAGCTCCTCGATATCACCATTATAACGAGCATCGACGCCCAGGACAATGGATGACGAACCTTTAGAGTTGAGAAACCGCTTCGCAAAGTGATTTGCGTAGTGAGCTTCGAAAGCATCCTTATCCTTGATGAAGCGAAGAAACGAGAGCGACTTGTGCAAGAAATCTTGCGTCTCATCCACGCTGGCGTTCAGGTCCAGGGTGACACGCTTGGAACCCAGCAGCTTCAAGAGCTGCTTGATTTGGGAATCCATGTAGATAGAGAGCAACTCTGGCGCACTAGTAGATGGTCCGATGGTCAGTTTCTTTGTTGGCTGATTCAGACGGTTGATGAAGTCCCTAAATGCTTCGTGAATGGTGTGTGCGATATCTGCATCACCATTGAAACAGCTCTTTAGTGCCGTGTTCAATTCGTTGTTGAAATTGAGAATCATGTCGATCCATAACGTTGCAAAGGTAGCCGAGGTTGTGCTCACGGACACTTTTTTGGGAGCATCCGACGTCTGCTGCTGCTGTTGTTGCTGTTGCTCTAGATGTTTAGTGACATAGTCAGGGAACTGTAAACCAATTTTGATTAAAGCTTCCTTCAAGCGCACCTTTAGAAGTTTTTTGTCAGGGTCGATCCGCTCAGCGAGGGTATGGAAGATCTTGAGCTCGGTCAAGCTATCGGCCACATGCTGCGCTGAAGCGGAGGTGGAAGATCCAAGGGTATCTCTTACCTTAGATACTAGAGGATCTAGCCAGTAAGTAATCCCTTGCTGGGATGCTGGGAAAGTCACCACTTTGTCAAGTCTCTCCTTGATTAAGTAATTGTTCATCATGTGAATGATTTTGGTGGCGGTTTTTTGAGGAAGCAAGTATGCAATTCTTTTCTCTTCATCGTTGATGAATTTAAGTGTATCCTGTAAATATCTGGAGCCCAGCATCAGCAGCATTATCTCATGAGCTAACGCCAGATAAAACTGTTGCAGCAGAGCCAAAAAAGCCCGTTCAAAATGATCCAGATATACATTATCACCTGTGGGAGCCCCTGGCACCGAGGCAGCCACATTGGGCTCGTCATTTGAAAGCATCTCAAACATGGCAAGCACCTGTTGGAGATACAGTCTAGTGGTAATAACATGGCCCTTTCTCGAGCTCGTGAACTCGTCAATGACAATATCTATAAGCATGTTGCCCACGGCAAAGTTATCATGGCGAATCACATTGATGTCAAAGAGAACAACCCCCATATCGTACACCAAAAGCTTGCGGCACTCTTTCACATAAACTCGATTCAAGTACATTAGCACATCGCTGATAAACTTCATCAGCTGCAAATGCTCAGACCACTCAGACACAGCAGCCTTCAAAAAATCTTCTTTCCACGACGCCTTGAACTGTTTCGTTTCGGTGATTTGCACCAACTGTCTCTGTCTCTGGCGTAGATGATCGCCAATTGCACCTGCCACATCGTTGTACAATCTCTCACCAAACTTTTTTAACACCAAGGTATAAGCCTTTCTGTAAAGTTGCTCATACAGCAAGTTTGACACGTTCTTATGTTGGATCTGTGCTATGGCGTTTGCCAAAAGACCCCAGGAAGCGTCGTAGTCAAGCTGGGAGTCAGCGGAGGAAGAAGAGCCCAAAGTGGAGATTTTTCTCGGAGCCCTGATTTTCGTGCGTTTCTGGCCTGCTGGGATCATCTTGCTCTCAGCGTTGTGTGTGATTTTAAGGTGTTTTTAGAGGTCTGAATCGATGTAGGCCCTTGATGTCAGTGGTGGATACGCTGTGCAGGTACATCCACAGATGGGCCATGGTTGCAAAAAAGGTGAAATGAGGTGAAAAATGAGGAGAATTGAATCGTAAACTTTTTTCCTTAGATGATATAAAACAGTATTATGGGCCTAATTTGCTTGTTTTGAGTGTCTACAAAGAAGACAGCTATTGTATGGTGTAGTACGAAGAGAGCTGAGCCAATGACTTTACTTTATGTTAATGAAGCCCCATTAGAATTATGATATTATGTCATTCATTTTCATGTAAAAATATCTAAAATTAAAGTCTTCTAGAATTAAAAAATGATGGTGCTTGCTTTAAAAGACCGCTCTGTGGCTCAAGCTCCTAATTGTGAATATACCTTTGGAGAAAGAAGCAAAGTAAGGAGAAAAGAAGTGAGAAAACTACATGCCAAACTTACACTTGCAGTCAGGTAATCCTTTGGTCTTTGTTAAGCATACTACTGCTCCAACTGTATGGTTTTTTGCTCTTTCGCAGCCATTTAACTACAGCTCTCAGATGACTAGTTGCCTCACCGACGATCAGATTAGTGCCCACCATAATGCTGCTCCCGATCAAGACCATGTATGGCTGTGGAATGTGTGATAGAAAGAAAGTGAGTCAGTGCTGCAAATAAGTTGCAGCTCACAAATAATACGAATGTTGCAAGACTCTCGTCAGACATTGAAGGAGCTTTTTATCTTATTGATCGATTCTTTTGGTTGCTTGAGGTCTAAAGATTAGTTTCCTGGCTTATACTTGCCACTATTCTAAAGAAAGCAAGGGTCCCCAAATTTACTGAAACTATCTCTTGTCTTCATACCTTATAAGAAGGTCACTTACTTGGATTTATATATTTGAAAAAGTGGGTTCAGCTTGTACAAAAACAGTTAAGTGACTACAGCGATTATAATTGGAATTTGGTCAGCAAATGTTAGTCAAAGGGCTTTTCTAAAACTGGGTAAATCTGTAGTGGTGCTTACCGAAAGACTCTGCTAGTCCGTGAGCAACCCACTCTAATTGATCTATAAATCGGGTATACTTAGATAGCTGACGAAGCCTACTTTTACACGGAATCATTGTCCTTATTATCGGTGATTTGAACGCCTAGCGTCTTACTAGGATTACATAGTCTACGCATGGAGAAAGCATGTCAGCAAAACAGACCACGAAGGCAAAAATTAATAAATGGTTTATGGGGGCTTTTTTCTTTGTGAATCGACCTCTTTAAACTTCAATGTCCTTATACCTTTTCATCATCAGCCATTACTAGGAACCTGCCAAGTCTTCCACCAAACTGAGTCACTTTTTCGCAGCCGTTTTGCCTGACTCATCTACTTCCGAGCCTTACCCAGCTAGTACGCTCCTTCAAAGATAGTTTGATTATTAGATCTTCGAGCTCCTATTATCACACCCACAGTTCATTAATTTTTGTCTTTTTAAGAAAAAAAAACTCTTGTTTCCCCTGATTCACCTCCATCACCTCACTGTGAGCGCTGACTTTTTCTAGGCTGTTCATTGGCCTGCGGGCACCTGCCGGTACCGGCCCGCTTCAGGCCCGCACTGTCCCCGCGAAACTTTTTCCTTATATATGTCATCTTTCGACCGATATCATCTTCTCCAACAACTCTAACCATGCCCATTTCTAGCAACCCAAAACCCTCTACGATAAGGTTTTTGAGGACCACATTGTCCACAAGGACGAGAGCGGCTCGTACCTTCTCTACATAGACCGCCACTTGGTGCACGAGGTGACCTCACCCCAAGCGTTTGAAGGGCTCAAGAACGCCAACAGAAAAGTCAGAAGAACTGACTGTACTTTGGCCACCGTCGACCACAACATTCCCACCGTTCCCAGAACAAATTTCAAAAATGTCGAAACTTTCGTGGAGCAGGAGGACTCCAAACTTCAGGTGATGACACTTGAGCAGAACGTCAAGGACTTCGGCGTAACTTACTTTGGCATGACTGACGACCGCCAGGGAATCGTCCATGTCATTGGCCCAGAGCAAGGCTTCACACTTCCAGGTACAACAATGGTTTGTGGTGACTCCCACACATCGACCCACGGAGCGTTTGGCGCTTTGGCGTTCGGTATCGGTACCTCTGAAGTGGAGCACGTTTTGGCTACCCAAACAATTATCCAGGCCAAGTCGAAGAACATGAGAATCAGCGTGAATGGTGACTTAGCTCCAGGCATCACTTCCAAGGATCTCGTCTTGCACGTTATTGGTGTCATTGGCACTGCTGGTGGTACTGGGTGTGTGATTGAGTTTGCTGGCTCTGCCATTGAGGCTCTTTCCATGGAAGCTCGTATGTCCATCTGTAACATGTCCATTGAGGCTGGTGCTCGTGCGGGTATGATCAAGCCCGACGAGATTACCTTCAACTACCTTAAAGGCAGACCTTTGGCTCCCAAGGGTGCTGAATGGGATAAGGCTGTCAAGTACTGGAGCACCTTGCACAGCGATGAAGGTGCTCATTTCGACTACGACATCAACATCAACGCCGCCGATATTGTGCCCACCATCACGTGGGGTAACTCCCCTCAGGATGCTTTGCCCATCACCGCCAAGGTTCCTGATCCTGCCAACGTCCTGGATCCAATCAAGAAAGCTGGTATGGAAAGAGCTCTTGCGTACCAGGGCCTCACGCCGAACACGCCTCTCCAAGAAATCACTATTGACAAGGCGTTCATTGGCTCATGCACTAATTCTAGAATTGAAGACTTGAGAAATGCTGCTAAAGTTTGTAAGGGTTACAAGAAAGCTGACACCGTCAAGGAGGTGCTCGTTGTACCAGGATCTGGTCTTGTTAAGCGCCAAGCAGAGAAGGAAGGTCTCGATAAGATCTTTGAGGCTGCTGGTTTCTCGTGGAGAGAAGCTGGATGTTCGATGTGTCTTGGAATGAACCCAGACATTCTTGATCCGGAAGAAAGATGTGCATCCACTTCGAACAGGAACTTCGAGGGCCGTCAAGGTGCTAGATCCAGAACCCATTTGATGTCTCCTGCGATGGCCGCCGCTGCTGCTATCAAGGGTCATTTTACAGATATTAGAGAATGGAAGTATGATACTTCGGACGAACCAGCCATGCAGATTGACTCTTCCGGTCCTGAGGACCAGGAATTGCAAGATGCTGTATACGAGCATGAGAAACAGCCTCTTGAGTCTTCATCATCTCTTGAAGATGACAGAATCAACGATATTCCTCAGGAACACGAGGCCTCTCTCACCGTGGACGAAGCTGCAACTACGGACGCTCCTGCTGGCATGGATAAGTTCACAGTTCTCTCAAGCATCACGGCACCTTTGGACAAGGCCAATGTCGACACCGACGCCATCATCCCTAAGCAGTTCTTGAAGACCATCAAGAGAACCGGTCTCAGTAAAGGTCTTTTCTACGAGTTGAGATTTATCAAGGACGACCAAGGCAAGGACGTCGAGACCGACTTTGTGTTGAACGTGGAGCCATACCGCCAAGCGGAGATTTTGTTGGTCACTGGTGACAACTTTGGCTGTGGTTCATCTCGTGAGCACGCTCCTTGGGCGTTGAAAGACTTTGGTATCAAGTGTATGATTACCCCATCCTTTGGTGATATCTTCTACAACAACTCGTGCAAGAACGGTTTGTTGCCTATCAGATTGCCTCAGGAAGTGATCAAGGACAAGTTATACCCCTTGGCTGTTGCTGGCAAGAAGCTCACTATCGACTTGCCCAATCAGCAGATCCTCAATGGCGAGACCAATGAGGTTTTGGTTGACCACTTTGACATCGAGGAGTTCAGAAAACACTGTCTTGTCAACGGTCTCGATGACATTGGCTTGACTTTGCAGAAGGAAGAGTACATCCGCAAGTACGAGGAGAAGAGAAGAGACAAGTTTTCTTTCTTGGAAGGCGGCTCCAAGCGCATCACGCCAATCAAAGGCGCAAAAAAGTCCAAGTATGGCCTTAAGACCCAGGAATGGTAAGACTCCCGCATTAGCATAGATACGATTTTATTTATTCAAAGTCATTACGTTTATCTTTTGTAGTTTCTGACTGTGAAGTGAGATGTCATTTGAAAAAGCCCAATTTTTTGTGTGCTTATGTTGTAGAGCTACCATTGGCTCCATGGAATCGGTGATAATCATGCACATAACACCACACTTCATTATAAACTCCAACCTCAAATCACTTGCTAAGAAACATCCCTAAGCATGCCGCCCCGGCCAAACAAAGCTCTCGTTAGAACCATCGTCACTACACGCCGCTGCCTCAACAAGCACGATGATCAAACACTTTTGGCCGACGCTCTAGGCCTTCTTTCACCCAAGAAGAGCGTAAAAAATACAGCAAACTATAAACCGCTGCTTTTCCGACACCTCCAGAAAGGAGACGTCACGGAGAATTACGCAGAAATTCGGCGGGAACTTCTTCCTGAAGTGACCATTCTGAAATTCGCCGACCACACAAAGCAGGTGAACAACTTGCTCTCTGACCTTGAGGCGGCTGCGGGTAGGATTTCTACAAAATCGTTGGAGACGCTGGAGAAGTCGTTACTCAGACACGTGCTGACTTTAACAAGCGAAGATGAGCTCATCGAGCTCGTGTGTTTGTCTCTTCAACAGAATAAGCTCACATTACCTCTTCTCACCAAGTTCATCCTTAATAGGCACTTGACCCAGCTTGAAAGGCTACCGTTTAACGTTGACAACTTGGATAAGAGCATGTTCATGCGTAATGACTGGTCCCAACAAAACTTTCATGAATTCAATGTGCTTCTTATGAAGAAATACCATGATTTGAACAGACCCTTGTTGATCATCAAAATCTTGAAGAACAATTTCGAAGCAGAGTTCCTACCGCTCATATATATAAGGAAGCTCCTGCCGTTTTATGAGAGAATTATCTGGAAGTTTTACTTCGAGTACATCAAGCAGCTTCATCTGGACAGAAACGAACAATACTATATCAAGTCGCTCAACGATATTCGGTCTACTTTCATCATGTGGGAGTCATCCTTGGAGAACAACAAAGCTATTTTCGATACTGCTTTGAAGGTTCACAAACTCAGCCCATTGCAGAAAGTGTTCATCGAGTTGTGCGTTTGTGAGCCGGTTCAGAGGGTGATAACTCAAGAGCTCGAATCAGGACGCTCACGCTTGCTCTCTGAGCTCAAGAAGATATCTCTCAAGTTCAAGGTATCTTCAGTCGGTACACTTTCTGACGCAGATAGCGTTGCTACTAGAGCTCATGGCTATTCCACGGCCCATGCGATCGAGAGTTTCATCAAAAGGGAGTTTCCAAACTGGGCCCAGAACCGTAATCTCACAGGATTTCTTGATGCTCTTGCAGTTGGACGGGCGCAGATGGCGCACGCCACCGAGGAGTTTGGGGAAAGTTTAGTGATGGCATGAATTGCAATTACAACACTCTCTTTAAAAGAGGCCACTCTCTTTAAAAGAGACGACAACATTCATGAAAGTAACGAATACACGATTACAATACATAACGTAGAAGTTCGACAGGTACCTTTGGCTACAGAGATTCAAATGACACTATGCTTGGTATGGATGAGAATACCTTTTGCAAAATATACGTATAAACCTTAGGGAGGGACTTCGGTTTTGGGCATCGATGCATGCTTTTCTACTCAATTACTCGATAGAACGGTATAACTTGTTCTTCTTTTTGTGTAGCAGTTGCCGATTCACTCTGAAGTGGAATGTTGTGGCAAATTACTTTCCTCATAAAATTAAGTAGCTTGCAAACCAATTATAGCAATCCGAACACTTCATTTAATACATACAATCACTTTTAAGGAACTCCAAAAGAAGAATCATTTGATGACCTGGTCCATAGCCCCCAAAAACACTCCAATATAAATCAATATCATTTCCGCTCACCTCTTACACAAACAAGTTATCCCCACCACAATAATGCTGGCCACCAACTTTCATTACTACGCCAACGACAACGTCGAGGGACCAGTTAACGAAGTGAATCTAAACACATCTCTGATCTCTCGCTTTGGTGACGTAGAACTGTCGGACAGCAAATGGTATCAAGATCAGGCAGCAATGCAGTTTCAAACTGAGAATTACGAAGACGAAGAGAGTCCTCAAAATATGGAAGAAAAGTTCGGTATGAAACAAGAGGAAATCGATGAATTGTTTCGCTTCTTGGACGAGTCTATTCCTCCATCAAGTATGACTACAGAACGCGTGGAGCAAAAGGAGCAGACCCAAGTTTCATGTCACTTGCCAGAACACAATCAGGAGCCAAGCCGTACAAGTCAAGACTCTCAGGCAGACCCCAAGTGGATACGGCCTCCACCATTCCCACCACCAGGATATTTTGTTGACTTCAACGGAGTACCTCAGACAGAAGGTCTGCTTGGAAAAGGCTCTAAAACCACACAGCCAGACAAGTCTATGAACTCAACTTCGGCCCGAGGAGAACAAGGGCTTGGCAAAATGCAGTTGACTTCCACACCGACTATGACGAAATCACTGAAAACTCACCATCTGGTACTGACCAAAGCTCTTGGAAAGAAGTCGAAACAAAAGCCTAAGGTGCAAAAAACCTCCCCCAGAAAGGAGCCCGAGGACAACGACGACGACTTAGAGTATACGTGGAAACTGTATCGGGTAGTTCATGAACAAGAGAAGGCGAAGCTGTTGAAGCAAAAGGCTTTGAATGAGAACCCAGTATATAATTCGTCTCCAGATGTTCCGAGTCAACTACAGCAGGCGCTGAAGCAGTCCATCTCTTCAATTAAACCAATACTGCCTCCCCAGAATAACTTTCAGGGACAATTCAATCAGGTTAACCAACTTAGGCCAAGTCTGCCAAAGCGAGGTGTTTCTCAACAGAAGCAGCAGGTAACAAATCAGCCACAGCAGGTTGCTTTTGTACGAGAGTATAGGGAACAGATGTCGGCTAACGAGGAAGAGAATAGAGAGCAGGAGCTCAAGAAACAAAAGCAGATTAGGAGACAACAGCAGCAACAGAAAAGACGTCAAAAGGAGGAGGAGCAAAGAAAGCTCCAAGAAGCTCAGGCCTTGAAAATCGAGGAGCAGGAGGCTAAACTTGCAGAGCAAAAAATTCAACTCGACTACTATAAGGGCCAGTGCCAGCAACATATAATGCAGCAGCTCTTGTCCCAGCCGCCTCCTACTCAATACCAGCTTCTTCAGCAGAGTAGCCAGGATTTGCCTTCGCTGCAAAGCAGGCTCCCTCAGCAGCTGTTTCAGCAACTGCAGCGGCGTGCTCAGCTGCCCGTTCAGCTGCCGGTTCAGCCAAACTCACAAGGTTCTCAATTTGGCAAGTCTAAGAGTACCCAACCACAATTTGAGTTCCCCCAGCTGTCGTATCAGGCTCCCCATATCCAGTCTCAGGATGGCTACCATGAGCCTCAGACTTTCACAGAGGAAGGCATGGCTGCTAATTCACAGCAGTATTCTCAGACACAAAATTGTTGGACACCGAAGCAGCGCTTACAGTCTCCTTCAAAGAGACAGGCTCAATCTGCCCCAAACCATAGAACACCTGAGCAGCAGTCTCGAGTGCCTCCACAACAGGTGCCACAACTTCCGTCCCAGTCTGCTCAGCAGGCGCCGCAAAGCAGCTTGAGAGGCAGAAGCACCACTCCCAAAACAAGTCTGTTGCTCCCAAAAAAAGCGGTTGAGGCTCCAAAACAATCAAGGAAGAGACCAAATTCCGAAGATCTCTTCCACTTTGATTTGGTACCCCAGAAACCTCTTGTGGCAGAGGATGACTACCAAGACCTCTCAACTGCTCACGACGGCAACAAGAATCATGGCACTGGCGAGCTGATGTTCGATATAAATACCTTTTTCATTGATCCAAGTGAAAATTTGGACCTTTCGCCACAACCCAAGCGAGTGAAGCTCAATTAGGCAGCTGGTCTGCCTAGCCACTACACTGATCCTTCTCCAAGAAAACCATAGTTTGTTTTGTTATAGTATTGCCTTGTGATTTGTAAAGTATTTGTAAGGAGGTGAGTTGCTAGTTTCATTGCAGTGGGAATCAACACATGGCCAATAATCATTTGCTGCTTATTTGGCTCTGCTCATCGGAATGGGGTGGTAGTCTGTCCCTGGAAGGGCCGTTTTCGCAGCCATTGTACCATTACGGAAAAATCACAAAAATGGCTCATTCAGAACACTTTCAATGGTTTCAGCGACACCATCTACAAGCATTGGAGCTTTCTATCGATCACAAAATTATCATGTCATTTAGTTCGAGCCACCAATTTTCCCCATCGGCTTATCGCACAACTCGAGCCAATTCCGCACCGGTTTCGGCATCCATATACTATGAAGCTTCTCTCAGACACCCAGATCAAAAGGCACCTCCTTAGCATTACAAAAGACCAGCTTGAGCAAACGTACCTCCCAAGGTTTGAACAAGCGCTCCAGGACTATGAAGCAAACCCAAATGTCGTTCCTGAGAGAACTGTACTCACACTGAACTACCCTGGCTGCGATACTACCCATTTGTTCATGCCCTGTGCTGCCCCACATAGTGTGGGCACAAAAGTGATCAGCGGGGGCAGCTACAACTCACAGAATGGCTTGGGCTTTCAGGGATTCACCGCTGTTTTGGACCCTCGAAGCGGCCAATTGCTCGGGGCTGTGAATGCAAAGACACTAACTGCGTTTAGAACAGCATTAGCGAGCTTTTCTGCTATTTGGAAGCTCCTCAAGGATTCAGACACTGCAATTGAGCAGGTTACAGTGATTGGCACAGGCCCGCAGGCGTTCTGGCACGTTTTTCTTGTTTTGCGGGCGTTCAAGGTGAAAAAGGTGGTGGTTTTGAGTCGGTCAGAGGAGAGCGCCCAAAAGCTCTGCAAGGAAATAGGTGAGGTTGATTCTGTCGAGACAGAAGGTTTTGCTAACTCCAGTTGTGTTGCGGGAGAGAAGATCAGAAAGTCAGCCATCGTGTTCGGGTGCTCCCCTTCTACAGAGCCGACTATAAAAAAAGAATTCGTCAATATAGATCCTGCTTTTTTCCAAGTGTTTGCTTTAATTGGCTCGTATAAGCCCCATATGGTGGAGCTTGATCCTCAGTTTGTGAAGGACAATTTCTTTGGAGAATACAAGGTGATAGTGGACTCTAAAGAACATACTTTGGCAGAGGCAGGAGAGCTCGTACAAAGCGAACGCACAGAGAAGAATCTCGTTTCGTTGACTGACCTTTTGGGTGACAAGGCCCAAGGCAGAGTCAAATTGCCATCTGGGGTGTCGGTGGTAAAAATTGTGGGTCTTCTGATAATGGATATCTACATGGCGCAGTTAATGTTGGAAAGCGTCGAGGCTCCCCAGGTGGATTTCGATTAAGAAGAAAAGGCGTAGAGCACACTAGCACACTCGAAGATAGTCAAAATTGAATAATCAAAAACAGAAGTTTAGCATTCACCTTCAAATAACATCAGCCTTTACGCTTTGAATTCTACATTGTATTCTAGGTAGCTTTGATTAATTATTCGAGCCGACTAGACACTTACTGGACTAGCAAGGAAAATAAGTTAGAGTTCTTGAACTTCATTCTCTCGTAAGAAGCATTTTTCAATGGCATTTCAGAAAAGGCAAACCTATTTTGTTCTCTCATTAGCTTTCTGTAAAGGTGATTTTGGACCTTCTTCCTTGAAAAGGCATTGGCATTGGGAGAACTGTGTTTGACAATTGGTCTTTCAATAACTTTACTGTTCATTTTCTTTGTGCTCTGCTCAACTTGATGAACTGAGCGGGAAGTAGGTACCGTTCCTTTGATAATGATTGCTCCAGTTGGCCTTCTACTCAATCCCCTAAAAACCTTGGCGACTTTGTCAAACATATTGCGTAACTTCCCACGTATACCAAGAGTGTTAACGTCTACTGGAAGCTCTGAAGCAAATGCTGTCTTCGGTGGATGTGATCCGAGCAAGCCGGAGATTTCAAAAGAAGAACGTTTGAGTTTCATCGAAATGGATTCAAATGGTCTTTGATTTGAGAAGAGGTAAAACATATTTTTATGGTGGGACCAGTGGAGTGTTTATTCATCCAGGAGAATAATGGCCTTGGACCTGCTTCAAATCTTACCTTGAATGGCAACTCTAGAGGAGGTCCCGCTGGAAAGCTCGGTACCCAAGTAGGCAAGCGGAACAGATTCTGGACCCATAGTCGTATGAACTTTTCGTAAATTGGTGAAAACCCCACGAAATATGATTCTGATTTGATTCTCTGCAACCAAGGAAACAAGAACTGTTAGAATTTTGTGGCAACTAATAACATGAAAAGATGTCTATCAGATCGAGTCCATCCTCAAGAACTTCTTTCAACTACAAGCAGTCTGAACTTCCTGATGTGGGAATCGAAGGGGCATGATTGTAAACTACAGGTAATTCTAGCCCTGCGAGGGAGTTGTGCTAATCCAGAAAAAGTCTGTCTCGCTTCCTCATGAGTTCAATGAACATCATTCCGAAGATTGAATATGGAACCCGCATTTTTCACCAGTCTTGTTCACTCAATGAGCTTTGAGACTAGACAATTTTTCGCAGCCAATTCTTTTGGTAACAGATCCAGTTTGTTGGGTCGACATGCTTTTCCTTTTATCCACTGACCAAACATTGAAATTAACATCACCACACGAACCATAAAGAAGATTGCTTGACATATAACTAATCCAACTAATTTGGTCCTTCAGTCGTAAATAAGTCCTTCAATAGGTAGCGAAAAGCGGCATTCCCAATTCGCACCCGTTCCTTCCGCTTGTATGAGGTAGCTACCCCCATATGCTAGTAGAAACAACAAATCGAATTGCACATCTCAATGAGAATTCCCTCGATGAAGATAGTTTTTTTCCTCGGCTATCTCCGAACATCATCTTTCCTGGGCTGCTTCATCTTCAACCTACTATAGGTCACCTGCACATAGCCTCGCCGATACATGGCCTCTTATCTATGCCAATCCCAAAACTTCACCAACAACTACATGTTTTCTTAAAATGGCGTATATAAGATTACCAACTGACGACTACGTTGATGATGAGTCGCTCATCCAGAAAGAAGTTCAAGCTGTCTTCCAAAAACCCAAGAAGAAGCCGATGTGGAAAGCGCTTCTCTGCCTTATCGGATACTTAGTATTCGTCTCCTTGACTGCCACTTTATACTGGTTCTTGAGCGAAAAAGATGAAAAACAAAATGTCATTTTCATGGTCACCGATGGAATGGGTCCTGCTTCGTTATCGCTTGCTCGTTCGTTTAAACAATACAGAGACAACCTCGGCATTGATGATGTTTTGGCTTTGGACACTTTGCTTATCGGTTCGTCCCGTACTCGCTCAAACGACTCTTTAGTGACTGACTCTGCTGCTGGTGCTACTGCCTTCTCATGTGCTTTGAAGACATACAATGGCGCTATTGGCGTTGACTCAGACAAAAACCCTTGTGGAACGATCTTGGAAGCTTTGAAGTTAAATGGCTGGCTCACTGGGCTTGTTGTGACCACCAGAATAACCGATGCCACTCCAGCTGCTTTCAGTGCTCATGCTGACTATCGCTTCCAGGAAGACCTCATCGCACAGCATCAATTAGGCGAGTACCCATTGGGCAGAATGGTAGATTTGATGATCGGTGGTGGAAGGTGCCATTTCCTTCCCAGATCAGAGAGCGGAGGCTGTAGAAACGACAATAGAAATTTGATTTTAGAGGCGCAAGATAAAGGATGGTCTTATGCCGGAGACAGAGAGGCTTTTGACGAATTGCAAGAGGGCAAAAACGTGTCGTTGCCACTTCTTTCCCTCTTAGCCCCCACAGACATTCCCTATGACCTTGATAGAGATCCCAAAGAACACCCTTCGTTGGCCGAGCAGGTGAGGGTCGCTCTTACTGCCTTGTCTAAGGCGACAAGAAAGTCGAAAAAGGGCTTCTTTTTGCTCATTGAGGGCTCTAGAATTGACCATGCTGGTCACCATAACGACCCTGCGGCGCAAGTGAGAGAGGTGTTGGCATACGATGAAGCGATGAAGGAAGTGATGAAGTTTGTTAAAAACACTTCGACGAAGACGACAGTAATTTCGACCTCTGACCATGAAACCGGTGGTTTATCCACCGCTAGACAAATTACTGAGAGCTACCCAGACTACTTGTGGTACCCTGAAGTTTTGCTCAATAGTAGTCACTCTGGTGAGTATTTGGTGAAGAAGGTGATGAGTAAGCTGGCTGAACTTTCCCATGATAGAACGTTGCTCCAATCTTTTATTGCAAAAGAAATTATTGAAAAGGACATGGGTATCAAAGACTACACCGAAGAAGAGGTTTCTGCAGTAGAGGAGCTTTCTAAGAATGCCAACAAGCTTTTGGGATTCCTTAACAACATGATCTCAGTTCGGTCTCAGACGGGTTGGAGCACTTCTGGCCACTCAGCTGTTGATGTCAATATTTATGCCTTCTCTAACTCGGAGAAGATTACTCAAAAGCTTTTGCAAAAAGAGCCTTACACTGGATTGTTGGGCAACCATGAAAACATTGAAATTGGAGCTTTTATGTCAGAAATTACCGGTGCAGACTTGGCAAGGGTCACTAAGTTGATAAGGGACACGAAGCACTCACCAAAGAGTGTCCACGAATTGGAAGCCTCCAGCGACGATTTACACATGCATGCTGTGCAAAAAGCACACTAACTGTTAGATACTTCATTTATTCATTAATGCTGGTCTATAAATGCACAATGCAAAATAAGATTTACACAAGTTTGGCAGAATAATCTTCCTTACAGAGCTTTGCTCTCAAGGACCCTCCAAATTTGTAGAAAGAGAAAGGAACCACGATCATCGCCAACGACAAGAATGCTAATAACCACGATGCCCACTGCAAACCCAAGCCATGGTACATTTGTGTAATGAAAAGTGGAAATGCAGCACCACCAGCACTTCTCAAAAAGACCTTCGTGGCCAATGCGGAAGCAGCGTACTTGGCGTATGTGTCAATGATGTAGTTGTTCAAGGAGTAGTAGATTAAAACCATACCAAAGCCAAAAGCCAATCCAGACGACGCTGGACCGACCCAAATAATATGCTTATAGGAGGTGGCACCAAGGATAAATAAGGCTATGCAAGGGAACGGAGAGCCGATCATGGCGCCCACAAGTCTATCCTCAGGAGTTGGAGTTCTTCTTTTCTTCATAGCCAAGTACTGTTTCTCAAGCACCGGGGTGAGCAAAACAGCAAGTAAAGCACCGATCAAGATAGGAATGTACATGAGGCCAATCTTGTCATCTTTGTAGCCATACAACTCGCCAAAGATCACTGGATATGCAAAGAAGAAGGCATAAAGCAAAGCGTAGATGAGGGCCACAAATGCACACACAAGCACCAACACGGGTTCCTGCCAGCAGAACTTGATGGGACGGTATAAGTTGTTGTTCAACATTTCAGAGAATGTCATTGGCGTAGCTTCCTGTTCGGTCATGATCTTGTCGTTGCCGGTTTGAGCTCTAAGCTTTTTAGCTCTTCTTTTCAAAATCACCGGAGCGTACGTTTCAGGAATGAGTGCCATCAAGATCCACATTACTCCAGCAAACGCCATGTTCACCCAGACCATGAGATCGTATCTGCCGCTATCGACAGAAATGAACCCATTGACAATCCCTCCAAATACTGGGCCAGAGTAAGGGCAAAATGAGAAAATGGCTATGGCCATGCCTCGTGTTTCGTTGTGCAAATCCACCAAGCTGGCACCGACATTGGTCAAGGCAGAAGACGAGAATACACCGAGAAGGAAACGACACACAAGCACACCGCCTATGTTGGGAGAGAGCGCCACGGGCACGTTGAAAAGCGTATAGAGGCCAAAACTGACAAAGTAAACGGGTCTGCGGCCAATCTGCTCCGAGAGAGGCGCCCAGAGGAGAGGACCCACAAGGAATCCTATAACCATCAAAGAGACTGTCAATACGGCCACTTCGTCAGAGACATTGTACTTTTCGCAGATAAGCGGGAGTCCACCAGCCAAAGACGAGGACCCGTAAGCAGCAGAAATCACCGCCCACGAGTATACAAACGTATAAAGCCATTTGCGGAACATGCTCCAGTTGTGAGGGTTCTCTGGGTCGTTCTTGTGGAAAGTGACAAACTCAATGTCTGGGTCAAGCTTCTCCTCGCCGTCTGAACCTGTCACCACTGTTCTTTGGCTCGACACTCGTGAAAGCCTTGACTTCACACGCCCGATTCTCTCGAGGTTTTCCACTGGCACCAACCCTGTTTCTGTCTCCAAAGTGTACTCTTCAGGGAAGATGGGGTCTTGCATAGGAGGCATGTTGATGTCTGGCTGGGGGATGTCTTGACTGATGCCCAACTCTCTGAGGGATCTGGCTGTTTCTGTTCGTGTTCTCGTGAGCTCCATGCTTCTATTGTGGGTGAAGGTATCGTTGTACTCTTCACTGGAGTCCCTTACTAGCTTGTGTGGTTCGAGCTCCAGGGAGCTTAAGGATTCTGAGCTGCTCATGTTGGACTTAGGTTAGAGTTGTGTAGATTCTATGAGTTGCAATAGTTCGAAGCCCGACTTTATTTGGCTTTGGCGCCCTTATATATTGACACATTTTCTGGTCACAATTTGCAGCCATTCAGCCGTGTTCCGTGCTCCGAGTACGCATAGCTCTGCGCGGACGGCATCCAACAGAGGGAACTTTAACAAACATCTGGTGGGTTCCGGGTTTTGTGCAGGATTCATCGTTTCTTTGCTTCCGCGGGTATGCGAATCTAGCCACTCCCCAAAGTTTTTCCGGACGTTTATCCGACTTCGGGTACCACTTTTTGCAACCGTATATATCGGCTTGATCTGAGACAAACTGAAGATCTAGTGGTGCTGGTGTGGTAATAGTAGTATATAATTGGCATGTATGCGTGTATTTTATTATTCCTTAGCGGTCGCTGTTTAAGAGGTCCTCCATGATGCACAAATACCTGTGTCGATTTCCAAGCAACGATCAGGTTTCCATGGGTAGTGTCGAGTTCGATATAAACCGTGGAAAATACCACCTACCAACAATTTCTTTCAGTCTCCACAAAGTGACCAAAGCCGTCTCTGGATATCCTTGCAAATATTTCCCTTGCTTGACTTCTACCCACACCGTTCACAATTGGTTGGCAACTCTTCATATAACAAGCTTTGTGGAGACTCTCCTGGGAATATATAGCCAGAGTAAAATCGTCAGGTGGGCCCATTTCCAATTACCTCATCACTCTCTACGGGGATCTCCTGCTACACGGCCCCAACCACATTTTCTCAAATGCACTCAATTGTCTATTAATAAACCTCTTTCCCTGTAATGTTAAGTACTGGTGGTCTGAGAGTCCACCTTTAGCTGCTGTAAATTCTTGATCACATCCACGTTGTACATTTGCTTGTTGCACCGTCTCCCCTCGTAAGGATGCCGGAGCGACTCTTGCTTGCACTCATATAACGCCGCCTTCAAGTTCTCCACGTTTTCTCTGCTCAACTGGAAGTGGAACGCTATGCGGCCCCCCATGAGCTTGACGCCATGCTTCTCTGCAATCTTCACGAGCAAAGCGTCGTTCATCTTGTTTTTCTTCAAATCGATAAACACAAAATTCGTATCGACTGGAGACTCCAACGCAATACTGTGCTTTTGGCAAAACTCGCCCACTTCTCTGGCAAACGCATGGGCGTCGGCAATCTTATTCCAATTATCCTCGAGCGCCGTGAGCGCCATGAGCGTCATCAATCCGGCCTGCCGTATGCCTCCGCCTGCCTGCTTCTTGAAATGATTGGCTTTTTCAATAAATTTACGGTCTCCTACCAACACCGAGCCTAGGGGCGCTCCCAACGACTTCGACAAGCAGATCGACACCGAGTCAAAGTACTGGCAATACTCTTGCAAAGAAACACCAGTGGCCACCGAGGCGTTGATCAAGCGAGCCCCGTCAAGGTGCATCACGATCCCCTGGCTACGGGCAAACTCACTGATGCGCCGTATTTCGTCCACGGGAGTGACGATTCCGTGCAAAGTATTCTCCAAGCTGATAACTTTGGTAGGTGCCGCATGGATATCGCCATCATCGGGAGTGTATTCCTCAAGAATGTCCTCCAACGTCAAGTAGTTGCCGTTTTCCGGCTTCACCGGGTGCACCATCGCCTGCGACAAGGTAGCGGTGCCGCCGGCCTCGTGCAAATAAATGTGGGCTCTGTGGTCACAGAGAATTGAGTAAGGGGGCTGGTGCAAAGCAGCTCGAAGCCCAATCTGGTTTGAAAGTGTTCCAGACACACAGAAAAGCGCCGCCTCTTTGCCAGTCAACTGGGCCATTCTCGCCTCGAGCTCAAGCGTGGAAGGGTCTTCTTTGTAGACGGAATCCCCGAGGAAAAGGGTCCCGCTGGAGATTTTGTCCATCACCACCTGGTTCATGTGTTTTGTCGGAAGCGTAAAGGTGTCGCTGCGGAACTCGTTGTGGACGCTGAACGTCTCTCTTTCCTCTAGTATGGTCATGACGATAGTGGAATGGCAGTGGGAAAGTAGTGGAGGTAACTAGTTGGAGGGTTAGGTTCGTTGAATCGTCAACGAAGGAAAGAAAAGTAGCACGGAAGTGAAATTGTAGAAATCGACTACTGGTGGCCTTGTGGCCCCTACAGGGTCTATATAGCAGCATGATGCATAGGGTGACGGTTGCGATGAGAGACTTTTTGCACCCACCGCAGCGCCTGTACAAATGACCAAGTGCCCAAAATGCCTCGGAGGGCCCAGAGTGTTTTGGAGGGGTCTCCCCGGGTGCTGGCCAACGGCTGCTATTGCGGGAAGAGAAAGTGAATCTGGAAATGCAATTCCGGCGTGGAATCGGTGCTACATCAGTTGGTTCTCGGTGTGGGTTAACTTAGTGTGGAGACAATGGGTGGGTGGGTTGCCAGCCTTCGGCTATTGGCGGGTGCTGCCTGAAAAAGTCCCAAGGCGCTGTCCCCTCAGTCAGTGCCAGTGACCATAGTCACTGCTTGGGGAAATTTGAATTTTGCGTGTTGGGCGCTTCGATTTGTTGTTCGGTTTTGGCCCCAAATTGCGTGTTCGATTGAACTCGGTTCTTTTGTTGATGCCTCTTAGTCAGCAGAATCTAAGACGGCATTGTGGTGCGTTTAAGCGCCTCACTGCCTTTTGCATTCTAAAACAAAAAAAAGAAAACATTGTAGAAAAAGAATAGTGGACTTTACCCCAAAAGTAAGGCTATTAGCTATAGAGTCTGCTACTGATTTAATATTCTTCATTGATCCTCCTTATCTTTCTAAGGCTATGCTTGGTTGGTGCTTTGTAAGCGTTCGCGAATGGCTGCAAAATGGCTAATGTAAGCATGCCAACTCCGAGGCCGTAGAGCACTTTTGAGGTTCCCTTGATCTGGCTTGTTTATCTTTGCTGGTACAGGTAGTTCCGCGTGGCTACGAAGACGAACTTAGACTATCTGATGTCAATGCATTTTATATACGCCTTCGCTGAATGCAACAACTATGATTCGGTGATGGACTTGTTCACTGTAGACTAGAACAACCGTTGAAACTTAGAACACATTAAATAACAGGAGAGTTTCTACTTGAACTTTTGATCGATGGCAATCAGGTTTTCACTTGCTCTATAACAGCTGAATGTCATCGGCGTCTGGCTCCTTCTTCTTTTCCACGTTGAAAGGCTGGAAGTCTGGCGCCATCCCCCCGCTCTGAACATCGTGTCTCCATATATGGTTGCCGCCTGAAAGAGCACGGTTGTGGCCGCCAAGTCCCGCTCCAAGCCTATCCAGCCATATGTTCAGCGACAAGTTGCTCGACAAGGCACTGGGCTGAAGCTGCGGGTTGGAAAGCATGAGCGAGTCCAAGAGGTCGGTTTGTGGAGGCAATATCGACAGTGAGGGAGACAACTCCACGGCTCCAGGGCGTGGCGAAAGCGACATTTGCTTGGGATATTGCATGTTGCCTATATAACTGCTCGTTGGAGCATTTGTCCCGGATCCTCCTGTGTTGCCGTGGGTATTCCACATTGACGACACTTGCAGTTGAGCGTATGGCGGATTATCCGAAGTGGGTGACCGTCCGTAAATTTGATCGTCGTAAGATAAACTGGATAAGTAGGGCATCTGTTGCATGTTGCTCTGCTGGTTTAACCCTCCGTGAAGCGAATCTTGCAAGGGATGCTGCAAATTGTGCGTGTCATGTTGCATCCCTTGCAGAAGGCTAGGCTGGAGTGGAAACAGAAACCCCTGGAGACTGTCAGACGTGTTAAGTTGATTACCTAAAAGCGAGGCATGGATCAGAGACCCAGATGCCGTAGGTTCGAGAGGCACATTGTAGTGTGGGTTTAAGCTATTCTGACCACCAAGGCTCGTTTGGGAGAGGGCCGCCTGGGACATGCCTCCGTTGTAGTTCCGACCAACTGAAGATGTCGATGACATCAATGGCACATTGAGACTGTTGCTCTGGGACATCTGGTAATCTCTATTCACTGGATTTTGATCGAATGTATCTCTATTCGATGGGTGAATTTCTGAAAATTCTTTGTTGGTTGTATTTGCGCTGTCAATGCCTAAGCTTCCCAGATTGTTATCGAGCAAGTTTTCATATACCCTACCATATAGGGGAGTAGTTGCTTTTTCTGGAGGAGGTGAAACGGCACCAGATCTTGGAGACTCGACCGCTGGAGATGAGTTTTCGTCGATGAAAGTGTAGACTTTTGGTATGCGAGGTTTGGACAAAGCATTGCTGAAGCCGCCAAATTCGACACTAGCTTGGTACTCGGTCAACTTCTGTGGCTGATACCCTGGATTGGCAGCAGCACGAGCCTGTTCGACACTGTTGTGTAGCAGTACAAATTTCCGGATGGCTGCCCTGTAGGCAGACTTCCACAGCAGTTCAAGAGAGGTGAGCAACTCAAATTCTTTGTTGATCTCTGCCTCCCATTCTGGTCTTAAAACAGTGAGTTTCCGCAAAAGCTCAGCACCCCCTTTATTCAATAGCGAGTCACGAGTGAATACTTCAAATGAAGCCGAGTTCAAGCTGGTCAGAGACCCGTTTGGCGACAGGTCACCACCCGGAGCGGCAGGCTGAGAGTTGAACACAGTGAACTGCTCCACCAACGGCCTCAAATTACTCGCCACATGCGCCAACTCTTTTTTCTCGATATTGAGCTGTTTCGACTGGCTCTCTAAACTGATCAACTGACTCTTCAACTCGGCGATTTCTCCATGGAGCCGGTCGACCTGAGCGTCCACACGAGACTTTTCCAGGCTCGCCGTGTTCAAAACGTGATGCTTTTTTTCCTCCAATTTTGCCACACGAGACTTCAACTCTGCCAAGCTTGACTCGTGAATGGTTTTATGCGAATGTTGATTGCGAAGCTGTTTCGAGAGCTTAAGCTTCTCGAACGTCAAGGTATCCTTTTTCTTCTCGAGAGTCTTCACATCCAGGTCCTTCTTCCCTCGAATTTCGTGCTCTTCGCTCAACATTTCCTTGTACTCGTCGTAGCTCTTTGCAAGCTCCAGCATTTCTGCTTGCTGCGACCCATTGAATGCCGCCATATCTGCAATCACTCTCTGGAGCTCCAGCTGGTACGCCACCAACTGGTTATGAAGAATACCAAAGTCCTCAATCTTCTCCACCTCCTCCACCGCAATCAAGTCCTTGGCAACCTCTCCTCCCTCTGTCTTGTTCACCAACGTCGAACGCATTTCCCACTCGACCCCCTCAAGCAGCCCCTTGGTCGTGACAAAGATTGCCATACTCTGGGCCCGGAAATTGCTCGTGGCGTTCACCGCCAACACCCGGAGCTGGTACATCTTCCCCAGCTCAAGGCCACACACCTTGATGGACCTACCCGCTAAGGTAGCGGCTTCTCGTCCGTTCACAAGCACCACGTAGTAAATACTTTCGTCAGGTGCACTTTCCAGGTCCCAATGGAGTACGACATCATTGCGGCCAAGACAGTCGACGGTCACTTGAGGAGCGTGGGGGATGTCGATGTTCAACTTCTGAAAGAGCGTTTCCAGCGGTTGCTGGAGAAGCTGGACAACACGACAAAGGAGCCAGCAAAGAGCTGGCACTGCCGTTAGGAGCACCTCAAGCATGCAGGATGGGATTTATCTATTTTGAGGTTGTTGATTTTTTTTCTGGAGGTGTTTCTCTCAAGATGTGAGTGGTAGTTGGTTTCAGATCAACAGTTGGAGATGGGGCTTTTTTTTAGTGCGCCCGAATCCGCAGAGGCCATTTGCAGCCATTACGCTTTGCCAGATGCCATTGGATGGGAAGAAGGTATTAATGTAATTTAATCTTTAATATGTGTCTTTAATAATTTTTGTTTCCAGAGGCTGCTACTGTTGATGAAGTGCTCCTGTCTATGAAAAATCATACATTACCTCTCAATCCCGTTTACATAAATAGATCCTCGCTGGTCCCCTGAGACCCAATTAGAACCACTTTCTACTCGTGGCTCGTTTACTTTCTCGTCGCTAGGATGGACGCCGCCGCTAAAATCACGTTGAGCAGGCCCAAAATGAAGAACGGGCCAAACGTCCAATGGTCACTCCATGACCCGCCCACTTTCGTGATCAACAAAATCCCAAACCCACCACACACACTGGCGCATCCACTGATACTGCCAATCACCCTGTGTTCAGCTGACTCGATGCTCAGCCCAATCGAGCTCACAAGACTCATGCTGGCAATGATGGTGCCGATCTGGGAGAGTCCGATGAAACTCACAAGGATGAAACAAACGGCGTTGCGTGGGTCGTAGCCGTCTCCACCAATTACGCTGGCAAGACAGAGTCCAAAACTGCCCAACATACCGCTAGCAGCCGCAATGAGCAATGTCATCAGACACCCCAAACGGTTGGAGTCGACCAAGATCCCCCACAATGGCGAGGAAACCAAGGCAACCGTTTGCGCTACTCCAGTGAGAATAGCAGAAAAGACGTACCCATCGTAGCACTCATCCTTCAGCGGCGTATTTGCCGATTCTGACGCCGAACCGCTGCATTTGCCGTGCTCAGAGTAAAACTTGAACACCATGAGCGGAATAAATACGGAATTGGCAACCGTTGTGGACCTGGAGACAAACGAGCTGACGTACGCCAACTGTACCCTTCTGTTGTACTTGGAAGCCTGAAGGCCCTGTTTGAGTAATTCCAAATACGACAGCTCCTTATCCTGTTCACTGCCTCCTACGCCAGCGGCTTTCCTATGTTTGGCACTATCGTACGCAAATGTGAACACTAGAACAGCAGCAGCAAACGCAAAGACTCCCAAAAGCACATACGATAACCTCACCGAACCCTCTCTCGTGAGATCATCGTTATGGTCGCTGAGCTTCACTGGAAGCGTCAAAAAGAACGAGACGGAGAAAACAGCTCCAAGTCCTGTCGAGACGCCGATCATGGCCGAAAGCTTCCCGTGCTTCTTTTTCTGAGGATGACTTAAGCCAGCTGGCTCCTCGCTCAAGAGCCCCTCTTCCACCTCCTGGTGCTCTGGCTTATGCTGGTACATTCTCCAGAAAGCCAAGTCTGTCCAGGCAAAATCGGAATTGTTCGCTTCGTGTAGCATTACCGTTACAATACTCATACACGCCGTGACCGCCACGGCAAAAATAGCACGCCAGAACCAAAGATCGGGAAAAACACTGTGAGCCAATTTCCCGTACCCAAAGAGAGACGCTGCCAATAGTAAAAAGCCACCCAACTCCAAAATCCGGGGTCCCGAGGGAAAGAACCTCGTGGACGATCGGGCCCAGAAGTTGAGTTTATCGTTGAACGTGCCCAAGAAGACAGCAACAAAGATGGAAGACAACTCATCCAAAACACCCAAAGTGCCCACCACAGAACCTATCTTCTTCAGGTCCACGCCAATGACATCTGATAAGTAGAATGGCTGCGAAGCCAGAAGGAACACCACAAGGGAGATACACGCAAACCCAGCAAAGTTTAGCGCTAGGAGGTTTCTCACTCTGTAGCCTGGATTGAGCACCATAGTGAGTGGAGTAGTGTGAAGTTGACTGGTATAGCCGAAAAGCTAGAAGAAGGATGCTGAGAAAGGACCCTCCCGTGATGTGGGGGAGGTGGGACCTATTGTGAGAGTATATGCAGTAGGGTATCACCGACTCGGTGATTGAGAAGGACCTTCAAACAAAGATACGTAGGTTAGTTTCGATAAGGATTGTTCTGTTAGTCGTCAATTGGGTCATATCTGATAGAAGTGATACTAAATGAATCTTATGTACGTGGAGTGAAGGGTTGGTCTGGTGCTGAGCGCAACGACGTTGGTGATAACGGTGGAGTTTACTTTTTTTTTGTTAGTGTTTTTCCTTCCTTCTCTCGCATTTGTTCTCTATTTTTCACGCTCTATGATGTCTGCTCTCTCCAGAGCCATTTTCTCCACAACTCGCCTGCCTCATATATAATGCTGTCCATGTAGTCGTACCGAAACCCGTGATCGGGGGATGTAGCGCCCCTCTCCTTTTCTTTCTGCTCCTGATATTGCTTGTACTTGTCGCTGGCTTTGAATGACTTTGCGGGAAGTCTTGACAAGAATGTCCGGATTTCGTGCTGGTCAAGTTCCACCAATGTGTTTCCTTTGGCCTGTAGAAGAGCTAGGCACACAAAGAGTAGCTCAATGTGCATATCAATTTTTGAAAACGGTATGACTGCGCTGTTTTGATCGCAGCTCGATGTCAGCGAGCATTCCAGTGGTGGCAGAAGAGACGGCAGCGTCGATGCTGGCGAAGAGGAGTTTGAGGAGTTTGATAGATGCTTTTTCCGTGAGGGCGACTCACCGTTTGAATTAGAGCCTAAGCCTCGATCTGAGTTTCCTTGGGGCTCAATGTGCAACTCATTTATGAGATCTTTAAAAGAGTCCTTCTTAGCGAGTGGGGGTGACGGGGATTGGTCCTCATCGTAGTTGACGGTCCAAAACACATCGGGACCCAACTTCTCAAGAAGTTGATCAGATATACGAAGCTTATCGCTGTAGTAATGCTTGTTGTTTTCGGATTTTTTGCTTTGAAGTCTCCACCCGACGAGAAGGTCCCACACACGGCCTCTATCGACACGAGACCACACTTTAGCACCGCAGAACTTTAGCCACCAAATGAGCCATTCATCGTAATGGGATCCGAACTTGTTCAAAATCTGTTCCTCCAGAAAATAGTCAGAAAGTTCCGGAAGAAGAATTTGAAACACGTAAATGAAAAATGAAACACGTTCTTCAATTGTTCCACCGTTGATAGGGAGTGTCAGCTTATCGATTTTCACCAGCTTGGAGGCTATGTCCCTTTTGTTGGCCAGCTCTGGAGAATGCAAAAGAATTAACACGAGACGCTCATACACCTCATGAAAGTTCATGTTGCTGATCGTCTCGTCCTCCACTAACTTGTCTAGGTAAGTATCTAGGCCTGGTTGAGACTGAATAAACTCCTCGTAGTCATCAAAAACCGATCCCATATGGGTATTATTCGACGACGTCACATCGCGCCCCAAAAGCACCCATGGCGAATGAGGGATCGGAGGAAACCATTCCGCGAGACCCAACGCGATCCAAGAGAGGGAGGAGTCGTATTTGATAATTCTGCCCCATTTAGCCACAAATTTGTACACGGATTTCTCCAACGTGTCAAACAACTTCAGTTCGGTTTCCGAAAGCGGCTCATCGGAGGTGCTGGCCACGCGATGCATATACTTTCTTAGATCTTTTCGTATTCTTCTCTTAAGCTCAGAGTCGGCGGAATCGTGATCGGAAGTCTCCGTCAGGCTATCTTGGTCTGACAAATTGTTATCGGGCTGAATAAACGGATTGAGAACAAACGGGTGGTGTTTAAGCAACACGGGCCACACTTTAAATCGAAGGAACGGTGGAATGCCCTTTTGTCTTGCTAAAAGAGCCAAACCGTGATGGTTTTTCTCCTCGAGAAACTGAAGGCACTTGGCAAAGATGTCTGAGTCATAGTGGAATGAAGGAGTCGACTTTTTCGGCGAAATCGACGAAACAGACAGTGTAACCGACCCGTCCAGCGCGTGGTCGGCGGTAGCGTCTTTCAGGCCACCTAGCGGCGGTTCCGACGGCTCGGAACGGTCGATTTGGTCTTGGTCTTGTTGATCAGGGCAAGCTGGTTGGCTCATTATCAGTACATGGTGTGAACGAACAACACGGTATAGATGTTAGGATTGAAATTGAACTTTAGGCAGAGGGCCTGAATTTAAACGATTGAGGCTGACAGATGCAAGACCAAGGTTTGGTGGAGGTTAAACCTTCAAAAAAGGGCAACTGGTTGAGATCGCCTGATGTGCCAGATGCCACAGGGGGAAAGCAGTAAAACGGGAAGACGGATTTATGGGAAGGTGTACGGGTTTTCCCGGGTCACGGTATCACCAACAAAGCACGGGTCCTGGTAGTATGGAGGTGATATATAAGAAAAGGTGTAGTTGATGGACAGAGCAAAGAAATCGTTATCGAAATTTTGATAGAAACGAGAAAATGCGCAGTGTGCGATAGAGAAAAAAAAATAGATGTTCTTTGGTCGCTTGTGTGCAGTACGCCCATTCTCCAGCCTAAGAGTCTTCTGAGTTCTTGACTGTTGCGGTAAGTCCCCACAAGAGGTAGAACAGAGGTGGAATTGCTGAAATTGATGTTGAGCTGGGGGTTTAAGAATCTGTTATCACGTGATGCTACAGCAAAAAAAGTGCAGTGTTCTAACGAACTCATTGTCAACTGATTTTCGTTTCTTAGTGCTTCCAGACCTTTATTAGGTTCTATTGTGGCAGGCGAAGGGCCGCGGGAGGAAGAAAGTGAGCGCGACAATGTCGTAGCTGCCTCAGCAAGTGTCGATTCAGTCTGGTACATTTTGCAATTTCGAACAATTCAATGATATGGTTGAAGTAACTATACTCTGAGGGTTACATTGGTGTCTTTTTTGTTTTTGATTTGCACGAATTTTCAGCTACTTTGTGTGGGTCTCTTTAACGCCGTTCGCGCGACATTTTTGCAGCCATGGTGTGAATCACTAGAGAAAAGTATTTAAAGGTTACCATCGACCTCAGAAGCAAAGTCTCACATATTTGACCTTTCTTTCTTTTCATGTCCATCTGGGAGTTCTAGAAATCATATTTTGAGAGAGCTTTGTGTCAGCGTGGATCCCACAGGCAGACAATGGCTTCCGTGATACAGTATAAGGACCGTGTCGTGTTTTCCAGAAATGGTCCCAAAGGGTATATCGATTGCCAGGAAGATCCTCAAATTCTCCTTTTTGAATGGCTGAGTTGTCGATAACGGTGAAATTGCCATTCTGTTCAGTGCATATATGTGTCCCTGGGAGAGCCACAGTTGAGAGCCAATCACAGCCTACAGGGGCCCCAAGTATCAGAGTCCAGAAATCAACCTGACCAAATTTCTGTGGCTTCGAAAATCCCCGTTTTTCATTGTCTGTGGCCATGTTAGCACAAAACATCTAGCTTGTTGTCTATGGCCAGTGTGAGCTAAGTATCAGCTGCCACAATAGAGTTACAAGCTGAAGGATCTGACTTTGTCTACATCTTTCTTCCTAATTCACGTTCTTGCCGTGGGTTTACGCTCTGCAAAATTCTCACTCTACCTTTACATTTTTCGGATCTATAAGAGAGTCTTTATTTTGTGTCATTCTTTTGATCCATCTCTCGTCTCAATCTCTCCTCTCAATATTTCTTCTCAATCTCTCCTATCAATCTTTCGTCTTAATCTCATCTGCTTCTCGACCCCTCCCCTATTCTGCTAGCACCTTCTCTGCATCTTCATACAATGTGCTCATTCACGACTCACCCTCGACACGCTCAACTATTGGTTCCCCAGATTATCTTCCCCACCTACACATGATAATGTCTCAAGTCATAGCCAGGTGAACAGAGCAAACAAGGAGGCTTCATTCCAGAAACAGAAAAATTCTTCCATCATTTAAGCCCTCCTCTCTCTGCACAACTTGTATAAATCCCCTTGGTTTTGCCCAATTTTTCACCCAATTTGCGCTCCGGAGCTGCCGACCTTTTCGTGCTAGCATTGTCATCGCGGCCCCTATTTAAGCCGAATAGCCGATAGCAAGAATCAAGAAAAATCCCTGGCCAATTCTACAAACTGCTCCTTTTTCTCCCTACTACATGCCTCTATTCAGCTTCAGCTCTCTGTCAGAGCAGAAAATCAGGCACGGTACGTGAAATTCACCAGAACCGCTTTTTTTTTTCTTTGCCCTCTCCCTACTAACAGCCAGCGCTCTCCCTGGAGCCCTTGGGGCCCTATAACAGTGAGCTCCTTGACCTCTCGATATTGACGTTTGAGCCACGCAAGATGGAGACAGTGTGTGATGTATTGGAGAAGAAGCTCATCAAAATCCTTCTTCAGGCCCACAAGCTGCTGTTTCCCAAAGTTGACCATCTCACCCGGTCGAGGTCGCTTTCGACGAAAAACTCCCACTCCTTCGCCCCTCCCCAGCGGTCACACACGTTTTCTCCACAAAAAAGGCAGAACGAGTTTGTCTCTCAGCTTGTAACTCTCAAGTGCCTCACCGTTATTGTCTACTTGTGCCAGTGGGGCTCTGGAAGCTTCATGAACTGGCTCAAACTCAAGTACACGCTGATAGTGCAGCCATTGGCGACTTTGGCGTTTCTGCCCACGTATGCGCTGGCCATCTACGCTAAGGTGGATGCGGTGGTGCGTTTTTGCGAGGATGACGATGCTCTCAGGGTCTCAAGAGACTCTTTGGACAATATGAGGCTCGAGATGAGATTTGGCGGGTCCGAGAGACTTGCAGCAAGATCGCTAGACGGTACTGGCCAACCCCCTTTGGTGAAATTGTCGCCCAAGCAATTTTGAAAAATGATAATGTTTCTGCTGTACTGTTAAAGCATCAAAGTCTAGTGATTAAGACACTTCCAGTTAAGTGTTTGTACCTTGCATCGCCCGTCGTGCTCAGTTCCAAAATTGTTCCTGATCATCATGACGATTCCCGAAAACAGGACCTCATCGCCTTCAATAGACTTGACTGGTGTTTAACTCCACGAACTGGCTTTGCGTCTCCTTTCAAGACCTTACGCAGGTTGACAAATCGAGGAGCATTTCTTCACAGATTTCGAACGTTACTTGTCCCCAGTACCTATTGGTACCTGTTCAACACATACGGTTTTAGATTTGCATTTGCAGTTTCCTACTGTGTTGCCCACAGCTTATGAATTACGACTTTTGATAATAATCCCTATTTAATATACAATCAAGCAATGTCCATGAGTCCCTGTTGTAGAAACAATCGAGCTGTACCACCTTCACATTCACTGTCTTGCTAGCACTTTTATTTAGATAGAAGTGATCTTTTTGTGGAAAGCATGCGTTTTCACGCACGACTAATGGCTGCAAAATCTACGTAAAACTTAGATATTTATCCGCAGAAAAAGCTCTGTGATGCTTCTATTTGAGGTTCATGACACTTCAGTACGAGTAGCTCTCAGGACTGAAAGTCAAGCCGCATAATCAATAGTCAATTCCTTCCCTGGGGAATCAGCCCACTCTCATTCAACGAGAGTCAAGTGTCTCACTTTTATCTGCATACTTTGTCCTAATACAAGTTACAGAGACAGAACTCGGATTGAAAGTAGCAATTGCCTTTAAATTTTACTTGTGGTAGTTGTACAAACCTTTGCAATTGTCGCCATGTTCAGTTCTTGTTTTCCTATGAGAGCGCTTTGAACAATTTGTACATTTGGCTACTTCCCACTCACCTCTCACAAAAAGCAACCACTAGGCGAGGAAAAGGAATCTGGAAAAATAGGTTGCAGAGAATTAAGCAGGAATCTCAATGCTGCCAACGCAAGTCAACCCAATTTTTAGAAGTAGCCTGTAATACTCATTTTCCGAAAACCTCTCGAGGCCATCTCTCCATACTATCTAATGTAGCACTGACTATTTGTGTGAGCCAGCCGCTTCGAAGGTAGGCGAATTTCTTTTTTTTTGTGAATTGCTTTTTCCTCGCCGCACCCCAGGTGTCACACGTGACCCCCTTTCCGCGCACTTTATCTACACCCCTTTCCGGAAATATATAAGGAGGCAAAGTCGCCACATTTACATACTTAGTTTTTCTCACAATATCCATAGACACAAATGCAAATCTTCGTTAAAACTTTGACAGGCAAGACCATCACCCTCGAGGTCGAGTCCAGCGACACCATCGACAACGTTAAATCCAAAATTCAGGACAAGGAGGGTATTCCACCAGATCAGCAAAGATTGATCTTTGCCGGTAAGCAACTTGAGGACGGAAGAACCTTGTCTGACTACAATATCCAGAAGGAGTCCACTTTGCACTTGGTGTTGAGATTGAGAGGTGGTATGCAAATTTTCGTCAAAACTTTGACGGGTAAGACCATCACGTTGGAGGTTGAGTCTTCCGACACCATTGACAATGTCAAGTCGAAGATTCAGGACAAGGAGGGTATCCCACCAGACCAGCAGAGATTGATCTTTGCCGGTAAGCAATTAGAGGACGGCAGAACCCTTTCCGACTACAACATCCAGAAGGAGTCCACTCTTCACTTGGTTCTCAGATTGAGAGGTGGTATGCAGATCTTCGTCAAGACTTTAACCGGCAAGACTATCACTCTTGAGGTCGAGTCCTCTGACACTATTGACAACGTTAAATCCAAGATCCAGGACAAGGAAGGTATTCCACCAGACCAGCAGAGATTGATTTTCGCTGGTAAGCAGCTTGAGGATGGAAGAACTCTCTCCGACTACAATATCCAAAAAGAGTCCACTCTTCACTTAGTTCTTAGATTGAGAGGTGGTATGCAAATCTTTGTCAAGACCTTGACTGGTAAGACTATCACTCTCGAAGTCGAGTCTTCCGACACCATCGACAACGTTAAGAGCAAAATTCAAGATAAGGAGGGCATCCCACCAGACCAGCAGAGATTGATTTTCGCTGGTAAGCAACTTGAGGATGGAAGAACCCTTTCCGACTACAACATTCAGAAGGAATCTACCTTGCATTTAGTGTTGAGATTGAGAGGTGGTATGCAAATTTTCGTCAAGACCTTGACGGGAAAGACCATCACCCTTGAAGTTGAGTCGTCCGACACCATTGACAACGTCAAGAGCAAGATTCAGGACAAAGAAGGCATTCCTCCAGATCAGCAGAGATTGATTTTCGCTGGTAAGCAATTGGAAGATGGCAGAACTCTCTCTGACTACAACATCCAGAAGGAGTCCACCTTGCACTTGGTCTTGAGATTGAGAGGCGGTCAATGAAGGTGCATTCTTGTGTAATGATAATTGTATACTTCGAAATCTATCATTAGACTATTTAAGATTGTAGACTCATTGAAAATGGTCAATGGCACTTTGTAACTCATTAGATGTTATCGTAGAAATGGATTCACGTTTTAACTTTGTGAGATTGTCGACGATAAATCTAACTCTGTTGGTGTCACCGTTCTCTTTGAAAACGTTACGCAATACCTTCGAGTTTCTCGCCAACATGATGATATTCTTCTCCAACATTCCCTTTTCGTCGAATTCGAAAAGGATTGTGAAGGCTTCAGCAATCATATTTAGTTCCGATACACTGAGCGAGGTACTCTCCTTCTCCAAGCCTTCTAATAGAAGCTTAAAGTTTTCATTAAACCCTGTGCACGTTCTCCAAGATTTTTCATGGTCTGAGTTTTTGAACTTAACCAATTCTTCAAATGCTAATTGGAGAAGGTCTTTGTGAACAATTTTGGGTGACACAGCTTGAAAGATGTTTTTCAATAGATTTAAGTGAAATTCCTCGTAGATGATTTTCTCCTGGTTCTTGTTAAAGTTTGAGATGGATGTGAACTCCGTGAGATCAAGATCTTCGATGTAATCTTCAGAAAGTACAAGTCTCAAGACCTCAATATAATTTTGGACTAGTTCATCATTTTCTGGATACTCGTGAACAAACTTCCCCACGCTTTGAATGGCCTTAACCTGGTAAATTTTGTTTCGTCTTTTGCTTTCGACTTGAACGATGTGGTATATCGCATTGAGTAACTCATCGTTCTTACGAACAAAGGCAGATTTGTTACAAGTGAAAGTCACAAGCGCATCGAAAACCAACTCCTTACCATTCCAGGACTTTCCTTTACAAAAATCGAGAAGAATGTCGAAAAGCGCTTTTAATTGCTTCTCAGAATCGATATCGATAGATTGGCAGAAGTCAGCCAATGAGCGTGCAATGACTTGACGAATATAATGGTTGGTCAGCTTTCCGTATGTTTCGCTAATCTTTATGATCTCATCGAAATATATTTTTGCGGCACTATTACCGCTTGAACTTTCAATCCATTCTCTTTCAAATATCTCTCTCACTTCCTCGGATTCATCGTGCTTGGCAACGAAAACCAATGGCAAGAAAGCCGATGCAACCGCCTCAAATCTATCCAGACCGCTATATTTGCTGACGCTTTCGGACGCAATACCTGCTAGTCTTCTTTTTGCTTCGTCCTCCGCTTCAAGATACATCCTAGCAATTGTCTCACTATACTTCAACACAGCATCCATGCTAGCAATCTTCGACACATACCCTGCGGCAGCAGCATAGGACGAAGCTACCGCCTCGTTTCTGTCATTTAATTGCTGAATACAGGTTGCAAGAAGCTTGTCGCCAAAAGGTTTCACGATAGCGTACTTTTTGTTGATAAGATTAACGATCACTCTGCTACCACAAACCTTCGATGGAAGGCCAACAGAGGATTTTACCGACCTTTGAAGTGCCACAATAAGATGTGGCATGAGGTATTCATCGGCAAGCGCAAGGAGTCTCTCAATTGCATCTATCATTGGTGAGTGACCGAGACTTTGTATTCTTTTTGCATCAACGTCACTCGTTCTGAGGTTGTACTTTTCAGCATTCAAAACCAAATAGTTCACTATCTCAGGCTCTAGAGTGGACATCAATTGTATGAAAGTCTCCAATAGCTCTGGAACGTGAGGCTTCACAGCCTTACCACCAACTTTGCATAAATCCACAATGGTTTCAAGGGCAAACTCTCTCACGTCTTTTGCATCACTATGAAGCCCTTTAGAACTCAAAAAGAAAGGAATCAAATAATTCAACACCTCAGTTGCTTTAGCAACAGTTGCATTTCCAGTGCTTACATCTGCAAGTCTTGATAAAGTTTTAGCTAACAGACGACAAAGCTGGGTCCCCTCTTTACGAACACTTTCCTTTATATCGTCCATGGCACGGAAACTCATGTTCCAGATTTCTTCGAGTCGTTGTTCGTATAGCTCTAAAGGCAGTGTCTGCAATAGATTACCAAGAGCTGCGGTACTTGCCTGGCGAACGCGCCATTCCTTCGAACCCATTCCTTTCAAGACTTCATTGAGGATGACATCAAAATACTCTCGTATTGTTTTCTGAGTATCTTTGATAAGAGCAGTCCAGATGTCACCCATGGACTTAGCTACCGCCAAGTTCGGGTCGAAGCGGTATCTATAAAGCTTTGGAATCAAACGGGTGCTGAGATTTTTATTTTTTGAAAGCATGTCATCCAAGCTAGACTTTGCCATGATTGAGCCGAGACCGAATGCCATTCCACGCCTCGAGGACCATAAGGCATTTGATTTGGCCAAAGACATGAACTTGTAAACTAATCCTGGATCGCCCACGTCTTGCGCCAAATTGAGTACGTCTCGATAAGTGGAAACGGAACCATCATGGGTTTTTAATACGTTCGGATCAAATAGCTGCGTCTCTAGGTCTACCGTACCTGCAGTAGGGTTGGTCGAAGTTTCTGAGTCCGTGAACGATCTGAAAAGACCCTTTACCAATGTTTCTTTGAGATCTGCGTCCCCTAATTCGTAGATAATGCTCAATCCTCGTGATGCCAGCTCTTGGACGAGTTCATCCCTGTCAGCGAGAAAGCGCATAAAAGCCACATGGATTCGAGATGCATTCTCTGCAATTTCCTTCTCTCCACTTAGATATTGTACAAGTGAAAGTAGCCACAAGCAGCCTGCTCTTCTAAGCGAGGGCTTGGTGTTTGCGCAAGCCTCGAGCACGTTCTTTAAAATGACTGGCAATCTTCCTGTGGACTGAGGGACGTGGGCCACTTGAACACCCTGAATATCAAGTTCCTGTTGGAGTATCCTGGACTTCCACCCGCCTGCCACTATGGCAAACGCCTCACCACTAGCCAATGTGTAATCAAGTTGTTTGGATGTGTGAGTGTCGTAGATTATTTGTTCTGTTTCTGTCAATTCATCATTTTGCATCGAGTCATAGGTTTCGGCGAGTGAAAGCTCTAATTTCAGCAATGCCAAAACAGATAGCTCATGACACTTTTTGGCTCTTGGAATGATAACTTCTTTGAAACTTCGAACATCCTTTTTGATATCATCATATAACTCAAGCTGCGGACCTAGAACACCAAAAATTGCAAGTTGGCTGAGAGACTCAAGTACAGCATCATAAGACCTAGAATCCTTTATACCTTCTCGAAGCTGTTGTATGTAGCTTTTGAAAGTCTGCGAGCTGAGCAAGTCATTGCGCTGTACTAATGCGAGCCGTGATATGATGTAAGCTTGTGCTAAGAGACGACCGGTGATCCTGCTGGCGTTGTTTCCAGTATCAGACATATCCACAAG
Source organism: Candidozyma auris (assembly GCF_003013715.1). NCBI lineage: Eukaryota > Fungi > Ascomycota > Pichiomycetes > Serinales > Metschnikowiaceae > Candidozyma > Candidozyma auris. Next base: position 270,394 of record NC_072816.1, read on the forward strand.
CCTGCTGAGTAACTCAAGTACTTCATTATCCAAGACGGCCCGATTAGCAGCAATCATTCCTAAAATCTTGCAAACCTCTCGGGCAGATGTCAGCGCTAGCACTTTTTCATCGAGGAGTAACAACAATTTAGGTAAATAGGATTTCAACTGAGAAACAGCACTTGAGGGAGCGAATGATATAACTTGTGCCAAAACGGTGCTGAAACCTGTGTCTGAGACATACTGAGAGCCACCAAAATGCAGATTGTACAACGAATCAAAACAGATGGAAAGGAATGATTGAACACCTTGTAAGTTCTTCTCCTGGGCTAATCCCCCTATCACCAAGGATTGAACAGTTTCATCAACTTCCAATGCTTTGTCTACTCGAGCACCCCAGTCTTCGTCAACAACTATAACAGTCGAATGGTCCTCTGTGACCTCCATCACAAAAGCTCGAAGTATAAAACGGACAGCTACGCCTAGGCTCTGGAAAAGAGTGCTTTCTTCGTCTGCTTGCGATAACCCTGCTTGAAGAACATTAACTAGATCAGTAAATGCTGGAAATCTGACTGATGAATCAGTGCCCAAAAATTCTCTTGATGATCGGAAGTCAAGGTTGTTTGACTGTTTCAAAAGATTGAAGTAGTATGGTTGTAAGCCTTTGTTTGCTTCCTCTACAGTTTCTGGGTTATTGGATTTAGCGGAGCCAAGGAAACAGAGGTAGCGTGCCTCCGCATCCAGAAACGCAAAAGCTGAATTGGAATACTTCATGGCCACATAACAACACGCGCTGAGATTACTTGAGGAGTTTGAGAACTCCAAGTACTTTCTCAAGACCTTCTTCAATTCTGACTTGCACTCGCTGGATAGTCTAGATAAGTGTGGTTCGAGAGCAGATAAGACATCCTGAACAACAGGGCGAAGTTCTATGCTCTCCTCTTCTAAGGAGTCAAAAAGGAATTTGATGTAAGTCAAGTCTGCTTCCCATAGTTGTGGAGCGTAGCGCAAGATGTCACCCAACGCTTCATACTGTAGCATTCTCAGGTTAACAGCTTGTCTATAATTCAGCACCTGAGAGGTATCCATCTCCGGCCAACCGTCTTTCATAATACTATCTTTGAGTTTAGAAAGAATTGACAAATTGAAATCGCCCTGGGTCAGCCCGGCTCCTTCTTGCGAAGCTCCGCTACTTGACTTTGTGACAGTACGAATATAAGCCACAGCGGTTTGTCTGAGTCTTGAATATTCAGAATTGAGTGCATGTTCCGAGATTTGCCTCGTTCTGGGGTCTCTCATTGCACATTTAGACTTACAAAGTAAAGCCAAGATCTTCTCTTGGAGAGTTGGCGACACTGGAGGAGTCAATGGCTCTGACTTCCCAAGAAAGAGTTCGGTCATACTGTCGATCAAGTACTTATCCTCCAAGTCAAGGGGAAGCTTCTTGAACCAAAGTGCCGCCTTGTTGTTAATGGAAGAGGAGCCATCGGCGGAGGCAATCAATAAAGGCAAGACAAGCAAACTTTCGGTAAACCCAGCACTTAGCAACTCCATAATGCGTAATTTGGCCTCCTGAATTTCGCCCAACGACTTGTAGGTGACACCGGCGTCCTTCGTGAAATGGGCCAGATCCTGAACACTCATTCCAGGAGTCTGTATCGGGGCATTAGCATTCGGCAAGAGCAAAAAGAACTTCGAAGCAGTCTTCACTAAAGCCCTTTCATCCTCAGGACGCACATCAAACCCCAATTGCTCGCGGCACTTCTCGTACTCGTCACTATCACGAGCAGGCGCCTTGTACCCGTCCAAGCACTTGAGCAACGCTGCAAAAACACGGCTTGTGACCGCTGGAGGATACGTATGGTACCCTTGTAGCAATTTTGGAATCAACAGGAACCTTTCTTCAGGAGTGAGGCGCTCAATGCCTTTTTGAAGGAAAAGTAAGCTGTAGAGTCTGACTTGACCGGAGTCAGCGCCATTGGGCACGTTGGGAGCCTGGATTTGCAGCAACAACGCGTCCACGGGCAACCTCATCGTTCTAGCAGCGGTGATTCTGGGAAAAACATTCTGAATAATTTTAAACACCGCCTGTCTGACTGCTCCATGGCTGCTTGCGAGTTTGAGTAGTAAGGGTGGCAAATACGATGCAAGGGCTTTTTGCAACTGATCTTCGGAATCGGCGAGTGCAAGTCGAAGATCGACTTTGGCAACCAAATCGAGCTCTTGATCAGCCATACAAAATTGCAGAAATATGGGAGGATTCTTTGCTTGGAGATGTTGAAGATTGTAGCCTCCAATGTATGGAAGATCACGTGCACACTCAGTGGCGGCGGCGTCTCTATACGGAGGGGTCCCAGAGTCGTCGAAGAGTTTTTCGTAGCCAGAGGAGAAATCAAGGCTGAAGAGTTGGGAGATTACGAGACTATTTTTGAGCATTAGTTCAAGAAATAATGTGTGCAATGCGAGAACCGTTGAAAGTCATTATTTGGATGACTTAGTATACTTGGCTTTCTCGTTGATGATGATAATTGTGTCTACTGTAATAACTGGAAGTACCACTGCCGTCATTTCAACAGTTAAAACGAGTCTTTTGTTCATCTGATCTGTCACAGTAGTAACAAAATTTCTTTATTTCCTTACATGCTCGATACAATGCACTGGGGCTAGCCTTCTTAACCATCACCAGTTCACTAGATTAAGCATTAACAGGGGAAAAAAAAATAAACCCGATGTGTTCAACGGATTGCATTGGGGACCCTCGATTTCAGATAAAAAATAATAAAGTTAACTCTTCTTGAGATTTCATTTTTGGCAACTGGTATTTGAAAAGGTAACGAAGCAGTTTGACAAACAAGGTATCTGCAAGAGCTCGTCTCCATATATATGAAGCCTCAAAGGAATATTCTATGCGATACACTTAACCCCTCTTCACAAGAGCTGACCATGACAGAAATGAGCAAGACAAGGAAGACGCTTTTGGTTGTTACGATCATCGTTGCATTCTTCGTCTTCATAACTCGGACATTGTTCAGAAGATTCATGCATAAGATAAGCAAAAGAATCGCTTTTGCTCTTGAAATCACAGTTGGACCAGGTTCGTCGGATTAGCACATTAGTTTGATCGAATCTCAGCGCCGGCCCTTGGCTGAGAGGTGGTGCCACGGGGCCATATTCGTGCTCGGAAACCGAGATCCGACTTTAAAAGGCTTCATAAGTATCGAGAGGACCCTCACGAACAAAACAAAACCTGATGCAAGACATAAAGGAGGAATAAACAAGACTATCCACTTTTGTACTCTCTCAAAATTACAGGCACAGACAGAGGAGGCAAGGAGCCCAACTCGGTGACAACCTTGTTGATGTAAGAAGGAGGAGTCAAGTCATACATGATATTAAGGAGGTTAAGGGAAGGAATAGATTTCCAATCTGCGAGAAGCGACTCATCACCCATCAGATGACTCTTTACTGGCTCTTTCTCCTTCTTTCCAGTCTTTGCTTTTTTGTCGTGTTCCTTCTGCTCCACTTCCTTGAGAAATTGTTTCAATGCTAGGGAGGTTTGCTGCGGCGGCTGCTTCAGATTTGCATTCTTAATCAAGTCTTCAGGATCAGCCAACTCATTAGTAGTGACCGAGTCCAATTGGACTCTTTCGGAGAACTTAATGGACTCACAACATGTCAAGACAGGAATATTTCTTTTGTGAGCCATCATGGCTACCATGGCAGTGCCCACACGAGAGTACATGTAACCGTTCGAGAGCATAGCATGTGCACCTAAGAATACACAATCAACATCCTCAAAAATCGTAGACAGTAACAGATTGATGAGGCAGTAGTTGACTTTTATATATTCTTTGGTGATTGGCGATGCAGGTGCGCTTCTCCTCGAAATGATCGAGCTCAACTCCAGTTCGGCGTCCGGCTCTCCGTTGGGAGTCTCAGCTTTTTTGGTGGTGTTGGCCAACTCCGTGAGCAATCTCTTGCCCTCAAACAACGGCCTCGAATCGACAATCACCAAGTTAAATGACTTATTCTGCTCTGTTGCGCAATACTGAAATAATTTGAGCAACACCTCACTATGTCCAAATGTCAAAACGGTAGACCCGTTACTGATATGCTGGGAAGCACTCTGCACAATTGCTTGGTCAGAGTAGTGAAGTTTTTCATTGATAAAAGTGTCAATGCGAGCGCTCAAGATCTGTTTAGCTTCCAGCTCTGGAGTGTCAATCGAAATGAGAGAGATCTCCTGCTTCAACCACCTGATGGCATTACCCATGGCTATACTCAACGGCCTTGAACTCTTCAAGTACTCGATTTGATGCGAGAGATGCCCTGTCAAGTGACGGGTCAAGGTAGTGTTCTCTGGTGTCTTGTAGTCGTCTATCACCATCTTGAACACCTCCAACATGCTTCTCAACCTTGCTGTGGAGCCCACAATCTCGTGGTTGGAAAACCGCAAACTGAGTGATAAAATGGAAGGATGCACAATGTGAGAAACCGTGGGAGAAGAGGCGTTTCTCTGTTCTCTCGTCTCCAAATGACTGAAAAGAGCTGGAATTTTCATGCTCTGATCTTTCACAACTGCCTGACTCAATTGTTTTTTAATACCCGTATTTGTGGCCAGCTGTTGTTTCTTTTTTTCCATCTTCTGTTGTGCCATTTGCTCCTGTTGCTCCGGGCTGATCCCAGCTGCCTCTTTTTGGGCAGCTCTTTTAGCAGCCTTTTCTTTTTTCTTGAGTTCTTTCAATTCCTTATTAGTGAGCGTTTTCTTCTCTGTATCAGGAGCTGCTTTAGGTTGAGCAGCCGCATGGGCACTTTCACCTTGGTCACTCATTTCACTTTTGAATTGGTCTTCTCTAACTACAGAAGTTGTACATTTTTTATGTCATTATGATCTATGATGCAGGGTGTGCGACACACAAAAGTGGTGCGAGAACATAAGTTTTAGGTGAGGTGAAATGGTTGCAAAACATCTAGCTCTCGCTGAGCTCCCCAAATGCTCCTCTTTTTTTGGTTGTATCGTACAAACGGACAACTTTCTCCAAGTTTTGGTTGTCTTGCTGGGAGAAGGCAAATCCTCTCTGCTTTTTCATCCGCTGCACCTGTCTCACTTTTCTGATGGCCTTCTCAAACTGCTCCATTCTAGGTCTGTAGTCCTGAATGTTGTACTTCTGGATCTCTTGTACGTAATGGTAACTCTCGGGACTATAACTCCTCTTAAAAAATTTCCATGCAAAGTCACGAAGCAAGCAAAGGCACGCGACGCCAAAGATGGCCGCCCAGAAACTCAAACTGTTGTATGTGTGACTCAACACTCCATAATATTCCCTCGAAACATTGATTCTTGGTGCAATTGTAGCATAGGCAGGGAACCAAAGCAACCAAAACACGAATGATCCAGGAATTGCAAGAAGTGTGAACTTTGTCCAAAGAGTAACCACAAGGGCGGCCTTACCTAATGCAACCAAAGTACAAGTTGTGTAGATCAACGTACCCCAGGCCCATTGGTTTGGCACACCATCGCCAGGTAAATACGTGGAGAACTTATTAAGGCACATTAAGCAGACAAAAGTCACAGCCGAATGGTAGAATCCATTGATGATCCAGCCCCAAAAAATTGTGACATTGAAAAATTTTCTCTGCTGGCCAAGTTGGTACAACTGTGGGTATCTATCAAGTAAACGGGCGCTCACAAACTGGTCAAAGACACCCATAACGAAGGGAGGGAACACTGTAAACAAGACATTATAAAGTGTCAAAGTCCACGACTCGATGAGGGACTGCCCTGAAAAGCCATTGGCAAATACGAACCAGAATTGGGTCATATACAAGGCAATGTTCTTGTAGAATGAATAAAGAATTGCGTGGGAGATTCTCTGATACGACCAGGCACCATGCACAAGCAAAAGTTTCTTCAAGTACTTGAATTGCCCAATAGACACATCGGCACTTCTAGCTGCTTGCATACCCTCGAGACCGTTGATACCAACACCAACATGAGCCGCCTGAATCATGGAAACATCATTCGCTCCATCGCCGATAGCAAGTAACAAAGATCTCTTCCTCTTTCGTTTTACCATCTTGACAACCAAAGCCTTTTGCAAGGGAGAAACACGGCAGCAAATGACAGCCTTGCAACGAGATGCCAAATTCAAGAACATGTCCTCCAACTCAGGCTCGAGAGCGTAACCCAAGGAGTGACCATCAATGATAAGCGCAAGCGAGGAATCTAGAGTAGTACCCTCCATTTCCGGTTGATGCTCCAAGATGGCATCTAATTTCTCTTGCAAATTCACTTTAGTATCAGTTTTTGTCTCCTCGTTGATGATTAAAAGATTCATGTCTTCACTTAACAATTTACAAGACATACCAATATTAATGGCAGTTTCTTGTCTATCACCAGTAAGAACCCAAACCTTGATTCCGGCATTTTGAAGTGTCTGAATGGTTTCTGGGACACCATCTTGAAGCTTATCCTCGATGGCAGTTGCGCCAAGGAGAAACATGTCCTTCTCGATAAGTTCAGCAACCTCGTCAAGCTTCTCACTTCTATTATCCAAAGCAGTCGAAGCTTCATAGTGCTTCTTGGCCCACTCCTGATACTCATCGTCGGCAACGATTCTAGATGCGATACACAATGTACGCAAACCCTCAGAAGCAAAGTCCTCCAAGTGACGAATAGTAGCAGCTTCGAACGGTTGCGTTTCGCTTCTGTCCAAACGTTCTAAAATTACAGTGTCAGCACCCTTACAGAAGAGGCGAATCGCACCATCAGGACATCTAAAAATAGCAGACATTCTCTTTCTCGTAGAGTTGAACTCACAAATATTCAAGAGCTCGTACTCAGACTCAGTATTGTTGACATCGGTGTGAATGGTCACTCCCTTGGGCCTACGAATAGTGAACTTGTAGCCCATATCAGCTGCTCCTTGCACCAATGCACCTTCGTCTGGAGATGCTGCTTGATATTTGATGCCACCGTCTTCTCTATGTTCGGGAATGACAGTATGGCACGTAGAGAGGAGCACGAAGAATTCATTGATGATTGCAGACTGTTGTTGGGCGCTATCCCTCAAATGCGCTTGCATGTCAACAAAAGTATGAAAACCGACCTCAATGCCGTCGATAACTTGAGCTTGGCCATCTTCTGGAATCTCTTCAGTGTAGCACTTGCCGCCAATAGAGCAGGCTTTGAACTCCATAACATTTCTTGTTAAAGTACCTGTTTTATCGGAGAAGATGTACTCAATCTGGCCCAATTCTTCCACCAACGACGACGTACGAACTCCTGTTGGTGTATCTGTGTCAGCATAATACATATCGAGATCGCTGCCAATCATGTATGCCTGGTAGTATTTGATGATCTCCACAGTGACGAAAAGTGAGATGGGTACCAAATTGGAAAACAAAATCCAGTATGTGAGAATATCCTTGAAGAATAGGCCAGCCATATTCGTACCTTCCAAGTATAGGTAGCTGAGGTCGCTTCTGCTCACTTCAATTTTGGTGACATTGCCAATGGATGAGACCAATGCAAGGATAATAAGAACACAAAACAAGGCGATGATCTGCAAATTAATAATTCTCTCCACATCAGTTCTTTTTATAGGGGCAGCTGTAGCGTTACGCATCAACTTGGTTTCATGGCCGGTGAACACCACGACACCGTGAATCCATTGGGTGTTACGCAAGGTCGCACCACGAAGAAGTAGTTGGTCTGGCGAAAACGGAATTTTGCCGGCGTTGCCAAAATTTTGAAGAGTTCCTTCATACGTATAAAGCGAAGAGTTAGGCTGCTCAGAAAGAACCTCTGCTCTTGAAAGGTCGGTCACCAAAGTCTGCGGGTTCACAAGGTATGATGTCTCCGGCTTAGCTTGTTTAATCTTCAAATTGGTTTCACCATCTAGGTTTGCTGTTTCAATATAGCACAAGCCTTCAGGCTCAGAGGAACTTAGTAAAAGTAAGTCAGCAGGAAATGGTTCTTCATTGTTGACTCTAACGACATCACCAACTTTCACCTTCACCCATTTTTTGAGCTCAAACGAGCCGGTATCCGGATTGAGCACCAACACACGCGTGTTATTAAGTTCCTTGTCTGCATTAGCACGTTTCAAGTCCTCCATGATTTCTTTGATAGCAGAAACAAGTAAAACCACCGACAACGTACCGATGGTGGTGTATCTGTTTGTAGGGGTGACATTAGGTACCTGCTGGATGATTGATGTGAACAAGAAGAACAAGTTGGCGTATTTGGAGAATTGTTCGAATAAAAATTTCGGTATAAATGTGGCGAAATTATACTTTGTAGTGGAGATGTGGTTACCGTAGTAGCCAAAGGAAGAGTTCATGGCTGCACTCAAGATGTATATCTGTCTCGGGCCCTTGGCCACCGGAATGTCTGGTGGTTTGCCGCCAATTTTCAGTTTTAGTTTGCTATACATCTTGCGGATATCAAAGTCCGACAGACTAGATGTAGCGTTGGCATCATTGATTCTCTCACCGTACAAATCGTCCAGCATGCCTTGGTAGGCCGCCAGATGAGAGCTACCGTCGATATTGGCCTTCAACGACAGGAAAAAGCCGCTTTTTCGTGGCGGAGGAGCGTTGTCTGTTCCCAAGAGTGGCACCTGCCGCGTGCCGTGACTACTGGTGCCTCTGTTACTCAAAGTGTCGTTGTGGTAGTAAGAGTCCTCCTCGTCAGACAAAACAAAGTTATCATCAAAAGGGTTTAGCTGGGGATCGGCGTGGTGTCTATACGAGCTTGGTTGGTTTCCGTTATATGTGATGTTAGCGTCTGTTTGAAGTAGATTGGGCTCAGGCTCCTGAAAGCTAGGGTAGTGCAGCCCCGGATGGTCCATTGATTCCAAGTCCAAGTCGATGAGGTTATTGCGGTCGGCAAAGGGGTCTTCGCCGTTGCCGCGAGCGCCATTGGCTTGCCGCAGGTTGCTGGACATGCTGTTCAGGGAAAGAGACACGAGGAGTGAAGAATATGTTTAGGTGTTGTGGACTGCATGGTAAAGGAGAACCTGGAGTAGGTCCTCTAATAACTTTTGGTGAAAGCATGGATTTGAAGAGGAAAAAGGGAATGATAAAGGTTATGCTCTCCTGATGTTCTTCTGATCACTTAGGTTACAGGACTTTTTTCGATTTTGTTTATCTCTATTTGGAAGTCGTTGTAATTGATATGGCCGTCTATTGGTTGCAAAAAATGCGCGAGTCACTGCCTGGAGGTAAAAGCTGGCAGTGCTTGAAGAAACCTCCCGTTCAGGAGCTCATACTAAATTTGGTTGGCATGGATTTTTATTATTATTATTATTATGATTATGTTTCATTTCTATGAAGCTTACTGTCTGCTTCAAAATTTGAATTGTAGAAGTCTTTCGTATAAAGGGTGAAACCGTCTGTGTGCCTCGCAGTTATGTATGAGCTCCAAATGTGAGACAGCTGGACTGTGCTGAGACTAATGTAGATCTTCGATGACGAACGTCCGGAACATTACAGGAATCCCTATTGTAAGTTATGAAGATGTTAAATTCGTGATAGTGTTGCGATTTCCTCATCCAGGCGGTATAAGGCAACGTGGGCTATCGGAGAGACTGTTCGGGTGTGCCGCTTTGACGGTAAATCTGATTCATATTTTGTTTCGCATTCAATATAAGATAGACATATGTGTGAAGCGAGTTATTGATCGTGACCTTTGAAAGCACATATATTTCTGCTATAGTGTACTCAGCCTTGCAAGGGCTCCCAAGCTTCCTATTGTCATTGCTGAAGGGAAGCGATCTCGTAAGTTTTATATTGTCGATAGAGCGTCGGATGTTCTGTATTGAGGTACTTGCACTCTGTGATTACATATTTTGGGACGTTTTGTCGATATTTTTTCAGAAAGGTAATTTGATGCTAGAAAGTCACGACCGACTAGATACACTTGCAAGTCAGCGAAATAGGTCGGTACATTTCAGAAAGCTTACGTGGATGCTCTATTTCTTTCTCCAGCATAATGTCTTCGACACAACCTGCAAGTAGGAGTTGATTCTATCCACACATCAATTTCCAACTACACACAAAAAACTTTGAAGTGCTCTGAATTAGCATCAATATCACCATCACTCGAGAAATCGTATAGGCACAGGTTCATGAAAAGTAGTTAACTTACCAGAATTCGTTGGTTGGCGTTTTGACTTTTTATGTCCTCCGCAACAATCGGAACCATTTCTCTTACTGCTCTTTCGACTTACTTCTTGGCCGTGGTCTTCCTTGCAGCTACAACAGGCAGTCATTCTTTCAAGTAATGCTCTGATGATGCTTTTTTCCTATGAATAGGAGCTATTATGGAAAGTAGTTCTTGTAATTCACCACTTATCATAGTTCTTCCCTTTCCTGATTGTAGAAATATGATAATATATGTACTCTCCTGGTTTTGTTGCCATTTGTCAACAACAATATTACTGACAGCATAGTGTCGATTGACTACGGTAGAATTGCAATAAAACCCATTGCGACTTCACAAAACATATGAGTCAATTTTTATCCTTCAACATCAAACGAAGCTTTCATATTCAATTACTTAAAGATGTTCAGTTTAACAAGGCAACTTTTCAATTTGTGATCAGTGAAATTGCAGTTAAGTACAATTATGGCGTCATCGGTCAGCAAATCAGAGGCATTTAGTGATACTTTTCGATTGGTTTACGACTCTAGTAAGTGCAATTATTTGGAAGCCTTACAGTTGCCTTGCGATCAAATCTTGCAAGGCATTTAGTCATTATTTCATTATTTTCTATGAGTTTAGTAGGTATAAATTTTCTTGTTGCCTTGAATCAATAACAGTTACCTAAATGGCGAGGCCCCTATTCATTCATTTCGATTTGTGTATCAGCACAGTAAGTACAATTGTTCCAAAATCTTACACTTACCTCTCCATTCGAATTTCGTTATCATTCATTTTATCATTACAATTCGATATGGGTATCGCAATTGCAATAAACTTAAATTCTTACAGTTGCCTCAAAATAGTGGTAGTTGAGAGAAGCTTGAAAGGCTTATAGTCATTCATTTTGAATTTCGTATCAATTTAGTAAGTTTTAAAAGTCAAAAATCTTACACTTACCCTTATCAAGCGAATCTTGCGAGGCATCTAGTCACTCATTCCAATTGATCTATCAGTTTAGTAAGTCCAGTGATGCATAAATCTTACAGTTGCCCTCGATCACAATCAATTGATGGGCGGGTTCATCAGGCCCAGACTTCAGGAAACAATATAAAAGGGGGTCATTTTTCCCACTTTTTTGTATTTCTTTACAACTCTTTTTCCTTTCTTCTTATCAAGTTAGCTACGAGAGCATTTTCACGGCATACACTGATACCAAGAAACATCACAACAATGATCCCAATGTTTACTTACCTAGTTACACCAACTCTTTCAACCTTGCCAGGCCTTAAAGGACAAGCCGCTGTCGCCGAGTCTTTCTGGTCGAAGGATGAACTTCAGCATTTTATGCTGCTTTTTGGGGACTTCCTCTTGGATCCCAGCAAAAAAGATTTAGTTGAGAAATACTTTCTCGAAAAAATCAGAGACGAGACAAATTCGTCCAACCAAGTAAAGAGTCAGGTTTTGGACACTCCACCAGCAAGTGATAGGGAGAACTTCAGTAGTTCTGACAGCGATCTGGACTCGGATGTTCCCCTTCCACCCGCTCAGAGTCCTCAATCTGAGCTCATCGAATCTTCTGCTGAAGATTCCCTTTCGGAAATAGTAGATGAGATGGTGAAACTCATTGTGTCACCAATCGTTGAGGAATCTTCTAATCAGCACCAGCAGCTCAGCAAGAATGCAAGAAAAAGAGAGAAGCGCAAGCAGAAGAGAGATCTAAAGAGGCAGCTCAAGAAAGAACGCCATGAAAAGTATTTGAGGCAGCCATTTAAGCTTACTCTGTGTGCAAAGAAGAGAAAATTGGCACTTGAGAGAAAAGACCATGAAGACGAGTTGCTCAGATGCCAACAAATCAAAAACTCTCTTTCTGTGCTCTCTGAGGAAAGTGAGAAAGCTGTGTTGCCCGGAAATCATCTACAAGTGTCGGCTTTTTCCTACTGTCACCCTTTGAAAAAGCTTGATCGCTATTACAAAGAGATGATTTCTCTTTTAGACTTTTATCATTACCACGAGAACCTTCGCCTCGTTCACAACCTTTTGAGTCAAGGATGTCAGCAAGGGTTCATTACTCGAGTAAAAGGTCTCAAATCGACTTTCATCATCAATGAGGTCGACGAGGAGATTGATGACTTTGATGACATTTTGAATGAAGGGTCCAGCTTGGTATCTAAAGAAGAAGTTGTCTCTGAGCCAGAAGAGAAAGTGCATGACGTTGGTGGGGAAGAAGAGAAGGTGCAAGAGGCTGCACATGACCAAGTGCATGAGGAAGTCGAGTCTAAGAAGGTGCAAGAAGAAGTTGGGCAACAGGAGAAGCCTGCCCAGAAGTCTAGAAAACGGAGGTCAGGAAAGAAGCAAGGAAGCAAAGACTACTCTGCTCAAACACAAACCGCTTCTAAAATTAGGAGGGAGAAGAAGAAGGAGGCCGAGAGAAGGAAAAGGTTTCCCAATGCCGGTAAGTCTCATGTGGTCGTCAGACCTTTTGCTACCAGTGCAGCTATGAGCAAGCCTCAGCCAGTGGAGAAGTACATTCTTCAGTAGAAGTTCAACAAGCGAGTAATTCACAGCTGGGGTTGCTGGAATACATTCTAACAGGCCTATAATGCCTTACATTTTATATAGTTAATAAAAGATCTCAGTAAGCAAATTAGTATGGGAAGTTGTCGAGAGTGCTTGATTGTAATGCGAGCTTCACAAGGCAGCGAGTAACGCTTACGACATCGCATTGACCGCCATCAACATGATTGTTTGTTGTCTTTTCTTAACTACACCAAACATAGGTACACTTTTTCGCTACATCAACCTCCACCTAAATTTCTCTATATTGTGACTCATGAGGATTTCGCAGCCGTTGATTGTACGAGGTATACATGGTTATGACATCACATAAAACGATCACATAATTCGAATTGTTTGAGCAGTTTGAATATCAAGCTCTTTGAGATTTTCACAAACATGAGTGTTTATGTATTCCAGTTTCTTGATCGTATATAGTGGTAAGATGGCCCCAACCAATATGCCTGTGCGAAGTGACCCCACAGAATAATCACTCGGTACTTTCTCACACTTGTTTCATACTCTCAGAAGCACTCTCCACAATGGCCGAACAGATTGCCAGAGATGCCAACCAGGCGTTTGGCGTGCTAAAGACGCTTTCCAACGAGCAGAGATCGTCAGCTTTGCACCAGATTCACGACGCTTTGAAAGCAGCCAAGCTGGAAATCTTGAAGGCCAACGAGCAAGATATGACTGCTGCTGAAGAGAACCAATTGGCGGCCTCTTTGATCAAAAGATTGGATTTGGCTAAGAATGACAAGTACGAGACAATGTTGCAAGGGATTCTCGATGTGGCTGCGTTGCCTGACCCCGTGGGTAAAGTGACCATGGCGAAGAAGATTGACGAGGGGCTCGAGCTCCACAGAGTCACGGCGCCTCTCGGTGTCTTGCTTATCATTTTCGAAAGTAGACCCGAGGTGATTGCCAACATCTCGGCATTGGCTATCAAGTCGGGCAATTGCGCCATTTTGAAAGGCGGTAAGGAATCGTATCAGACTTTCAAGGCTATCAGTGATGTGGTGAACAAGACGTTGGAGAAGACGCCAGTTCCTCCGCATGCGATCCAGCTTATTCAGTCCAGAGAGGAGGTGGGCGACTTATTGGCCCAAGACAAATACATTGACTTGGTGATCCCCAGAGGATCAAATGCGTTGGTGAGAAACATCAAGGAGAACACCAAGATTCCTGTTTTGGGGCATGCGGATGGAATCTGCTCTATCTACCTTGATAAGGACGCCGATTTGACCATGGCTGCTCGTATTGCTGTGGACTCCAAGACAAACTACCCTGCCGGTTGCAATGCTGTAGAGCAGTTGTTAGTGCACCAAGACATTGTTGCTGACAAGGAGAAGTTGAACAAGGTCTTGGGTGCCCTTGCTGCGGCCGAAGTTACTCTTCATGTCGTTCCAGAGATCAAGGCTCAGATCGAGAATATTGACTCGCAGTTCATCAAGGATGCCGCTCCTGATGCGTTTGACACCGAGTTCTTGTCTTTTGATATTGCTGTCAAGCCTGTGCTGGATGTCAACGACGCCATTGCTCACATCAACGAACACTCGTCGAAGCACACAGACTGTGTCATTACAGAGAAAAAGGAAGTGGCCGAAACGTTTTTGAAGGGAGTCGATTCAGCCGGTGTATACTGGAACTGTTCCACCAGGTTTGCTGATGGTTTCAGATACGGTTTTGGCACAGAGGTTGGAATATCCACGAATAAGATCCATGCTAGGGGTCCTGTTGGCTTGGAAGGCTTGATGAGTTACCAATATCAATTAAGAGGTCACGGGCACATTGCCTCTGAGTATGTCGGTGCTGGTGGCACCAAGACATTCGTGCACAAGGATATTGAGTACTAAAAATTGCGTTTGAAAATATACATGAGGTGGCGTGTCTATGAAACAAATTTGAGAAACTCTTCGTAGTCTTTGGGAGGAAAGTTAGGGTAACAGTCAACCACTTTATCAACTTGCGCTTCGGTGAGATGGAGCTGGCTCCACTGGCGAAGCGTAAAGAAGTCAGTAAGTTTTTTGATCCACTCCATTCTTTTTTCTATCGTCTCCAAGCTATTATCCTTAAGCTTTCTCTCTCTCAAGTTAGCTCTGATGGAGCCCAACGTGTCTACAGCGTCATTGAGTCTAATGTTGGAAAATTGCCGGGCGATGTCGTCCTTTATCATCTTCAGCAAACGGGGAGACTTTCCGTTGGTGCTGATCATGATCTGAAGCAGGTCCTGATTGAACATCGAGCCAAAATAAAAATCACACATGGGTGGCTTGTCGGCGATGTTCACAGGCAACCTGAGGTACTTACATTGATAGTACACTTTCCCAGAAAGCACCGGGTCGTCAATGCAACAGCACACACAGGCAAACACTTGGTTCCTGACCTGTTCATCAATCTGCTCGTAGTGGCTCTCATCAATATCTTTGAACGACTCCAAACTCAATTGGTCCTTCTGCTCGTACATGCGCAAATCATCAGGCTCGTAGTCTCTCTTCAACAAGCTGTGAAGCTCTCCCTTTTCGTGCAATTCTAGCAATTCCGGGTGCACATTGGCGCCACTGACGACTGTTATTTTGCCCTGAGCCCGTATGAGATGATGAACTCGACTGAGCGCCACGTCTCCTCCTCCTATTACCAAGCAGTGCTTATCCTTCACTTGCCATGCTAGCAATAGCGACCCCGGCTGTTTCATGATAATTTCAAAAGCAAATTTATTGAAGTAAGTTTGTGAGAATAAACAGGGGAGTTTTCACAATTGGTTGTGTCTCCTTGAAGTATAAGTTGGGCAAGAGGTTCACTAAGTAGATGATGGCGGTAGCTGATAATGCGAAAATGGGCCAGTAGATAGGGCACCTAGTTGAAACATGCAAGAGACATCGACACGAAGTGGACACAAAAGAAGAGATGAAAAAGGGAAGAAATATAATGAAGTAAAAGGAGCTCTGCTCTATACTGCTACTGCGGGATTCAACTGAATTAACCTTCAGGTAATTCTTATACTTGGCTTGTGGTACTGAAGATTGGCATTTGGTTTTTTATGGCTGCGAAAAGAGCTTGCAGTCTAATAGTCATGCTGTAGTGAAAGGCTTTCGATAAAATCTCCTGAAAAGAAAGATGTCGTCTTCTCGGCAGCTCGGTCTCAAAAGAGCTCTTAAATTCACTCTTGATTGCTTGACAACACTTGCTGATCTCTCCATATCATCACACTGGTGGTCCTCAAGTTTGGTAGATCACCAGTTACAGGCTTAAGGTGACTCAATGCCTCGTGGCTTGAAGAAGTGCGCTTTGGCCCACCTTCACGTGACTCGGTCACATCAATATCTCCCCTCTTTTGAACAAATCGGCCCAAGAAAAACTTATATCAAAACCAGATTCTGCTACTAACCGCTTCGTTCTCCGAGCTCTTCAATGCCCGGTTCATTCCACCCCAAATCATTCCCTCTGGTTCCGTTGTAGACCCTTTCTTATCTGCCTGCAGGATCCCCACGATCGAGACATGCAATACTCGAGAGAAAAAAAAAAAAAAAAAGAAATCTTCGACAGCATCTGAACCCTACTCAAGAACAAAAGCACCCAAACTACGATATAAGCATTTTGATCATTTTGCCCTCGGCACGAAAACAACGTCTCAAAGCTTCATTGCTTAAGTGACGTCTTACTCCTCATATTCTTCAAATAAATCTTTGAACCACCGTTTACCTCGGCCACTCCACCTACCGAGGTCAAGTCGACACCTTTCATCCAAGTCTCCCGATATCGAAACAACACTTTTCAAGATAGCATGCCAGCCTTCAATCGTAATGAGCGTCGGAAATCTATGGCAGAACGCCGTCCCAGCGCATCGTACGCACCGCTGAAGATTCCTCATTTGACAGGCTTGGAGAAGCCCAACGAGCACTCGTTGAAGGTGGACCACTGTGATATTTTGATACTTGGCACAGGCCTCGTGGAGTCCATCTTGGCGGCGTCGTTAGCCTGGCAAGGTGTAGAGGTGCTCCACATCGACCACAACAACTACTATGGAGACTCGTCTTCCACCTTGACTATTGACCAGCTCAAAAAGTGGTGCGTGGAAGTAAACCAGGGTAAAATCCGTCACTTTCTGGACGCCCAGATCTACATCCCGGGCGGAAAGCGCACAAACGAGTATAACTCGAAGGACTATGGCGTGGACTTGAGCCCCAAAATCATGTTCTCGCAGCTGGATCTATTGGCGCTTTTGGTCAAGTCAAGAGTGTACAAGTACTTGGAGTTCCAGAGTTTGCTGAATTTCCATGTCTTCGAGAACGACGACTTCAAGAGTAATATATCAAACACCACAAAGGAGCATATCTTCACCGACCAGCTGTTGTCGCTTACCACGAAAAGATCTTTAATGAAGTTCCTCAAGTTTGTTCTTCAGGACAACAACGACCCTGCAAAAAAGCAGGTTTTGTTGGAGAACTCTAAGACTCCAATCGAAGACTTTTTGGCAAACACTTTCGGTTTGAAGCTGCCTCAGCTGGATGAGCTCATTTACTCTATCGGCCTCGCCAATAGGAGCCAAACAAGAACCCCTGAGGCAATCGCTCGTATAAAGAGATTTTTGGTTTCCTTCGATGTCTACGGTAGCTTTCCAGTGATGATGTCCAAGTACGGTGGACCTGGGGAAATCTCTCAGGGTTTCTGTAGAAGCGCCGCAGTGGCAGGAACCACATACAAGCTTGACACTTCGCTCGTTGACTTTGATCCCGAGCTGAAAATTGCAAAGTTCAGTGATGGGTCACTGGTGAAGATTAACGAGAAAATCGTGGCAGCGCCAACTCAGGTGCCCAAGTTTTTGGCCACCTCATACAAAGAAGCTGGCGAGAAGTTGCATCCATTCACGGTTACACGGCTCACCACCGTTGTCAGGAAGGATTGCAAGGAGTGGATAGCGGAGAATGAGTCTTCCGCCGTGGTTGTATTTCCACCAAACTCTTTGCCGACTCACAATGTCCACACAGTACAGGTTGTGATCCAGAACGGCGGATCGGGTGTGTGTCCTCAGGGACAGTCCATTTGGTACTCTCACACATGTGAGCAAAACGCTGAAAAGGCCAAGAAGGATTTGGAAAGAGCGTTTGAAAAGATGGAGAATGCCATCTTGAGAGAGAGTGCCACCAACCTTGAGGATTTGCTCGATAAGAAAGACTTTGTTGTCAATGACAGGGGAACGCCAATGTTGGTAAACTCATTTAAGCTTGGTGAGTCATTGCAAAGCTTCGTGCCAAAGGAGACCTTGGATATCGTCTGCAAGTTTGGCTATGTCCAAACTACCTACATCAATCCTGATCTTTCGAACGTCTTATCGTCTACAGGGGCCGCCAGCAACATTGCGCAAGCTACTGTCTCTGACACCGAGGACATCATGTTCCTGAACATGCCATCTTCAGAGATAAGCTACGATGGTATCATAAGCGAGGTGAAGATGTTGTACAAGAGAATCACTGGCAGCGATGAGGACTTCTTTGATGTTGACTTCGAAGACGAAGATGAAGAATTCGAGAGAGCAGCAGCGGCGGCAGCATCGAACTCTGCTGTCACCGACAGTGAGCTGGACATCAACGGCGACCTGGACTTGGACTCTGTACACCACGAGCCTTTTGGTGCTGGAGCGATGGAATTATAGACATGCACCCAATCCACGCATCACAGCACGAGTAATTTATTTCAGCCCTGGCGGCGCACAGGAGCTAATCTGCTTCAGTAATTAGAAATATAACGATTCACGACAGTCCAGTAGGGGCCCAAAAGCCGAAAAGTCGAGAAATAGTTTTCTTAGGGCTTAAGCCCTCGCGGTTTGGAAGTATTGTGGTTGTGGTGGAGTTTGTCTGCAGTACACCATCACCAAGTATATCCAGATTCGCAATTTTCAAAAAAACTTCTCTCTTCACTGAGCAGGTTACTGTCGAAGAAGTCTATACAAACTCAACTTTTAATCAAAAATGTCTGACGTCGAAGAACAACAAATTGTCGAGGAGGTTGCCGTCGAGCAGCAGGACGCCGCCATCACCATCGAGGACGCTTTGAAGGTTGTCTTGAGAACTTCCCTTGTCCACGACGGTTTGGCCAGAGGTTTGAGAGAGGCCTCCAAGGCTCTCTCCAGAAAGGAGGCCCAGTTGTGTGTTCTCTGCGACTCCGTTACCGAGGAGTCCATCATCAAGTTGGTGGAGGCCTTGTGTAACGAGGGTGACGAGAAGATCCCATTGATCAAGGTGTCTGACGCCAAGTTGTTGGGTGAGTGGGCTGGTTTGTGCCAGTTGGACAGAGAGGGTAACGCCAGAAAGGTTGTTGGCTGCTCTTGTGTTGTTGTGAAGAACTGGGGTGCTGACTCTGAGGAGAGAAACGTTTTGTTGGAGCACTTCTCCCAGCAGTAAGCGACGTTGCAGGTGTAGATAGATGCAGATGGCCTCTTGAAAGTGGAGCTCAAATGGCGATATCTGGAAGGAGGCTAATGCGTGTGTACTAATCAACAACTGTGAAAAGATTTTGTAGTACATGATGGGCGAGTGTGAGATATTTCTTCATAAGGAAGAAAGGTTGTTAGTGTTCAGAAGTAGGGCAAGGACGTTGTGGGATGAAAACCGATCGATTAGAAGCTTCGAATATCGCAATTGACCAGTCACTGATGGTCTCGAATTAGGCTGTGCATCGCATCTTGCACCAGTAAGCATTACAGGTAGAGTGAGTACCGTGAAAGACTGCAAACCTAGTCTAGTCATAGATTTCAGAAAGAAACTGTGGATATCACGTCATGGATACGTGGCTTTCGACTGATTTACCTCACAGGCCTCTTCTTCTCTACTCCAAAGATCACCTTGATACGATCTTTGGATACTTTTCGCCATTATATGTGACTACGTCAAAACTGACAATGATAAATGCTACCCTCAAGTCTCTTAGAGCATCCTTAAGCACATCTGATCAACAAACTTAGCAATCAAGATTTACACACTATGGCGTACAAGAGCTTCTGTCAGCACGATGCTGATTCCAACAACTCAGTCCGTTAGTGTCCATTATTTCTGCTTCCCTACTTTTAAAGTGCCATTTCGAATGGAGGTGTTAGTCATGCTTTTCAAGTTTAGTGTGGGCGTTATCTGTGATGGAGATTGAATATGAGATCTGTGCTTTGCTTCTAGAAAGCCTTTGGTAGCCAGAGATTAAGCTTCGGTGATGATAACTCGATGGAAGTCTTGTCGATCATTTGAGGCAATTTGAAGCAATGAGATAAATATTTGCAATGCAAAGTTCTTTAAAGAGTGAAATCTAAAATCATAGTTTTGTACTTCAGATCAAAAATCCTCTAAAGGATTTTGATCCTGAAAGGAAGAAACAAGTGCATTGTATTGCGCTCAGCGAGCTATTCTGACTGTAAGACACGAACTTCGATGTAACAAAACAATTGCAAAAATAAAATGAAAAAGTCTTACAATCTTCCAAATTTTTCACATTAACAACTTTACGGCTTATCACTCCGATTTTAAACTTCAGTATCACAATATCTCTCCACATCACCAGGGCTCATCTTGTAATTCACGCTCCACAATATCAACACTTCGCACCCAAAACAGAGACATCAACACTAACAACCACTAGAGATGGACAGTAAGCACGAGCGTCGCGAGGCTCGCACGCGAGGTGCAGGGTATGTAACTGAACTAATTGAAGACATTTGCAGTTATCACTAACTCCAGGATTAAGTACGCTGTCGATGACTTCAGTATACGATCTCCAGAGAAGTCACCTCTGGGTTCCCCAGAAACACATCGCAACAAGCTCAAACGAGATTCTCCAGACAATTTCAACATTTATACACAGCCTTCACCGCCCGACTCGAAACGAGCAAAACTCTTGGACTCTCTAGATCTGGCGCTCACAAAACCTGAAGACACTGATCTACCTAAGCTTAGAAGACGCTCACAATCGCATACGCTGAAGACAGCTGCTCGCAAACAATATCAAGAAGCCCGTGAGTTGCGCAAGACAGCATTCAGCTCTGACGATGACGACGACGAAAAGGATTTCACGCCAACTCCAATGATGGACTATAATGAAGCTTCGCAGACACCAGATTACGAAGAGGAGTCAGAGACAATAGTGAAAAAGGAGCCAGTGAGCCCGAAGCAACCAACAGAGCCTGTAAAAAGAAAACGGGGCAGGCCCCGTAAGGGCGAGCAGGAGAAGAAGCTGTTGACGGTGACGAGACGGTCAAAAAGAATTGTAGAGAACCCAGATCTACAGAAACACCATACCCCTGAGCCGGTGATCCTGCTTGTTCCCAAACCACTACGTACATTGGAATTGGGCCTTCAAGCTTATCAAACGAACGTAAAACCTGAGCCTACGGCTACCCTGATCACTAAGCTGGCTCTGGGCCGCCAAAAACCTTTGGTTGTGGACGCTGAACGCCTACATACCTCCAGCACAAGAGACAAACGATTCACCTTAACCACTCTTGATGTTCTACGCCAGTTGGTGAATGAAAATAACCCAAAGGCCATGAAAAACGAGATAATTAATGAGTCTGATGTGTTGCAAGATTTTAAAGCTCACCTCATCTACAACATCAACCACTTGATGGACTTGCATGCTTCTGTGAAAGACATTAGCCACGACGTGGCCGATGTGCAACGGCGGAAGACAGAAATGAGAACGAAGATACTTGAGCTCAAGAAGCAACATGCTGATGTGGGAGAGAAGCTCAACAGACTACGAAACGAACATAACTTGCATAAGGAGAAACAGGCGCACTTCGACAGCACGGTGGATGCTCTTGATGCGTTGAAAAAGGCCACAGCTGACCCTCAAGCGTTTGAAGAGACCACCAGCATCAGTGATTCCGTGCTACTTAGACTAGCAGATGTGGCTAGGGTGTATGACCCCAAGCTGGGACTTCAGGAACAATTACACATCATAAACAGAGAGCTCGCCAAGGCCCTTGAGAGCACTACGTCATCATAGCTTATAATATATTTATTAATTCTGCTCTTTGCAAGCAGGCCAACATACACTTCCAGTGAAGTGACGGGGATGAAGAATGGAATACGAGTAGAGCCATCATCTGGGATACGTTCAATACACCAGAATATGTCAATCTCAAATTGATCACTCGTCCGACACCAAGGCCATGATCATTCTGTACAAATAGAAGAAGAACATCAACAAGTGGAAACCCAACTTGATGAACGACTCCTTCTTGTGTCTTGACAATGTTCTGAAGATTTCAGTGGCATCAAGCAAGTGATTCTTGTTGATAAACTTGTTGACGTTAAATGCAAGCAAGGGTAAGTTCAACAAGAAAACAAACCAGAAGCCATTGAGCAAGAAAAGAATGGTCAAGAAGCCGTGTACAGCAGCTTCGGGGATGAACCATGGGTTTAACTTGTGACACAACTCAATTGGGTTGATGTAGTCACTTTCCAAGTCGGAATACATGATAGTGAAGAACACCTGGGTGAACAAGTTCACAATATTGATGATGACAGCAAAAATAAATAACCTAAAGTTAGTTTGCAATACAACAACAATGCATTTAGTTTTGGTCTACGTACCAGCTCTCTATGGACATGTTTGCTTGATAAGAATCCCTTTTTTCTGTATGAAATCGGTTTGATTTCTACTATAGTGCGATGAAGACGGCAACGTAGCGCTTGACTGCCGCATTCGGCAGGGGGTCGCACTTGCTTCGTGCTTTCCTTTTTCAATTGACAGGTGCCACACTTTCCACGCACTTCCAAGTGATCCCGGCAGCAGTGAATTCCTCACCCAATTCTTGATCAAAGACGTCTGGAAACTCCAAAAGTCCATATTTGATTTGTGGTTCCCATTTCTCAGTTTGCTTGTTGTAAAAGCTTCTCAAGATGCTCAAGCGGTGTACTCTCTCGTTATCTGAGTAGATCACCCCTTGCACCCAGTTGCCGAGTCTGACTAACTTACCTTTCTTTTCTTCCAGAATAACGTCTAAAACAACGCATCTCACTTCACCTTCCTTCTCCCTCGCTTCATGATCAGGCGTGTACTCGCTTGGATCCAACGAGCGCCAAATTTCAATGTAAGGATTAAGCTTCCCAGTCTTCGGATGAGTCAGAATACCCGTCTCTTGACGATCCTCACTTCCTTCTACGGGTGCAAATTCTCCGATATCCTCCTCATCCTTACATTCTCCAATAGGCTTTCCAGTTTTCACCGATTCCACAACCTCCTTCAGGTTGATATCGTGCTTGAAATGAATTTTGTTCGTTCCTTCGATTGGCACTTCAATTCCGGTCATAACCCAGTCAAATACCTCCTCGAAGTCTTCAGGCTCCTTTCCCTTTTGGACATGGGGGAGTCTTTCCTTGTGAATTCTGCAATCGACAAAGTGATTAGCAGGAGAGGTTGACACCAATGTGTGCGTGGTTTCTGCGGGTGGGTCTGGGGGACGTTGAATGTAGATTCTGGTGGACAAAGTCATACTGGGGAAGAGTTAAGTGGTAGGTGCCATGATCTCCTTCTCTATTCAATACTGTACGAACGGAAATTGAAATCTCCAGGTTAAGCGCTAACGCTTCCATGCAAATCGCGTTCCCGAATGCGCTCCAAAAATTGCGCTCGCTTAAAGGTGGAAACAATACCTCCATCGAGCTCTTTCATATTGGGAAAGAAATTTACAAGAAGGGCTTCGTAATTCAATCTTTCTCGTACCCGACTGCCCATGCCGTCCGCCTCTAGATTCTTCAAAAACTCCTCGTCTCTTGTATTCCAGTCCTCTTTACTTTTGATCAATGAGTTGTAGTGAATCGAGAAATTCTCAATGTCATCTAATGCTTCAAGCTGTATGGGCCCCGCCGGTGGCTCCTGGTCACTAGCGGCGTCAAGTTCTAGCGGATTGAACACATATGGGTAGAGCTTGAGGTTAATGCTGTTGAGTCTCATGTCCAACACCTTCATTGATTTTCGAGAGCTGCTCAAGGTTGTGAGCACCATCTCGATTCTATCAATATTATTGCTCACAAGATTGAGTTTCTTAAGTTTATTGATTTTGCTGAGACCCTTAATATCAATGAGCTTGTTAAAATTTAAGTTGAGCTCTCTCACGTTTGGAAAAACGTCTCCAAAACTATCAGGAATTGCCGTCAATCCCACAGCAGATAAGTTCAAGATGTTGAGATTCATGAATGGCAATGACGGTATGTGCTCTGGCTGTGAGAACATATTAGATATGATTGCATTGCCAGACATATCCATCGAGACAACATCTGATATGCTTTTGACAATATCTTGCGCAATACCTGCACTATCCTGGCATTTTGCTGACACTTCTTGTAGAAATTTGAGATTCTTTAAGTTTGGAATCTTGGTCAAAGCATTTCCATCAATCCTCAATACTCGTAAGAGAGGAAATTGAGCCAAGTCTAGCGTCCTCAATCTATTAAGTTTGAGAAGTAGTTTTTTCAAATGTGGATGCGCAGTGCTGCAAGACAAGTTGGTCAATTTGTTCTCATTGAGATTCAAGATTCGAAGAGAAGGTAAACTATCGATTCTGGTCACGGACCGAAGTTTGTTTTCAGACAAATTCAATTCCTGTAAGTTTGGAAGATGGTATTGAGAAAAATCGATCTCTCCGCTTAGATCGTTCTGAGATAAATTCAAGTAAGTGAGCCCGCTTAACTTACCTAAACCATGAAGGGAGCTCAACAAGTTGTTACTGATATTGAGACGTGATAAATGGATATTATGTTGAAGCAGTTTCAACGTCTCCAATGAATTAGACAGTATATCAAGAACCTGTAGGTCACGATGTTCACTAAACGACACCATTTCATCGAGTGAATTCTGGGACAAATCTAGCTCAAGACACCGACGGGGAACACCCTTCATGAACCTGATGTAATTAGAAGATAAATCTATTCTGGTCAAATTAGGAAGATATTCCAGCAAACCTTCGACAGTTTCGAGCTGCTTTGACGATAAATCAATGTAAGAAACATGTTTCCAGGCACTTGTGTCAATCAGTCCAGTTATCAATGACACGAGACGTTTGTGAGTTTGCGTAAACGTAACCTCTCCCAAGTCAGTAACATTGGTGACATCGTCGTGGTTTGACTCTGCAAGGTCATATTCAAAAGATTTATCGGGAATTTGAAACGACACTTCAAGATTTTTCTCCCTCATTGATGGTTTTCTGGACAGTTTGAGAATACTTGTTTCCTTAGTTTCCTGTTCCTCTACATGGTTTTGGGATTCGGTCGGTAAGTCGAGAATTGAATCAAGACTGCCAGGGTAATCATTCTCCTTACCTTTTGTTACCCACCTGCTATTTTTCAGATCAAACACCATGTTTCCGTACTGCTCGGGAAATTTCCCTGGCTTTACTGTTCCCTTGTTGATTTGGTTTTCTAAATTGCTGTTCAGCATGACTCTTCTATTTGCATGATTTTTAGAGAGCCTCAAGCGAGAAGGTCGTTTCCAAACTATTGGTGGCATGGTATCTGTATTATCAAATGTAGAGTGAGCTTCCTCTTCTTTCTCATTCTCTTCGTCATCCATCGAATGGTTTGGCTCAGCACCCTTGACATGGCGTTTTACAGACGACATAGAGCTAGTATATTTGTTAACCGCCACGTGCGCCTTAGGGTAATCATCGCCTTGTGATCTGACCTTGTTATTCTCAAGAGGTTCATTGAATTGCGGGGCAATATGGTTCTGAACCTGTTCTGTGTCACTGATATCATCAAAGGTGTAGACGCTGACATCATCATGTTGAGTTTCGACGGGTTCATGATTGGGAAGAGCATCTCGAGGAGTTTGAGAGTGATCGAATGAGGTGTACTCGTTGTGATGAGCATTGGTCGTATCATTCCGGCGAACATCATCGTGGGACTCAGCGGAACTATCCTCAAAATTAGTTGAAAACGATGAAAATTCTTCCAATGGAGCGATGACATCGATGTCATTTACCTTGTCAGCCTTTGGTGTAGAGGTGACCGTGTTGTGCTCTATAGAACGTTGAAAGCTCATACTATGATCAGATCTCTTCGAAAACAAATGCCTTGGCTGATTGACCCGCTTTTGAATGTTAGCAAACACATGGTTGGCGTTATTCATGAAATCTTGGTCGGTATAGTCGCCAGCTTTCGTGAACTTCTGTATTTCTAGTTTTGGACCCGGCTTGTCCAGGACCGAAACATTTCTTGTGGGTTTCTGAGTACTATTTGCCGTAGAGCGAACTTTGTCGACAAATTTGGACAAGAACACCTTGGTGAATGTATCATAGTCACTCCCAAAAAGCTTGAGAGGAGAACCCTTATTTGGGTAGTCATCAGGCTTATCTTTTGCCTTCTCAAGGATATCTTCGAGCTGATGGATTTGCTGCTGAGTCAAGTGAATGTCACCGTCTTTCGTAGCAACAGGGGTTGAAAATGCAGAAGAGTAAGAGAGCCCAGCGGAATGGCCATTTTTGGGAGTGTTTGGGTTCTTGACATTAAGATGCGACATGGACTTGGACAGACCGGAGTGTAAGTTGCCTTTCGACTCGTCACTGGTCTGAAATATGCTCTGCAATGGCTTCGAGCGGGTGTTCAGCATGTAGTCCTTCGACATGCGCTTCCATATGGGCGTGGCAGGGTGTTCTTGGGAATTTTGAGGGTTGTGAATGAAAGTGTTGCTCTCTTGGCCGCCCAAAAAGTCCAAATTAGGCATCTGTTCCTGGTTCTCTTCAGGAACAGAGATCTTGCTTTTCAGCCATTCTTCTCTAAGCACCTGAGGCATCCATGATGGAGTCTCGTTCTGCTTGGTACTGTGATCTTGAGAGTTGATGTCGATGCTTTTCACCGTACTTGTTTTGACAGGATATGAAGGCAACGACGCTTTGTGAGTTTCCTCATCAGGCTGAGACTCTTGCAAGGGTGCCATACCAATGCGTTCCTTTGTCTTAGCGTTTGGATGGCTCTTATGCTTAAACGTGTTGGGAACAGAGGCACCGACACCGCTGTTTTCACCAATGAACCCCAGATTCTGATGGTATCGAAGCTGCTCTTTGTATGTGTTTCTTGAGGCGGTCTCAGACGCCACAGGCACGTCTAACTGAGGAGTTGAGCCGAGATCAATGTGCTCAAGCGACTCAGCAGGGCCATCGGCGGAATTAGACAGATAGGGCGGCGCTTCGGGCATCTCCAATTCAGATGCTATGTTTTGCTCACGTCGCCAGTCCTGTGAATTCAACGCCTTCACTGGTATTGACATTGAACAGTGTAGATGGTGTTTGTTTATGTTTTGGTGCGTGTGCAGTAGATATAGAGAGAGGGAAGAGGGTGGAGGGAGAAAATGGAGAGAAAACGTAGAGTAGGAAATGAGTTTTGACATGGCGAGATTTCACGAATTGTTTATTAAAAAGGAAGACAATTAATCTGTGTATCTTGATAATTTCAGCTGCTTCATGATCATTGGTTTGCAAGGGCATCTATCAAGATCGAGGCAGCCTTACCGCGAATGGCTGCAAAATCGCTGCAAAAGGAAGAATACTGATCCGGGAAGGTACCCTCCAACAACAAGAAAACTAGTCAACAATTAAAGCGCTTTTGAAGGTTCAAGAATATTTAAAACGGCTTATGACGAGGAATTTGAATCTTGTTGCGTTTAGTAGGGAAAAACATTAAGTTCCCCTAAATGTTCGGAGCAGACATGGTCTGAGAGACCCAGAGTCGGCTTTTCGTTCTTTTGTCCTGAGAGTATCACTTATTTACTTCAATATCCGAAAGTCTACTTTACAGTATATCTGCTTTACTGGCTTTAGATTACTTTTCATTCGAGTCTTTTAGAATGGCATTAGTGATACGAGCAGTTGCTACTCGTTGACCGTGAACAAGACGCTTGCCTATTACGCATTCGAAGAGCCGATCTTGGTCTGTCTAGACTAACTACACATCACAATTCAAACTAACGAATTTAAAATGTTTGAGATTGTTTGGATGTATTCATATATGACTTAACCACAGTCGACACTCCAGGTGAGCATAGTTACTCTTTGATGATGAGCCAAGTAGTGCTTATCGACCTGTAAGAGACTTACAACTAAAGGATTTGAGCAAGCTCTACTTTAAACCTCTATTTTTTGAATTTGGGTAATCGCTCTCTGTTGAAATGTCACTTTATGTGCGTACCGTACATCACAAAGATTTCCCCTGATTTACCACCTCAAACCTCACCAACCATAGAACATACCTATTCTAACCAATCAGCTTCTTACACAAATAGGATAGCTTGAGTCACGATGTACTCTTTGAGTTATGAAGCCTGTGAGTGTTCAATTGTCTTGTCTTCCTAGCTGCCTTGACTAGACTCCACAGTTGCCTCAAGGAACACTGGACACCCTAAAAGCATCATCTCTTCCTTCAAGTTGTCTTATCTTTACCAGGCTCATGGATCATACCAGAAGTCATTTGCCATTTGATCTGTTGCGTTTTGTGTCTCTTTACTTTGCCACCATACCTTCTACCACTGCCATCGCGGGACCCGACTACGGAGACAAACCTTCGACATCTAATAATTTGGACATTTAAAGACCTACAAATATTGTCTCTCGCTCATGTACTTCATTTTATTCCAGATGGGTTTCTTTGTTAGAAGAAAAAGAAAGGATCTGCTGTGCCTTAGAACTCGGGAGGCTAGCTGCCCCATCCAGGAACACTCTCACCTCAACTACATATACTACTACTATAATCCGGGGTGTTCCAACTTGAACATTACACTACATATAAACGGTGGAGTTTTTGGCGTTCCATAAAATCAAGCTCTTTTGAGTCAATTTGTTTGTCCCTATTGTTTTCCTTTGCTTTTATTCCTGTTGCCTTTTGCTTACCTCCTATCCACCTATTGTTCCTTAAATCAGCCCGCACCGTTATTCCTGATTGCTTCAACTTGCCCTAACGCAAAATGTCCTTTGAACAAGACGAGTCCCTATTGAGTGACCCTACCACAGTGTCTAGTACAGCATCTCATCAACACCAGCAAGAGCAGGAAATGCTATCGTCGTATTCCGTTCCGAAACCGCCAATGTCCACTCAGCAATCCACTGCTGCTACCGAAACTGAGAACGAGTCGTCTTCTACTCAACTGGAACAGCCTCGAACACTCTGGATGGGTGATCTAGACACGTGGCTAGATGAGGCTGCCATAGTTGACTTGTGGTGGCAAATTATGCGCAAGAAGGTCAACGTCAAGGTGATCAAGCCCAAGAACCCAAAACCAGAGTCTCCTTACATGGGCTTGACCCACCTGGGTTACTGTTTTGTTGAGTTTGAGAGCTACGACGATGCTCAAGAGGCACTAAGACTCAATGGCCAGCTTCTCCCTGATATCGCCATGCCCTCTCAGCGTCACTTCCCCAATAACCCTGATAACCAGAAGAAGTACTTTAGGTTGAACTGGGCTTCGGGTGCAACGCTACTGGCACCTATAGTTCATTCACCGGAGTACTCTTTGTTCGTGGGAGACTTAAGTGCTTCGACCACAGAGGCTCACCTTCTTCTGTTTTTCCAAAAACTGTTTCCTGATTCGATCAAGACTGTAAGAGTCATGACTGATCCCGTGTCTGGAAAGTCTCGCTGCTTTGGCTTTGTCCGATTTACAGATGACGCTGAACGTAGACGTGCCCTTGTTGAGATGAATGGCGCCTGGTTTGGTGGTAGACCGTTAAGGGTCGCTTTGGCCACCCCCAGAAATTCTTCAATGAACAGCAGGTCTCCAAAGCATGACTATAGGAATAACGCTATGCCTCCCTCAACTCCTTACATGGATCAGCAGCCGGACTACATGTATCTTGGCCCTGGACCCAATGCTCCAGTCCCTGGAGCACCTCCAACGACATCTTCTGGATACTATTATCCTCTGCCGATGATGGGAGATAAAGCATCAGAAATGAACCCTTATAGTATGGGAGTCCCCGCTCAAAGTATGCCACCACAAGGTATGCCAACCAATATACCCCATCATGGCCAGCCGTACCTGGATCCCACAAACACGACTGTTTTCGTAGGTGGGCTTTCATCTGAAGTCAGCGAACAGACCCTTCTCACCCTTTTCATGCCTTTTGGAGTTATTCAACAGATCAAAATCCCCCCAGGCAAAAATTGTGGATTTCTCAAGTACTCAACACGAGAAGAGGCGGAAGAGGCAATTCTGGCCATGGAAGGCTTCATTATTGGGGGAAATCGTGTTCGTCTAGGTTGGGGAAGAGTTAGTGCAAACAACAAGAAATATCAACAGCAAAGGCTGCTGTATGCCCAAATGGCTCAGATGCAAGCTGCCGCTGCTATGTCCATGGGGATGGACCCAGCTTCCGCATACGCAGCTGCTGCGGCTGCCGCCGCCTCTGGATATCCACCACCTCTGAGCGGAATGCCAGGTAACTCTTCTGGATATGCTCCAGTTCCAATGAACATGCCGCAAATGCACCCGATGAGTGGTGGGATGTCTGCTTATGGAATGGGTGAACATGGTCCTAATAGCGAGGAGCTTAATGACCACGAATCATCACCTACATCGACTCACCGAGATAGTCTACAAAATCAACATAGCGGTGAATACGAGCAGACGGGCCACAGCGACCCCGACGCATTGACCGCTACATTGGATCAGCTCCACATAGACCCTGACTCTGCGGCGGAGAAGAAGGACTCTACAGAGAAGGAGCAATAGACCGCCTTTTTAAACAAAAACAAGAAGTCATTTGCTAGAGAACAATGCTGGGATATTACGGGCTGGACCCATAGGAAAAGTCGCCTTGGAGGCGGTAGGATAAAGCTGCCACGTGTGCAGCTTGGGCTGGACCCACATGAAGAACCGGTTGAAAATAGGTAGAGGAAGAATTTCAGATATCTCATTGTAGTGGTTGAGCCTTAGTAGCAACACCTGGCTCGATTATTTGCTCTGCTTCCAGCTTAAACGTCTTGGAACCATCCTCAACTATTTAAGAGGCAAGTACCATTCCATGACCTGGCTAAGCTAGAGAGATAACACTACAGAAAAGCATACTACGAGTCCTTATTAAGGTACATGTTTGCCCTATATAATTTTGTAATGGCATTCATATTCAATGACGACTCCCGAGCCGTCAGAGCAGAATCACAAGTTTCTGGAGCAGCGACATCAAGTGGCTAAGTTTTCGCTTAACCCATTGCAGCAACAGCGAAAACATATGACTAGGCGGTTGCTTGTCAAGATTCTCCTCAATACGAGCCTCCACCTTAATTGTTTCAAGGTCGATAGACTCTTTACGTGCTGGAAGTAGCGATGACTCGAATGCATCCTCGATCACCAAAACGGTGACCTTAGGCTTGAGGGTATCTGCTAGAGTCAGTTGTAGCGAGATTGCTGTGATGATTTCTTGTTTCTTTAAGTGGTATGGAACATACCTGAAGAGGTGCAAGAGCCTCACAAAGTGGAAGTGATAGGACAATTGACCCACCTCCAAGAAATTTTTGAGCTTCTCAGCGTCATTAGGTTTAGGTAATGATGAGCAGCTTTTAGGTTCGAAAGAAGGATTGAAATCCGTCAAAGAGAGGATGTAGGCTTCCTCCTTCTTTCGCTCGTATTCTTCGTAGTCTTCTTCATCGGAACCACTGTCATAGTCGTCAGAATCATAGTCATTGTAGTAGTCGCTGTCACTATAATCTAGTTCGTTTTGAGCAGCTCTCATAGCAGCAGCTTCCACTTCAATTCGTTCTTCAGCCTCGTAGGCAGCTTTGATGGCAGCTTGGATTTCCTTAGCCTTCTCATCAGCCTTGAGTTGAGCCCTTAGAGCGTCAGCTTCAGCCATCCAATGAGCTTCACGGGCCTCGTCTTCAGCCTTAGCCCGCTTGGCCCTTTCAGCTGCCTCTCTCGCTGCCTGCTTAGCTTCTTCTTCTGCTTGCCTCTGTGCCTCGCAATAAGCATAGTGCTCGGCCTTTTGGTCGTAGTAGTTGAAGAAGTCCATCTCCACCTGCTCCTGAATCCACCAGCTGTCAGGATTAGGCTCAAGATGATTGAAGATCTCAGGCATGTAGAAAGTAGCATGAGGAGCCGGCAAGACCAGAAACATGCGCATTTCATCCAAGACAACCATGAAAGGTCCATCCTTGTATTTGAGGCCCTTGTGGGTGAAGTCTACAATGAAGACAAGAGCAGTGGAGTTCCTTGCATCATTGATATTGTTTGGCTGGAACTTTTTGAAAAAAAGGTCAGCTTTCTGATGACTGTCGATGAAAACACAAGGTCCAAGAGTGGCTTTAGGTACCCGGCCTTCTTCGAGGCCGATTTCGTACTCAACGTCAGAGGGTAAAGGGTTCAAAGGTAAGTTAGGGTTGTTGATCCACTGGTACAATGGGTCGAATTGGTAGCTCATTGTTTATCAAAAGCTTAGAAGTTTGTTGAGTGTTGTTGGGTGTTGATAATTCGTCTTCAGTCAAGTGTTACTCGAGTGAAGAAGAGAAAAAGAAGAGGAGTTGAAGAGAAAAATGCGCTTCACGAGCCCAGGGGGGGCCTTTTATAGTATTTCAGAACAGCCTACGTAGCAAAATTGTCTTAGAATTGCCCAAGTTTTTAAGACTTGCCTTAGAAAAATGCTCAATTGAAGAAAGTGCAACTAGTGTGCATTTGTGTTTGTATAGCCTAAAAAAGAGAACTGAAGATAGGTCTCGTATATCACACATTGGGCAACTTTTTTGTTCTTATTTGTACTCTCCGGCTCTCTGTGATTTTATAGACACCCATACCAATAGGTTTCATAGAAGTATTGGCAATGATTGTAAAGTATCTCGAACAATTCCTCATCGAGTACTAAGGGTAAGTGCTATAAAGTGGGTCACGCGTAAGAAAAAGAGGATAATATAAGGAATGTCCAATGCAATTTATTGAGAAGTCCAAGAGACATTATATGCCCTTCGAATTGGGTACTTTCATGATCCCCGGTCAAATGAAGCGTGAAGCACATTCGACTCGACTTTAATTGTGCTCTTTCATAGGTTGAAAATCAGTTACACAATCGATTAGAATATAGATTGTGATGTAGTTTAGAATTTGACCAGTCGTACATAGAAATCGATAGTAGTTCTTCGTCAATGTATCAAAGGACACGCCCTATAGAGAAAGCTGTATGTTACATGAGTACATGTTCTTTGCTTCTAAAGAGTAAGAGAGCAGTAAATTAAGAAGACAACTGAGGCTTATCTTCAGCTCCTTGCCTACTCATGACAATTTTTAATCTTGTATCATTCGTAGTATTTATATACTTTGATAGGGTGGAGGTGTAATCACATCGCCTCGGCTATTTAAGAGGTCTTTTGCATACACAGCAATATTTTATTCTTAGCCTATCCTTTATCAATAGCTAAAGAGATTTCAAATCGCTTATAAAAGAAAATTTTAATTATCATGAAATTTCAGAATGAGGGACAATACTTTTTATGCTGGCGGCGTCTCATCAGTGTCCAATGGATTTTAAGAAGTTTAAGGAGAAAAATCCACCACCATCCTTGTTGATATATAATAAAAGATTCCCCTTTATCTGACTAGTAAATCAGCCATTGTTGTAGAGAGAGAGAACCTGGAAATCACACTTGGAGTACTTCGAAAGGCTCATAGAGCGGGCCCATGGAGAAGGAAATGCTTGACAGCCACACCACCTACAACTTTATCTTTTTCCCGATATTCTAACACAAAGTATATCGAAGCAAACGAAGGTCACTTCAAGAGGTTTGCCAGCGCATAGCGTCGTGTAACAGCGTCTCTCGATACTGAGTGGTCTTGGGTCAACAGCTGAGCCCGTCTAACCTCCATCACGCCACGCCAAAATACTGACTGACCAATCAAGGACGATTTCTACGGTTCTTACCACCCGCCAAACACCTACTTCCTCTACACTCTTGGTAATCAAAAAAACATCATTAAAAGCTAACGTAAAGTGTACAAAGACATATAAACTAAAACATACGGGCCGAAGCAGCCTAAGATCTCTCGCCTCTTAATCTTCTGGCCAACTGAATATCCTTCTTCTGAATAGTCACTCTCTTGGCGTGAATAGCACACAAGTTGGTGTCCTCGAACAAGGATACGAGGTAGGCCTCCACGGCTTCCTGAAGAGCGCCAATAGCCGAAGACTGGAATCTCAAGTCGGACTTGAAGTCCTGAGCAATCTCTCTGACCAATCTCTGGAAAGGCAACTTTCTGATCAAAAGGTCAGTGGACTTCTGGAATCTTCTGATTTCTCTCAAGGCAACGGTACCTGGCTTATATCTGTGGGGCTTTTTGACACCGCCGGACACTGGGGCTGACTTTCTGGCGGCCTTGGATGCCAACTGTTTTCTTGGGGCTTTACCACCAGTGGACTTTCTTGCTGTCTGTTTTGTTCTGGCCATCTTGTATGGGTATGATAAAAGAAAGAATAGGTGTATGAGTAAGAGGGAAAAAAAAATTAAAATTGGAGGGGGCAAGTGCGAAGGGTGGCCATGGGCGCATGATTAAGGGCAGGCTGGGCCCACCAGTTGAGCAAGGGAAAAAAAGAGCCATTCTGGCCAATCATATCGCGAGACGGCCCAGGGATGCGCACCCCAGGTGGGAATGAGACCGAAAAAAGAAGTCTAAGTGCGCGCTGAAAACTGTATCCTGATAGCGCACTGTGGGTGTTTTGTGTTGATAGTGTGCGGTGATCGCCGATAGTATGGAGGGCCGAATTGAGTTATGAGTGGGTGCAAAAAGGGTAGAAAAGTTAGCGGGCGGACTCAAAAAAAATGGAGAGTGATTGTGGTTGGCCGAAGTTTTCGTTTCCCTTTTTCTTTTCGTTGTTCCATGTGTTTCATTTTTTTTTTTATTTTCTTGTTTTTTAATGATTATGCTGTTTGTATGTGACAAGGGCGAAGTATTGTGAATAAAGATCTGTTCGGAGCATACAAGATATAGACAATGGAATAGGTAGACAGTGAAGGTGAGAAATGAATTAAGCGAATTCTGGATCATGGGTTAAATTCATACACTTTGGCCATTACTTTTGCTTAGGTACCTTGATTGGTAGCAGAGGTGAATGTAGAGGGCGGTGAGTGTCCCATGACCGGTAAGCGAAGAAAACTTGGTGCAAATCGTAGGTAGCCATAGCATAATAGTAAGAGAATCCTTGCTTCGGGTAAAGAATCAAGCTTTAACCATATTTCGCTACATTGCTTTTGTTACCTGCCACTTTAATGGCCTGAGCTGACTGAATTGGCTGTGGCTCACGGTGGAGAACACTAGTTTCACTAGTTTATTTTGAAATGCAAAAGAGCAACTGAAAAAATCTTTAATTGATACCATATATCATTTAATTTCTTCAGTAGCCATGTTGAAGCTATGGTTTCATATATGCTACTTGGGAGGTACTGTTAAGCTGCACATCCAAAGAACGGAGGCTGACTTAGGTGATACAAAATTGACACATGGTATGCATCTGACTTCTTCCCTGAATCGTTCTGCTTGTACACCTTATGGCTATTGAAAGGGCCTCATTTATTGATAAAGAAGTATTGATGACCTTGGTGAGAAGCCATGTATTGATTGAAATGGTCTTTCGCAATTCATGTTTGGTCATCGTGACATTTTCATGAAAAATCGACTATCCGCCGAGTGAAATAGTACTTCGGGGTCTTGGGCAGCATTTTCACTATCACTTGTTCTTTAAATTACCTCTTCAGCTTAAACTATGAGTAATGTGGTACCAGATTGCCTTCCAGTAGGTACAAAAGGCGACCTCGATGAATAGGATATAGTAACACGGTAAATATTTGATATTAAAAAAGAAATTGTGCAAACTTACTCACCACCAAAAATGTAACCGACTACATTCTCTCATTAGATCAGTGGCTTTCAGACAACCGCGAAGAATCCTCGAGAGTAAAACTAACACATCTACATCCAACAGCCGTAATATGAATATATTAGCAATATTCGTATTGCCATGCAAAGCAGCCGAGGCTATAGTATACAAGGGCACGGATCATGCCGAAAATAGTTGTGCAAGGACGTTGCGAGAACCCAATTGAAGGGGAGGAATTGTATAGGAGTTTAGTTTCTGTACCACATACGCGTGATTCTTGTCTTCATCATCTTCTTCTGTAATTGGAACACACCGTACATCAACGCTTCAGCAGTTGGAGGGCATCCAGGCACGTAAATGTCCACTGGAATAAGACGGTCACAACCTCTCACAACAGAGTAAGAGTAGTGGTAGTAACCACCACCATTGGCGCACGAGCCCATAGAAATCACCCATCTAGGGTCAGACATCTGGTCATACACTTGTCTCAATGCTGGAGCCATCTTGTTTGTCACAGTACCTGCGACAATCATAATATCGGATTGACGAGGAGAAGCACGGAAAATGATACCCAATCTATCCTGATCGTATCTAGGAGTAGACACATGCATCATCTCTACCGCACAGCAGGCCAACCCGAAAGTGACTGGCCAAAAGGACGACTTTCTTGCCCACATGGCAATGGCGTCGAGAGACGTCAAAGCGTAGTCGACAGGAGAAGATGCAGTTTTCTGGGACATGAGAGTGAAGTCAGTATCCAACTTTTTTGGGGTCAAGTCCTTAGCAGAAACGTTGCCTCCACCAATTTGTTTAGTGGAGACCATGCGAAGAGACTGGTTGCGGAAAGCGCCAAAAAGAGGGGCAGCTACCGAAAGGTGGGGCACTGTCCTAAGGGAGCTTGTGGCAACCGGCAACATCATGGCTATGTGGTATGTATAAGTGTTAAGTGGTGATGTTGGTCTGAATTTGTAGCTTTTTTTTTGCGAGCTGCAATCAGCATATATTAGAGCAAAGTGATTGGATAGGTGCGTGACGCGCATGTGCAGGACGGCTCGGACCTCCACACAAGTTGTATATTGGATGGTGTAGCAGATGTAACTGACAAATATATAAGGGATCTAAATTGATAACTTTATTGCGTTTGTTCATCAGTAGGCCATGATGTGGTTTTTTTGTGATACTCGGTGCTAAAATGTGCAACTGTAGGGAGTGCTTTTTTTTTTACCTTGAGGATCGGTTGCAAATACTGCGTGACGGAGGAAAGATGATGAGTAGAAAAGACAATTTACGGCGGAAGACACAGACTTTCGCTGGAAATATTGTCTGATTGATAATTCTGGCATCTTAGGGATATGGAGATCTTGCTACGAAAGTAAGGTTTCAATTTTCTTTGTGTCAGGGTGATTTATTTCTCATATTTCTCTCGTTCGTTTTACCTCATACAGCAAATATTGGTAAGGCGGTTTGTAATCAGTTCACGTTCATTCTTTCTTCGAGGGACTTTTCTTTTTTCATACTTAGTGGCCTATAATCAGGCACTTCTCAAGTAAAATCCAAGAATTTCATTGCCTCATCTCCAAACGCCTAAAGAGATCTATTTTTGAAGGAATACTAAATTTGAGCC
This sequence comes from Candidozyma auris, assembly GCF_003013715.1. Taxonomy (NCBI): domain Eukaryota; kingdom Fungi; phylum Ascomycota; class Pichiomycetes; order Serinales; family Metschnikowiaceae; genus Candidozyma; species Candidozyma auris. Next base: position 307,525 of record NC_072816.1, read on the forward strand.
ACAAAAGTGTAATCTGACAACCACAGTAAACTTCACCATTATGTCTTAGAGCGCTATAATTCGCCATTTTCCCTCATGGCTTCAATCGTTCAAGGAACTCTGACTTAGAAGCGAGCGTTCGAATTGCGCACTCAAGTGATTGTTTAATCCCGGTATCCCGATATAAGCGAGCCAAAGAACAACAGAAAAACTCATTAAAGTCGTCATTTCACAATATGATGTCTTTTTATCAAAAGTGCCTTGAACAATTCCATCAAAATCACCAATCTCTCATTCCTTTTGCATCTACTGAATCGCATCATCTAGGTACTGCTTGATTTTCTCCAAGACATCTTCCTTGACTGAATCTGGCACCTTTTCTTCTGCTTTTGGCCTTAAAAACTCATAAAGACTCTCGAAATTGGATCCCTCCAGCTCCAGCTTCTGAAGCTCTCTGCTTGCAATTTGAGACACCTCGTCGAACCAACCACTCTCGTACAACTTGAGCTTGAGGTGCTTGGAAATGATCTCGTAGTTGCCCAGAGAGACCAAATGGTCCTGAATTTTTGCCTTGATAGCATCTGTATCGTCGACCATTTCCAAGTTGAAAAAAGAACGTAGACGCTGATGTATATATATCACTGGGTACAGTTTGTGCGATATCGGTTGGGTACAGTAGTTGCACTTGAAGCAAGCGTACTACTACTTGCCCCCTTGTATGATAAGAGTACCCTTCAGGTTTACCAAATATTCATCCAGAAGCCTTCGTTTATTCAGCATAACAAGAATGAGCAATTCCCCCTACGACGCCAAAATAAAGTCCATTGAAGCCTCAGACCAAGGCAAATGGATCCAGACAAGAAAGATCAACTATATCGATCCTGCTGGCAGGGAGAGAGTTTGGGAAATGGCCGTAAGGACAACCAGAACTGAGACTACCGGGTTGGACGCCGTTTCCATCTTCGCTCTCCTCAAGAAACAGGGCCAGCCGAATGAGTTGGTGCTAGTGAAGCAATTCAGGCCACCATGTGAAAAGGTAGTGATTGAAATGCCCGCAGGGCTCATTGACCCCAATGAATCGGTCGAGGCGACTGCTGAGAGAGAATTGATTGAAGAAACTGGTTACCACGGGAAGGCCACGAGCAGTTCCCATCAGGCGCTCACCATGTTCAGTGATCCGGGGCTCACCAACGCCAACATGGCGTTGGTCACAGTGGACGTTGACTTGGATGACCCAAAAAATCAGAATCCGAAGGCCGAAAATGACGATGGCGAGTTCATCGAGGTGTTCACGTTGCCCATTGAAAGGCTCTTGCAGGGCCTCCAGGATACTTGTCAGAAAGAGGGTTGTGTGGTGGATGCTAGATTGTATCACTTTGCTGCTGGCATTGACGTTGCTAGAAAGGCGTTGCAGTGATGGTGGTAGAGAAGAATATGGATCCTAAGTGTGACCCGTGAGAGGGTTTTGCAGGAAAATCAATGTCCCATAGAAAACGATACATTTTATCCTTCAGGATCACCCCATGTGACACGATAAAACACATTGTAACGACACTCTCTTGAGTGCCCAATTCTCTTAAACCTTATTTCATCATTTGTTCTGCATTCTCTATGGAAGTGGCATTAGCATCCTCGGCTGCAAATCTCATTACCCTGCCTGCTCTACCAAGGGTATATCTGTAGAATGCATAACAAAAATTAACAGCAAACAAGGAAATCCATCAATGAGATTCGAAGAGTTATTAGCTTTCCACATCCTTCCCCGTATCCTCGAATTCTTTCCTCTCATAAGTGTAGTGGGCTTCGGCTTCCTCAGGTGAGTGCGAATACCTCATGCAACTCACGCCTAAAAGAATAGGTACTACCCCAGATTTCCTCACAACTACCACATCTTCATAGTCAAAATGGATTCGGGGATATGTGCACTTTGCCTCGGAGATAATACAGACATCCCGTCTTTCGGAACAATCAAAGATGCAGAAAACTTGATCATGCCTTGTTCCACTTGTTCCTTGGTGGTACACAAGATGTGTCTCATGGAGTGGTTCAACTCACTTCCACCATCTAAAGTGACCAGAACATTCAGGGACGAAAACAATTCATCTACGCGGCCCCCAGCTTCTACGCCAACCACTGATAACGAAGGTGCTGTGGGAATGTTTCCTCCGGATGTTGATGATGATGAAGGCCCGGGGATATTCAACCTAAACTCCCGCTGGGGCAGCCTTCTTGTGCAATGGGGCACAGACTCGTATGTCTACACTCCATCTTCGGCGGATGCATCTGCTTTCGGTGAAAATACCTCCATCATGCTTGCAGCTGACTGTCCTCAGTGTAAGAATAAGATTGTATTTAAGATGTCTCACTCGTCACTTCTTGCCCTCAACAGCTTGGTTCGTACGTCCATCAAGGACATGGTGCTGTACCTGGGCGTTTTTATGGGCATTTCAGGTGCTGCTATCGGCATAGTCACCGTGGGCTACGCTGGACTCACTCGCTGTGGCGTCAACATGTTGGAGGTGATGATTCCTGAGCTGATTTTGGTATCTCTTCTTCGGAAAAAACTTCCCAGTCTTCCTAATTCCAACATTGGCTCTACTGCTCCCCTGACTGATCGGATGGAGTGGGACATCAATGTCTTGAGCCATTTCCGCTTCCAGCTCGTGCCGCTCCTACCACTTGCATTGTTCCGCATGCGCTTCTCTTCCATCTTGAGCTGCATCTTCAACTCCTCGGCACCTTCCTTGGTATCAGATTGCTGCAACGAGTTCCTCGTTTGCCATTATGTCTCATCTTTGGGAAACCATGTTCTTGCGAGGAACGTGTTCAACAATTTGACTCGTGGATTAATGTCCCTGTGGAAGTCGGGATCATTGAAAGCTCTTGGTTGGGCGGGCCTAACCAGGAACATCAACTGGTGGGACCCAAATGTCATGATCGGCTCTGCAATTCCCGCCAGGTGGTTATATGACATTTTGTTCCGTCTTACTGTCAACAAGCGTCATTTTGATTTGACCATGGCTGTTCGCCCAAAGAGTATTGCAAACTCACTAAGCGAAAGTGAGCTTGCTAGATATGAGAATGTGGAGAATCGCTTAGCAAAGCTTCAGTTTGAACTCCGTGAAAAGATAAGAAAGGCAAACCATAATCCAAATATCACAGCATCCAAGTCTCCAGTGATGCTGACCCTCAGAAAGAAGATTATTGCATGTCTGCTCATATTTAAAGACGAGTTTGCATGGCGTTGGGTCAAGCTCAAAATTAAATCTTGGGTATTCAAGTCCCTTGCATGCTTAAAGAATGACTACTCCTCGTCTCTTCTAATGAATCTGAAAGTCGTAACGGGGGTAACTACATTTTTGTGGCCATTCCTTGCGGCTGATGTTGGTAGATTGGTGCTTGTATTCCTCCTGAGGTCGTCATGGACTCTGCATGTACCCAGGCCTAAATTGATACTTTTGGCAAATCTCATTGGCATGTTCGGAGTCTCGATAATTAAGGATATGTTCCACTTATACATGTGCAACCACAAAGCCGGGTATTTATCCAACATGACTATCTTGACATCGAGGAACCAATCTTCTACAACGCCATCCCGACTGCTGAGTCATGTGGCTGTTCCTGGTGCTTTTGACCGTTGAAGATCACAAAATTAAAAAAACACTAGGCTAGTTTTACATAATACACAAACTTCGAATCCGCCTATCAAGAGAATTGAAGGCTGATTCGAGCGTCCAAAACGACTTACCATCATTACTCGTCATCGTAATTTTCGTCCTCGTCCACCTTACGCAAAGGAGGCTCCACTGGATCCTGTTTCTTTTCCTCTTCTTCATCCTCATTGTCTTTCTCCTTTTCATTCTCTTCCTTATTCTCGCCCTCGGTCACGTTCTTGGAAAACTGGGGACCATTGTTGTTGGATGCATTCGCGTCTGTCACCACAGGCTGAGGATTCACACTTGGGCCCGGAGCAGAGGCTGGACCTGGATCTCTTCTAGTTGACTCTTCAGCTTTTTCTGGTGCAGCTGAACCTTCCTTTTGTTGATCAGCGGAACTGCCATTAGGACGATCATCCCTCTTTTGAACACCTTCTTCGGGAGCCACCGAGGGCTTTTTCAATGTCTTATTATCTGACTTATCCTCCAAATCATGTTTTAGTGACCCATTGGTTTGGTCATTCGGGTTCTGATTTTCCAACGGAGTAGCCTGTTTCGAAAGCTCTGGCTGCTGTGGAGGAGCTTGATCACCTGGGGCCAGAGCAGGCGTGTGCTCCTTGACCTCCACTCTTGATTGAACTGGAGGAAGCGCCGTGGAACTAGAAGTGTTGGCACCCACAGGAGGAGCAGGAGACACATTTACTGAACCGGAAGCCTGGGCTGGAGTGTGCTCAGAAGGTCCTGCGACACCAGGAAGATGATGCAACGGTTGCTGTTGCTGCTGAGGTGTCGGTAATTGCAGCGAGGTGTTACTTTGCTGATGAGATTGGAATTGAGGAGCACCTTGAGGCGGTTGAGGTTGTGAAAGTGATTGGCCCGCCTGTTGCTGCTGCTGCAGTTGTTGTTGCTGAACATGAGGAGGCTGCGATCCTAATTGTGGCCTACTTATCAGCGCCTGATAAGGTGTCAGAGGTTGATGTTGCGGCTGAGGTGGTTGTTGTTGTTGCTGCTGCTGCGGTTGCTGGGGTTGTTGCTGAGGCTGCTGAGGCTGCTGAGGCTGCTGTTGTGGAGGAACTTGATGGGGTTGAAGACCTTGGCCTGGGAAACCCACCGGTTGTTGGGGTGGACGCTGGCCTTGCAGAAGCTGTGGAGGAGGTGGTGGGGGACCTTGGGAGAATTGCTGAGGGGGTGGGGCTGTTGAGGTTGTTGAGGTTGCGTGCTTTCCAACACCATTCCCTGAGGCAAACGAGGTTGCTGATTCACTGGAGGAGGTTGAGGTGGATGGGTGTTGCCGTCCTGTTGGTACTTGATCAATTGCTCCAAACGGGCTTTGATGTGGATTACCTGGATCCAAACGCTCAGCCTGGCGGTAAGCGTCCAAGGCATCGCTGATTTGGTTGTTGCAAGTTTCATATAATGTGCCCAAGTCGTACCAGACCTCAGAAATGTATGGATTCAAACGAATAGCCCTGGTGTAGGCATCGAGAGCATCACGGTATTGTGAAATTTGATAGTAGAGCACACCGATGGAGCACCAGAACGTAGGGTTTCTCGCGTCACGATTGACTGCTTGCTGGAAGGCTTCATAGGCAGCATTGAAGTCACCTCTGATCATGTGAACACGGCCCAAGTAGTACCACGAGTGGGCATCGCTCGCGTCGATCTCAATCGACTGCGTGAGGTACTTGAGAGCAATGTTGAGATCCTGCTGGAAAGGTTGCTGGCCCTGAGCACCCTGACCCTGTTCGTTTGGCGAGGCCGCCGACTCCGCTTGCGAGTACAAGCAGCCCAACTGCTGCAAAACCTTGGCGTGGTTGGGATTCACCTCCAACACCTTCTCGTAGGCCTCCTTGGCGCCGTTCCAATTCTTCTGCTGCTCGAGCACCGAGCCAATCTGGAACCACACGTCTGGCTGGGTCAATGGGTGAGGTGGGTTCGACAAAATGTACTGGAAGCACTCCAAAGCGGAAGGAAGCATGCCCTGGTGCTTATAGATAATGCCTAGTCTGAAGTAGATCTCGTTGGACTTTTCAAAGTTGGGATCCAAGTCTAGCACACGCACAAACGCTTCCTCGGCGTATTCCAACGAGCCGTAGCGGTCGTATAAGATACCGATTCCGTGCCACAACTTAGGCACGTTGGGGTTGTCCAAAAAGTACAATGCTCTCTGGTAGGCGGCATAGGCTCTTTGCAAGTCGTCCATCATGAGGTAGCAATGGCCCAAAAGCCCCCAGGTATCACCATTCTCATTGTTAAAAGAGAGGGCCTGCTCGTAGAGCTCTGCCGCTTTCAAAAAGTGGTCTCTCAGTCTGTAGATGTTGGCCATTCTGATGAGGCCCTCAGGGCTGTTAGGGTTGTGTCTCAAAGCAGCGTCGTACGCAGACAGCGCTTTTTCTAAGTCGCCTAGCGATTCTGCCAACGAGCCCACGGCAAGCCACGTCTGTGATGTTGTTTCTGCCAACACCGACCTCTCGCCGTTCTGGAGCAGCTGCTGAGGCGGCTGACCAACTTGTTGTTGTTGCTGGCCCTGTTGCTGCTGCTGGTGCTGCTGCTGTTGGACAAGCGCCTGGTTCTGAGCATGAGCGTGGGCCTGAGCGTGGGCCTGATCCTGAGCTTGAGCCTGGGCTTGAGCCTGGGCGTGCGCTTGGGCCTGGGCTTGCGCAGCGTGGGCGTGGGGCATCATTTGCATCTGTTGTTGCTGGAGCGGGAGCATGATGGGGGACGGATTGACGCCATTCGACAGTTTCATGGCCATCTGCACTGGGAGAGACATGGAGCCAGACAGAGAGAGGGGGGAAAGTGGAGGAGGGAAAATAAAACTGGGGCTAAGGTCTTGGGGACACTTCCAGATGAGATTGACAATTAGTGTGGATGGCGGTGTTTAGGGTGTGTGTGATTGTGTGAGTGTGTGCCTGGCAGGGGCGTTGTTCGTTGTCGAAAGGTGGAAAAAAGATGGAGGTGAGAAAGTTGGCGAGTGTGAGGAGCCCCAGAGAAGATAGCGTAGCGAAGAAAAATTGCCAGGTGCGCCGAGCGAAGTGCTTCCACAGGTGAGCAAAGCGTGAGCGACGACGTGGAACAGTGCAGTGAGAAAAAGTGCCCCAAGCGAGGAATGCGCCCTGGGCAGAACCCACCACTGCCGGAAGGCGGTCCCAGGCAACTTCGACGGTGCCAGCCGATTGACATGTTTATTGGAGGCTTGCCGGAGCGCTCGAAAGGAGGAGGCAATTGAGATTTTGAGTTTTTTTTTATATATCTACTTTGCTTTCTATATGTTCCTGACTAATTTCACTTACTTACATACTCTCCTGCGACCACTTTAATCACTCATTTGCAACTTTCCTCGACTTTGGCGTGCTCGCCGCTGGCTGGCTCGGGGGCCCCGCGAAAATACCTGCCGTGGGCCTGCTCGCTAAAAAATAGCACCCATCCGACGAGCGCCTCGAGGAGACGCTGGTGCACAAACAGCACAGTCTTTGCAAAAAAGTGGGGGTTTTATTAGTCAATTCCACATTTTCAGTTCACGAGTAAGCTACGCCTTCTACTTGCTTTTTGGTTGATCAATTAAAGATGCATTTTGCCTCCCTGTCTCGTTCGCTGTGCTCTGTGCGTGGTCACTTTGTGCTGCCCGCCGCGCCATCTATTTCGTGCGCTGCGTCTGGCCAAAAAAAAACTCCCCTTCGATCCAGGGAAAAACAATTTCTCTGCCCTGGCCTCGGAACCTCGCAAATGCGGCTACTTCGGTGACCAGCCATAATTGGGCCCCAGAGGCGATTTTGTTTTAGGAACAATTCACGTTTTGTGACTTATTTTATTGCCAGCTTTTCTCGCCTTCGGTTCCGTCTTTGGTTTGCTTCCATAACTACGTCGTCTCTTCCTTCCTCTTTCGTCCGCCTCGTGCAATCATCGATCTTGACTTAACCCTCTCTTTGCGCACCCCATGTCACACACCCCGTCCTGCCTGCCGAGGTAATAGGGGGTGGACAACGGCCACGCCAACATTTAAAAATCCTCACAAGCGTCTCCTTCCGCACTCGCGAGTCGTGCACACACCGGCCACCTCCCTATCTGGCATGGTTCTGAAACCTGCGTTGCTTGACGTTGGACCCTGTTAGCGCATACCGTCACGTGATGCTACACATGACCTCAGGCGATTATCAAGAATACGTTCCCTGTGAATCACCCATCTTTTGATAAGTACACCATCGATTTTTTCTCGACTCTATCATGACATGAAGCACCCAATACATTGATGTTTTTATTTTTTTTAAAAAAAAAAATAATTTATATGCATGAAGCTCTAGTTTGTACTTTGTGGTGATCACGGTTCACTGCGGCACTACGCCCTCGCTCTACACCTTCTTCTTGCCTGAAAACGACTTGTTGAAGCCAAGAAGCTCGTTGATGCCCTTGGTCCAGTCGTTCTCCGTTTTTGCAATGCAGTAGATGCCCCTGCTGGGGTTCATGATCACTCCGCCGGGCTCCAACCCATCGATCACGCTCTGTTTTGCAGCCAACGTGTGAGGCGGCTGGTGCTTGCCCGGAACAAAGATCGTGCCGTTTTCACTAACCAAATGCAATTCATCGCCAGGATGGAGCTCCGCCTGCGGAATCCCATCAATATTCAAGTTAATCAGGCTGTTACGATTCGTCACAGGCAACTTCACCATAATGTGCGACGTCGATGGTAGGATTAGAGGCCTGAAAGAAAGTGACCGAGGACACACGGGTGTAAGCAATATACAAGGAACTAGCGGGTTCACAATTGATCCTCCTGACGAAAGCGAGTACGCAGTAGACCCTGTAGGCGACGCAAACACGAGTCCGTCTGCTGTCGTAGTGGTCAAAAACTCACTGTCAATGTAGATATCTAACAGCACCAAGTTCGGCTGAGAGCCTCTGTGTAGAGAGACATCATTCATAGCATGAACCATCGTGGCGTTGTGGTGCTGCTTGTAGTGCTGTAGCTCGTAGCGCCGTACCTGCTCTGGCTTTTTGTCTAGACTGGATTGACCACTGTTACCGCTTCGACGAACAACGTGGCACTCGAGTCGATTTCTGTGAAGTGCTTTGGACCTCGATTCGTACACAGACTTGAACACCTCCTTATGGTGAAGAAAGTCGAAGGGCAAGAGGAACCCAAGGGTACCTAAGGCAAAACTGAGCACTGGCGGCACTCTGGAGTTCAGAAATGCCGATACCGCTCGTAGCGTAGTTCCGTCGCCGCCAAGCGTAACAATCAAGTCTGTTTTGGCCACAATATCTTCAACTGTGCCCGTATATATCGTGTGGGGCTTATCACCAGCACGTTTAGGCAGGTTCGAGAGCACTGCGTTCAATTCGTCAGCAACGTCGGAAGAAACTATCACATTGAGTGTAGGAAACTCTCTGTGAATGAAGTCTATGAACAGCACCATGGCCCCTAGTACAGCATCGTTCCAGGGCTTCTTCACCACATAGATGTTCTGCAATGGGTCTCTCCACACCACATTGTGGAGCTTCAGATGCGGAGACCCCACGAACTCTGGAGCCGTTGCTGGAGCAAGCAAGTTGCAAGGTTTTACCTCAACTGCCCCAGAATGGATGTTTCTCTTTGTCCAACCTTGGGTCATGGGTTCCGTGATACACCCGCTACTAGGCAAGCTTCTATGGCATCTGTGAAAAAACGACAAGAACCTCGTCTTCAGCCAATTGCGTTGTGCCATGGACCATCGAGGCACACTAACAAAAAGTCGACGAGCTCTTCCCAGCGAGATCAGCACAAAATGGCTCATCGTATGTTGTAGTCCAAGTGAAGTCTTCTGACTTCATGGCTCGATATATACTGCATGAGTCACAAGAGGCCCCAAAGAAAGGTATGGAGAATACCCCAAGAAAAGTAATGGCTTCCATAAATCGAGGGAAATAAAAAATGATTGTTGAATAGGTTATGCTGTGTCATCATTATACATGAAGGGATTTATCCGGCAGTATCGTCTCCGTGTTAGGATTTGACCCAACCAGAGTGCACTGGTTGCAAACGCATACGCTTACCGCAGGCAAGAAAATCCTACTAAACCATCCTTTTGAGCTTATAAATGTATGTGTTGACAATAACATCTACTGTGGTTGCCTAAACCTGATCGCTTAATATTGTCTGGTACCTTTTTTCTAACTATACTACATGTCTGCTGTCTACAGCTGAGCTGCCTTGTTGAGCTCGTCGATCTCTTTCTGCTCCTCCTCCGTTATTTGTGCCTTCTCAGTCTCTGGCTTGGCTTCCGTTGAGTTTTGTGCATTGGACTCTGTCGTGGCGGCACCATGCTCAGGTTCGGCAGCTGGAGTCTCTTTCTCGACCTTGGAGGATTCGCTGGGGCCGATATAACGCTCACCAGCATCCTTGTCTTCTTCATCGTAAAATTCGTTATCTGGAACAACTCTCTCATCTCTTGCCTGTTGCGAACCACCTTTAGTATCGATTGCCATCGGAGAGTCTTCCTCCTCGTCACCCAAATCCTCGGCATCTTGGGGAACGTCATTCATTTGCACAGAAGGCGCGTGCTTAGTATTCTCCAAATTGGCAATGATGTTGGTCAAGATCTTGTTCATAAACTCAGGAGCATTGGCGTTGTACATATTCGATGGCCTCACGTCAAGCTTGTAGTCTGGTCCGTAGTACTCGTAGTATTCATTGTATGGCAACTCACTGGGCAAGTTTACCTCATTCAACAACCCTGATTCGTAGGCCCACGTTCTGGCGACATTTCTCATGGTGTATCCACCACCACCGACGACCATAAGAGGCACGTTGAACGACTTGACAAAGTTGACACAATTGGCGTGACCACGCATCGACAAGTTGAAGCAGCCAAGTCTGTCGCCACTTAACGAGTCACCACCACACTGCAAGACAATGGCCGACGGCTGGTACCACTCCATGATTTTTGAGATAACCGGCTCAAAAACAGACTTGTACGTCGAGTCGTCGATACCATCTCTCAACGGAACATTCACAGCGTAATGCTTACCCTTGCCCACACCAATGTCACGAAGTTCACCAGTACCGGGGAAAAACTCGCCATACTTGTGGAAGGAGCATGTCATGACTCTGTCTGTAGTGTAAAAGGCTTCTTCCACACCGTCACCGTGATGCACATCAATATCGATATATAAAACACGTGGGTGGTAACGCAACAATTCTATGATACCCAACACAATATCATTCAAATAGCAGAAACCTGACGCTTCTGATTTTTTGGCATGGTGCAATCCACCAGCATAGTTAATTGCAATGTCACACTTGCCTCTGTTCAAACGAGCAGCACCTTCCATGGAGCCGCCGCCAGAAATTCCACAGTACTCGAAGAGGCCATCAAAAACAGGACAGTCATCACCCACATTGAACTTCACCTGCTCTTTGGCAAACATATCCAAGTTGTCCGGCAGCACCCTGCTCAAGAAATCAATATACTCGTCTGTGTGAAACTGACACATTTCCTGCTTGGTTGCTGGCTTCGCTCTGTAGATTTCCATCTTCTTATAGAGCCCGTAGTTCATGATCAAAGAGTGTGCCATTCTTATACGATGTGGCTTCATTGGATGTCCAGCACCGTAAGCGTAGTTACCAACATCGGCATCATAGAAATACGCCACTCTTCTCTTCTTGGTGGGGTCGACCTTGAGGTCGTCGAATGGCATTTGAACGTACATCGGCGCCACAGTCAATTTTTAGATGAAGACGTTGAAGATGGTGGATATGAGATGTGAGTTGATAATTTCGCGACGACTTGGTCTTGAAACTGGTCGGATTCTACTAAGCGAAAAAGACAAGGATGGGAATTCTGTACAGGGACTTGATTGCCTACGATGTATACGATGTGGGTGAATAAAAATTTGACTCATCAATATTATGAATCCTGAGAGGAGCAGGGTACCTTTTAAAGTGCTCAACGCAAGAGACTCACTGTGAAAATTCACCTTGCGATGGATTCCGACCGGGAGTTAGTGTGGAGACCACAAGTCACAGATCACCATAGTCGTTAAGGTGTTCCTTGTAGACCTACGCCTTGATAGAAGTTATGATATGATATAGTATGCGAATCATTACGCTCTAACGTGCTTTTTATTTATTTTTTTTTCCATTATTGTATGCTCATCAACAGCAGGGAGTATGAGAGGCAACTTAAGCATGAGTTCCTATGGTGCAAACTAGGGTAGGCTACAAGTAAAGCAAGCATCGCAATAATACCTGGAAGCAATTCTATTTAACTCTCCTTTGATGAGATAAACTTTTTTATACCCGACCTCAATTGTGCATGACAGTACCATTTCATTCATCACTTCCCCGAAGTCTATCCCTGTATTCGGCGAGCTGCCGATCGAGCTGTTCCTGGAGTTTAGCATTATTACAAAGCTTCTCAAAGGTAGCCTCGTTGACTTCAAAGTTGATGCCGTTTCTCTGTCCTGGTGCTAGCGACATGCTCGTGACCTTTATGGGCAATACCCAAGCTGCCCAACTGTCGCCCATTACCGCACGCAAATTGTTCTTCAGCCCCAAGTCGTAGATGTGACCTAGTTTTCTCCTCTTTCCCCGAGAATCGAACTCGTATTGTGCTTCGTTTTCTTTGGAGTAATTCCACTTCTCATTTTGAAATTCTATGGTGGTGTAGTTGCGAAGTAGAAGATACACCAGAAAAGCTGTAAAGACGCCAACTGCAATGAAAAAGGTGAAAGAAAGCACTACCACAAACACCAAGTTCAACAGAAGATACGAGTGCAAATCGAAATCTTGGTCAGCGAAAAACCTGTAAAGCTCATGTCCTGAAAGCAATAGGAGCCAACCGCAAAACGAAGTAATGTAGCATAACGATTGAATGAAAAATTTATGATTCCGGAAGCCAATGCAACAAGCAAACCATGGACAGTGGTGGTCCATCTTCAATATACAGCTCTTGCAAGTCTTACAATGATGACACCTATCCGGCTTCCAAGTGTTGCAAGTGCGGCACAGATGATATGATAATTGATGATCCTTGAACGTATGAGTCGTGTAGAGTTCTGTAGGAGGCACGACGGGTCCAGAGTTCTCTAGCGTGTATGGGTGTTGATATTCATTATTGTTGTATGATGGCTCCGATTCGGGCGGTAGTCGTAGCTCTGGGAAATCGTATGGCGTTCCCGGTCCCTCGTATATTACACGGAAGTAAGTGAATATGCTCAATCCATATAAGACGTATGCTATGGCGAGGGCAGTATTCTTGTAGCTCAAGGTATGTAGCTGGGAGGTGATTGCCCAAAGAGCCCAAGTCATGAGAGAAGTGACGAACACTTTGGGAAATAGCGAAAGAAAGGAGCAGAGTAACCGCTCTATGCTCGTCCACGTCGAGCTATGAGTCCACATGATTGACGGGTGTGATATGAGCATGAACCGTGATTGATGAAAGTGTGCGAACTATGTATGCTATACATTGAGGCTGAGACCAAAGTGGTAATGATCAACAGGAACCAACGAATGAACGTGTGAATATGGTAAGGACTAGCAATCCGCGTCGATTAGTCCATCTCATGGTGAAGCCTCCATAGTTTTTCTTTTGCGGTCTAATATATATATATGATAACTCTACGAAGTCATCGTCCACACAATCCCTACTCTTGCTTCTTCTTCTTTGACGATAACTTCAAATAAGATTCATAGCCAATGCCTCCAAACACAAACAACACACCAAGCCACTGTCCGGTCGAGAGCTTGTGGCCAAAGAGCAACACGCTAAGAATCATGCTGATCATCTTCCTCGTAACAGTAGCTGTGACCAAAATGATTGAGTCGAACTTCTCAAGTATGAGAAAGACAAATACTTGGCCAGCAGCTCCAAGGATCGAAAATGCTAGTATATCTATAAGCAGCTGTGGGTACTTTTGCACGAACTTCCAGGCGTAAAGAGCTTCATTCTCGAATTGGAATATCAATATAAACCCCACTGAAAGAAGACAGACTAATAGATTAAGAATGCACATGAGCGAAGCGCCCGTGAGCTTATGCTGAGTGTTTGGAAGCTTGAATATCTGATCTTGGGTCGAGTTCATCAAGCCATCTAGAAGCATGGACCCTGCTAACTGTAGCATTCCGAGAACAATGTTGCCATCGTTGATTGATGTTTTGTTTCTTTCCGAGCTATGGCTGGTTGTAAACAAAATGACCCCAAGAGTAACCATTCCAGCGACCATGTACTTATGCGGAGGAAACCTTGTCTTGTAAAGCACAAAGTGCACGAGCATAACTGGAAGGAGTTTGCATGACTTGGCAAGCAAGAATGCTAAGTAGTCCACATGCTTCAAAGCCTTGTATCCCAAAGGCGACGAAATGGTGGATGTGATGGCTATAGCGATGAAAAACCTAACGTAGGTGGCTGATCCAGTGGAGTTCTTCGAGGCATTACTCTCGAAAATCTCGAATGGGTTCTGCTTATGAGCCAAAATCGAGTATCCAAGGCCCACAAGACACGCAAAGAAGGCTTGTACGGTGTTCACTAGCAATGGAGCTTTGAAGAAGACTGGACTATCGCCAATGTACTCGTATGGTTTGGTGTTGATTCGTTCTTGAAGAAGAGACCACGATAGAAACAGGACGTATAGGCCGAGGACGCAAAGAATTAGCGTCAAGACGGAATTGTCCTTCATTTTCTATGCCGAAGATGAATGAAAGAATAGGTTGGACTAAGGCTGCGATTTCTACTAGGCGCGCTTATACTACGTGGAACTGTTGATGTTACAGAAGCTTCTTTCACAATATGATTAGCGGCCAAATATGCCGAAAAAACCACTCTTCTTTTTGTCACCCGAGGCCTTAGCTTCCTTTGTGCTCGAGTCTCCTCTAGTCGAGTAGCTGATGTAGTTAAAGGCGATGTCGAACAAGACAGCTTTACTCAACATTGGCCTCAACGCGCCCTTCTCGCCAGCGTCGGTGATTTTGTTTACTTTATCCGCAATTGGGAATTTGTAAACGTTATCCATGACATAGTCACTTGCCCCGCTCTGCTCCCTGTGGAATTGAGCCATGACGTGCGCTCTTGACAAACTCGACTGGATGGTGTTTGAAAGCTCTTTAACTTGCTCAATGCTAGTCACATCGTATGGGAACGAGTCGGTCTTGTAGAAGTCAGGAGTCACTTCAAACGTGTCTGCAAGGTGGCTGTAGACCTTGAGTGCCTCGGGGAACATGTTCACAAGAGCGTACGATTCCGCTACTACCACGGACCTTTTGGCAGTGAAGAACTTTTGCATATTTTCCAAGGAATCATACATATCTTCATCATTATAGACACCTGGCAAGTCCTTGAGCAGCTCCACAGTGCTGATTATGGAGTCATAAAGTCTGATGACATCACGATGGGTCTGAAGCTTCTTGGCACTACTTGCAAAAACTTTTGACTCTAACTGGTGGATGAGAAGCAAATCTCTCTTCAATTTGGTGAAATGAACGTGGTACTTAAGGTAAGTCAACACAATGGCACCGTCTTGAGTTTTTTCCAAGTCATCTTCGTCTCGGTTCTTCAGCAAGTCTGCCTCGTGAAGGTCAACGAGAGCAGTCCATTTCTGCAACAAGCTGTCGTAGTCGTTGGCCTCTTCGAACAGCTGCCAGTCTATACGATTTAGGCGAACGATTTTAGTTGCTATTTCGTCATTGTAGACGTGAGCCTCGTGCTCCCTCCAAGTCACAGTTCTGGAGAGGTCTTCATCCATGGGTTCCTGAACGAGCAGTGGGTCTTGAGAGCGTATGAGCTCCACTGCTGGCTCTAGATAAGGTAAGTGTTTGTCATGACAGTGCTTTCTGGCGATGGTTATGAGATCGCTCGTCGATTGATGCTGCTCAATCTGAGACACTGCCAAACTCAAAGATGGGTCCACCAACGTGTCGAGCAATTCCTCCAGTAAGGTCTTCTTGAAATTTTCGCCTTCTGAGTCCTCTTCACTTTGATGTATAATGAGTTCGAGACCACATCTAGCAACGGAAAATGCCTGGAGTGCCTCAGCCCATCTCTTCTTGTTGACCAGGTACAACCCTTGTGACAAGGCGGTATATATATAGAGCTCTGTTCTCACCGACTGGTCCGCTTCATTCTCAGTAATCCTGAGAAGCTTCTTGTTGGTTTGAAGTGACCTCTTAAGTCTGGTGATCATGAGCTTCTTATATTGTGTGAGTCTCGAGCCGCTTATCTCAAGCAAAGACTTGATCTCTGCGGCGTACAAGGAGTCACGCTCCGCAAGTAAGAGCAAAAGCAATCCATTAAGTTTATTCTGAGCGTAATCAGCAGCAGAAAGGCGCTTGGTTTGCTCCTTCTCACTATACTTTCTCGTGTCCTTGGTGACGATGTCGAGATTATGACGAAGCTTTACCAACGCCTTGTTCAATCTTTTCCTATGCTTCTTTAAGTCCTCATATGTCGTCAAGTATGCGCTGAGACGAGCACCATACGTTGTCGCCAAGGGCGTTTGTATGGACATTCTGTTTCAGATCGTCTGTGGGTAAGTAAATGAAATTTATTTTCGACAGCCTTACGCGAGGGTGTACAGATGTGGCGAGACAGCCGTGGGTTGTCAAAGGTTCTCTTGATTTATTCTATTCTTGGATTATTTCTGAAGACTAATTGAGGACTTGAAACTCAAGCTATGAGAATGTACTTTTGCCTCTCTGGAGTTAGTAACTCTTGTCGTCTTCACTGCGTCTTCATCCTCGAGCACTCAACTTAGCCAAGCCTAAAAGAATAAAGTCTAGCCTATTTCATCTATACTTGCTTTCCTGCCCTGTTCAAAAGTTCAATTCGCCCATGAATAGGTGTCTTTATACAAAAATAATTATTACTTTTACCGTGTTGTCAATTACTGTTACACCACCTACCACAACGCTTCGCATTTTGCAGCCATAGAACGATAAGCAGCTACTGGGAACGACAACAGCTATGATTTGAAAGTCTTGTAACTCATATCCAATAATACAAGTCTGAGTCAACCCCCATACACTTAGACTCTCTCCCAATCCTCTTCCAATATCTTTGGAAATTCCAGCATCGCTCAACTGGTGTGTCTTATCTACATGCGCGATGATCAAACAATTGCAACTACTACCATGGATCTCGAGAATCTCGACTTGTATGGTGAATTGGGGGTCACGAAAAACGCCTCCGAGCGTGAGATCATCACAGCGTATAGAAAAAAAGCGCTTAAATATCATCCCGATAAGAATCCCCTGGCTGAGGCCAAGCACAAGTTCCAGGTTCTCACAGCTGTGTATACTGTGCTAAGCGACAAGAAGCTACGAGAGGAGTACGAGGAGGTGCAAAATCGCAAGCAATCTAAAGATGAGGGCTTAAGCAAAGAAATACTTCGATTCAGGGAAAAACTTCGAAAAGCTGAAGCCGAACAGGCCGATTTGTTCAAGGATGCTGGTTTAAGAGAACATAAGATTCAGCTTTTGCAGAAAGAAGCCCAAGATCTTCGTTATGAGTTTGAGAGACAACGGACTGTTCAGAAGTCGGGATACACAAGCTTTCGAGACATGGCATTCACAGGCAGGCTAACAGATCTACGAATGGACAAGGAACACGATAGAGTAGTGGAGGTGAAATGGAAGCTACGAGAGGAGCCCGAGGCTCAGATCAGTGCCAACCAGCTATCTCACATCATGGCAGTATTCGGCCCGGTAGAGGGAGCAATGATCAAAACACCCCGCAAGGGATACGTCTACGGAATTGTGGTGTACCAGTATCACGATAGTGCTCTAGAAGCCGCAGAGTACGACTACAGGCAAAGTGCCAGGCTATGGGACCATACTGGGGTACGCAAACTAGCGTCGCTACTACGCGGATGCAAATTGCAGCGGAGCCATGTGCCCCGCAGCAGCTACGCTGGCCTCGTGGGGGAGCAGTTGTAAAGACAAAAACGTGAAAAGTGTAATAATTATTTAAACCCGTATGCTATAGGGAAAGAAACCGATCACGCCACCGGTTTCCAGCCCGGTTCTATGAGACGAAAACACATATGACTGTAGGAGATGGGAAGGAGGCACCCACGCCGTAGCATAATGTCCCGTTTAGTTTAGTTGATGTAGAAGTACACGCCAGCAGCCAAGACAAAAACAGCAGCAGCCAACACAGGGAAAGGAATGCCCGAGACTTCAGCAGTGGAGCCCGCAGAGGTAACTCCCTGGGTCTCGACAATGGTACCGCCCTCCAACTTACCAAGTCTCAAGCCCTTCATGATATCGTGGGCATCGTCTGAGTGGCCAATGTCATTGAAGGCTTCCGTGGCGTCAGTACCGGCCACATCGGCAATCACTTCCTCACCACCTGGGTGCTCGTCCAAGTAAGGCGTCACATCGTACACCTGCCCGTTGTAAACGACCCACAAGTCGTCGGTAGTGTTGTGTTTCTGGACTTCCTCGATGGAGTAGTACTTGTCTTGGACGGTGCCTTCAGTTTCTGACATGATGATAGGTTGAAGAAGAAGATGTTGCAAGAGGAGTTGGAGGAGGTTTCGCGAGAATATATGTCTCGATGGGATGCTCCCATGTGAAAGCGCGGGAGGTACCCTACAAGAATCCTAGCTTAACTATGAAGGATTGTGCTCGGAGAGCCTTGTGAATCCTTGGGCGCAGGCGCGTCTGTGTGCAGGACATAGCCAATCAGCGCCCACTAGATTGTCAGGTTGAGGTAGTGCGATTTGGGCGTAACTTTTATACGAAGTGGGTAAACGAGTCCACATTCACTCACGTCAGGGGAGGAGGGTCGGGTGACGGTCCCATACATTGAGGATTTAGATTTAGGCCAGCACAACCGTGCATTAGGGGAAATCAAGACATCCTTACACCAGAACGTTTCTTTATCTGAAAATTTATTTCTCTTTTTTCTCTTTTTCACATTCTCTGCGGGGGCACACATTGTGGTGCTATTGTGGGCTGTTATATCCGTGGCTGCGAAAGAGGGAATCATCTGCGAAGGTGGACTGCCTTGCTTCTTCGCGAGACGAGGCTGGTATAATTTGTAGGGTCTAAAGTACGGCTTAAGAAGAAGATGAAATTCGTTTTCAATTATTAGGTCTAATTGTGTAGCTTTGTGTATCTGTTGGGCGTGGTGTACTGGGTGACGTCTGGAGCATAGAATGTTTGAGAGCACCAGGATCACTCCATATGTGTGCTCTAGGTGCGACGACTATTTCCATTGCAAGCTGACAATGGGGGCGAGAATGATAGGTCCGTTACCGAGGCAGTAGTAATTTTGAGCTGGAATTCGTTAATTACGCTCTGTTCCGTTTCCTGGGATCTATCGCTGTAAATTGCATGTTTAGACTGCCGGCTCCTCAATGAGCTTGATCTGCAATTCCATCATCGCTCCCTGATCTTAACAGAGCTTGAATCTAGTGGGCTTCCACTTTTGAGGGTCCCCAAGTTTTGAAGTAGTCAGTGAAAGTAGATAATATCGGAATATTCTCTGGTCTCCGAAGACAATCTGAGCACCGAAATAGGCGTAAGGAGCGTTGCAAGGTATTGAGGGACACTCCTCGGAGGATTGAACGCCGAAGGTAAGAGAAATGGGCATGCTCTTTCATATGTTATCTTCAGATGTGATGTAGTCTTTAGTCTCTGTCGTCCAAGGAAGGCGCCGGCATTCTCTAGTGCTAGAGGCATTATCAATTAGTCCGTGTGTCTCCGTTTTTAACTTTCTTTCAAATATGACTGATATAGAAGAAGAAAGACAATGAAGTACTTGCATCTTAATAGTCATGTATGACCTCACCTTCTCCATTGAAGGTCAACGAAAACACGAAACTTATTGCGAATTGGTACGGACGAAGCGTGAAGTCTATTGCTTTCAGAACCGAAATTATAGGCTAGTCAATGAGGAGACATATAACCATCATGTCTTTTCATTATTCTTCTGTTTCAATCGTTGATTCCCTAAATTCCTAAAAAAAAAAAACTCATACATAGGTGGAGCTGTTAATATACTTTGCTGTCGTGGTGATGCTCCCTAAAAAACAATTCACTTGGTATACTTGAGCGAATTGGCAAGAATGGCCTTGCTGAAATCTGGAACACCCAATTTGCTTGTGTGACCCCAAGGCTTCTTCGCATTCTCGTTGTCAGTAGAAGCTGCGAAACAGTCCAACCACCCTTCACGACTGTACTTCTTGTTGACGAAATCCAATGTATCGGGATGAATATACTGTGTGTGTTTCCCAACGTTATCCAAAATGGTGGCGATTTGGAGAATGAATCCAAGCGTAGTGATATAACCTGTATCGCCGATGTCCTGATGACGAATTACAGCCTCACACACGGCTTCGGCAAACGTCTTGTCCTTAAATTCCTCCTCAACAAAGTTTTTTGCTAGGATTCCACCATAGAACTCAAAAGACATCTTCGTCGCCGCCATATTCTTCTCTGTAGTGCCAATGTCATGAAGCAAGCATGTTGTAAACAAGACGCTTTTGTCCAATTCCCAATCTTTAAAAAGATCGTTTATGATCGCCACGCTGTATAAGTACACTCGAATAGAATGGTACAACACTTTCTGAGGCAACTCCTTAGAAGCGTAAGCCAAAGCAACTCTGTCGGCTGGAGAATCCGGAATTTCCGGTTTTTGAGGAGTTGGTGTGAACTCGAATGTGATAGCCTTGGTGGGATCCCTTTCGATCTTTTCGAAGCCGTACTTGCACATTTTCAATTGTCAATTATAGGATGAAGGTTGCCATTCCGCTAACT
Source organism: Candidozyma auris (assembly GCF_003013715.1). Taxonomy (NCBI): domain Eukaryota; kingdom Fungi; phylum Ascomycota; class Pichiomycetes; order Serinales; family Metschnikowiaceae; genus Candidozyma; species Candidozyma auris. Next base: position 327,892 of record NC_072816.1, read on the forward strand.
ATATATACTTCGCAATGTGGGGCAAGGCAAATTAGCTTTATAACGGAATATCGGCCTTAGTCAGACAAAATGAGCTAGACTTTGTCGCAGATCGACAACACTAGACGGATTTACCTGGAGGGTCTTAAATAATTGGAAACAATTCCACTCGTTTCATTATCAATCGAATTGCAGCAGGTGATAGATTGCGCGGATACTTTCTACTGCTCTAGGCGATAAAGGTAGCTATACAAAACGACAAGCATTACCGATCAAAGTTACACTGGATGAACTCTCTATTGTTTAATCGTGACTATGTATTCTTTCCTAGAAAATTTTTGGCCTAAGGGATGTTGCGGCCATCTCCGTTCTCCTCTTGATCGACTGCTGAATTTTCAAAGTAACCTCCATCTTTTTAACCGCACAAGCATGCAATCTCTTGTTTAAGCCTCGAGCGCATAGTTGAATCCAAGTTCTTTGAGCTCATCGAACTTGGCCTTCTTCTGTTGCTCAAATTCCTCTTGCTTCTTCTCCCACACGCTCAATGGCTGCTTCTGGTGATGAGCATCGTAAGCTCTCTGCCTCCAGTCGAACTCAGTGAATTTGCCCTTCAACTTTGCAGGGAAAAGGTCTTCCCTAGGATTGTCCACTACGTGAACCTTCAACATGTGACCAAAGATGAGGTAGTTGTTCATGGTCTCTGCCGCAATCTTGGCCACATCCTCGTGCTTGAACTCGATGAATCCATAATGTCTCATGCGACCAGTGGTTTTGTTTCTTGAAAGTCTGATTCTGGTGATCTCTCCAAACTGCTTGAAATACTTCTTGGCCTCCTTCTCCTGGAAGTGCTGCGGAAGACGACCTATGTAGATCACTCCTCTCTTTTTGACGTTTGCTTGGGATACCTTCTTTTCTGGAGCCTCAAACTCCACAGTATGGCCACCTAGGTTAGCAGTTGGCTTGCTACCTGGAGCTGGAGTCTCGAGACCTTCGATTTCCTCCTCCTCATCACTGGACAACTGCTCATCGCTCAGCGACGAGTCGGATGCCTCTTGTAGGTCAATTTTATCATCCGTTTTCTCGATTGTGTCATTTCTTTTCCCGTGTTCCTTGGCAGCCTTGGCCTTTTGCACCTTTTTCAGTACTGTTTTGGCCATTTTATTGATGTAGTTGTACAGATAATGCCTGTCTCATCTCATCGCACCGAAAAATCACATCCATATGTACTACACACAGTCATTTGAAGATAACTGCCACCAGGTCCCAACTTGGCCTGACAAATGTAATCAAATGACAATTTGATTCTCGATTAAATCTCTACCTTTACGAAATAATTGAATTTATGCTCTTCTACTCATTTTGTTTGCTGTTCGACTGTAGAGATTTGGCTGCAAATTATGCGCACCCAACACCACTTTATACTCGAGATGCAAGCGGAGTTTTCAATTGTTGCTAAGCCGTTCTTTCGAAACAAGAGCTGTGACTCAAAGAACCCAATATAGCCTTCTTGTACCCGTGAAGCCTAGATGGTCGACAATGTCTGGTCATTCGTTTAGTATAACGAGCCGCGTATCAACTTCAGACTGCCTTGCAAAGCAAAGAGAATGTTTTCGCCGCAGGAAGCCCAACCACGTTAAAATAGTCACCTTGAAGACCCGTAAATAGAAGATTGCCAATGCTCTGGTACTGGAATCCTCCAGCGACCGCCAAGCCCTCCTTACAGTTCACATAATGTTGTAGCTCCTCATCTGAAAGGTCGCCATTGAACTGTAGATCAGTGACCTCATGACCAGATACCCTTTTAGGTTCTTTTCCGCCTGTTACAACAACGTGGACAGAAGTGATCACTTTTACATGCTTGGCTTCACGAAAAATCCTGAGCATTTCCATCTGTCTCTCCGGAGTTCCTGGCTTCTCATAAACCTTGCCCTGACAGGACACAATTGTATCTGCAACGATAACCACGTTCTTTTCATTATTGAGCTGCTCTAAGATGCTTGGAATCTTAGCCTCTGCAGTCTGTGTAACGTATTCTAAATCGCTCAAGCCGTCCTTCGATATGTCCTCCTCAAATGTTGACTTCACGACAGAGAAGTTTTGGATTCCCACATTTGTGGATAAAATATCCTTTCTGCGTGGGGACAGCAGTCCCAAGACGACATTGAACACCTGGAGTTTTGAGAATAATGGATGGTCAAACAGCATTTTGAAGGAAGTTCTTAAGGCGGATTTTTCAAGTAATGTATGGGGTATTATGGGAGTGCAGGATTTTGCACCCACTCTATGGACCGAGAATACAGAGTCTCTTAAGTTATCGTAAACTAAGTTGTTAGACGTCGAAGTATTAAAAATTAAGTGAGTTGCAAGAAACAAGTATGTCGAAAAGTAGATCATTAATACAGTACGTTCTTTATAATTGGAGGAAGCAAGGAATCTCCCGATCTTATCCTTTGACTGATGGAATCGAGAGAAGCACATCTATGATTTTGGTGCCTGGTAGTTCGTTCAGAATCTCACTGACCGTTGTTCGTTTTCGTCTTGGCCCTTGCTGCAGCGATGGCCTTCTTTAAGAAAGGTGTTCTCAAATCCGCCCTTCCCTCGTTTTCCGAATCAACGTCCATAGCATCTTCTTTATCTACTCTATTCTTATCACTTGATGTTTTCTTTGCCTTGTTCGAGGGCTCAGCGACCAAGTGTTCTCTGACGGTACCGACAAGTTCACCAAAATCATCAAATATAAGCTCTGTTCCTAGAAGCTTTTTCCACAGGGCTTGGTATATCTGACCATCTATGGCGTTCAGATTACTAAATGACGCCAGCTCCGTATCTAGCCCTGCTACCAGGTTCTCGCTGATTTTAAAAAAGGGATTCTCTTGCTCGATCCCAGTTATTTGAAATTTGGCATTTGGATTAATTAAAAGCTGCTGACTGAGCTCTCTACTGTCATCTCGTGTGCTCTCATCATAGTATGAGGAAGCCACTATGGGCACATCAACAGCAACGTAAACGTCCTAGCTTGTTAGTCATTGCATTACTTGACACTCATTGCAGGAGCAACTATCTCACATGTTACTACGTACCTTGTATTCCAACGGTTCCTTCTCCGGTTTCGAGGGTTTTTCGGTGCCCTGTTTTTGTTTGGCCTCCTCGGCTCTTCTCTTCATATCCTCGTCCGAGCCTGCTTCCACCTTCACGTCGAAGTTCCAGTTCATCTCCTCTCCGTCCTTCAAAAAATCAGTTTTGCCATTCTCCAACAACGTCCAATGGTCATTATCTTTAACAAACTTGTCTAACGAGCACGCACCTGCTCTCAATCTAGTCTTGGTGCCTCTGAAGTCCACCTCATCATAAAGAGAATGGTGGCCCATGAGGGCCATGCCCAAGGCGATTTTGGTTGCAGCATGATTCACAAGAAGAATTCGCTTGACGCCTGGATGTTTCTTTTCAAAAGCAGGAATGAAGGCTTCCCAGAACTTATGCGATCTTTCAAGAACGTCCTCCTCGCTTTCACCTTGCTCGCAGGGGATCACCCCACTCTCCGAATTCCAGGTTTTTTCGTCACCCAACACATCAGGAAAAAACTCTCTAAGCTTCGAGTAGTCTGCTGGCTTTGGAACAACTCCTCTGCTTTTCTTGAACCATTCACCGATTCCACGATCTAGGTGAACTTTGAGGCCTACCTTTTGGGCGAATGGCTTTGCTGATTCAACACAGCGGTAAAATGGAGAGGATATTATGAATTGAGGTTGCTCTTCTTTAGGTAATGAAGCCAAATATTCTCCTAGCTCGACAGCCTGGTCCACTCCGCGAGGAGCCAACGCCGGGTCCAGGTCAATTCCAGTTGGGTTTGGCGGATGTGGGGGAGGTAACCAATTTGAACGGAAGCCGTGGCGGGCAATATAAATAGTATCAATGGGCATCTATAATTTATCTAATGTTTATAGTAGTTGTTGATTTAATTTTTCGGCACGGTGCTCGATATTTATCTCCCATGTGGAGGAACCATCTGGTGAGACCGCAAGGGCTCATTATTTACTTGCACTACATCTCCTGCTTCTATAGCACATTAATTATACGTAGATGAATGAGGTGAGCTAACACGGATGATTAGATCAAAAACTCCAAGGGGTTCTCGACAATCTTCTTTAACTCACGGATCCATTCTCCGCCCACAGCCCCATCAATGACTCTGTGGTCGAAAGTAGCGGTAACGGTAATGACATCTTCAAATACAAAGCCTTGCTCGTTGACAGAGCTTGGCACAGCCTTCTTGTCCGTAGTACCAATGGCCACAATGGCGGATTGAGGTGGGTTGATGATGGAGGTGAAGGCATTCACAGCGTGGTTCATGCCCAAGTTGGAAATGCAAATAGTACCTCCCTGGTACTCCTCAGGAGCCAACTTGCCGGCCTTAGCCTTCTTACCCAATTCCTTGACCTCCTTGGAGATAGCAGCCAAACCTCTGTTGTGAGCGTTCTTGACAATTGGAGTGATCAAACCGGTTGGGGTAGCAACGGCCACAGACACGTCCACGTTGTTGTACTGTCTGATGACGCCCTCCTCAGCCAACCAGGCGGAGTTAGCCTGAGGCACTCTAACGGAGGCTAAGGCAATGGCCTTGATCAACAAGTCGTTCACAGACAATTTGTATCTGTCCTCGGCGGTAGCATTGAGGGATTGGCGCAACTTCAACAACTTGGTCACATTGAGCTGCGACTGGACAATGTATGTAGGAGACTGCTGAGTGGACTGCAACAACCTGGAAGCAATTGTCTTTCTCATGCTGGTGAGAGGAATATCTTCGTAGGAAGCACCGGTGTCAGCTGCAGCGTTGGTGACCGGAGCAGATGCTGTAGGAACGGCAGGTGCCTTGTAGTTTTCAACGTCCTTGGCGACAATTCTACCGTTAGGACCAGAGCCCTTGATGTTCTTCAAGGAGATACCCTTGTCTAAAGCGATAGTCTTGGCCAAAGGAGATGCAAAGATTCTGCCAGCGGGAGCCTTGGAGGCGCCAGAGTCCTTCTTTGGAGCAGAAGATGCACCCTCGTCCTTCTTTGGCTCCTCCTTCTTTGGCTCTTCCTTAGGCTCTTCCTTGGCCTCCTCCTTAGGAGCAGCAGCAGCAGGAGCCTCGCCGGCGTCCTCCGCGGTGAAAGTTTCGAACGCTGGCACATCGTCAGCTTCTTCAACGTACACAGCAATTGGCTTACCAACGGGCACATCCTGGGCACCAGCTTCAACCAAGATCTTGGCCAAGTAGCCTTCCTCCTGGAACTCAAAGTCCATCGAAGCCTTGTCGGTCTCAATCTCAGCAATGGGCTCACCTGGAGACAATTGGTCACCCACGTTCTTGCTCCACGACATGATGCCACCCTGAGTCATTGTAGGAGACAAGGCAGGCATGTGGATCACGGTGTGGTCAGGGAACTTGGACGAATAGAGCCTGGCCATGGTGAGAGACACCTGGGAGGCGAGGAAAGAAGAGTTGCCGAAGGCCGAGTATCTCGAGGCGGCGGCGGCGTGGGTGGCAGAAGCACGCAATACCGAAGTGGCTCTTTGGGCAAACATCTAGCGGGTTGTGGAGGTGAGTATCAAGAAAGAAGAGTTCACTAGAATTTGGTGGTTTGGTAGACAAGTTTTTGGGCGAGTACAGGAATTGGGTTCCGTAGCATCGCATGGTTGTCTTCCGTTGCTCGGTGGAAAACGTCCGAGGTCACGTGCCGATGATGCTTTTTTCCACTTCTTGCAAATTGCGCCCGTATTATAGCCTAAGAAGCCCTTGGTTGTATCGTATGGGGCCGATAGACTACTTCAGACATTCTATTTGTGAATGTGGCCCGGTTTTTTCTGAAACTACATGGCCTCGAATGGGTGTTCTCGAGTGTGCACGGAGTGCTCAGGGAAAGCAAAAAAACAACCGTATTCGGAGCTCAAAAAAAAACGATGAAGAGAGGACAAAACCTTTAGAACAAATCTTTCTCGTGCAATGATTTTTATCAGACATGTAAATATATGATAGTATGTGAGGAGCCATTGCTTTCTAAATCCTGTTTTATAGTACTCTAAGAGATCAATTTAGGCTAGCGCAAACACAGAAATCTTTGACAGCATGAATGCCTTTGCGCACAGGTACAGTACTCGGAGTGTCGAGTCCGAGAGTCAATGCGGTCATGGGCAGATATTCAAGCTTTCAGACGAAGTTTAGAACCTAGTCTTCGCATGATCGATTGAAAGCTCCATTTTCGATTTTGTGCACTTTGCTTTGTGGTGCACAAGTACTCACTGCTGGTGAAAATATGGCTGCAAGATTCGCTACAAAGCATACTGGCCATGAGCCCAAAGCACACCGTTCTTTATTGCACCCAATGGGTCACTTTAAGCTTCTTCATGTTTATAAAACGACAGGTTTGGCGTAGTACAGCTGGTCGATCAAGCAGTCAGGCTCATTGAACATTTCGGTCACATCCTTGTAGCCCTTGTCCTTGACACACTCCTCTTCATAGATTACTTTTGCGGCGCCAGCTTTCTCTAGAGCATCTTTTGCAGTTTGCCATGAGAAACGAACGAGCCCGTGATGCCAGCCAAATACAGGGTCAACGTTCTCCTTAAGCCATTTGCTGGTGGTTGGGTCCGATGGGTACCCAGATCCCAAAGATTGGCCCTTGACGACTTCAAGATTCTTCTCGTAGAATTGCAAGTTCAAGTCACGAGTCACCTTGGCCACAACTGACGCGGTACTCACAATGGGGTAGATGCTATCGGCTTTCTTTGTTACTGTCACATCCACACCGCTAAACACCCTTTGAAGCTTGGCCTGGTACGCTGCTGGAGGTCCCACAGTATCGACAAATATCTTGCGGACATTGACGCCAGACTTGATCACCTCGCTAATGAGCGCTATGGTTGTGTCGTGAGCCTGCTCGTTCAAGTTGTACGCACCTTGACCCAAAGCACTTCGAAGCATTCCGCTGGAGATATCTTTGGCGGTCATTGTGCACGTAGCCCACCCAACGTTCCTATGAAGCTCGTGGTCCTCCTGATCTATAAGCTGGAAGAGCTCTTGTCTTCTCGAATCCTTAAGGGTCTTAGAGTCTGCAAAACCGTACTTTTTCTTAAGTCCTTCTTGGTAAGATTCCAAACAGTATGAGATTCCGTACACCATAGGACCTAGCACTGGCCCCCTTCCAGCCTCGTCAACGCCTAGACTCACCGGCTCTCTGGGGTTGTTGGCGACCGCATCAGGAATGGGAGAATGGTATGTAGTAGAGTCAAAAGCAAATTTATCTTTGATCTCGGAAATCGACTTGGGTGTCCATTTTTCAATGCTCATTCCCTCATCAGAGATCTTGGCTTTTTTCGTTTGGGGTTCATCGGCTTCAGACATGTTGTTATCGTTGATGTCTATCTCGACGCGTAGTGTTGATTTCGCGATGCCTGCTACGACGCTTCTAATGGTGCGGTGTGCTGTCCCGATACAATGTTCGTCACTAATAATCGTGTCGTCGTAAGTATTTACAAGTCTCTATAATAGTATAGCTCGCATTTTGCAACAAGATTCCTGAAGTTCTGGTTAGCGAGTATGCGGTCGTCATTTGAGATCCACGCGTTCATGACAAAGAGCAATCCGCAGATTGGATCATGAAAGATTGCCTTGTGACATATACTTCTTCGTTGTTTCGTAGGAAAGAAACATGACTGCTGTGGATGGTAGCACTCTTATCAAATTAGCACTGAGCCCCCGGTAGAAGCCACGCAACCCTCCGTTTTTCAAAACGTGGCGCCCAACAGATAGCATAGTTCTCGACTCGTGCTCGAAGTTGTAGCTTTGAAGACGTGATTTGATCACCTGTGTAGGGTACACAACGATCATGCTTAATGTTCTGGCCATCACTGAGAGTGCCGCGTACTGGTAACTAGAGAGTTCCTTACCTTGCCGTTTATGACAGTACTCTTTTGCATGGTCGTAGAAGGTGAATTGGAGACTCCCTTGAAATACGGAAAATAAAGAAGGAATGGTGCCTTTCCAAAAGGTGAGAATCCCCTCATTCTTGTATATCTTCCGTATCCCATCCCAGGTCGATGAGTAGGAAGTTTTCGACTTTGGTGTGCTTAGAATTCTCGTTTTGAGCACCCATATAGGATTCGTTATAAGGGAAGTGGACACTCCAGCCAAAGACGAGGCGGCAAAGTAGTTTTGTGAGTTCTCAGTTGCCACCATCTTTTTGAACTCGGCGTAAAGACCGAAATATGTAGCCCATGCCGACACATTGCCAATCAAGTTGGGTCCCACGCCTCTATAATACTGCTGAAGTGAGTACAATACCTTTGGATAGCGCCTTCCGTGGGCTTCATAGCCAGCTTTGGCCAGCTTCTGGATGTCATGGTACACCCTCGATACCAATTCAAACGGTTTCGACGACAGACCTTCAGCAAGTTGCAATCGTATTTTGATAAGATCTAGCGGGTGTGTAGTAAGAGTTGTGGCAAACCCAGCAACCAAGCCAGCAACGACCTCGACCTGTCGACTCGAGGGTTGGTCAGCCATGAGTTATGGTAGCTGATAAAGATGCGAATTAGTGTAGGACAAGATATGGGGAGAACCACCGGACAGTTGCAACTTCTAGCAGGTACGTCAAACACGATTGCAATTATTCAAAGAAAATGAATATAAGAAACCAATTACCTACAGATTTGCGTTCTTTTCCTTCTTCCTAGATCGCTTTAGCGTTGCTGGCTTCACACGCATTCCTCACATTGGGAAGAAGAACGTACTATCTACAAAACCTCAGTCACGACATATCTATCCCGTTTTCATTGCTATGTACAAATCACCTAAAAGGTTCTTAAACGGAGGGAATAGGACTCAACAAGTTGAGCAAGTTGGGCTTGTTGGGGGTGCCTTGCCAGCCCAAGTACAAGATGAAAGGAATAAACCCGTAGTGGGCCACGGTCCTGGAGTAGTCCAAAACCTTGTTGATTGTCTCTTTCGATTCGTCTGAGAGCGTGATTTGATAGTTGGCCATTTCTATGATTCTTTTTCTGGTATCCGACTTGATTTATCTCGTTGATGCTCCACAAAAATTTTAGGTGCTGACTTTTTCTCGCCCAGAGTGGTGAACGGGTGTTTGCCTAGTAGTTGCGTGTGAATTACCGTCTTGATCCAATCTCTTTATTTGAAAGCACCTTGACCAGAATAGCTGATGAAGGTCTTGTTGCGTGAGGAGCCCAGAACCATAGCTTTGGTCTCTGACACTCATGCTCTCACATTTCGTCAGCAAACCTCGCCTGCGGAGAGCTCGAAAAGAAGTTCGTCAGTCGAGGTACAACTCGAAAACGCCGCCAATTTTCAGCATAATAGAGACTACAAAGTATTGATTCACAGGGATATCCATGGCTGCTTGGGTCTTATTGAGCTAGACAAGCAAATCTATGTTGCATTAATATCTGGTGCGTCTATCAACGTTGCTCGTCCGGTGCCTTATGAGTCGGTTGATAACATTTATTCCGTTGATTTTGTGTCTTTGAGCAGCAACGATTGGGACTTTGTGAACTTGGACTCTGCTGGTATGCCTTTGCAGACACAAGATCCTGACGAGTTTGATCCAAATAGTCCCCGTGTGGTGCATCCATGTTTTGAACTCAAGAAGTTGCTATCCAATGGATCGTTCTATTTTTCCAACGACTTTGATTTGACCTCGTCGGTACAGAAGAGAGGTGTTGATGCTACCAAATTTGCGAAAGGGGTCAAGGATTCCGAGAAGGCTGCTAGTATCACCAGAGTCAATTTGCTGCATTATGAGGAACAATACATGTGGAACCTGTTCATGATGGAGGAACTTTTCAAATTCAGAGCAAACTTAGACGAGGTTGCTGTTGAGATCCTTGATCATAACAGATTTTTGACCACAGTGATTCGTGGTTTCGCCAAGACAGTTCGCTTGAACTCTAGAGGTGATACTATCAGTATAATATCCAAACAATCCTGGAGAAGAGCAGGTACAAGATTCAATGCCAGGGGCATCGATGATGATGGTAATGTTGCAAACTTTGTTGAGTCGGAGTTCATCTTCAACAACGTTTCGCTGCGACAGGTATTCGCATTTACACAGATTAGAGGGTCGGTGCCAACGTTTTGGGAACAGGATTCCACGCTAATAAATCCGAAGATCACAATCACTAGATCTCGTGAAGCCAGTCAGTTAGCTTTCAACAAACATTTTGACGAAGTTTGCGAAAAATACGGAGTCTGTCACATCGTTAATCTTCTCTCCAAGACAAAATCACAAGAAGTCAACGTTCTGCGTTGCTACAAAGAACTCTTAGATCACTCCCCACATAAGAAGGAGCTCTCATACAGCCATTTTGATTTTCATGCCGAGACAAAACAGCTGAGCGGGGGATTTGCCGGTGCTACCAAAATACTTCCTTCGCTATATGACTCATTGGAGCAATTCGGCTGGTTTAACTTTGATGTTCAGGAGAATGAGGTCATTACTCGTCAAGATGGGGTGTTTCGAGTGAACTGTTTGGACTGTTTGGATAGAACCAACCTCATTGAGCAAGTCATTAGTCAGCGAGTATTGAGCCATATTCTTCAAAATCAGATGGAGAGTCACGGAAACTCGCCCCGCGATAAGCAGCTCTTGGATGAGCTCACACTCAAGCATAACACTCTCTGGGCAGACAATGGTGATGCGATTTCACAGATCTACACCGGTACTAATGCATTGAAATCTTCGTTTTCGAGATCGGGTAAGATGAACTTTGCGGGCGCCCTTTCGGACGTTACCAAATCGGTATCTAGGATGTACCAAAATACATTCGTTGACTCCAAAAAGCAGTCAACTATTGATATCTTACTTGGAAAAGATGCCAAGAATGGCAAGCCTGTGAAGATTTACGATCCAATTTATGAATTCGTGCATGAGAAACTTAAGGAGAATTCTCTGGCGTTTACAACATTCAAGGATATCACCATGTTTGTCGGTACATTTAACGTCAGTGCCGCTTCGCACCCTATAAGAGACTCTTTAGATGAATGGCTCTTTCCTGCGACGAATGATGACTTTGGACCTCCTGAAGTGTATGCAATTGGTCTCCAAGAGTTAATCGAGCTCAACGCAGGCGCATTCCTCACAGCAGATTCCTCCAAACCATCTATGTGGGGTAAAATTTTGGAGAAGCTGCTTACTTCTCGAGGGAATGAATACCTTCTACTTCGTACTGAAGCCATTGCTTCTATGAGCTTGTATTTATTTGTGAGAAAGGATCAAGTGGAACAGGTCACCCAAGTCTCGGGGTCGTCCAAAAAAACTGGCTTGGGTGGTATGACTGCTAATAAGGGTGCTTGCGCCGTTAGATTTGACTTTGGGTCGACGTCATTTGCGTTAGTGACTTCACACCTTGCTGCAGGTGTGGCTGCAACTATCGAAAGGTACAATGATTATATGCTGATAATGCAAGGTCTCACATTCACCAGAAACTACACAATAAGTGATCATGACAACGTCATTTGGTTTGGTGATTTGAACTACAGAATAGATCTTCCAAATGATCGTTGCAGATATCTCGTTGAGAGTGGAGCTTTCGATGAGTTAAGTGAAGCAGATCAGTTGAAAAAAGAAATGGAAAAAGGTGGGGCGTTCTCCCGATTCACCGAAAGCCCTGTAAAATTCTATCCGACTTATAAATTTGACAAAGGAACTTCAACCTACGACTCCTCCGAAAAACAGCGTGTTCCATCATGGACTGATAGAATTCTCTTTAGAGGGATCAATCCTGGTACTCTTGTGCCTTTGAACTATGGCTCTGTGATGGACATCTTTTTGAGTGATCACAAGCCCGTGTATTCGACGTTCAAGGTGAACATCAAGTTTGTCAACAAGCAACAAAAGTTGGCATTGACTAAGGACTATTATAACGCTTACAAGAAAGACTACCGCTCAGATCAAAGTTTAATTGAAATTGATAACAGCGAAAGCTCTTCGGTAACTTCAAAGAGTTCAAATTTTACTTCAGACACTCTTTCAGAAATGAACCTCTTCGAGGACAATGCTTCACCACCAAAGTTACCCTCGCGTACACCCCAGCCACGTACAGTGAACACGCTTCCCAGAAGAGTCCCGCCTCCACCTATGAGTAGAAAGGCGGTTGCACTGAGTGCTGGCTTGGATAACAATAACAAGGTCACAGGCACGAACAATCTACCCCAAGAAAAGCAACTTTCAACTCCGCCTCCTCCTCCGCCATCTAGAAACTCTGGTCCATCCAGAAACAATCATCACAACTTGGCATTTTCTGCTGCTCCCTTGGTGCCTTCCAACTCACAGCCTTCTACCCCACGTTCCATGTCACCTAGCATGTCCAATACAGCGGCATCTTCTCCTGGTAATTTCAATGCAACTGAATTGAAGCCCATGAAGCCGAGTAAGCCAAAGGCTTTGTCTGCTAAAAAAGTTGACCAGGTGGTTTCGCAGCCAGCAGTGGATCCTAGGAAGAACTCCGCTCTGCCACCCCCACCCCCACCGAGGGCCAATACTGCTACAAGTCAGGGGTCTAAAAGCACCATGATGGATTGGAAACCCTTAATACCACAATGAGCTAAGAGAAAGAGATTCATTTCAAAACAACCTTACCATAAATTTTTGGGTGTGCATATTAGTCCGACAGGCATAAACCTTTACTTTTCAATACAACAGTTATCATTATACACCTTCTCTCTAACGATGTCTAAAAGGATAAAAAATGTCTCCATTTCTGTACCTATTCTTTACGGTAATACCGCAAAACACTTGGCGAATGAGAAACGGACAGAAAAGACCCCACCTGATCACACACATGAGTGGACTGTCTTCTTCAAGCCAGCCTTGGACAATGTTGACCTTACTCCACTCATTAAAAAAGTTACATTCAAACTACACGAAACTTATGAAAACCCGGTCAGATCAGTCGAGAAGCCGCCCTATCAAGTCACGGAAACGGGTTGGGGTGAGTTTGAGATCATCATAAAGGTGCACTTTCATCCTGGTGCTGAATTGGGAATCAACGAAAAAAATTTCCAGATTTTCCATGGTCTAAAACTTCATCCGTACAATCCACGTGCACCGAAAAGAGAAAATGGAGAGGTGTACTCTGTTTTGTTTGATGAGCTCGTGTTCAACGAACCCACAGAAGCTACGTTTGAGATTCTCACAAGAAAACCCTCGAATCTCCTACCCTACAAGCTTTCAGATCCACTGAAACGTGATCAAGAGTACTTGCGAACAGATGAGATAGACGAGCTAGCGAGACTTGACGTTTACATCTCGAAAGTGAAGGAAGAAATAGAGAAACAGCGCCACGAGTATAAAGAACTCGAGCAACAACGAGCAGCTTTGCTACAATGATACAGAATGAAATAAGATCATGAGGTCGTTACATAATTACAGTGACTTTGTACTCCATAAAGAATTCCAAAAACTCGTCGATCAAGCCCTGAAGTTGGGATAGGCTAACTCCAAATTTTTGATGGGGGCAGTAGTAGGGTCCAATACGAATGGGGAGCTTGCACCTCACCACCAGGTCAGAATCAATGACGATAAGATAATTAAGCGGGTAGTTGCCTCCGCCCAACGGATCCACAATCTCAAAGTATCGGGCTAGCTTTTTGCAAGTCTCTGAATCCAGGCAGTGGAACTGCGGGTCTTCCCGAAATCGACTGTCAATATTCAGAGAGACAAAAACAAGAGGATCAAAATGCTTTGGGAACATACGTCGGATCTCATCAATGTATTCCTTACCCTGCGCACCTAGAAATACAAGAAAATGGAGGCCCTCAATATGGTCCATATCCATGCGCGGAGCACCTGTTGTACTGCTTTCCATGACTTGATGAAGCGAATTTTGCACCCACAGGTCAAGAGAAAGCCCATCCTTCTCTAGAAAAGACGGAGGCATCTTTCGCGTTGCCACAGAGGATCTCATGCATTTTGACAGCTCTGGAGAGTTGAGCGCTGAGTTGCGATCGGGGCATTGAGACTCGACAAGGTAATCTTCACTGCGACGCTTCATTTTCTTTCTTTTAGAAAGAAGATGGTGACTCGCATTCAGCGACAGTGCGAAAGTAATTTGGTCTGGCGATTGGAATTGTTTTTATATGGGCAACGAAGATCGGGGAAGATTCAAAAATTGGGGTAAGCCGGCATAAGGGAACAATCGAGAGATGGTGAGCGACCCCATAGACTCGCACAAAAAATATTATGGGAAAAGACGGTCAGCAACCTCTCTCATCTGACTAGCCCTCACTCTTGAATAAATGATCACCAAATAGTGTTTTGGTAATGATCTGTGTATATTATAAAACTCCCCGTTGTTTGATGCCTGTTAGTAATGTACATCTTTGATTGGCTAGAATGAGCCTTCTCTACTCTCTGCAATCTGCCCTGCGTCTGACACATAACCTTCCCCGGATTTTGATTTCTCCGCTTCATAACCCCTGCCGATAAACAAAAGCGTGCTTCTTTATTTGGTGACTGCAAGCCGCTGTATCTGCGTTATATACAGCTGGAGACTGGTATCGTCGGTCATCACGTCAAACTGGCCACCATACATGTGGTTGGGGTTGGAAGAGTAGCTGGTCGACGGGTTGAGTTTGGCCATAAGAAACCGTGCCTGTGATCCTCCGTCGTCACAGTCAATGAATCTGGGTAACGGAAAACGGTCTTTCAAAATCTCTAGAGCCTCCTCTTTGGGCGCTTCTAGGAATTCCCTAAAATGTTCGTAACCCTCCATATTATGGTAGTTGGCCTTTCTCCACTGTGCTACCGTAGATCCGTGATATATGAGAATGTGAAAGAATGTGTCAAGGAGAAGGATCTTGGTGTGTCCAAGAGACATGGAGTCAAGTGGGACGACCTCTGGGTCTCCGTTTATTTCTCCAGTTTCTGGATCCTCGGCTCCGAATTTTTCAATATCGTATGAGTAAAGCGTGGGCTGAATCATAATGAGCGAGTTAATGAGGTCCTCGTGCATAAGCACGTGTCGTATGTAGCTGGTTTCATCGGGGGAGTTGTTGAAGACCCGGATAAAGGGAGATCGACGTAAATGGTACACAAACTGCGGCAAAAAGGAGAACTTGTGTGATAAACAAAATGAATCTAGCTGCTTCTTGCGATAAACCCCAAAACGTGCGCAGAAGTCAACAACAATCTTGTCGAGATGCTTAGCCACGTCGGTATGGTCGTATGCTGTTTTTGTACTGTTGAATACCTGCGTTTGTAATTTGTCAACTGAGCTTCGAGCTATGGCCATGAAGCCTGCCTCTTGATCAAATCCAGCTTCAAGATTCGTATGGTCGGTATCAGGGATCACACCCAATGGTATAGTGGTGACCCGGACTCTCTTTTCTCCAGAGAGACTCTCGTAGTGAAAGATGAGCTGAATGGAGGCGTTCCCTGGACGTGGCGAATCAAGTTTATCGAAATATATGGCGTATGTGGACTGGTGATTCACCCCGCAAAGTTTCCATGAATTGGTGTTACCTTGCCCAATACTTAAGGGAGATACACTTGAGTTCAAGGCCGTGTTATCTTTTTTAAGAGGAAGCGACGTGGCGTGTCCTATCAATCCTTGTATCTGTAAGTCACTAGTCACTCTGCATTCCAAAGTAGCATTAAGAGCCATTTCGTTGTCTGCATCATCATCCTCGTTGTTTGCCTCAGGCCTCAAAAACCGAATTAAACTCTGCTTGAAAATTCCAGTGCTGAAGGAATCACTCATCACAACAACACCCCCCGTGGCAGCCGCCACCTCATCCATTTCGGACAAGCCAACTTGATCATAGCTTCCAATAAATATATCGCAGCTGATGCCCATATCCACAAGCATACGTGCAATCGTTTCGTAAAAAATCTTTGCCCGTTTGTAGAGCAGTAAATCGACTTTTGCCACTCCATTGGATAAATTTGGAAGTTGGGTGTGCAGAGACTTATCAATGTCGTGGTGTGAACGTATTGGCTCTTTGAGAGGAGTTCCCACTATCTTGCCCGGTCCGTAAGTTGCCACGCCGCCTATGAAGCACATGAGGTGGCCCCCAGTGGCACAGCCCTTGCCCAAAATGGCTTGAAGAACCAACGAACTGATTTTCAAAGCACAACCCACTGCACGTTCTGGTCTATAATTGGGATGAGGCCGTGGGAAGGTGTTGTTTGAAAGTCTATCGATAATGGTGGAAAGTTGATACTCCGCAATTTCGATTGGCTGCAAAAACCTTTGAGCAGCTGGGCTCAATTGAGCTCGATTCCTCTGTACTCCCATGCCAACATTGAGACCCAAAATAGTCTCGATATTCTTGAGTTCGTAGTCCTTGGCCCCATTGAAAGTGTAACTGCGGTTGGAAACCAGTAAGTCGTGTAGCTGTACGTGTTTTCCAAACGTCACGAAGCCCACCAAGGTATTTGAGGGTAGATATGATAACGATAGAAGGATAGACTCTTTCAATTGAGCAAATGCATCGGCGACATCTTCATACTCAAAGCAGGTATCAATGCAGTAGAAGAAGATCGGTGGAAGCGAGGCGGTTTTTCCTGTAGAATACTCAACTGTAGTGCTTTCAGGCTGGATGCCATGAGAATAGGAGCCGTCCTCTGCAACAAGTAGTCTATTGCCGAATCCACAGAATTGACAGCGCCATACCTCTGGTTGATTTGAGTGTATCGAGACAAACGGGTTTAAGATAGCCTTACACTGGCGGCACAGTTGAAAGTGCAGAACAGGCAATCGGATCACGGGAGACTTATTATTAAAAGGAGTGTAAAAGGCGGCAAGTGGAACGATGTTGTGCTGACTCTGGAGCTTTGATTTGGGCACATTGTGCCATGAGAGACGCACTCCGTCTCTGTCCTCTTGCTCTTCGAAGCTCATGGGGAAAAGTCTATAAATGTTGAAGATGTCGGCTGGTCAACCTATTCTATGAAATAATGGTTTCCTGCCTTGTTGGCGAGAAGAGCTGCTTTGATGAAACTGCTGCCCTTCCTGCTCGCGCAAATATTCATGTCGGCCTCGGTTCCACTCGTGCGAGCGTTTGACCCAAGGTAGGGATCAGACAAACACAAACAAAAAGGTTGCGAGAGAAAATGAGAGAAGGGCCACCAAGCGAAAAAAATGAAAAATATCCCTTGTCCAGAGAATCATATAAGTATATACAAGAATTCTAATTATTTACAAGACTAGACCATTACTCTTCTGTCATGCTCCGATACGGAGTGCTGTGCGATATACAGAAGACAGGGATCGAGCCTTGAGACAATGGCTCTCCAACGGTTAATGCGAACCTGGCATAGTACTAGAGGGGTGGAACAAATCCATTCATATTTGACTAAGCACGATTATTGCTTTACCACATCTTTCAACACACCAAATGTCAACACGTCTTCTATTCTCAGAGTTCCACTAAAAAGCATGCTAAGTCTGTCGATTCCACATCCCCAGCCTCCTGTAGGAGGAAGTCCATATTCCATCAGCTTGACGTAATTCCAGTCGGGTATAAGCATGTCGTTGTCTTGGTAGTCAGCTTTCGCTCGTTGTTGAAGCCTAAACTTATCGGCTTGTGCGAAGGGCGAGTTCTCTTCTTCGTAGGAATTGACGTATTCCTTTCCGTTGATGAAAAGCTCGAAGCGCAAAGAGACTTCAAAAGCCCTCTCATCGTAGTGAACAGTAGCAGATTTGGCCAATGGTGACATGATAGCTGGCTGATTATATATAAAAGTTGGCGTATTGCGTTGCTCAAGTGAGATTGTTTCTAATAGTTTAGAACTCAAGTTGTCCAAAAGGCCAGCGGGAGACTTCGTTTTGGGAGGTGAAACACCGATCCTGTCGTGGTATTTCAATAAAGCTTCTGTTGTTAGCTCCTCGGGGAGCTTCACCCCGGTCTTCTCCTCTAGAGTAGGCACGAACTCGAATTTGGGATACTCTTGCTTTTGCAACGGTGAGAGATCTGTGAGTGTATGTTGGAGGAGCTTTATGTCGTCTTGTTTGGCTGCAAGCTCATCGTATATTGACTTGAGCATATCCTCTGTTAGCTTCATCAACTCTGGTAAAGACGTGAATGACCTGTAAAATTCGCATGTTAAGAATTCGGGGTTATGTGTAGAGTCTATGCCTTCGTTACGAAAGTTGGGCCCTATCTCGAATACTTTGTCGAATCCACCGATCACAAGTTTCTTGAGCCATAATTCAGGGGCAACTCGAAGTTGCAACCTAGCATCTTGTAATGCCTTCAGTGTAGTATAGAATGGCTCAGCGTTGGCGCCTGTTCCTGCCCCTGCTATCAAGGGTGTATTAACCTCAGTGAAGTTGTCCTCCAAAAGAAAGTTTCGAATTGCTCGGGTCACAGCAGCTTTTATCAAAATTCTTTCCTTCAGCTCAGAATTGACGAGATAATTCATAACTCTATCACTGTTGATGAGCAGTCTGTCGGACACTTTATCAGGCAAAGTTGCTAAATTAAGACTTGGGCATGAGACCATGATCGGTTGATTTACCTTTAAAGTCAACTCCCCAACATTTGTGACAGAGGCCTGGCCGACACATGTGATGTAGTCGCCTTTGCGAATGAATGAATGAAGCTTTGCAAACATTTCCTTGTCCATGTTTTCTAGAAGCTTGTTGGAGGCACATATTTGGACGACAGCATCGTCCTGGACAATGTCCAAAAAGTACATGGCTTTTCCCGCTTTTCTGACTGACTTCACCCGTCCTTCCAATTGCACTAAATCAGGATGGCGCTTAGAGGCGTACTTTGTGAAATCCATTTTGCCAAACCTCGATACAAAGTCTCTGACACGAAGAACCGGCGTACATGTTCTGGTGATACCTATCGGAGGATAGTACTGAGCAGGATTTTGCGCCACAATGGTCTTCCTATGAGCATATTTGGCGGCCTCATCGGAGCTGTAGCGGCAAGAGGGGATTCGAAAATATAGATCCTTTAGGGAGTGTCTTCGTAGGCGAATCTGAGGAGCTCTGAACATGATGTTGATGTAGTTCGCTCGTATGTGATGATGGCTCACTGCGCAGGCTACTTCAGATAAAATCTCAATAGTGAAGCCTCAGCAAAACCTGTTAAGATGGACACCTTTTCGAGAATATGTGGAGGCTCTTGATTTGGGCGTACTAGCAAAGGTTTAAATGGCTTAGTTTTAGGTTAATCAAAATGGAAATGTCAAAATTTGATTTTTGTGAACATTTGCAACCAATCTGCATAAGTAGTTTGGATCAGAGTAAACCTTCTCTCTATTGAATTTAAATACTGCAAGGTTTCAAAATTCCAAATATATTTAAATAGACTACCGTTTAAATCAAAAAACAAAACCTTTTCAGAAAATACTTGTTGATCTATACGAACGAATTTCTCAAATTGAAGTTCGATGCGTAACCATGGAATCGTACGAGAACTCCGAGTGAAAGTGGGGCTAACAAGTCAACCGTATCCATTGATCATCTCAAGGTCTCCAACTCTGCCAGTACAAAATCAATGTAATCACTTAAATTAAACCAAATCACATCACAGGCACCTGGTATCTTGACTTGCATAAGTAGTAGCTGCAAAAGTCCTGATCCTAATATAAGAAGGTTGAATCTGACCCACTCTAATCACGCAAATGTACCACGCAACGAGCCGCTTTCAACGGTATCTCAAGTAGCCGCCATGATTTCAGCAATCTGTTTACGCGCTCTGATCTCTTCAAGTTGAATTGAAGGTGGTGGCCTCGAAACAATGTGCACATTACCTTATTTGTCAATAAACTTCAGTGACAAAGGGTGACGGGAGAGGGGAGGTATGGGAATTCCAGTCGGACAATGGGACGACAGGAGAGGTTCATTGCTCTTGTTGAGGACAACGATACGACGCCACCATTGACCTCGAGACAGGGGCTATGCGTTCACAGACTATTCTTTCGCAATTCAACCATTCTTTGCTGTCAAACTAAACGAACCGTGAAATCAACTTTATCTCGTATCAGACCAAACTCTTATTTATTTACATTACAACATTTCTCACCCTCATATATCACAACCAATTCCCCGCTTGAGCGCCGCCAGTTTTGGATCTACAGTGTACTACGGCCGTGCAACTTCGTCGCAAGTGTCTGCAATCTCATCCGACAACGCGACAACTCACCATCGGCTTAATCTCACTCAGATCTATACGTAGTTTGTTTGTGTTCGTTTTCTCAGGCTGAAATCTATTTTTGTGTTCGAATTTTCTTTCGTCAACTTTTTTTCCTTTTCTCGTCTGTTTCAACTACCCCATTAAGATTCCCCAAGCGTGTAGGAGCGTGTCGCCTGCACCCGCTTCACCCGAATTGTGCCTTTTTTTCGGGCACACGTCTGAGACTCGTTCTGAATCCTCCAGGTACCTGAACAACCACACATCCCTTTGATCAACCAATTGATCCGTGACGTGCTCTCAAATCTCTCTTTGCCCTCCTGTCGCTGTGATTGCTCCTGCGAATGAAGTCCATCTTTCGCAAAAATAGGCGTTCTGTGGCCTTGGGCCCTAGAGACGATCTGGATTCTCGTCAAGAGTACTCAGACCAACTGGAGACTCGTCTGGCCGTTTCCAGGCTGAACAACTTGATTCGTTCGTTGGTGATACCTTCGTATGACTCTACCACGGCAGAACACGCGTGGATTAACGCAGCTATCAATCATCCATCTCCATTGGAGCTGCCAGAACTGGCCTTCAAGTTACTTCGAGCAGAGTTGAAAGGTTCCATATTGTACATTTATAGACCCCCATCACTGCTCAATGTGCGCCAGTTTCGGGCGGAAGCCACTGGCCGAAACACCGATTCGCCCCTACCGTCGGCGCTGTCTCAATCGTCATCGGTAGCAACGGTCGTGGGCAA
Source organism: Candidozyma auris (assembly GCF_003013715.1). NCBI lineage: Eukaryota > Fungi > Ascomycota > Pichiomycetes > Serinales > Metschnikowiaceae > Candidozyma > Candidozyma auris. The sequence goes on from NC_072816.1 coordinate 348,756, forward strand.
TCCTAAACATTCAAGACTACCCTCCGCAGGCAGATCCCTGACTGTAGCTGGCTCATTGCCTTCCAGTCAAGCCGACACATCCTCGACTTCCATCATGAGCTTCTCCATGTCCAGCAGAATTGCACCTTCAAATGCTTCCCAAAACCCTTCCAACAATCAAACAGCGCCCTCGGTGGCATCAGCAAACACTATGGTCCCTTCTGTTCTTGACGCGTCCCCTCATAGTAATGCCATCAAGTATTTGGACCGTCAAGTACCTCACCCTGATTTGCACCTCGACTCACTGTCCAATACATTCATGTCCAATAGTTCTCCCGAGGCGCTAGTCCATCACTTCTTATTTTCGGAGGCTCCTTCTTCGCAATCGCAACAAACCTCTGATCATGTCTCTCATTTGATAGTTGTCATGCCAATGCTTCCCAATTTCAAGGAGATCTTAGCTGTACAATTTGCAATGCTCGAGGCGATATTTGACGGAAAATTTGGAAAATTTTCATCGTATAAGACTTTTGTCGATCGTTGTCTTGCTCTCTTTGACCATATTGTGAAACAATTTGGCGGCTTTTTGTTGAAGAAAACAGAAGGTTCCTTGATACTTAAGACTTTGCAGCTTTTTGATCAACATGCTCCGTCCAATTCTGCTAGTGCCATTGCCTTTTTCAAATCTAGCATGCTTACGAAACAACAAGAACTATTGAATCTTGTTAATTTTGACTCCTTTACCACGAGTCAACCACCAGACCCATTTTACGAAATCAGCTCTTCGGTGTTTATGAATGATGTGAATTTGTTTGAGCTCGCTTCTCTAATAACTGAGCTCGACTTGAAATTTTTCAAATCATGGAATTCAAGTAATGACAAGTCACTTCTTCTAGCTACACTGATTGCCGACAGCTCGTCCTCTGATACATTCTTCCGAAAGAATCCATTAGTGTTTAATAATGACACCCAAGTTCATTATTTAGCACGCCTACTCATATTTCACTTATTTGCTGAAGATACGAGTAATAAAACAGGTGAACGTAGGGCTCGTATTCTTGAGCGCTGGATTGATCTCGGATGTCTACTTGACAAGTCCGGCAATATGTCTTCCTGGTTGGGAATTGCGTCCATAATCTTATCACAACCTGTCTTGCGTTTGAAGTCGGTGTGGTCGTATGTCAGTGCGGAATACATCAAACTCTTGAGAAATGACTGGTCGCCTGTACTATTTGAACTTGACAGGCGGTTTTTGGCGACGACGAATGAGAACCTTGACATCAACAAACAAGGTTCTGTACTTCATGGAGAGGAAACCGGTGAACTACTGACCTCTAAGGAGTCGTATCATATAATGGCACCTCGTGGTCTAGGAAGGATCTATTCAAAAGACACTGTCATTCCGTATTTTGGTGATCTTCTCATAAACAACACCTCACATGGCGACCTTTCCAATTTCGAAACAGTTTGGAAAAAAGTGAATTATTCATTCGATCGATGGAATGACTACTTGAAGAATCTATCAAATATATCAGATCTTATTAACTACAATCAGGATGTGTTGCGCAGGTATAATTCTATGGGCTTCATCATTTCTAACGAAAGTCTCAATCAAGTTCTTTATCTTGGTGTCCATAAGGATGAAGGGGCGTTGCCTTCAGCCGCGTCTGTTCCCAAAAATGGTGCTTCTGTAATGACAAGCTCTGAAACTAAGGACCTGCTACAAAAGGTGCTTTTGCGCTTGCTTGAATTGAATGAAGAATCTACAAGTTTGTCTGATGTCATGGCTTGTTCTCTAAAGTTAGAGCCTGGATTACCTGAGAAGTACATATCTGTTCCTGACGCAAATGCCAATGTCAGCGATATTCACAAGATTCTGACCTTGAATATTTCAAGTGCTTCTTTGAATTTTTCGTCTTCAGGATTTTCGGCTTTCGGCAACGCTGATTTGAGTGAAAGTGATATCGACTCTTCCCTGAGAACTAAGAATAAGGAGACTTCACCGGATGAGAAGTTACCAAGATTCAACAATCAGAATTTCAAAATTGACCTCGCTAGATACGACGACCTTGTTCGCAGCTCAGTGGGCACTCCCGAGTATCTCGTGGAGGATAGCCATAAAATTGTCATAAGTAATGAACTCACACTTCGGGTAGATGACTTCGTGCCCGATTTTGAGACCTCTTCTCTTCTCACATCCGAGGAGCGGCTCGAAGAAGACGAAGCGATAAATGGCGATGACCAAGGACTTGGGATTGACGTGGATGATATACTCAATTCTGACAAGTTTAAGAACCTTCTGATGGCTGAGGAAAGCCGCGAGGACCCCCTGTCTCCATCAAAGGAGAAAAGACATCGCAGTTTTGGCTTGATTTCACACTCATCAAATAACAGGGCTAGTCTGGTCAGAGTATCGAAATATATTCCTCGTTTTGCAACTCTTGATGTTCTTATTGATCTATTATTGATCGATTCATCTTATTTTGACGTGCGATACTCCATTGATCTCACGGAATTTCGCTTCGTATTCCTTCTCAATTACACTTCATTCATGACAACCAAGGAGCTTCTTGATAGTTTAGCCCATCGCTTCGTCAATTCTGGAAATGCAGTTATTTCTATCATGAAGAAGAGATTTTTACTAAAGAGGGGTGAATTTGATCCCCTAATGTTTGGGAAATTTCCCAACTGGGACATTGATGAAAACGTGAAGTTGACGGACTTGGGCGATGTTGATTATGAATTACTTTTAAAAATCCAGATTAATATTTTGAAGGTTCTTTTGGTTCTCTTGAATAACTTTTACACGAGCTTCGCATATGACTTGACGAACAAAAGATCAATGATTAAGTTCTTCAAATTATATACCAATGAGATTCTTCAGTGGTATAATTCCAACAAAATTGATCAAAATTCAGACAGGTATTTTGAGGAGTTGGTAACTTGCTATAAGAAGTTGAAGAAGTTGTTCGTCAAGAAAACCTATAGGCCTATGGAGAACCTGAAGTTTGAGGAGTTCCTAACTCATGAGTTTAGGTTCACAAACTCATTGCATGATGTCCCCATGAACCGCAATTTACCGAGCCATAAAAACGTTCACAAGATCGAAAAGTTCATTCATAAGTTCAACAAGTTGCTTACCGTGTTTTACAAAGGCATCAACCCAGAAGACTGGTTCAAAGCTTTCGATCTTCTCGAAAACCAATTGGAGAACTTTTCTCTCATGAACTATACGATTACAAAGGCTGCTAGTGAGGAGCATGTGCATATCTCGAATATATTCACCTACTTTGATAGCTTAAGAGATGCATCTGATAACGAGTTTTTGATTGCAAAATTTCCCCTTGTGTTCAGAAAACTATTTCAGTTGTATCACAAGTTTAAGTGTTATCTTTACATCCAGCTTTGCGATCCGAACATTTCAGTGGAAGAGAGGCTTGATCGGATGAAAACATTATTGATTATGGTCAAGATTTCGCAGATGAAAATGGGAGATACCCAATTTGTTTTCGAAGGGAACTCTGGTAGTATTCCTTCTTGTATCGAAAGTGCTATTGTGCATGTTATCTATCACCCTGCAAGCCGACAACTATCATCATTATGGATGAAGGCTTCCAATGCACTCAATTCATCATTTCAAGATGGCAGTCATCAAAGCTCTTATAAAGATATTCGAAGCCTCTTACCAGTGAACTTAAAAAGCAGTGACATGCTCCTGGCTCATGAGCCTCTTCTTCCTTGCTTCGGTTGGATCTTTGAGCTCCTTCTCGAAGTGAACAAGTGTCCAAACTTTTACAGGAACCGCATTAATTTCAACAAGCGCTACTTGATCTATAAACTCATCAAAGAACTAAGCGTGGAGGATGCGGATGATACACATCTCGAGGCGGGAGAGTTTGACTTCTTGTTAAAACTTGATGAATCGTTATGTCAGTCGATAAACGTGAATGATATAATGATACAGGATCGCCATAAACCTTCTTTGTTCGGACCAATGGTGAAAGCTCAGCTACAAATCAATGAGGCTGAGGCAATAAAGAAGGAGGGCAGGTTAGCCAGGGATGCCACGGAAGATATGACGGGTGTCAGAAGCCGAAGACAAGCCAACAGCACGAGAAGGCATTCGCTCAACTACAAAACAAATGCAACTTCGAGGTTCAAAATTAGTGGTTTGTTCAATAGGCTCAATAATGCGGGCAACGAAAGAGTTGTGGATTACCGAGAACTTCCCGACGTTAGTTCTGTTGCTGACCTCAAAAGTAAGCCATTGCACACGATCTATCTTAAGGACTATCAAATTTTCCCAGTTTATCTGCTTACTTACTGTCTCAAACTTACTTCCGAAACAGGAGACGTGGTTTATCTAAAGGCACCAACCGAAGATGCAATGAGGGGCTGGTCCTCAAAGTTAGCATTTGCTAACAGACATTGGTTCTTTTCAAAGACTTTGAATAATAAATGGGCCTCACCTACTACGACATTCAATATACCTCTCGAAACTGTTTGTTCAAGAGATAGAGAAAAAGCACCTGTTCTTTTGAACTCCATTTACGCAGCAATCGAAAAAGAGGGGCTCAACGATGTGGGAATATACCGTATAAGTACTTCATTGTCAGAGCTCACCGCTCTCAGACAAGAGATTGATCGAACTGGAACGATTGATTTTGAAGCAAGACACATCGACGTCCATGCACTCACCAGTTGCGTCAAACTCTTCTTCAGAGAATTGCCCGATCCTATCTTGACGGACGATGTTATCAGAGACTTGTATCAGCTCAAAACAGACAATGATCTCCTCACGGATGCAATGTCTGAAGAAGATTTTTTTGCTGAACCATTTGCAGCTATGTTGAAGAAGTTGCCGCACTACAATTACTACACTATCAAGGCGTTGACAGGGCATCTCCATCGAATTACGTGTCACAGCGACAAAAATAAAATGACTGCTTCTAATTTGGCCACTGTCATCGGACCAGCACTCACAGAAGCCAGCTCGGCGGAATCGCTTGTTAGCAACTTTGGGTTTATCAATTTCGTCATGGAAAAACTCATCTGTCACTGGACCCTGATCTTTAATTACGTCGAAAATGAATAAGTATATAACACAATACTACAGAACTTCAAGTATGGCCGATCATTTACACTGATGATTGATTCTATGTACAGTTTGATGAATACAAAAGAATTGTCTAATGTCTCTTGATAAATCCATCTCTCGAACTCAGACGAATCTTACGTTCAGCCTCCAACTTTTTATTGAGGTTTTCGGCATTCTTTTGTTGTAACTCCCGTTGCCTCTTCTTGAAGTCGGCAAACCATTCGCTAAAATTAGCTGGCTGCTGTTGCTGCGGTACCTTAGGAGGATCTGGTAGTTTGTAGTAGTTTCTGAACATCTTGCTTCGGAAGAAAAGGCCCTGCAAGAGGGACAAAATTGTATTGAAGGTAAGATAAATTGCCACAGCAGAAGAAAGCTTCATGGTCATCAAGAAACCAATAACGGGGAACACGTAGATATATTTCTTGAACATGGGATTCACCTGTGCATTACCAGTATCTCCACCCATTCTAAAGAAGGCAACAATTAAAAGCGCAGACAGAGCTTGTAAACCCAAATAAGGATCTGGTTGTGACAAATCAGTGAACCAAAGAGCACCTTGAGTTGTGAAGCCATCCACTGGGTGAGCAGCCATTTTTCTGAGGCCCTGGAAGATTCCGTATGCGAAAGGAAGTTGGGCGAAAGAGAGAAAAGAGGAACCCAAAGACACTCCATGCTCCTTCATAAGATCTTTTCTCTCTTTCATCAAGTTTGTTTTTTCAAAAATTGACTCTGCAGTACTAGCATCGTTCATGAGCTGCTTGAGCTTGGGTTGAATTGGGGCCATTTTAGCGTTGTTGACTGCAGCCTTGACGAAAAGCGGAAGAAGAACAACTCTTAGAAGTACTGTGCATGCCACTATTGTTCCCCACCAAGGCAACCCTGTGTAAACATGAACGTACTCAAAGTACGTCTCCATCAATGACGTTGGTCCCCAACCCTGAGCCATGCCGATGGAGTTTAAGTATCCCAATGTGTCTGAAGTGAGCTCTGGAGCATTATTCACAGATAAAAGTTGATTTTGGATCTCCGATGCCGAAGAGCTAACGTCGCTTTCGGCGATTTGTTTGGCAACTTCGGTTGCCGAACTTTGTGAATTGAATCGCACAGAAACCGGCGGAAGCGCCATAGAGAGTCTTGAAGACATTGGCGATACAAAAGTCCCTGGACGAGCAGTCAGCCTGAGTCCTAGGTGGAACAGAAGAGCCCTTCTCGAAGGTAACGCCTTCGACGCGAGGTTTCTGAACATTTCGTTGCTTTGAGTATGGCCAGTCTATTATCACTAGAAATGAGAAAATCTTGTGTCTCAATTTTTCATACGTACTGTACAAAATATCTCGAATACCATCCTTTGAAACACGATAAAACCTAGAGTTGAAATTTCATATGCTGAAACGTGGATATGGCGGATTCCTACGACGGTATTTGTCGATAAAGCTGAAGCCTATTTCATGGCTTGGAGGAGGACTGGTCGCTCCGGCAACTCAGGATGATCTAAAGCGGTTTTTAATAGAGTACCAGAATCTCTCCTCTAGCCAGCAAGATAGGATTACGTCGCAAGGCATTCATCCATCTTATTTAGCGAACATCAAATTAATCAATTTGCTAAACACCGGGGATAATATACTGACGTTCACTCATATCGCTCATAATTTAACCAAGAAGGATGGAGAAATACTCAGCAGTAATTTGATAGAAAGGTACATTGTCAAACTTATATCAACAGGGCAATTGTCCCCTGCCGTAACTCTCATTCATACAATGCTTGAGTCTGATAAATCGTCCTATGGTTTATCAAGGCAAACATGGTCGTTCCTTGCATCACGAGCCTGCGAATTAGGTGACCATGATGCGGCCACTTTGGTATATCATGAAATTATAGACCCTATAGAAGCTTACTTGGACCCCGCATTTAATGGATTGGACAATCCTCACGTCCCATTTCTACTATTCCCAGATATCTTGGCTCTGCTCGCCGTAATCTTCATGCACAACGGGAATCACGTTCCTGTTGTGGGCATTCAGCTGTACTTCAAGAAGTTCTACTCCTACTTTTGGCATCGTACCATTTACAGAACCATTGCATTAGCCAAAATCGAGTCTCAAGCAAAAGCTGGGCTCTTTTCAAGGGCATTATCAGATTTTGTGAGCTTGGCATGGCAACATAGGGGATACAGAGGACTTACAAAAGGAAGTGTAGTGGAACACAACTTGAAGTACGCGCTAGATAAAAATCAGAAGCTGAGACAGGAAGCGATCTTGGCTAGCAATGACCCTTTGAACGATTCGACTATTGAGTATAACAAGTACACACTTCCGGGAAAGACATTTCAGTCAATTTTTGATGGAGTCATTAGCATAGCTGATACTCCTTATTTTAACGAACTCATAAGGAGTAAAGTTAAGCAGGTAATAGCCGAACGCAGCTCAGTGACCGAACGGCTAGTCAATTTTATATCGTCAAATCATCATGGATTGACCACCCCAGTCGTTGCAGCTCTATGTTCGGATGGCCTAGTATTCGAGGCATGGGCCGTCGTTAATCAAGCAAGAGCATCGTTTCCTCGCGTACATAAGAAGGTATTTTTTCGAGGCGGCGAAGTCTTTGTGCAAATGTTCAAAGCTATCAAAGCCAAGTTTAACACTAGCGAGATTACAGCCTCTGAATTGAGACAACTCAGTGAACTTTTGCAGACATGTCGCAATATGTGCCTGGAGACATATGACCCTGGCTGGTCATATGAGTGTCGACTTGCTTGTTTGCAAGCTTTGCTCGCTTGTCCATCGTCTTTAGGACAGGAAATCAGGCTTTATTTGTATGAGTGGATCTCTGAGCATAAATCGCACTCTAGACTACAAAAGCCTCTTATAGCTTTGACTAAAACGGACTATGAAAAGTTGATTAGTATCAATGTTGGTGATACTATAATCTCCTGTGTATACCCTATATCCGAAAATTAGATTGATAATGATGCAGATGGTGTTACTCTTGTCTCGGTGGTTTGATCTGGTGAATCTTGACATCTTCACTCTCTCTGAGATCACCAACAGCTGTAATGTCTTGAGGTGTGATGAAAATGGATTGCGCGTTCGACGAACGAAGCTCGTGTATCAAGAGCCTAATTGCGATTGTACGGTTGACCGAATCCATGAATACGTCGAACTCATCCAATCCGCATACTCGGGGCTTCATAACTTTCCAGATACTGAGCAAGAAAGCAATCTGAGTAAAAGATTTTTCACCACCTGAAAGTGAAGATACCGTTCGCGTTTCCTTGTCATCTTTTGTTTGAACCTCTGTAAGAACTTTTTTGTTTGCAAAGTCAAATTCGAGTCTTCCTTTAAACCCTCGAAGAGCAAGACAATGTTCGAAAGACAGCTTTGCCCTAGTGAGTTTCTCTTTGATTGTGATATTGAGATTCTCAAACCTCGAGTTAAGATCATTCTCGAGGGTAATTCTGGCATTTTCCAATTCTGTGAGATTGTTCTCACACTTAGCTTTATTTGCTCTGGCCTCGAGAAGCTCATCCAGGATTTCCTCGAAGGACTTCCTATTACTCTTTTCAGATTCCTCGATTGCTTGCTGGATGTTCATGTACTCTGTCGTGATAGATTCTGTTGTATCTTTAGGAAGGATATTTGCCACCTCTCTTGTGCAACGACTTTGCGCTTGTTCTAATAGATCAGCCAATTTCAGCTCATCCTGTGCTTTTTTGTCCTCGCAAGCTTTAATTTCACTCTGAAGCTCTTCACACTTGACTCGGCTAGCTTCTATATCAGCCTTAATGTTGTCGATTTCTTCCTTCACGGAAGCTAGTTGCATTTTGATGGAAAGTAGTTGATCCTCAATCTCTTTACGCAGATTACGGGCAGTTTCGACAATAGCCTTCTTGGCTTTTTCGTTGCGCTTCGCTTCCTTTCCATTCTCTGCCACTTCAACAAACATACCCTCACGGGTCTTGATTTGGTTTCTTAACTTGTCAATTTGGGCTTCAAGACTCTGTATTCTCCCGTAATCACCCTCCTCCTGTACAAGTCTCTCTGTCGAGAAGATTTGGTTTTGGATATCCTTAAGATGCTGTCTTTTTTCGTTGTAGCTGCGTTGCAACTCTATCTTGCGTTTACTTAATGCCTCCCTTGCATTGTTCCTTTTCAACTGAATGCTGCTCTCCTCCTTTAGTAATTCTTCAAGCTCCCTTCGGAAGTTATCATCACTCGATGACTTTCCTGCAAGCTTGGGTAGGTCATTTGAATAGAAAACAGGGTCTCTTAGGATCGCCCCATTTCTTCCTCTTGCTATTCTGATGCCAGATTTCTTGTCATTGAGGCAGAATGCACTGCGAACTTCTGCTATCCTAGTAAGTTGTTCAGCAGATGATATAGCGTCACAAATAACAGTTTCTTCAATGTTACTCGAGTCAATGAGGGTATAAAGCACATCATTCACATGAATTTCAAGAGCGTCAAGTACGCTCACTGAATTCGGAACCTTAGTGGTGTTATAAGCGAAGCTCTCAAATTTTCTCACGATTATGCTCTTGAAAATCCGTCTTGACCTCATGAGTTCAGTCAAGAGCCTTCTATCGTGCTCATCACAGACGATGAATGAATCCAATGTTTTTTGCAAAAAGGCATTGATTAAGTCAGACCATCGACTGTAACTTTTTTTCACGCTCACGAAACATCCAACGGGACCAATAGGCTTCTTGTGCCAGCTAACTTCATTTTCGATTGCTCTTAGGAGATTTTGAATAGAGGGGCCAAATGCAGCGAATTTGTCGTTCTTTGTTCGTTGTATACTCCTTATTTTATCTTGTAAGCTTAGCTTTTGGCTTTTTACTACATTCAATTTTCTGTTGAGCTCCAATAGCTCGGGGGTTTCATCTTCAAGCTCAGTCAAAGCCTTATGAAGCTCGTCTCTTTGACTAGTGAGGGTTTGCTCTCTAGCTTTCAACATTGTGAGTCTCTCTTTCATCTGATCTTTGGAACCGCCGTTGATTTCATCAATCTTCTTTTGCTCTACCTCGATTTGCTTTGAATATTCCTCTATCTGTTTCGTGAAATCATCAACCTCCGTTTTGTAATTTGTAAGATCATTTCGAAGCTGTTGAGTGTGTCTTGTTGCTGCACTCGCGTTCTCTTCGGCTTGCTGTAGTTCGACCGACCTCAACTCAAGCTTTTCACGAATGGCGCCATGCTCCTTATTCAAATGGGTGAGCTTCTCCTCTTGAGTCGATAATGACGTCTCGAGGGCATTTCTGGAAGTATGGAGCAGTTGAATGGTTTCAAACTTTCTATCAATATCCTCCTGTTTCTTTCGTAGCCTTCTCTCCATCACGCCGACATTATACCAGTACATTTTCCCATTTATACGTTCTGACTGTTCCCTAAGGTTATGTGAATGCCTATACTTTTGATAAGTCCGCTCACATTCTTTATACTTTTGACATGCCTCTTCAAAATATTCTCTAGCAGACTTCAGCCTTTGCTGCAAAGCCATTATATTTCTAGATGCATCTTGATAATTCAGTAGAATTGATTGTATGTTTGTGCCTTCGCTGAAATGAGTAAACCTCGACAGTTCTGTGCTGCTTGCTATAAATTCACGAGCTTTATCTTGAGAGAGAAACGAAAGAGGGTTGTTCACCACGATGAAGAACTTCTGAAGTATCTCATCCAATGTTTTCTTTTTTGTAGACACGATAGCTCCACTCTCGTTTTTGATATAGTAGTTGTTAGAACCTTCACGTAAAAGCTTGCGTTCAACAATAATTTTGGAGCCGTATACGCTTCTCTCGAAGGAGTCGAAGCCGTCATTATCAATCTCCACGATGATTCGCGCAGTATTCTTTCCGTCCTTGATTAAACTCTTGATCGATGATCCACGATTTGTATCGGTCGCTTTAGCTCCGAGGCCAACGGAGATCCCGGTGATAATTGCACTCTTTCCTGAGCCATTTCTTCCAATAATGAAATTCATCTGCGGGCCAAAATCGAGCTCGAAGTGATCGTGACACATAAAATTCTTTAATATGATTTTTTTGATATAGCCTGCTTTATTACGGCGATAGGACTCGTCTTCGTCTTCGTGCTCATCGCCTGTATCCTCATCATCATTAATTTTACGTCTCTTTTGAGCTAACAACTGGGACATGTACTGTTCCGCAGACTGCCCTGACTGATAGTTAGTGATGAATTCCATTTAAAGTGTCTCAAAATTTCGGCTTGGTTCACATACGTCGACTTCGAAAGTTCTTTTGCGCGAATAGCCATCATCAGAACTTCCAAAACTTTCATCTGGTTCAGATGTAGTCATAAAGTTTAGCTGTGGTTCGAGAATGTGTTGATTTTGGATACTTAACGGCGTCGCGCACCCCAAACTACCGCAGGCAGCTGCATACTCATACAGAACCATGGTTTTAGACTTAATTCAGCTGGGAGATCTCAAAGGAGTCATCATCGTAAATAGCTTCTATCTTCTTTAGCTTATGAATTATCATAAGAAGAGGTTTTCTCAACAAATGGTTGAAAAGAGTCAAGAGCTTGTAATTGGCACCAGCTTTTGGTGCGCACAACCGCCAAAGAGCCAAAACTGCTTCTCGATCTTGCTCCATTTGTTAACTCTACAACCTTCCACTAAAATGATGATTTTATCTAAAATTAAGTCTATTAAAAAGCACATTGATATCATGGATGTCAAGTCGCTAGTGAACAAGAATGATCAGACATCTTGCAGAGATACTTTCCTGATGCTGTGGTCGTCAGCGGATGGTGATTCTTCGTGAGTGATATCAAGAATCAATTCTTTTTTCTCCAAAGCACGGAATTCTGAGCCAGTAGCTCTGCAGAACATATAAATCAAGCCAATTCTGAGCCCGGCAAACAAAAGGGCAAAGATGACACCTCCGCAAAATGTGACTGTGAAAGCGCCAAACGGACCCCAGTCCTCCGAGTTGTAGAGACCATTCCAAATAAGCATGAGTTTGCCACCTTCTTTGGCGCTGTCGTAGTAAACTGTACCAAAGACGAACACACCCAATAAAGCCCCAAGTCCACCAATCATGACGTCGATGCCCCTCAAAAACCAAAACGCTCTATCTGTGAGACCAAGGAAGATGCTTGGAATGATAGCCGCGGAAACCAAGTCTGCAATCAAATAAATCTGTAGAATGTCATCAGCAACTTTGACTGCTAGGACAATACATGGGATGATGACGAGCACAACCAACCCTCTAACCCATATCATTTTCAATTTGTTTCTGAAAACATCATTAGAAATAGTCGAGACCATAGCACTTTGCAACGAATCAAGTGTACATGTCGATAAGCAAATGACAAAAATCAAAACGAATGCTGAGAGCCATGCTGGCATCTTCGCTAACAAAATGAAAAAAGCGTTGTACCCGTTCTCGTCACCGACTGTAAGATCACCGGACCATACAGCTAGAAATCCTGTCGTGCCGACCAAAGTGCAAATGACGAAGGTAACAAATGCTGCGATAGAGCATCCGATCCACAAATCCTTGTTGCTCTTACTTGCAAAAGTTCTCAACCAAAAGCCAGCCATGAAGCAGTCATTGGTGAAGATCGCAACTGGCAAAATCCATACCAACTGCCATCCCAATTTGTTGGCTTTGAGCAAACCAGACGGATCCACCTGAGATGTATCAATGTTGATATAGGAGCCCATTCCTGCGGCACAGATAATAACCAAGATTATCACTAATGCGCCTTGAAAGTTGTCCGTTATAAAGCTGACTCTGAAGCCTCCAAAAGAGGTGTAGATCGTTGTGACGACACATTCTACAATCACAGCAGCCAAAGCATCGAGCCCTGTCAATGTTTCAATCGCACCACGAACAGCCGAAAGTTCACCTATGATGAACAAAAACATGGTAAGACAGGTGAAAAACGAAAGATATAACGAAGTAACAATACCATAACGTTGCCTTACCCATTCTGTGAAGACGAAGCCCTCAGGACATTTGCGACGAATGAGCGGACCAACTGAAGCAAACATAAGAATGGGTAGAGATCCCGAAAGGGTATAGACCAAAAGGCCATGAAGCCCACTCACGTTTCCAATCTGAGCATATGTCGTCAATATTCCACATCCCATCGCTGAATGTTAGCTAATACTAATAATCTACAACTTCCTACAGGTGCTGTGACACCACATTGGGTCACCGCTGAGATCAAAGGACGGATCGACAAATGTCGAATCTGTGAATATCAAGGGTTTTGACGAGGTATGGTGTCATGGTAGATTTGATAAAATCAAGGCTATCAAAGCGATCCTATTGTGAAAACAGGAATGCTTCTTATCAAAATGAGCTCAAAGTCACTGATTACCAGATGCAACATTAGCCTCCTCACACAAGTACTAACTTGATCAAGTCCGAACGGTATAATCTCAGCCTCTTCCATACTTAAATATAGAAGGTGCACCCGCTAGCAAGTTGCAATAAACAAAACATGAACGCAAACTAGAACATACCTGATGCGATGAAATTTACCGCAAGGGGAAGACCTCTTTGTGTGTTGTTACTGGACAAGAAATTACTTTGTTTGCCATATTTCCAAGCAAGTAGTAATCCCGTGAATAGCAAGAACACGTAGGTCATGTAAATAATGGCATTATAGCCAGGGGCATTAATAGAGCCCATTTCAATCGCTATACTTAAGAAGAAACGAGATTTGACGAAAGAATTAAAAAAATTCGCCCAAGTCCGATAATCTTATATAAGGCCGCCCGATGAAAAAGAAATTATTCGATATTCAGCTTTTAGTGATTATATGCATTCTTGCATAAATGTGCTTTGACTCTTTCTTCGCTATGCGCTTACAGGGAGGAGCTATCGAAGAACAAATCATCACCTTATGTTACACCCACGCATCGGATTGTGTGAGGCATCGGTAGGTTCACTTTCTTATTAGGCCATCCAGTCTTCACATTAAGGCGGATTTTAGAGTTGCAAAGAAACGAAGTATTCTCGTTGCAAAACCTGTTGTCCTTGTCTGACGTTGAAATACCCCTTGTTTACTGAGCACTTCGAAGGTCGTTACGTAGAAATCGGAGATGTCTGCTTTCTAGCTTCGCTTTAATGCAAAGCCCTCTTCCGATGATATCTTGAATGCCTGTGATGCCCCAATTCTTTTTTTGTACAAATTTATGGGTATGTTCTGTTTTCAAAAAAAAAAAAAGTTATTTGCTCCACGGGAGGTTCGAACTCTCGACCTTCAGATTATGAGACTGACGCTCTGCCTACTGAGCTAGTGAAGCAAATTACGTCCATTCTGTCGCGGAAAAAGTATATTCACGTACGTAGTCAAAAAAGTACTGCATATTGTGCATCCATTTCTTATGACCATTCTTTGCTCAGTTATTATCAGGTGCACGCTCCTTTCAATACGAAGGGCGAATAAGGGCCTAAGAAGACCACAAAAATTACCAGTTTCCCCAGCAAAAGGGTAGTGAATTCGGTTTTTTCAAAGGGGACGATGACAAATTTATAGTTGACTAACCCCTTGGACACACTGTCGTTCAAGCCATGAGCACAGGGCGCGGGAAACAATAGAGATGTTATGAAGTAAGGTATAATTTGGGTTTTAGTAAACAACAGAGTCTTACACAGCTGTAGGATGACTGTCTCTAAAAAGCGAAGCTGATTGGAGGGTTGTTTTCTACAACGATATAGTTTCTTTATTTTAATCAAAATATTAACTTTTTTTTTAAAAAAAAAAATAAAAGAAAAGAGAAAGAATAACTTCAATTGATGTGCCTGATTGTGTTTCGATTCTTACTTGCGTAATTCGGACCGACAGAGACCATGTGCGGGTATTCTTCTCAAAGCATGCGACTTGATTTGATTTAGAATAACTTGCTATCAATTCTATTTTTCATTAGAGGGAATTGGCTATCTCCTTCAACACTTCAAGTGCAAAAGCATGGTCCTCCTCTTGCTTGAGCCCACTTATAGTTAAAGCGGCGACAACTCCGTCAAAATTCTTGATTCTTATTGGTATGGAACCTCCATGAGCAGCATACTCAATACCACTGATGTAGAAAGCTTCTTCCAAACTCTTGCTTCCTTTCATTTGAAGCTTTTTGCCCATGTAGAAACTCGAGTAACCAAACCGAAATACAGTTTTCCGTTTCCTCTCGACCCAAATATCATTGTCTTTAGTAGTATTTGGCATTGACGGACTGTGAAAGTAGGTCGTTCCGTCTGCAGTGGTAACGTCAATTAGAATGGGTTTTCCAAGCTTTTTGTCGAGCGCCTTTTGCTTTGCCAAAATGCCAATCTTCCAAGCAACATCTGAGTCAAACCTTGAAAGTTGAACGTATTCCTCACGTAAAACTTCTTCTAGTGTCTTTTGGTCAGGCATTGGATGACGAGCAATTTTTAGAGTAGTAATAGAAAATAGCTTGAGCGTTGCAGAACTGTCTGCATTTTTTTGATCGCGGTGAACCAGGGTGTGAGAGTTGCAAGTGTCCACAATGTCCGCAATTTCGTGGATTATTAAACCTCAAAAAGATTGAGCACCCCCTTTGATTAATCACACCTCCGATATCTCCTCTGCATTGTCTCAGTAGCACTTTTTTCCAGATACTGGAATCTATCTCTACACCAACAAGCCTGCATAGATTTTACACCACGAGAACTTACGCTCGTCACTTCCTTCTTGGCCAGCATCTTCATTCGACATTCTTTCAACATGAAGCCTGTGGTATCCACGGGAAATGCGTACTTCTGTACGATATTGTCCGCTTTTGGTGTTGTCATTTTGTCAGTCATTGGATGGCTATTCAAAATTGGTCATGAATCAATGATGGGCTCCGTCAATGACCCCACCGATGGTGATGCCGTGGCACACACGGTATTTGGTGCTGTTTTTGTTTATTTAGCTTTCTTCGTTTTTTGTGGATGCCAGGTGCTCCTAATTCAGAAGGAAAACCGGATCAAGTTGTGATTCAGCAATCTTGATTTTTGACCCTTAGTTACATAAGTTAAACAGACATATAAGATAGAAAATTGAAAACATAGTTATGTTATGAAAACTGTCGATAAAATCACATATTCTACGTAGGACAATTACCCTCATAGAGAACTCAAATTTAAAGCTTGAATACGCTTTCCTTGCCACCCTTCCAAGTAACATTTCCACTCCAGTCGCAAATGTCAAAAACGAGAAGTCTGATACTTGTTAATTCCTCCTTTGTTGCTCCTAAATTGACTGCTCCTCTGACATGGCCCTTAAGTGTGGGTGGAACATCTTGCGGTATCAATGCTGCTACAACACAGAATGAGGTTTCCTTGGCGGGTATGATATCCTCGAAACTCAATATCGGCGAGTAGACATTGTGAATAGCATACTGCCACAAATCAGGATACGCGCTAAACATTTGGTTCTTCACCCGATTGCTGACTTTTCCGTAGATATTTTCCCAGAAAAGAGATCCACGAACGAAGTTGTCACTAATTTCCTTGCTATTGACTGATTTCTTGCAAATTGGTCCGTCGATCGTGTCTCTGGTATCAATCAGCTGATCTTCAAATCTAGTCCCTGCTACATCCTCTTGCACAATTGAAGACGAGTTGACGTGGCCAGGTTGAATGGTTGCTGGTCTCATGGCTTTGCTGGGTGCCCTCAAGGCCGTAGGGGTAACCTTATGTAAAGCCGTCAAAGCATTGATGGACTTCGGCAATCCAGCGATTGGGGCTATTTTCAAAAGGGCTTCTCTTATCCTTGCCGCGACTTGGATTTGAGCCGCGTTGATATCCTCTGTTCTTGAGTATTTGTAAGGAAGCGGGAATTTGTCATGATAAGTGTACGGAATCAAGATGTCAGGTAAATTAACACCAACCGCTGTGAATTCATCGAACTTCGCTGCAGACGAGATAGAGTCTTCTGCAAGCTTCAACAAGTAAGGATCGGTCAAGAGAGGCTTGTCTTGTGGATTCAGGGATTCTAGGAGTTGTTGCCTCAACGCAAAATGGAGCACTTTCCCAATTTCCTGGGGTTGGTTCACTACCGCCAATGCAGTGGAGGCGATTATGTACCAAGTGCTGTGAAGCGTTGGGTACTTGTACGCAAGTTTGACGAGTCTTTCAGCTGTGAGTACAACCATCATACGTTTAAACGATTAAGAGACACACAAGTACTACTCATAAATTGAGATCCAGTAGACGTATCATTATAGTCCTGCGCATGCACATGACTTAACCTCGGACGTAAAGAGGTGTTCGTTATGCACACCATATCACGCCTTCAAATTACATGTACTTGCATTCATGGATCAAAGATTATTGTCTTCTACTCCGAAATTATAGAATTACTTTTTTTTTCTTATATCATGGAACGTTGCATTCTTATTCTTGCCACGTGAAACTCTTATGAGTAGATTTTTTTGTGGGGAATTCATTGACGGAAAATGTTTTGCGCGAACAACCGGGATTATTCAGTTCTCTTTTCGCGTACTCCCACTTACCCACTTCTGTGCAATCTTGTCTTTTATCCTCTTGCGCTGGGCTGCAGTCCACGTCCCCAAAGCCCAGAAGTGTTGGATACTGGGAAAGCTGGGAGCTGCTTTGCGGTTGAATTCTGTGAACGTTACATTAAGCATGGCACTTGCATCTCGAGGAAGAATATTCTTGAGGGTCTGCTTCAACTCTTTTGGATGAAATCTAGCTTCCATGCCACTTTCAGTACTGTCCTTCTGTGTTCTGTAGTGGGATCTCGACTTAAGTTCATGTACTTCACTTTCATCAACGAGCTGCTCTTCCCATGGTCTCATGCTTTTATCGATGGGCGTCCATCGATCCGAGGCACGCCAATGATCTGATCCTACCATTTCGGAAATCCTCGACACTGCTCTCTTGTAAGCGAATTTCTCGTCTTCACCAGTGAAAGCTCTTGTGTTACTAAAGTTGACAGTATTACTTCTCTCTGTACTCATATCCTCGAACTCTTTCGCATATTCCTGATCATAAGAGGAAATGTTCGGTCTGTATGGGTTCATCGTGGCAATAGCAGTTTTAGCAAACATCTCCTCCTGTTGTACGGCAGTATAGTTGTCCTCCAAATTTCCGTTTTCTTCAGGAAAAAATAGTTTATCGATCTCTGCTTCACTGCGCATAAAGAATTGACACTTCGCTTCATATAAAGCATCCAAGAGCGTTATGAATCGCCTAGCTTCATTCTTCATCTTTGTGGTCATCACGGGAACATTGTCGACTATCACTGTCCTAAAGACAGAGGCAAGCGAGATGTAGTCGGACGAGGAAAAAAGCCCACGGCATATATAATCAAAATCCAAATAGCAAACAGTTTGGTCATTGAATGTGTGAGGAATATATGATTGTCTATTGTAGACCAGTATGGAAGCAGGCTGCAGGTCCAAGTCTGTAATCTTCACTTTCGAATCCATCAAAGGAGATGAATTGTCGATCTCGAGAGCAACGCTTTTGACTAATCGATTCCACTCACGTTCATGATCCTTGTCATTCGCTTTCACTACGAGATTCTTAGTGTTAGACAGTTTTTCAGCGAGGTGCAGCCTATAGTCCCTTGCTGACTTCATATCCACGCTAACACATCTGGATCCCAAAATTCCCACAAATGACTTAAAACGAGATTTGTTGAATTCATTAGAGTATAGCTCTTCTGGTAGCTTGTTGCTTGTTGCCACAAGGACACCACCCATCTTGAAGTAGTATGTAAATAAAATACGCACAATCTGCGCTGAGGCAACATCAGGAAGCATAAATTCGTCAAGTAAAAAAATTGTGCTTTTTTTTATCATCTTTTGGGCTATTTCGAATAAGATAAACTCGTTCTCCATTGTCATCCTGTGCTTTCCGTATAACGATGCTGTTAACATTCGTTCCTTCTGAATCCGGTGAATTTCTCCAAACACCCAGAGGATAAAATTATTGTAATGCCAGCGCATCTTCGATTGGTGTGGAAGCGAATTTGCAAAAATATCCATCAACATAGACTTGCCACATCCCACCTCCCCGTTCACAAGAAGACCCTGCGGCGCTGCAATGTTGTGTAATTCTTCTTCGTCTGTCATATACCTCACCAATTCTTTCTTTTGAGCATCGATGTCTTTCCTGAACCATCCTTTGATTCTATAGAACGGTTGGTTTCTAATAGACTTTAAAGCCAGTGATTCTTCCGCTTGTCTAATCTCTAATTTTCGAAGAAGAAGCGAAATACGTATGGCAATGCTATCGGGAGGTTTGTAGTCTATAACTCTATAATAAAGTTTCTGAAACTCTTTCATCACCCGTATCTGTGCCTCGTCTCTTTCAAGAAGGTTGGCGGAAACATAAGTTTGGTAGATCACGTAAGGATCAGTGATTACCACCGAGTTTGACTTTTCAAGCGAGCTGCCTGCCAGAAACCGGGGTAACCTTCCATCTACACCCTGTGGTCCTGTAGTATATATACTGTAGAGCCTTTGAGTGGTTCGACTGATGTTTTTGAGTTTCATTCTCGAAGTTCGTTTAGGGAATGTCAGAAAAGTTCAGACAAGAACCTTAGCGAAGGGCCGGCCGGGAAATAAAGGATGCGCGTTTATTTCCCAGGACTGTATATCAACACAGCAACGATTAGATCTTTTTGATTAGATAATGCATCACCCTCATCAGTTGATACAATTGTGTGAGCTAATTTTAATGCATTCATGCAATGCTAGTTCATGGAACTAGAGCCGGAGTCTGGCGAGGTTTCTTTCAAAGATAAACGAGCAAACTTCTTCTGCAATGAATTGGAGAGCCCATTCATCTCCTCATCTGAACGACCGTAAAGCTCGAACCACCATTTAACTTCCGAATAGTTGAAGAATAAAACTTCCAGATTAGTCTTCTCATGATAATTTGCGTTTAAAAACTCCTGTGGCCTTGATAAAAAGTAATCCCAAACAGATACTGTTGAATCCTTCGTCCGGAGCACTTGCTTGGCCTCATACTCTGAATCACAGAGAAATGTACCATATTGACACGAATAGTGATGATAAAATAGTCTTTTAAGAAAGCGAGTGTTAAACTCAAATTTTTCGGGATGTTGGCGAAGGATTTGATACACGCAATCAAGGAATTGATGAAAGATGGGAGACCTTTCGCTACTACCGTTGTACGATGTGGGCGATGCGCCGTTTAATCTTGAATCACCATCGCGTTCCGATGTTGCAGTAGCAGCTGCTGCTGATGCTGCTGCTGCTGCCGACGCAGTATTCTTAATATGTGTTGCAGCCTTCAGCAAAAAGGTCGTCATGGATACTTTAGTTCCCATAGAAGTAGGTATCCGAGATACAGGTGTGGTGGAATTGGGTAGTTTAGACTCATCTCCATCATTTTGGCTTTCTTCCATCCCACTCTCTTTCATTGGCAAGGCTGCTCCAATACATGCACCATGATCTGCTCTCGTAGCAAATTTAAACCCCAAACTTAACCATTCTTTTTCAACAAGAACCATGAAGCCTTCTATCGTGCGGTAATATGGGTCCAAACATAGCTGCAGCAAAGCGGAAACCTGCGATGTCCTGTCCCAGCCATCCGAACAATGTATCAAAACGTTCGTATTGTTTAAATGAACTGACTTGGTGATTCGATCAACCGCCTGTAAAATAATCGATAACCGATGAAGCCATTGAGTTTTGGTCAACAATTGCTGCAATGAAGGGAAGTGGATGCTATCAGTTGTATTCGTTGAAATGGGGTATTTGTCGAGGTCACTGAGAACACTCACTAGCTTGTTTAACGAGTCACGCATTACGTGGATGTTGTCAATGTTGCAGAAGATCTTCTCGACCTTTTGAGTTGGCTGCGGCCTGCCGTCTGCCAGAGCTTCGTCATGCTTCTTCGCTCTATAATTATCAATTATCTCCGTTCCCGCTCCCAAGGCATGCTGAGCCATAGCGTTAGTTATTGGTCTTAAATCGACAATTAGATTTCTTTGAGGCTGTTCAATAAGAGCCGAAGCTCCACGAATACCTGATTTGCATTCACGTTCCTGAGTTCTAAAAATCTCCTCAACTAGCTTCTCATCCTGAAGTGATCGATTTTGAAAGTTTAATCCCACTAAAGGCTGAGCGCAACGTGCAATAATATTCCCATTCGGGCAAAGTCTATGCTTATATACAACAACGGGAATTCTCTGCTTCAGCCTGAATTTACCTGCGTGTTGCAATACAGAATCTGACACCGAAGATGGAACTAGAAGCATTTGTGGATATGATATACAGAGCTTGTAATCCACGTTGATTTCTGAAAGACGCCAGTATGACGTTCCGCCATCACTTGATAGAAGATTCTGTCGTTTAAACTCTTTTACAGGGTCGTATAGATTCCAACCTTTGCGTTGCAATTTCGATTCCATCATATTTGGTCTGTAGTCAAATGCGTAGAAATCCCTCTTCAGACCACTTCCCTTCGCAATATTTACCAACCTGCTGATTTTTTCAAAAGCTTCAACGCATGTAGGGTCATTTCTGAAGTCGAAGGAGTAATAAGTAAAATCTTTGCAAAAGACTTTGATGTGTGATACCAGATACGTATCGAAATCGTCGATCTTCGGCGATGAGAGAGCGGTCGAGTCAGGATTCAAAAAGCTGATCTGATTTGAGCTCATCCAAGACGGTCCTCTTGATTTACTTATCTTTTCTATCACAGGATAGCAAATCCAGATTTCCCTCCATTTATCCAGATTGAGATCCTGACGGAAGGTAAATACCATATGATGCCTCGATAGAAGGAGAGAACCTTCAATGTAATGACCGCGTCTTGTCAATAGCACATTTTCCAAAGAAAACACCTTCTGGCTGTTCATGGGCACTCGATATATAGGATGGTTTTATGGATGGTGTCAGCCCTATTTAATCGACATTGATATCTCCAATCCTGTCCACAATGGCGTTGCGAAACTTCCTCGACACATTGTGAACATATGCATGTTATCTTTACGTGGAATAGACTTCGTTTGACACACTGTAACAAACGCCTTTCGAAACGGATAATTATATATATATTGGAATATGGCTGAACAATTAAGATCCTCTACACAGTGGTTCGTCTGTAAAGATGTGCTTCACAATTGCGAGGACACCCACCTCACAGAAACCGCTTCACAAGCCATCAAATTTTTGTATGCCACTCTTTGAAGCCTTTGATGTTTTGCTTGAAACCTTCTTCAGTTCGGACGCCTTAGAAGAAATTGAGTTTTTCGTAGATTCACCGATGTGTTCCGGTCTAGCTTTCTTCGATTGTGTAAAACGCTCCGATACCTCGCGTCTCTTCTTGGCAAGTTGCATGTTTTCACCTTCATCATGAGGATCACTTTGATTGCAAAACGTTTCCAGTCTCCTTTCATTTTCTTTTTTACCATCTGAGCTTAGAGGAGGTTGCTTTAAACCCTCTGCACCATATGAATCAGCGTTTTCTGACAGAGATGAGCAGTCCAAATCCTCTTCGCTGGAGCTATCCGTACTACTCTCAACGACACTCACGTCGCTGTCATCATTATCAGAATCAGTGTCCGCTCCTTTACTCCAGATTTTCAACCCCTCCATCCCTGAACTGACGAGTCTGTACTTGTAATCGATGTCTAGGCAACCGACTTCGTCGATACCCCCAAGCTTGCCCATGGTGGCTGAATGTACCCTAGTTTCAACAACCTTAGATTTTTTGTAGTCCACTTTGTGAAGCAACCCCTCGCTATCACCACACCAAACGCAATTAAGCTCACTATTCTCACCGTTCATGGTGGGCATTATTACATCAATCGATGCATTTTTATTGACTTTAATGCGCAGTATCTGATCCGATAATCTGTTGACAGAATTCTTCCAAATAGTTACAATTCCTTCCCCATGAGATACTAACACTGTATCATTCCCGTTTTTATCATAGAATTCATTTGGGTAGCACATCGAAAGAAGCTCATCTGACTGGTCATCTGACTGAGTGATTAAGCCTTTTCTGATATCAAAATGTGCAAGTGTCGTCGACCCAAGCGTCAAATAATGATATGGGGATATAGCAGGCATTGGTAAAATTTTGTTGATCGAGTCTTCGTGTAGCTGCGCCAATTTGAACTTTAGTGAATTCCCTCGTAGTTCATTACTATCGAACACAAGAACCTGTCCATTTTCTGTCCCTGCGAGTAAAAACGGATGTGATGTAGACATCTGTAACGTGGTGACTGCTTCTTTTGAATCGTCATAATGCGGTGAGAGATTAGACTTCCCTATAACTTTTCCTGTTTCGGTATTTGCCCTCTTTATGATGTGGTCCGTGCCAACAGAAAAAATTGACTCTCCGACTACATCTTCACGACAGTCGAAGATCACGGAACGACATGAGCCCTGATGTCTTCTGGTTTTCCAGACAACGTCAACAGTGGAATTTGAATCGCTGTGGTCAACCTCAGTCCACCACTTCTTTTTTAGTTGGGAGATTGTAAAATCTTCTTTGTTTATTCTGTTGAATGCGCTTTTTGCGCTCCACAAGGATTCCTCAAGAGCTTCATCGTCGTATCTATGACAAAAGACATGTCCAGTAGCAAGACCAGAAACTAGAAGAGGTTCTGTGGGGTGCGCAGCACTTGAGAATAGGGGTTCATTGTAATTGATCTGTAATATCGGAGGGCTTTTGGACTCAAGGTCTTCTAATTTAGATAGCTTTCTCGATCTCCTCACCATTGACAGGAAATTGCTGAGGTTTAGAGGAGGCAATTGTCTACGCGATGTGCTCTACAAATGCATTCAATTGCAAACCCTTATATGCAGGTCAAGCCAACTGTGCTTCCGCTTCTAAAATATATCACCAGTATCGCCAAGCTTCTTTTCCTTCCGCAATTTCCAGTACTGATCGTTGAAGTGCCAATACTCATCTCCAGTAATTGGGTGCTTGCTCCTAATAAACCAATTAGGTTTGTATGTGATACGATTCGCTTCCCTCTGTCTTCTCGCTGCTCTCTGTTTTTCCTCCACTCTGTGCTTCTCATTAGAGGCTTCATCATAACGTCCGTCTTCCATTGCTCTCTGGTCTGGCCTTAATCTTGTGTCCGTTGGTGGTAACCATGGTCTCAACGTTTCGGGGAGATCGTTTAAGGTGAGAGCAAAAGAGGTCAAATTAAAGGGAACCTTGGGTCTTGGCGCTGCCTGCCATACGAGAAACTTGGCTCCGCTGTACGGATCTTGAGTAGCCTTGATATCCTGGGTTTCAACTAAAGACTCGCGCCTCCCTTTCTCATTTGCGTCGCTGACCTTACGAGCATATATTTTCAGGTTCCAGTGTCCACCTATGGCCCAATGAGCATTACCCTTTTTGTCCAAAACATAACCAGACAACTGATAGGCGGAAGAGGCTTTCCATCCCCTTTGTTTCATATCCACTATGATCACATCTCCAGTTGTGTGATTAGTGACCTCCATCTTTCCATAGTTATCCACAGTCGGATTCCCAACTATAATTCCAACAACCGAGGTGTTCACCTTTTTCCAGCTGTAGAGTTCTTCGTTAACTTTCTCACCATTGACATCAATCACACCATTGTCTGGTCTCACGGCACAAAACATCTTACCCAAATGTTTGAAATCAAACGACCTGCCCCTGAACTGAGAGTCAACAGCATTCTCCCCATAGTAATCCCACTTTGGTGACTGAGCAGTACAAGCACTGATGGGGGGATGATGACTGACTTGTTCGGAAATCAATCTGAAGTTTTGATCTGGACGAGCATACTCAAAAGTCTCGCCTAAAAGAGGATTGAAAGGTTTTGCTATTCTGTTAATCGTAGACGCATACTCCGACGCTGCGAAAGCCGCGACATAAACCATTCTAAGGGTAGAATCCTCAATAGCGGCAGCCTTCTGAAGCAAGTCGTTGTACTCAATATCCTCGGCTAGTCGTTGGAGTAACGATGTGCACTCGTTGAACGAGACCGGTAAGGTCATCCTAGTCATATCCTTACCAATCATTGACTTCAAGATGCCCCATAAACCAACTTTAGGCCTATTATCCTCATCATATGCGAGTCTAGTTCTAGGAGGCTTTTCATAACCGAGAAAGGATCCCTCATCCAAGAGTGTCTTAAGAACCTTTTCTTGTGAAATGTTACTTACATCACTTAATCTGACAATCTCGAGTTCCGGCTGTCCAGAAATTTTGGCTGCCTTGGTGCTTTCCTCTGGGATATCCTTGTTGGCCGTAAGAGAAACATGCTCATTTGCATCACTCAAAGCCTTATCATCCTCTTTTTCATCAACTGTTCCCTCAATGGTTTCCGGTTGTGATATCATTTGAGAGTTTGATTGTGGCAAACCAAAGGTAGTGACCTCTGGTGTTCCCGCAGACTCATCAAACTCATCAGCATCAAAATATTCGTCGTCTGAGTCGTGGAAAATCTCTTCTAAAAGGGCCGAGTCTTCCGCCGGCAAATCGACTCCGTGCGCGGAACCGGATCCAGATCCAGTTGTGCCACTTGGTGGAGGGTTTTGCGGTACTGCCGTAAAGAATCCATTAGCCAGCTCATTCGAAACTTGAGGTGATGAGATTCCCCTGGACTCGAGCAATTTCCGAATTCTGTACTTCTTGCCCTCGAATTGAGCCAAAGTCTCCTCTCGTTTTTGGATTTCGTTTTCAAGTTGGCGAATTGAATTTTCCCAAAGCTTGTTCACTTCTTCTTGACGCTCAATACGTTTAAGAAGCTTGCGTTCACGTATTTGCACCAGCTGGTCGTACTGTTCAATCAAGGCATGAACGTTGGAAAGTGTTTTGAGACCAATATCGTAAGGTTCCCTATCAATGCGATCACCAATGGCCCGAAACAAATCTATGAGACTGGAGACCTCTATGAGAAGTGATCTTTTTACAGCAATCATACCATCTCTTGTCATCCTAGCTTCTGAAATGGGATCGCCATCGCTATTATGCGCAGAAATTGTCTCAGAGTCCTCCGAATCGTGCGCATAATCTAAATCAAAATCAAAATCTTCCCTCGTTAAGACAGAATGTGTTTCATCAAAACTCTTGCGAGGATCTGTAGTCTTGTTCTCCTTAATTTTCCCCAAGTTGGGTGACGTAGTGCTACTTCCTGTCGGAACCTTCTGTTCTGCTCCAATTGATGATGAGATTTCCTCGTGCTCCGAGCCAGTAAATGAGTTCAAGGATACTTGGCTCGCATTCCTCTTGTGTTTGGAGCGCCTTGGGAGATGAAGAAGCTTTTTCTTTTTCTCTTCTTCAGCACCGTGGAAGTTCCTCTCATCGAGAGAGGGTCTAGTGCCTTCCTCTAATGATGAACGATTCAAACTAACATCAGTTCCAGCAACTGAGCTGGAAGCGGTTTCCGTTGAGCTTGGGACGACTTTTCGTTTCTGTCTGAGGTTATCCTTCGAGACAGTGATTGCATTTTGCAAAGTCCACACCCAGCGATTGGTCTCGACAGGGTGATTGGCCTTTAAATGCCACTTTATACCATTCTTCCCTATGATCTCAAATTTGAGTTTTTCAGATGAGTCAAGATGCAAGGTGGCGAATCCGAGATTTAATGACCCTCGACATGCATTATTTGTATCATTCTGATCAGTATAATACGATAGAATTCCAAACTGATCCAAAACAAAATAACGCAATTTGTAACCGGAAGCAAAATTTGTCCATTTTCTCAAATATCCCTTGTAGGTTGGAGATGCTCCTGTCCTCATTGGATTGCTTGAACTGACAACCGAGTCCATGATATTCAGCTCCTTGGAAGCATGCTTCAAGAGCTTTTTGATAGGATCATTTCTGCTCACTAAATCGATAGGCAACTTACCGCGCTTGTCGCGCTTGAAAGGGTCACCACCATGTTTAAGAATCCATTCACACATTTGAAAGTCTTCTTTGCTGATGAACTCATGCAAAACGGTATTCCCAGTCTCAGGATCTGCTCCGTTGATGTCTAGTAGCTCAGCTGCTCGTGGATTGAAAACAAGAAGCTTTTCCAAGCTTTCAAAGTCTCTAGCGCTAAAATATTGACGTAATTGAGTTGCCGCTTTTTCAACAAACTTTGCTCTTTCAAATTGCATCAACTGTGCTATATTGGCGTCCTTCGCAAGCTCCACTGGTTGTTTGTTTTCGGCATTCACAACAGTATCATTGATGTCTGGTAATGATAATAAGTATTTCACAACATTGAATCGAGATGAGCCAGCAGCTAAATGCAATGGTGTGTTTCCGTCCTCGTCTTGTGCGTTTACGTCAAGATTTTGATCATTTTTTTCCACTAAGCTTTGAAGTGTTGCCAAAGGAGCAACTTGTACAGCATAATGAAGAATTGTTTCTCTTAACCGTATTAATTCAGCATTATCGACAATAGAGTCAACGGATTCAAGCTGTTTGACAACAGACTCAATCTTTGCCTCGTCACCAGCTCTAAGCGCATCAATAAGTTTGAGCCTCAATAACGAAGCGTTAAGGTGTGAAGACATATGATGCTTTATATCTATTTTCAAATACCCAAGATGAATGTGGTATCTTGAAGGGTATTTTAAGATGCTACAGGAAGCAACTCACCTCCTCGCGAGCAAGTTTGGCACTCCATATAACACGTGACTCGAGTATAGAGGCTGTGAGAGCAGCAATATTGACCCCTCATCGGGGAGCCCGGAATTAGGACCCCAATTTGCGATACACTAGGCTGCAAATTTGGAGAGCAAGCCGGCTACACGAAGTCGCTGCTGGAATAAAATAAGGGCACTGTTGAGTAAACCACTTAAAGACCGGACGTCATTATCGGCGGCAATATGTTCAGCTTTACTAGTATATACAATGATTACGAATAATATTCTTCAACTAGCTAACTCCTCGCTTCCCTTTAACCTAAGGAATGCTTGCAAGGGTCCATTTTCAATCTAGTCTTTGAACGTTTGTTCCCTTGTGAAGAGTCGTGCTCAAGTTTGCCAAAACTATAAGAGATTACTGATTTTAATTTGGAAGGGAACGATAAAATATCTGAAGACATACATTGAATGAGGTCTCTCTCTCCATTATAGTGGTTCACTGTAGATTTGCGATATGTAGTATCCGACGATATTCAGGTTGCATTCGAACGCTTCGATTCGATAAGCGTAGTGGAGGATAAATATTGATAGAGGAATGCCATATCACAGGAGAAACAATCCGTTTAGAGTCGGAAAAATCTCGCTAGAAAACACGAGGTCTTCGATAATTGATTTTTTTGTTGGATACCGCATTGAGGTAATTGAAAGTATGCATGTCTCACAAATCTTGCAAAGGTTTGATGGGTGTAGGCAAATGAACAAGAAACGAGAGAAGAAGAGATATATAAGCACAATCGAGGATCAAGAATTGTGAAATGACGAAAAGTCTGAGTTTAAATCGAGTGAATGCTGGGGAGAATTGAGAGATCTTTTATACAATCTCAGTTTCAAAATAGCTTGATTTCCTACCTGATAGGGTAAGCCATAGCTTAAGTACAGGTACACTCAATACACATCTCGCGATCCATTTCAGGTGTGTGATCTTTTTTCGACACCTGGTCGAGTTTTGAACAAAAAAAAAATCATTATTCCAAACCCCACGTCAAATTTAAGTGGGCAGTTCGTTCGAGAAGGAGTCTTTGTTCTTTCATATATACCAAGGGCCTTTATTTAATTTTATATTGTGCATTTTTCTTTTACATGCGGCCGAGCATATCACTTCGCTTATAGAGGCTGGCCTGGGTTTTACTTTGCAATAAAAATAAAAGAATAGGAAAAAGGGAACCAGAAGAATCACTGGAAGGCGTGCACTGAAGCTTTTTTCGCCTATTCAACTCTCCTGTCCTCTTTTGCGTCCAAGAACCCATGCATTGCAAATCGTCGTTCAAATCATGGGTGGTCGTCTTTAGCATCCTTGTCTTTCTGACGGTCACATCTTCCATAGGCATTACTGTTCCAGCTATAAGCTCAGCCAATGTGAAACTGCTATCATCATCCAGAAACTTACTCAACTGTGTCGGCTATAGAGCGTCGAAAGATGACTTGATATTTGTACATTTGAAGACCGGTGAGAGACAGACCTCCCAAAAATTGAATTTGAGGGTGCTTGACTGTGACAATAATGTGCTTCGAGCTGCAAATGACATAGTTGGTGATTTATCCTTCATTTTCACTAACCTCAATAGCCCACTACAAATCGCAGATGACCACCATTTTAATTTTCTAGATAGATTCAATCCAAGACGAGATAGAGCTCGTAAGGATAAGACTGAAGTGAAGTATGGAGAGCTTTTGGATTCCTTTGCGGAAAGTTCCTTAGTCTACATATGCTTCGATAACGTTTTCTACGACAGGTCGTGGAGCTTCAAGCAACAAACTCGTGATATTGATCTTCGCGTACAGATAAAAAACGCTAGTACAGTGCTGAATGTCAATTACAACGAGTTTGCCAAATACTTTTCAAGAATCTCGCTCGCTGAAGACAGAGGTACAAGTTCTGCAATCACTAAACTTGAGTTCACAGAAGAAGACTTTGAAGAAGCAACAAGCATGCTCACTGCACAGTTAGATAAAGTCAGCGAGCAACTCAAAAGTTCCGAGAGAATTTTGAATACCTTAAAGGAGCATGAGTCTCATCTTCGTGATGTAAATGAGGCGATCTTCGCAAAATACACAACAACGTCCATTGCTGTCCTTTTGTCCATAGTTATCTTTGGTTTGTTGCAGATTACATTTTTTAAAGTCTATTTGAAGCGCAAACGGATATTATAGTTATGGCATTATATCATTGTCACCCCAGATTAGTAAACATATCTATCGCGAAAACTTTAATCTATATGAGGGTCTCCCGATCCTCTCATTCTTTCATTTTCAAGAATGTCCTGACAAATGCTTTCTTGAGCTTCGCGCTCGATGAGACTACCAGAGTCTGAATACATCATACTTCCCTCGTAGCCCATTCTAATTCTGGGTTCGGTGATGCCAAGTTCACATGCTGCTAGCGCTTTTATGACATTGTAGTACCGAGATATCGTATTGCGAGAAGTTTCGTTGATACTCGGGTCGTTTCTGTCGCTGTATATTTCCCACGAAGAGCCTTCTTCTAATTTTGTGATAGCCACACCTCCCTGTCCAGGAGTATAGGAATCAGTGGAAGCTAAGGGCAATTTGCCGCCTCCGGATTCCGTCTTCGAAAACCCTGACTGCAAAGTCTTGCTCAACCATATAAACCCGTTCATGCCAATCACTATGCTTACGCTTCCTGGCATATCAAATGAGTGATTCTTCTGCTTGATGATCAAACTGGAAGGTACCTTTAAAAATACTCCATTTCTCAACTTCCCATACTTTAGCGATCTTGTATGTAATGATGCTAATCCGTTGTTGAATATAGTTTGCACTTCTGCATTGAGCAAATCACCTTCCTTCAAGAAGGTCCTCATCTGCAATTCGTCATTTTCAGATTTTCTTCTCAATATGCCACCCGGTAAATTTACTGATCCGAGCATCAACACAGCATCCTGTTTTGCACCTATATCAACTTTCCACCTTTTCTGACCCACTTCTGTGATTCGGCCGACTACGTGATCTCCTGTCTCGGGTTCATATCTACCACGCAATGGAATGACGCTCAAAAGCCGATTCACCCGAGCAATATTCCCTGCAACAGCAGAATAAGTCATGTTATCCAAAAAGTAAACACCGTGTCCCTTCATCCAAATGGGATCATTCGTTATTAATTCACCGGGGGTTACCACAGAGGACACAGCCTTGCGATTGCTTGTTGAGAGCCGGTCTTCTTGCGACTCAAACTTTGCAGTGGTATCTGTTTCCGAGTCCATGTCAGCTTCTGAGTTCAAATCAAGAGAAAGATCATCTCTCAGAGGTCGAGAAATGGTAATCACCGCGTCCAGCATGTATTTCTCTAAGGGTACGAACGATGTAGCACATCAAGTTGTGGGAGGTCTTCGTATCTGTGCAGGATGAGATGCCTCATGATTTTTTATGAACAAGCGAAGCATACTGTTATCGTCATATTGGGTAAAACTTCCGCTTTAGTTTTACTGTATGATAGGAAATTTTTTCAAAAGAATCAACGTTCGTCAGCTATCACGACATAACCCACTTGAGCATTTCTGTCAAACAAAACGATCAAAACCCCTCCGAATGAGCGAAAAGTTCTTGTGTCCTGTGGCCCGAGGCATGAAAAAGCTTGATAGAGACTTTTTTAAAAAGGATGTAAATCTACTCATTGCCAAATTTTCTAACCCTAAGGCTATTGGTGAATTTGTCAGAATCTGCAAGAATTATGTATTGAATGTTCCGCATTTAAAGCATATTATCACTTTCGAAAATACGAAGGCTGTCATTTTCAAGGATGATATCGATGATATAAACACGTACAGAAAGAAACTTCCTCAAAACGTGCTCGATTTCATCGATCATCACAACATTCAAATACTCCCGTACAAGTTAGTTCTAGACTATAGCTTCTGGAAGGCCGATGACATTCTTCAAGCAATTTTACCAGAGAGCTTATTGTCAGAGAGTCCCTCTGGATACGCCCAAGCCGGGCATATTGCACATATGAATCTCCGTAATGAGTTTAAGCCTTACGGTGCAATAATTGGACAGATTATCCTTGACAAAAATCCAACAATAAAAACCGTTGTTGATAAGCTTGATACCATCAGTAATGAATACAGAGTATTTGACATGAAGCTTTTGGCTGGTGAAAATAACTTCATTACTGAGCAACACGAAAGTGGTTGTAGGTTTAGGTTTGATTTCAGCAAAACTTTTTGGAATTCTCGTCTAAGTACGGAACATGAAAGACTAATTGCATCTTTCAAACAAGGAGAAGTTGTGGGAGACGTTTTTGCCGGAGTAGGACCGTTCTCTGTCCCAGCTGGTAAGAAGGGTGTAATCGTCCTTGCAAATGACTTGAACCCTGAATCGCATAAATATCTTGTCGAGAATGCGAAGCTCAACAATGTGCTGGGATCCATAAAGAGCTTCAATTTGGATGGACGCGAATTCATAAGACAATCTCCAAGATTTTTGATGGAATGGAAAAACAAAGTTGGAAGCATCGATTTGGCCAAGAATATCAAGAGAAGAAGACTCCTTCCTGAATCAAAAAAACTGCACTTGAGAGAAGACGTTGTTGAAGCCGTTCCTATCCCCAATTTTATATCACATTATGTTATGAATTTACCCGGAACCTCCCTTGAGTACTTGAATGAGTTTGTTGGATTATATTCGCGTGATTCAGAAGTCTTGAAACTAGTAAATAGTGATGACACGTTCAAATTACCGATTGTTAGTGTTCATTGCTTCGAAAAGTTCAGCCCAGATGAACCAGAACCATCATCTCGTGAGCTTCATGAAAGAGTACATGCTCGCATAGTCAAAGAGATTGGTTTCCCCTTGCCTATAGAGAGCTTCAATTTTCACTTGGTACGCAAGGTTGCACCCACAAAACCGATGTTTTGTGTCACATTTCAGCTACCCGAAGATGTGGTTTTCAAAAAATGAAAAAGCTCATGTCTTGACTTTAAATGATATTGACTTTTTTTGAGATTTCAAGCATCGCAGATGATCTGCTAGTAATTTTGGGGGCGAACTTATTGTCTTTTGCGAAGAAGAAGAATCTGACAAAATCCCGGAAAAAGAAAAATGCTTGACCTTGCAACTTGCATAATTGCATTTGAAAACTCACGACTGAATTTCTACTTTGAGATTACACCAATGAGCAGTCAGATTCATGCGTCATCATGCGGTGATTGCCATGCTCGTCTGTATCAGGTGGCATAGACAAGGGTTAGGAACCATTTAGCTAGATTGCTTGGAATTACTATCATTTTGAAGATGTAGAAAGGACCTGCACGTGCATGAAGAGGTGTACAAAATTATATTACTTATGTTGCCGAAACTTGGTTCTGTTAGAAACACACACAATATTCTTAAGTGTTATCGCAACTTTTTCCTTGAAACAATTTCGTCTCTATCACAAGAAAAAATAGAGGTGTCCGTCAAGTGAGAGTGTTCCGAATGATGTCGAAAAATCACCTTTCGCCATGGATTATGTTTGCAATCGTATTCCATTCATTTATAAGGCACCACTTGTCGTGGCTCGAGGGCACGGTATCGTGTGCGAATATCGTTATTGGTTTCGCCTTGGCTACTGCGACGTACAGTTTTGATGTGTTCGAACAATCATTCTCGCCCTGCGAAACGCTTTCACTTCTATTGATAACGTACGCTGTTCTATTTTCGAATTCAAGGGGACGCCCAACGAGTTTGAGGCCACGAAAGTGACAGGTCAAGACATCCTCATTCATGTAAGTCTCACTTCTTCGGGTGGGTGCAAAAAATTGACGAGTATCGATCTCTCCATTGTGACGTAGGGAAAATGGCATTATGTTCGCCTGAAGTGTAGGTATATCTCCTTCAGAAATTAGAAGTTTCGATGGCATCTTCACAAAAAGAGCTTTGTAGTACGGTATAGTTTTTGTTCGTTTGCTTTTTTTTGTTTTTGTTTCGCGTTTGGCAGAAACCGAATTTCCCGTGATAGGGGCGATTAAGAGAAATGGGTTGCTTCGCTGATTACATAATATCTACATAGTAAGAAGCATAATCCTTTGAATTTCATTTATTTCAGTGATCCATCGAAGGAATCAGCACACGCATTACTTGAGTCTGCAAGAACACAAGAACTTTTCTCCATAAAGGGTCACTCGTTCTCGAATCGTGAAGTCAATCTAATGTTCGATCTTGAAAGGTTTTTTTTTGAGTTACCCTAAGAATACAGATGAAGATATGCTATTGATTAGAGTAATCATGGCTACACTGGATATGGTATTGAAACATTAGCTTCTCAGTCATCGAAAGTTGGTGACCCCAAAGAGGCTTCAAACATCGACTTAGCTCGAAAATAAAGAGACCACCACAGTTCATTATATTCTATTGCTTGTGCGATTACATTTGCCCGATGTCCTTGGAGTTGCACTTCGAGTTCAATCAATCCGTAACCTCCGTGCTTCGGATCGGCATAAACTTCTCCGCAGAAATTCTCCAAAACAAACCTTATAACGCTTAGCGGATATCCAGGGTTGATAGTGCCAATGATAATCTAATGTGAGCTTTTCTATTCGCAGGACATCTGATTACGGGTAAGATGAAGAAGCAGAACAAATGCTATATAAAACCTATATACTCAAAGACAATATAATGGTTTTTTTTTCTTTTTAGTTTTTTTTTAGGATTTTTTTTTGATGGATTTTTTTTTGACAGATACATTGATTGAGGGTCGCTAAGGTCAAGATATTAAACACATCTCTTCCTCAGCTTTAAAGCTACACAAATTTATATAGTAAAACCCCCCTTCAAATCTGCGTAAGCTCCGGGCGTCCACATAGCATGCTACGCAGACCAGCTCCGCACCCAACCCACTGGGGGGCCAAAGAGCCAACCAGAAACTTACCCAGGAAGCCAGCGCTTCTGTCATCGTCCCATAGGAGCCGTACGACCAAGAGCCTGATCTAACTCGCGAGTCAGAAGAGGCTCAAGTGGGAGATGTTCGGAGCGGGTATCTTTGTACCGGCTGTGATATGTCGCTTTGACGACTTTGACGAACCGATTTAATCGGCGTAAATTGTGGAAAGATGTGTCAGCCGGAGCCAACATTTCTTCCAAGTTCATTGGGCGAGGAAACTCTAGTTTTCGCCACCAATATTTGGAGCCCTCGCAAGAGTTGTAAAGGTGTTTTTTGATTTGATCAGATCGTGTAGGCTCACAACAGAGGCGACATGTCAACGGTTCGCTGTGGATAATTTTTTTTTTTTTTTTTTTTCGAAGGTTACTTTGTAATAACACTATAAAGTTTTATGAATTGAGAATTCCTTATGTATAAGCTATGTTAAGCGGGGCTATAAAAGTACGGAGAGGAACACAATCAAACAGGGCTTCAACTAAACATTATATAATATCTGCAAGCTTTACCACTATTGCATAGCAAGAATCTTGTAGAAGACTATCTACATAAGATAGGTCATTAAGATTAAATTGTAAAGCTTATTAATCATCCTCATCAAATTTAGGTGCTAGGTAAAATCTCAAGTAGCCGCCAGCATCTAATTTGTACTCAAACAAAGCTGGAGTTTTATCTGCTAATTTGATAGTGATTGTACCAGAGAGCGCAGTGGCTTTGATGATATCGTTGAGGTATTTCAAGCCAAAAGTAAGATCAACGGGATTCTCTAAGTTAACGGACACAGACTCCTCTGGTCGATCCATGTCTGTGTATGGCTTCAAGACAACAGAGCCTGTGCCAGACTCGCCTTCTGCACTGAATTTCACGGAGTCTTTTGTCACGGTTATGTTGAGAGACTCCGAAAGGTTCTTCAAATCTCTAACGACTTTTGCAAACTCGGCGCTGGACATGTTTATGACAGAATCGTATTGCATATCGTCAATTCTTAAAAATTCAGAGTCAATGTCCATCAACTTCAAGGAATACTCGGAGACACGTTCTTTCT
Organism: Candidozyma auris; assembly: GCF_003013715.1. Lineage (NCBI taxonomy): Eukaryota > Fungi > Ascomycota > Pichiomycetes > Serinales > Metschnikowiaceae > Candidozyma > Candidozyma auris. The sequence continues at coordinate 384,361 of NC_072816.1, forward strand.
TCTTGTCTTCAAAAATCGTCATCACGTTGTCGGGAGAATCCTCGGCCAACAAGGTCAAGTAGTCCTCATTGTTACCACACTTGATAATCTTAGAAAAGGAGTCCAAGTCAATGCCCAAGGTGATGTCACGATCGCATCTGTATTCAGAAAATGCTGACAGACCAACCAAAAGGGAGACTAACAACACTCTCGAGTCGTCGACCGCTTGAACGGTTACCCCGTGTTCTGTGCAGTTAAAATTGCACAATTTGACACAATCCTTAATGGAGTCGACGATCTTTTTAAGAAGGCTAGCTTCGTCAAATTTTCCTTCAAGCATGTTGATTGATGCAAAAGATCAAGATTTAGGACCCTTAATCATATAGTTTTGGACACCAAGTGACCTCAGCAACAGAAGCTTTGCATATTGCATATATGCAAGTGAGTTGCAATACGCTCATTTATTGATGTATATAGATACAAGAAATCTGTAGGATCTTAAAGGTGGTCGCGTGGTCTAGTTGGTTACGACATCTGCTTCACACGCAGAAGGTCCCCAGTTCGAGCCTGGGCGTGATCATTTTTACTAAGCTTTTTCACTGATTTAATTTTCAATTAAATATGATATTAGCATAGTGTGAGGCAAGTGCACGTAGTAACAATTTATTTTTATGCGCTTCCCATCAACACCATATTTCTGCTTCGTCATCAGAAGTATTTTGGAAGCATAGGGGATCTCCGGCAGTGATCTCACCCTGTCAACAGAGATGCAGAGAACATTCGCAACCTTAATTCAGGAATTGACAAAGTGCCCCTATTGGTGTACCATCCCCAGTGCTGCAATGACGGGGGAAGTTCCCCGGCAAATACTCGCACATGAAGTATTCTAATGGATGCATATGACAATCATTGTATTCATACATATTCTAACGACGATATACGCCGTGACGATGATTCCAGTTTTCAAGATAGAGCAATTTGACTATAGTACTCGACTCCTAAATTCGACTAAATGTTTCTACTTTAATTAGCGTTTATAGTAATATTTTTGAATGTGCACGGGTAGCTTTTGTGTCATAAAACTGCATACGCAAAAAGTGGAGTTCTTGAAACCCTCAACCACATGAATTCGCTCCAACAGATATAAAGTCCTTGAAACCTCCTCTTGACACTCGCAATCGTCATGGAGACTTTAGAAGTTCACTCCAAGGATTTCCTTGTGAAGTGGGTGCATGCTGTCGACAACTCTTCTATCGTTTGGCAGGTGAAGCCATTAAAGAAGTCCATCAACTTTTCAATTTACAAAAAAGCTACCTCAAATGAATTGGAGGATTGCGGGGATAATTCAAATCATGGAAGCCAGGATTTGCTGGCCCCTGAGGGAAAGCAATTTCGAAACATCTCATCAAGTGAAGGATTATCTGATCTGTCTCGCATGAGATCGGGATCTGTCGCCTCGGTGAATCAAATCACACAACTGAACTCTCTTAGAAGTAAGTCGAGATCTACCTCTTTTACTAATAGTTTGAGTAGCTCGAACTTGATATTGGTGAAGGACTACTTCAAGTTGGTACCCGGTGAACTTGTGCGTGGCCAATTCTATGTTGAGAAGGAGGGAATGTACGCATTCATATTTGATAATTCATTCTCGAAAGCGGTTAGCAAAAAGGTTCTTTTTAGCTCTAAGCTCGTCACCAACGCGGAACCGCCTTCTTCGCTCGTGCAATCTGAGACCAGTCCTGAGATGGTTTCAGAAGCGCAAGGCACAACCGTAAGTAAAGCATCTACCAATATCATGAGGTTGAAGGATGGTGAGTTAATGATGAGCACTTTGCTTAAGAGAAAAAGAAAAAAGCTTCAAGGCTTCACTAAAAGAACATTTGTATTGAATTTCAAGTACAGTACCTTGTCGTACTTTAAGATTAATGATAACAAATTAAGGGGTCAAATGCCTATATTACATTCCATAGTGAGCGCCAATTCTAGGACAAGGGAAATTTTCGTCGACTCTGGTATGGAAGTGTGGGATTTGAAAGCTCTCAACCAAAGTGATTTTGAGGCCTGGATCAATGCTTTTGACAAAGTAAAGAAAGGGCTGAATGAATTTCGTCTGGATGACTCCGAGGATGCCAAAGCCTTGTCGGAATCTGTGGAGCCTTTATTGCACGAACTTGAAGGTTTGAGTGACAACCTCGCTTCATTAGTGAAAGCCAGCTCAAATCTCGATCGTGACCAACTCGAGTCCCGCTTACTGGAGTTGTCTACAAGCATGCAGAATATTTTGCTCTCGCAAAAGAGGAAAGACAATAGTTTGACTCCAGTACTTTCTAACTCTGAGTTCTTTGATGCAGAAGAAACATTGGATGCTTCTTCACGTGGAGTAGTCCTCATGGACGTTGTTGATCGCAAACAGTCTGAAGATGATTTTGAGGAGGAACACGAAGAGTCTGATCTGTCTTCTGACGCTGAATCGGACGAGCTCCCCGCGCCGTCCGTTGAAGTCAAGGAAGCGAAGCATGTCGAGAAGGGTGAAGCTGATATGGACCTGTGTCTCTACCCTTTGCCATTAGATCCCATCTCAAGAGAATGCGATATACCCTCATGTGACCATGAACCACCAAATTTACTTTCGTTCGTAAGAAAGAATGTTGGAAAGGATCTCTCCTCCATTTCTATGCCGGTTGATATGAATGAGCCGATTACTGTCTTACAAAAGTATGCAGAGCAACTAGAATATTCTGAAATGATCGATAATGCTCTTGATGGTACATACCCCGAGAATTCCGGTGAGCTCATTTTGAGAATCGCGGCTTTCGCTGTCAGCAACTTGTCTTCCTTCAGAAAGAAAATCCGGAGTACTAGAAAACCCTTCAACCCATTATTAGGAGAAACCTTCGAATTAGTTCGAGAAGATAAGGGTTTTAGGCTCATTAGCGAGAAGGTTTCCCACAAGCCTCCTGTCTTTGCCGTTTTTGCGGAATCTGAACAATGGTCTCTTAGTTACTCAGCTTCGCCAACGCAGAAATTTTGGGGGAAAACATATGAAATTACAACCAAAGGAATTGTCAAGCTTTCTGTAAAGGCGACAGGTGAAACCTTTACATGGTCACAGCCAACCAGTCTCCTCAAGAATATAATCGCGGGTGAAAAGTATACAGAGCCATCGCTGTCAATCCATGTGAAATCAAGTTCTGGCCAAAGAGCGGTTGTCGAATTCTCAAAGGGCGGTATGTTTAGTGGTCGGTCAGAAGATCTCACAATAAAGGCTTTTGACTCTACCAAGAAACAGTTGCCATACACAGTTGTTGGTAAATGGACTGAGTCCATGACCCTCAAGACTAACAACACTGAAAAAGTGATCTGGACGGCGGGAAATTTGCTTCCCAATTGTGAAAAGAAGTTTGGCTTCACAGAATTCGCAGGTTCTCTCAATAAAATTACCCTGATTGAAGAAGATTATATTCCCCCTTGTGACTCGAGACTTAGACCAGATATGAGAGCCTATGAAAACGGCAATGTTTCCAAAGCGGAACTGTTGAAGATGCAATTGGAAGAAGATCAGAGAAAACGTCGCGCCGAAATGGAGCAGATTGGCAAAACTCATACTCCGGCATTTTTTAAACACCTCGGAAATACATCAGAACCGGACTCTGGCAAGTGGATTTATTTGACAGGAGAGATGAGCTACTGGAACAGAAGACGAGCTAAGAACTGGCAAGGCATCCAGAAGCTTTGGTGAACACTTTGCTTCTCCAAACATGACGCTATATTACAGTTTTGATGTGCTTTTGCTTCATAGCTTAAGATTTAGACGTTCCTCAGAACTCGACCGTGATGGTATGTCGTTGAGGTCCTCATTATCAGAATAAAACTGTGGCCTCAGTCTTCCACGAAATAAAAGAAACTGTACCTGTTTTCTAAGGCTATTCACGAGTGCCCTTTGCAAGTTTATTTCATCTTTGATAACGAAATTCTCATTAATCAACGAGCTCATAAGACTTTCTCTCTCTGATATCGCAGTTCTCTCCCTTTCGACGAATGGAACAACTTTCTCCTCGACCTCGAGCTTGTGTCTCTCAAAATCACACCTTAGTCTAAGAAGCGCATCCTTACCTTCATCCATCATCAAATCGTTGCCCATGTTGCCAATCTCCTCAATTGGTTCGGAATAACCAAGGTTGGTCACACGACCCATAACTATCGAATCAAGTATCTTATGCATCAGACTGCGCAAGTATTCGTTCTCCGCTCTTACGTCTTCGAGTTTCTTCTCAAGGCTCTCCATTTGTGGTACAAGCTGAAAGAGGGGACAGTTTCCGTCTGAGATATGGTTCTCAAGGGAGGGCTTATTGTGGCCAACCCAGCAACATCCAATGTTCCGCGCGGGACAGACTAACACGCCAGTTTTTGAGCAATTCTCCTTATGCTTCTCTAAACTTTTCTGAGGTATCATATCATTATCACACAAATCGCACGTTGTGAAGTTTAGCTCGCACACACTATTCAAGTGCTCTTCCTCTGTAACTTTATTAATCATTGTAAGACAAAAGCCACATTCAAATACTTCATGAACGCAAATGTTCAGATCATCCTTAATAAATCGTCTCTGAACTATTTCTCCACATTTATCACGAGAAGAACTTGTTTCATTTGTCAATTCTGCGGCTTGACATTTTCTTTTCCCATTACACACGACACCAGTATACTCACAATCATTCAAAACATGGGTTTCCAATTCCCACCTCCGACCTTTCCATTTACATCCTCTTTCACTATTCAAGCAAAAGACCATGAGCTCGTCGACCATATTCGTAATCAATAAGGGTGTGGGAAAAATATCATGAAAGTTCAGCCGTAGTAAAGGGGTTCTATCTAGCGGACAATAGCCCTCTATTTGACTATTTGTAGCCTCCATCTTGAGGCATTCGTCAATGCATTCTTCACAAAACGTATGACCACAAATGGTCGTCATGGGCCTGATAAAAGGTTGCTTGCAAATCGGACAATTTAGATGATCTGTAGAATCCACGTATCGAGCACTTCTCAAATCTGGCTTCACCGAATTGTCAACCAAATCAAAAGGCATCGTGGCTTCCATATTCTCAGTTCATCGATCGTAGGAACAAAACTAAAGTGTTATGACCCCATCTATTATTTTGGATCTCAGTGCAGTATTGTCGTAAATCGTTAATGATTCGCGGAGTGCCAATTTCAACGAAATTCTGAAGTAAAAAACTGATCCCATGCTACTACCACAAACGATATCATACGAGGCTCTATTCACTGTTATTTCGTAATGTTACTTTTGGGCATTATCCAAGCCTTCATTGCGAACGCCTAGTTAGATAGAGGCATTGGCATGAAAGATATCAGAACATAATTTACAGTACGACGGTTTCTTAAGAGCGTATTGATTTCTGTTTTAACACAAGAATAAGATTGTTACGAGTTGGCCTCTCAGTAGGATCACTATTTGATATTATTGCTTTCGAGGTTTTTTAGAGCTTTTGTGGAGCTGCTGGGCTGTTTTTTGAATACTTGAACTTCACGCGCGCGACACATTGATTATGCAAGAACCCAGCACAGAAGGATTAAAATTACCATAACATGCCAAAAAGAAGTTTTGAAGAATACGATGAGCCTTATCTCTCGCTGGAAAACGAGGAGGAAGCTGAGATGTCCTCTCGAATTTCGTTGAACAGAGAAGTTAAAAGTCAAATAATCCGCATGATTATCACAAGAGAAACCCGCAATCTAAAGGTAAGAAAAGAGCACTTGAATGCAATAGTAAAGGAAAATCGACTCAAGATTACGAAAAACCCTAATTTAAGTGATATTGGTGTTGAAATGAGTGATATTTTTGCAATAGAAGCCCGATTAGTTGGCTCACATGTCGAAGTGAAGTCTTGCCTTGAGTCGTCTTCAAAGACCTTGCTTAAAGACTTAATCATCTCCTCCGATCACAGCACTACTGTTAAAGATCGAACATCTGGCTTATTCTTGCTACCGGCAAATTCCAAACTGGACGGGTCAATTGACGATTATCTGTTGGTATGGGGAGGTGTGACGCTATTGATTTTAGCCCTCATAGCTGTGAATGAGGGTCACATAGAAGAAACCTTCCTTTTGGAGCAGCTTGCTAGTTTTGGAATCTCTTCCAATAAAAGCATGACTGTTGCTAACACTGGTCTCAATATATACGAAGTACTTCTAGAGTTACTGAGAAGAGATTACTTGATCAAAAACATCGCAGACTCACAAGAGGGAAGCCTAAAGAACACATACTATGGTCTAGGAGTGCGCGCTATAAAGGACTTCCCTCCCGTGATTTTTCGGCACTATTTGGTGAATATCTTCCCCAAAGAGGACGACATACATCAAAAGGTCGACGTCTGTTTGAGTAGGTGTTTCAGAGATCTTACGAACTCTGACGCGGACATGCGTTCGAGTCAACGGAACTTCACCTGACGACGCGGATTTCACGTATTTCTGAGCACTGCTGCGTTAGGTGATCGCTTTTGCGAAAACGGACATAGTGAAAAGCCTAGCGGAATTGTATGCAAGGCTATTTACTTTTATTTCGTGAACATCATTGTAGCAGCGATGATAATCATCATATATATTCAAGGGTAAACAGTAGGTTGACTATTGAGATGAGGGTACAGTTAATGCCATCACATTTGTCGCTGTGGAATCTTTTGCGAACATTTCCCACATGCGATTGGGGGAAATGCTCCGTTAAGCGACACGACACAACGCGATCAAAATCATATGCTCAATACTTCCCCATCTGATTTCGCACCTTTATATTTGGACAAATCTCTTCTTTCTACACTCTGAAATCTTTTATCCCACTGAATACTATACGATGGCATTGGATACTTTGGATTTTGCAGTCATCGCCGGGTTGGCTTTGGCAGTAGCATTTTACTTCGGTAGAGAGTTCATCTTTGGATCCGACCAGGCAACATCAGCTGGTTTCGTCGCTGGCGGCGACGAAAATGACCGTGATTTGGGTGCTACTTTAAAAACGAATAAAAAGAATGCGGTTGTGTTTTTCGGCTCTCAAACAGGAACGGCGGAGGATTATGCAAACAAGTTAGCCAAAGAGCTTCACTCAAAATTTGGATTATCTGTATTAATTGCAGACATGGCGGATTATGACTACGACAATTTTCACGAATTGAATCCTGATTATCTCTTCTTCTTTCTTGTTGCGACCTATGGTGAAGGTGAACCTACTGATAATGCAGTTGAGTTTTTTAACTGGTTGGAAGGCGACGCAGAACAACTCTCGAACATCAAGTTCACGGTTTTTGGCCTAGGAAATTCAACTTACGAGTTTTACAATGCCATGGGGGCAAAACTCAACGAAAAATTTGAAGAATTGGGTGCTGAACGCATAGCACCTTACGGGCAAGGTGATGACGGTATCGGCACGATGGACGAGGACTTTTTGTCTTGGAAAGAGGAGTGCTTTGATTGCCTTAAAGCGAATTTGGATTTGGAAGAAAGAGAGGTGGAATATGAGCCATCCTTTGAGCTTGTCGAAGAGCAGGAATTAGATACAAACGCCGAAGGCGTTTCACACGGTGAGCCTAACAAAGCTTATGTTAATATGTCGAAAGACTTGACGAAGGGCCCCTTTGATCATACTCATCCATATTTGGCCCCCATAAAGAAGACGCAAGAGCTATTTGTATCTGAGCAAAGATCCTGTGTCCATACGGAATTCGACATTTCTAACTCAAATCTAAGATACACAACTGGAGACCATCTAGCCATTTGGCCCTCAAACTCAGATGAGAATGTTTCTCGATTCCTTTCTTGCTTTGGTTTTGCTGATCGGAAAGACGAAGTATTTTCTCTCAAAGCATTGGATTCCACCGTTCTGATTCCATTTCCGGTACCTATTACTTACGAAGCTGCTGTGAGACACCATATGGAAATCTCCGGTCCCATTTCCAGACAGTCTTTAGCCTCAATTGCGCCCTTTGCTCCAAACGAGGAAACAAAGAAGGAGGCTATGAAATTGGGAAGTGACAAAGAATTATTCGCAAAACAAATTCATGACTGTAACCTTAATTTGGCGGATGCTTTATTAAAAATTTCGGGCGGAGTGAAGTGGGAATCTGTCCCATTTGTGTTCTTGATAGAGCTTATGCCAAGCTTACAACCTCGCTACTACTCCATCTCCTCCTCCTCGTTGTCTGAAAAAACATCGATTCATGTAACTGCTGTCGTGGAGGTTGAAAAGCATGATGAACATATTGTCAGTGGTGTTGCGACTAACTTGCTTAAGGATATCGAAGTGCATCAAAATGGGTCACATTTCACCTACAATATCAGTTATGATTTGAAAGGGCCAAAGAACAAGTTTGATGGCTATAAGTTGCCGGTGCATGTTAGGAGATCCACCTTTAAGTTGCCGTCAAATCCTTCAACTCCTATCATCTTAGTAGGACCCGGAACTGGTGTCGCACCAATGAGAGGGTTTGTCAGAGAAAGGGCCAAGCTCTTGCAGCAGGATCACAACATCAACGTTGGAAAAATTCTCTTATTTTATGGGTGTAGAACTCTGACTGAAGATTTTCTTTACAAAACTGAGTGGCCGGAGTATGCTAAACAATTGGGACAGCTGTTTGAGATGGATGTGGCCTTTTCTAGGGAATCGAGTGAAAAGGTATATGTTCAGGACAAAATTTTGGCTAGAGCCGAGATGGTGGATGAGCTTTTGCAAAATGGTGCTTACATATACGTTTGTGGTGACGCCTCTAGAATGGCGAGGGATGTGCAATCTACGTTCGTTAAAGTCATATCTCAGCAAAGGCAGCTTCCAGAGGAGAAAGCAGCAGAGTTGGTGAGGTCACTCAAGGTTCAAAATCGCTATCAAGAAGATGTTTGGTGATCTTGATAATGCACATTTGCTTTATAGATCATTTTATAAAGAGCTCACAGTCGGTAGGCATAATAAGCTTTCAAGTGAGTTAAATTACCATACTTCAGATATGAACGTAACGCTTTGTCTTGTCCAAGACATCATGTAATTAGGCATTAAACCTAACATTTCTTATCCCTCTGCACACGGTTTCCAATATCTGTTTGGTGAGTTGCAGAACTCTTGCAATCTTAATTCTGTTGTTTTCCAATGTTCAAATCTAGTAGCTGACTTCGGGTCAAGATCGAAAATAATAGGTCGCACTTCATATTCAGTCAGATAAAAGCTCTCTTGAGCCGCCACAAACATCGAACGTCTTGAAGCGTGATAAATTTCAAGATAGACTCCAACATCCCTTAGAGACATACCTTTTCTTAGCTCCTCCAGAACTTCTTCCGCAGAACTTAACTTTGAGAGCTCATATGTCGGAAACTGTTGTTGTAAATCTCGCAATCTCTTTAGGACACTATTTTGACCTAGTAGGTAGTCTATCAAGACTTTTCCAACAATAACATATGCCTGACCTATTCGTGCCCGAACTGAGGGATGAAGAGCTTGCAAAAGGTCGAACACGCCTGCGCGGATAGCTTGATCAAACACAAGATCTAGAGGGCAAAAGTGTCTCTTTTCATCACGCATCTGCGAAAGCGAACAATTTCGACAGTAGATATTGTCTGCCTTTGTAAGCCATTTCGGCTTGAATTCTATAATTATTCGTGATACCCGTTTTGAGTCGTTATCATGCACTATGTGAAACCAAGCGTGCTTTGAGAGCTTGTGGCTCTCGTGAGAATCGCTCAATACATTCTCGAGAATTAATCCATGTAGATCATCCGCAATGTCGTAGCATGATTTCAAGGCCGAAACTAATTCAGTTTTTAGATCCACAAGAGCGGCATCTACCAAAAATCCAGCCATGTCTTTGCCAAAATCTCTCATAAAATTGAGGGTTTCTAGACTTGTGAACATTTCTGATTTCGTCTTTCTTCGCCTTAACCTTAACGCTTTACCATGCAAGACAGGGTTCCTTCCTTTGTATGCAAAAATTATGTTTGCTCCGCCTTCAGCAATAAATCTCCAGTCACAGACCGAGGACAGTGAAACTGCTTCTCGTAATTTTTTATCATAAGTATGGATCATTGTCGGCACTGTGAAATTGTTTCACAGATGATCTTTCAAAAGAAGTACACCAGGCCCGGAGATTCTGATTAAGTCTACCGGATATTTTGAATGCCTGAATATATTAGCACTTTTTTCGTATGCGTCACAAACTAGTCTCAACAGAGCGCTAGTGAAGTCTGCTTTGCGTTCCTTCGAAGTATGCCCTGTATACCGGATCGCAACACTCCGGTCCAACACATTGTAGGCTACGACCGCACTAGGCTTCACTAGGATATGTTCCCTATCGCCGAGATTGATGGATATTACTTGTCCTTCTTCCTTCAAAATGATCTCTGAGTCTTCTTGGATAGTAACCATATTGTTGAAGCTGTCGTATGACGGTTTCAGCGTCGTCCAAGCTGCCAAATACTTGGTATTTACCTTCCATCTTTCTGAGGCGTTCGTCTTTAGCTTGTGCAAGTTCATTGACGAATTTGTTGACGAAATAACAAATGAAGCAGCAGTTTTCGCAATTGTCTCTGTATATTTAAATGCATCGCTTCCCGTGATGCAAGACATAATGGAGCCATTCAAGGCACAAATCGATACATCTTTTGTGCACAAGGCTGCCATTTCGGGGAGCTCTATTTCGATTGCTTGGGAAGGTTGACTCATCATTGTGAATGATGGAGTGGAAATAAAAGGTCCTCTTCCTGTAACGGCGGGTTTGCTCAATAAATGAGTCTGATAGCGACGTGTAAATCTTAGCATATAATATTATTGACGTATTGTTAATTTGTTTAAACATGATTTTGTGCGAAAGTTGCGAATAGCGTACGCTGTCGAAATCATATGGCAAAGTTCAGACAAACGGAAAAAAGATGCCACTTATATTGTATCTCACTGTTAAGAAGCTGAATAGACAATAAAGCTATGGTAAAAAAAAAAAGTATTGTCATTTCACGCACGTTGAGTGTTAGGTTCCCGCATAGTAGCTTTTGACATATAAATTCCACTAGGCTAAGACTAGGTACTAGGGTACTTTAGAAATTTCTATGGACTTGATAACCTCTGCCCAGAGTCGTGTAGCGCTACGGAAGAGGTTCGGAAGCAGGTCGAGGAACTACATGTGACTCTCTCAATTGTACTTTCCGTACCCTAACATTGCGCCATTCAGTTTCTAATAAAAAAGATAGACCCTCTGCCAACTAACACATATCGTAAATAGAGGTTGAAAATGTAAAGAAGAAAAAAACTTATCAACATGAACATATTGATGAGGCAAGAGCAGGTTTGAGACCAAGATATTGCTGTCCTTGGGTCTGTACAATGCAGAATTTCAACTTTACTGTCAGATGTGCTCCATGTATCCTCATATGCATCGAGCTCGTTTCTGTGGCACTATCGAGAGATTGTCCATTTCACTCACTGATAAGTAGATGATAAAAAAACCCTCTGCGATTATAAATGATGATACTAAAAGCTGCATGCGGCACGTCGACACACTTGCGATCGCTCGACCCTGTTGAATCAAGCCATCAGCTGATTGTGGCCTAAAGCAAGCTAAAATGCAGATTTGTGACATGATTCGTTAATTGAATAGCTTGTTCAAGTGAGTGCAGTATGACACGCAGGCTATTCGCTTAATTTCTTAATCTAAGATATCCTTCCGCTATGCGGCTGCTCGGAACGCTTGTAAACAGATCAACCTTCTGTTCAAACCATATAAATAGGTGCTTTACCATCCTACCTAAAAATAAGGCAACGTCATAGTCCTATGCTTTTAATCTTATTTACTAAACAAGGTATTGCGAGGTATTTTACTTCATGCAAAGTATCAGTAAAACCAAATTAACTCTCCACTGGTGAACGTCTTGAAATATTTACGAAATGTTGATTCATAAGCGACATCTTAAAATTGAGAACTCCCCGGGAACAATATCTCCTCTGAGTCAGTCACCTCATGTTCCTAGAATACTGAATGTTGAAAATTTCGCCGAGTCATGACAAATTTAGTGAGTGTCATTAGAAATATTCTCAGAATCGCGTTCCATGGAGGCTGCTTGGGTTGACAAAATATCGAGCTCACAAAAAGTAAAACAAACCTTGGGGAACCTCAAGAGAGGCTGAATCGGTCAACAAACTCATCGCACATTTGAATCACTTCCAATGCAGTTTTGTCTATAAAGTCAACATCTCTTCGACAGCTGATCTTAACTGTGGATACGAAATACTTCCAGAATCTCATAGCACAGCGTAAGTCCGAGATCATCTGGGTAGTATTTACACTGTTATTGCTCGCCAAATTGATGTTGTAAGAATGGTTGGATTGCTGCATCACCTCCTCAAGGAGGTGATTCAAAGACATGGTCCGGCTTTCTTCATCGTCGTGTCCAATGCGTGAAAACTTTGAACACCCATCTAGATAAATTTCAGTCATGACGCCAAGAAGTGTATTATTGGCGGAAGAATAAAATGGAAGCTGATTCACCAATGCGTACCACTCCTCCCTATTTTGAAATAGTGTTTTTAGATTTGACAGTCGTGTGATCAAGTCAACAGTGCAAACCCTAATTGAATTGCCTAGCATACGCCTCAAATACTCATGTATGGTCCTGAAACCTAGTAAGCTTCTTGAAATAGGCCCCTGGTAATTAATAGGATTAATTCGCAACTTTTGTAAAGAACAAACTCTGGCAATGATGGAAATAAACAACGCTTCATCATTTTCCGTGAAACCCGTTGTTTTCTTGTCCACTTTGAAATTTTCGGGGACACTCTGATATCCTTTGTCTATCGTGAATAAATCATAGCATCCAAGTCGAACTACCAAAGCTAAAATGACGAGGTTTTCAAGCTCATCGCCTTTTAGCTCTGGATGAACCATTGTTAATTCTTGTAGTGTGTTGATTACATAGGGCGTATATTCGAGCCCTGGTTTAGCATGATCAAGTAATGACAAAGCCCTCCAAACCGATGTTGCAATGATGTCGCCAACATGAACGAGCTCAACAGCTTCATCAACACGTGAAGCATCGATTACAAGGGACATATCTTGACCAAATCTTGCTAACAGGAAGTGTTCTCGACATTTTCTTAAGAGTTTTGAACTAAGACGCATCGCCATTGGCGGGCTCATCCTGGAGTTGAGTACCTGCGTCTCGGTGCTATACCAGAAGCTGACTGGTATACGCTTCACCTGATAGTATCTTGCTAGTAGCTGAGTGACTAGATTGAAATGCGAGTCGAGAACGTTATTGACAAATTTTGACGAGACCAATGTTTTGAAGTTCTCACAAGGGCCCCCCTCTAAAGGAGGCCGAACATTCAATACGTTGAATGCAATAGATTCAAGTATTTCACTGGGCAATAAACCAATCGAAACGTAAAAATACATCTCAGAAGGGAGCCTTTGAGAAATAGCATCATGGATATCAGCTGGGATACTCATCTTTGCTTCCTTCGTATCACTATCGCTCTGTTCAAGATCATCTTGAAAACCTTCATAAGTCTCAAATCTCCTCGATTCCCCTAAGCTGGAGATGTATAATTCAACCTTGCCATCTGTATTCATTACAGGCATGTACTTCACAGCGGCATTACCCTTTAAGTAAAGATTCATAAGCTCTTCGTCGTTCAAAGAAGAAACGTAGGCAAAAAGGTTGGATTCATTGTGGAATGTCTTATACTGGTACATAAGTTCCAAAGCATACTTGAAGTGTGTCATCTGTTGGAATTGAGTCACCTGATTTTGTTTGGGCAATGGTGGTAGACTTGAGAAAGTTAAGGGCTGTGCGGAACATCCCACAATAATACTAATATCGACGAATTCTCTTTCAGTCAAGTTGAGTTCAGAAAGAACTTTTTTCTTTTCAACATATCTGAAATCCTTAGATAAAAACTCCATGCCCAAGATGAATCGATCAATTTTGGTGAGCAAAAGGTCTGTCGATCCATATATACAATCGACAATGTCAGTTTGGTATAAGTAGGATAATTGATGCGAGGGATCGCTCGGACAAACAATGAAGTCTATTCCTAACTCGATGAAATATTTGATGAGATCGTTGACCATTGGACGCGAAGAAATCAGATCGTTATGAAGGCGAAACGATTCATTGAAATGCATGGGACTCGTTCCAGTCGTGTTGGCAAGCTTTGACAGAAGTCGCGACCAAGTTGTTTCCCGATGCTTTTCTGAATCGCTCAATTCATTCCTCGAGACCTCATTTCTTCGAATTGGCAAGCCTGGGATAATAAAAAGAGGACGGATATTATACTCTTTAAAAACTTTCAAATCAGATTCAATGTATGCTTTAAGCGAGACGGGGACCCCACCAATGCCAAATAGTAACTGTTCCTTCTTGAAAGTGTATATCCTCCCTAAGTAATGCTCAACATCAATTCCTAGTGTGGAGTTCCGAAGAATCTCTACGGGGCTCACACTGACAAGTTTTCTTTCAAAGAGAAAAGATTCTAAAGATGTTATGGGCATCCTATAAGCACTGACGATCGTGTACGTGTACTGTTGATAACATTAGTGTGGTGCAGTATCACAACATGCAGTACACTGATTTGGGTACAGTACACCACTGACTCGAGTACAGGATCTTATTCAAGCATAACAGCTTGTTTGACATAGACGGAGGTTAACAAGAAACAGTCATAGAAAATCTCAGATAGGATGTTGGATACATGACTGTTTACCGCATACCTACTCGAAGGAAGTAGCATGACGAATTACTAAAAAGTAGACCGTACTTGTGGGAAGGGGAGAAGAAACAAAATAAATAATACAGAATTGTAGTGAAGCATCTGATTTACTATGGTTGCAGAATCACATTCCACAGTTCACCCACACAAGATTAATTGAGTAATGCGAACTAGCACTCTCAACTATTCTTCATAATGTTTGTATTCTATAATGCGAAGCGTGATAGCCTCTATATTGATTGTATGACAACTTTTTACACTTGTATCAACAATTCAATGACGAAGAACTAAAAAAACCATTATAGTTTGGTAAAAGCTTTGTTTGGACAACCTGGATTTTTGTGAAACATGAAATAGACAAGCATTCAAGACACAGATGCTCAGTTAGTCGTTCCAAGTTTGAAACGATGAGTCGGCAGGAGGCAAGCCAGGTCATCTTCATGCGAGATGGTCATTTAAGATGACTCCGTTATCTACGCCCATTATTCTCTACACCTCAATACGGACGAAGCGAACCGACAGCACCACTTTGTCGAGATACAAGTACAATGTTCAGATTCAAACTTAGATGAATATGGCTAAAAAAATAATCTTCAACCGATAGTTCACTTCCTTCTTTTACAGATTCAAGGATATAAAAAAAGCTGTAAAATATAGTCCTTAAGTTGACCGTAATTACGGACAGATAAGAGGAAAACCCTCAAGTATAGCAACAATTCTCGATGGTGACATTGACACTAAGTAAGTATGAACCTGGATTAAAAGCTTTTAATTTTTTTGGGGTTCACCCTCCAAACAACTAAGATATTGCTCCCTTCATGTAATAAGTGAAAGGATGAGCTTCCAATAAGTTTGAACCTTCTTTTTTTGTTTGCATGTGTTTTCTTTTTTTTTCTTTCTTTATCATTTTTCCTTCATTTCGTCAAAAGGTTTACACTGATATCTCGGACTAGTTTAAGCCAATTCTGCTTCACGTTCTACCAGGGTAATTTTTAGCGCCCCGTCAGCTACTACGATTCCTGGATTAAGTTAGTATGGTATAGCCTGTAGGATTTCCAATTAAGATGATTCGTAGCCAATTGGAGACACGTAATTTGTGGCAGTAGTTGGCTTCTTATACTTGTTTCAAGACATCAAATCAATGTTTTGGCCAAAATGTTTGGACCTGACTCAAATCTATGTAGGTCTCTTCTAAACTTGACTATAGCCTATGAGTTGCAATTGTTACTTTTTTTTCTATAGGCTTCATGTGTTAGAGAGCGTCAGGATTTCAGTGATGCTACTTCCATTCTAACTCGAAAACTATATCATTAGAAATCAAAACCCAAAATATCCTCAACTAGTGTCAATCCATTACCGTGCGGTGCGAATGGTTCCCTCTAGACTTCAGCCGTGACTATTCTATGAATTTCCACTCGTCACTAAGTGTGCGTTTATTGACCCATTGGAGTAACTCTTCGCGTCGCCGACCAGATTTAATGAAATGCGATTGGCCCTGTAAAGCTTATGAGTCTTATGAATTATTTGTAAGAGGAAGTGTAGTCTCTACACAGTGACTCCATCTTGAAAATCTTGCAATGTGTACTATTTGGTTATGTTAACTCTAAGCGTATGTCTTATTTTTAATTTTTATCAAATAGTTAACAAAGTCAGCCTGATGTGTTATTGACCTCGACGTTGGTTTTCGGTCACTATTATATCTGTAAGACTAATGTGCTGTCCTTTACTTCAAGCAAGATTTTTTGCTTTTTCTTTTCCCTTTTTTTTTTTTTTTGGCTTATTCTATCAGAGACACATTGTACAGCACTTAGCCTGTTTATTTAAGGAACAACTGTATGTAGTAAAACTACGATGAAACGACTTTGTGGGTATCATACTTTAACAATAAAACCTACAGTGCAACCCTTGTATTCCGATATCTTAGATCAGTAGTATGTTTGTTAGTTTTGGCTGACTACAAGTTTAATTTTCCGACATGCACAGGATGTTCGAGCTTGTAAGCTGTTCTTCCCATTACTATGGCCACACGAGACCAAATCCTAGAGAACGCGAATTACAATCCTCACCATCAAGAGCTCTTCAGTGTTACATTGCACGGCCACCGCTTTAAAGTGAAAAAAATCATCGATTACACTGTATGTACATGATGTAGTTACAAGATTCCGATCCACAGTAATAGACGGTCCCATTGACCTTTTTTATGCAACATCGCTAGAACAAGGACAGCTGGGAGCTGCCATACTGAGCACCAAAATAGCTTTCGAGCAGCAAGATTAGCAGCCTCAATTGCTTGACCGGGGATTTGGCTGGTTGTTGAATGGTTGATCTTTTGTTGCTTCCAGAAACGATATGCTAAAACACTTAACCATGCATTGGCGATGGAGGAGTCTATACAGAACACCCAATCCGTGACACCGAAGTAGCTCAATCCAAAACAAATTGGAAACATAAGCAAAGAGTATCTCAATGATACTCTGGAGTTCAACCTTGGATTTTCTGCAGCTGCCATAACGTAACCCGCCTCCTTATACTGCGTAGCGATGTTATGTGACAAAGCATTGAAATGAGGGAATTGCCACGCGTACAATAAAGCAGCTAAACACCATGCTCCTGGGTGCAGAAGCGAAGATGAAGCTGCCCATCCCATCAATGGAGGGATAGCCCCAACTATAGCGCCAACCCAGGTATTAAGAATAGACTTTCTCTTGAGCGAGGTGTAACACCAACCATACAAGATAATATTTGACATGCCCAAGGCTGCGACTGTAGGGTTTACGCCATGGTAAAGAATAAATGAGCCCGCGATGCCCGTGATTGCAGCGAACTTGAAAGCCTGATTAGACGTTAACACTCCCTTGACAATGGGCCTTGACGATGTTCGAATCATTTTTCTGTCAAAGTCCGGTTCTCTACCCATGTTTATCGCGTTGGCGGACCCTGAACATAGCGCAACTCCCACCGTTAGGAGAACCAACTCTGAAACGCTTACTGTGTTGGGTGACATAGCATACGAGCATATTGAGCTCAAAGTGACGAGCACTGTTAGATTTGGCTTTGTTAGTTTAAGGTAATGCAGAAGGGCACTTCGTTTCATACTTGTCTCTGGCGGATTACACTTTCGTGATCTCTCTCGCGGGGTCACTGTAAAGGGCAAGTCCCTGTTATCACGGTCATCTTTGACATTTGCGCTTCGGGAAACTTGCTTCTTGTAGGATGGATCGAAAGAATCTGTACATTGTTTGCTGGGAAGAAAAGCTGCTCTGCTATTCAAGCGTCCTTGGAGAACTCTGCCCAAGTTTTGATTTGAGTAAAGCTTATCAAACTTTAAAGAAATGCGAGAGTTGGAAAGAAAAAACTCTAGCCTCGATGGTTTCCCAATACTATTCAAAGTTGTGGCTCTGGCTATCATGATGTCAAAACCTATTGTTGCAGTACGTTTTCTTCAACGTTGTAGGAGTTTCGCGAACACACACTACCTTCGATTTATATGAATTTGATGGCAATAACGTTTACATAGGATCATAGAAATGAGTTTATTTTTTTCTCTTTGTTTCTTTTTCTTGGGTGTGTGTGTGTGTGTTTATTCTTATTTATATTCTTTTGCTCTTACTTTGTTCGTTTGAATTAACAGAATAGACCACAAAAGAAAAGAAAAGCATGAATCGACAGAAAATCAGCTCTCATTCCGCGATTTGTTGGCCAACTTGTTCTCAATCAAGTCATGAAAGGCTATAATGGAACGAACCAAGGTACTCACGTACACCATCATCATTTGATCATTCGATTTTATCATGAATGCATCCATCAAGGGTTCGGCACTATTCTGGGTTTCTCCTGCTGACTTCGTGCTTTCATCGCCCAATATATGAGGTAACAAGTTGAATACATTCTGCAATTTTCCCAATATCGACTGATTTATGGGCATCACACCAATGTAAACCTTTTCAAGATAATTGGATATCTCTCTCAATTTCTCGTGTAAACCAAGCAAAGACCTGTATGTTTCCGTTGCTCTTAAGGTAAGATTTCCCGCTGCTTGATCCCTAATATCACGAAGTAGATGCTCTACACCTATCTCTTCTGCCTCTTCTGCCTCTATGAGGGATGGTATGTGGACAAAAGTCCTTTCCGCTTTTGAGCCGTCATGTTTGATATCGTCGACAGCATAGTATGCGTCTGTAGGAATTCCAACAGAGCGAGGCTGTACATCCACAATTACGAGTAAAGGATTTGGCGTATATCTCTTGAAAACGTCGTTTATTTTTAAGTCTGATGCCCGCAATTTTGGCCCAGAGTGATACCATCCAACGAGCTTTTCCTTAGCATTAATCTTCTTAAACATTTCACCCATGGATTCAATATAGTTGTGGTCCAAAAACCATACGGATGAGTTCTTTTCATCCTCTTCGAAAGGAATAGCATATGAGTTCGTTACCTTTATCGTATCCTGAGATTGATGACCTAAGAGTACACCGACCACCCTTTTGGTTGAATCCTTCGCAACTCTGTCGAAATGATCTGCAACAGACAAAAGAACAAGGGGTGAAACTGTCACCTTCCTTTCCACCAAATCTGATGCTCCAATGGTAGATGGCATTTATATGATAATTTACCTGAACTAAGGAGTCTATGGGGGGCGCCATCCAAATGGCGAGAAGCTGTCGTTCTTGATCACGTGAATGCCCTTTTTAAAAAGCTTTTAATGCAGCTCTGACAAATCTTGGCTTGTGTATGCTCCATGAAAGACAGACAATTTGCAGACGATGGACTTGAGTAGAAGGAAGGCAGAAGTAGAGAATATGGCTTGTTTTATGAGAAAATATCATTAATCTGTACTCCGTCACCTTGAGTCATTAAATGTGTGCATGAGAGAAAAAAGGCGTCTAACATTTATTTAGTCGCCTTCTCGGAAATTGATGTCCCACTCTTTTCTTTGTCTCCGTCATGAATCCTACGCATTTAAACACCTCTCGCTGTATAATCACGAAGGGTCCTTCAAAGAAGCATTGAGGAGCTGCATTGTGTGTAGTGCGTGGATGTGTTGGAAGTCGTTGTAGACTTAATCGATAACGTTTCACGTGATTTTGCCAACGTGTGTAGTGTCGAATGAATACGGGGCAGCTGCAGCTGACCAGCTCAATATGTCCACATATAGAGGCTTATTCAGATTGGGAAAGTACATTGGTGATAGCTATAGAAGACATTATGAGGAAGAGAAGATTACGTCCGAATGTCACGTGATAGGGAAGGAATGTTTAGAGAAGTTCAAAAAGTAAATCAGCCCGTATTTTCAGACGTGTTTAAGGAAACACTTAGCACTTAATATGACACAGCAGAATTTCAAAGTCCGTGCCCAGGGCAAGACAGGCATGCCTGGGAAAGGTCTAGAAACATCTTCGATTGTTGTCTGCACTACTGTTTCTCAAACAGATGAGGAATGATAAGGTATCCAACGAGGCAGCTAAAGAGCAAAGAATGTTTGGACAGATAGTCATAGGGCCGCCAGGATCCGGGAAGTCTACATTTTGTCATGGTATGTATCAGTTTCTCTCCGCATTAGGACGCAAAAGTTGTATCGTTAACTTAGATCCTGCTAATGAGCACCAGGCGTATCCCTCTTGTGCATTAGACATACGTGATACGATATCGATAGACCAAGTTATGACAAAGCATGGCCTCGGGCCTAACGGCGCACTCGTTCACTCATTTGAGAGTATGTATGAAAATACCTTGAAAGCGTTTGCCAAAGCGATCGAAGATTTGAGTTCATCTGGTAATTATCTCATATTCGATTGTCCCGGGCAAGTTGAGCTTTTCACTCATGAGAAATCATTTCACCGAATCTTTGATGTGCTTACTTCGAAATACGATGCACGACTATGCGTTGTTTCCTTGGTAGACTCCGTCTATTTGACCAATGCTACACAGTATATTTCCATTACATTGTTGACTTTAAGATCAATGTTGCAGCTCGGATTGCCGCAAGTTAATGTAATTTCGAAGATAGACAAGTTAAAGGAGTACGGAATCCTTCCTATGCCTCTTGATTATTACACTGCGGCTGAAGACCTTCAATGTCTTGATCAGCAAATTCAAGAAGAATCTAGTGGTAAATTGGGGAAAAACCTAGTCAAACTCACGAAACTTGTTGGCCATGTCGTTGAAGATTTTGGCATAGTGAATTACGAAGTATTGTCTGTTGAGGACAAAAGGCTGATGATGAATTTGCTCGAGAAGATTGATAGGGCTAACGGTTATATCTTCGGAACGAATGAGCTAAGTGGGGATTCTCTTTGGCGTCAAGCAGTGTTCAACGGACAAAGTTTTCAAGACGATAATGTCACTCTTCAAGAACGATGGATCGATCAAAAGAGTTATTTTGATGGCGTACAAAGAACTGAGAATAAAGACCTTCATTCGACGACCTTGTAATCAATATTGAACGGGAAAACGGGTGACACTCAAGAAAGAGGCGTTCAAGGATCTTGCCTGCATTGACTCATCGGATGACTTCAGATGCTAAGTTACCGGTCATAGACCTGGCCGTAAGACAGCTATAGCATAGCATGCGCTCCTTTACAGTGATACTTATGAGTCACACTTCAAACCTCTTTCGAGGTTCTATACTTTGTTCGTGACCATGTTGCTAGTCTGTGCCTATCTAAGTCTTATATAGCGAACGATCTATACGATTGATGATTACTCTTGTCAAAAGCTCAGATATATGCCCTGATAACGAAGGCTTCAATTCATTTCAGCAGTAAAAACTCGAAAAGCTTGTAGAATGTGAATTGCTCGAAATAACGTGAATGTCTAGAAGGTTTCGCTACTTTGAATGCTTTTCGCGGAAAAGATGCAAATTTTGATGAACAACCGTAAAGAATGCACAGCTACTTGATAAACATCTGAATCTTGGTTCCGACAAAAAGACTGAAGTATATCAAAAAAGTGAGACTCAAGACGAAAAATGCTTATTAGCGAAGCTATTTTCCTGGGGAGTTTCTCCCCCCGCCAGATTAGACAGCAAGTTATTGATGCAAGATTGACCGAAATACGCCAATGCGAGGCTATCTTGACGGGAGCCAGTCAAACAGAAACGTACAAGATATACTTGGGCCAGACTTATTGGGTCAATCTTGATATCGTAACGGCTAAGCGATTCTTGAAGCGGCGTCGTCAAGAGCTCGAGATGGATCGTCAACAATTGAGAGAACGATGTTCAAAAGATGACGCATCGCATGAATTAGTTTTTTCATCCAAAAATGATGTGGAAAATTTAGCAAGTGTTATAGAGATAGAGGAAGAGCTTGACGAGAATGACCACATTTTGAGCGCTTCATTGAATGGGAAAATGGTTAAACCAAAACTCTCGAACAGACAAGAATCTTTAAAACCTAAAGCTTCGAGTAATCTAACAAATTCAATCTCAGAATTCAATTTTGAAGACCAGCATTTCGAAACTTTCGATGCAAACACCTTTCCACGCGATTGCGAGTTATACGAGTTGGAGATTCTTGCTGGTGAAATGAACTCCGAGATGACTGATGAAAAACACGAAAGTGAAGAGGAAGTATTAGAATATATCAATAGCGACGAAGATGCCGATGAAGACTATGCAGACGAGGTTCTCTTTGGAACGTCTTTATCACTCATACCGGCGAATCTGGCTATTGAAAAAAGACTAAAAGAAGAGCTACAAAAAGTGAACCAGGATCAGATCCTTCATGAAAGAAAATCATTTCCAGAAAATACTTCCGAAAATAACAAAGGTGTTCGCTTTAGTCGTACTCTTGAAATCAGATCATTCGACTCAAATGTAACTGCAAACAATAGAAAACAACTGAAATTTCAGATGGATCACCAGGACAAACATGACGCAATTCAATTCAAAGATAAACATACGAAAGAGAGCGTCATGTCTGAAAAAGTTATCGAGCGAGCGGATACACATGATCCAAACGCGGATCGTCTGGATCCAGTGGTGAGAGATGACGATGTATTGAAAACACACTCTGATAGTTTTTCAGAATCCTTAAGGATACGTGAAGATGAGAAAGTGATGACAGGACTTATCCTGGAGTATCATGCAGATATCTACAAAGGCGAAGATAATCGATCCGGGTTCTTTATAGACAAAGTCGAGGATTTATATGCACAAGAATACGAAGACAGGGCAAAAACTTCAACAATTCCCACGAGCGATGTAACGGAGCCCTCTGATGACATTCTTCAGGACAATGTAATTGAGAGGATCAAAGAGCCTCAAAGCTTTGATCAATCAATCACAGGAGAGATCGAGAAGGGGTATGAGTCTATGAAGCAAAAATTTGCCATCAGTAACAGAAAAATCAATGATGTGGTTGAAGAGTCGGGTGAATATGCAGAGAGCCGTTTTAAAAGATCAATGCGAAACTTGAGAAAGAAATGATTTTTTCTTTATAAATCGATTTACTTTTGAGTTATTACTCTTTTTATTTGTTCAGACTTTCTCTGGCCACCATACGACCCAATCATACTTAGTGATCATGACAAAGGAATTCTATTTTAAATTTTTTTATTCCTTTTTGTTTCTATGAAAATATAAACGGAAGGAAAGATAGACGTACTTCTGTCTCAGGAACACAGCTCGAAATTTCACCACTCTCGGGTGGTCTATACAGGTTGCATTTATCCGATCCGGTTCCGTGGAAGAGGTAAGATCTCGTTTTTCACCCTCAAATGAATACCCAATTCGAGCGACCACTTCAATTGCTTTCGGTAGATCGCGTATTCGAGTTCAAGTCGTCAGAAGTGCCTGACCCCTCGCTTTCACACTGAATCATTTGTTGGCTTACCCAAAACTCTCGCCCGCGCTTCTTGTTGTACGGTGTCTGCACATAACCACGCCAGCCCCTCGGTCTCGCTTATTACGATGTATATAACCGCACAAATTTCTGGCTCGTTGGGTGTAGCATATTTGACCGCAAAAAAATATTATATTCACTCACAATAACTTCTCGAGACACAAATTAATACAGAAATGTCAGCAATCTTGAAACAACGTGTCAGGTACGCACCATATTTGCAAAGGTTGAGAAAGCCTGAGGAATGTATTGAGTTGTTCAAACACGGGCAATACCTTGGATGGTCTGGCTTTACTGGTGTCGGAGCACCAAAGGTTGTTCCTGCTGCACTTGTTGACCATGTCGAGAACAACAGCTTACAAGGAAAATTTGCTTTTAATCTATTTGTGGGAGCATCTGCGGGACCCGAAGAGTCGAGATGGGCAGAAAATTCAATGATCATGCGCAGATCTCCTCATCAAGTGGGCAAGCCGATTGCTAAAGCCATCAATGACGGTAGGACAAAGTTTTTCGACAAGCATTTGTCGATGTTCCCACAAGACTTGACATACGGATTTTACACGAAGGATAAAAGCAATGACCTCCTCGACTATACCATAATCGAAGCCACGGCCATTAAAGAAGACGGCTCAATAGTGCCCGGTCCAGCTGTTGGCGCATCGCCAGAAATGCTTTCAGTATCTGATAAAATTATAATTGAAGTCAATACTAAAACGCCATCCTTTGAAGGGATTCATGACATTGATTTGCCTGTGAATCCTCCATTTAGAACCCCATACCCTCATGTGACTGCTGACTATAGAGTCGGCCGCACTTCCATTCCAGTTGACCCAGCTAAGGTAGTTGCAATTGTCGAGTCGACCACTCGTGACAAGGTCCCACCGAACACTCCATCTGATGCCACTTCGCAACAAATTGGGGCTCATTTAATAGATTTTTTTGAGCATGAGGTGAAAATGGGGCGACTCCCAAAGAATTTGTTACCTTTACAATCTGGTATTGGCAATATAGCTAATGCCGTCGTTGAGGGCTTAGCAGAGTCTGATTTCAAGAATCTCACAGTGTGGACAGAAGTTTTACAAGATTCTTTCTTGGACTTCTTTGCTTCTGGTAGCTTAGATTTCGCCACCGCTACTTCAATTCGTTTAACAGAAGCAGGTTTTGAACGATTCGATAAACACTGGGAGGAATTCTCTAAGAAACTTTGTCTCAGATCTCAGGTTGTTTCAAATTCGCCCGAAATTATTAGAAGACTAGGCGTTATCGCGATGAATACCCCAGTCGAAGTAGACATCTACGCGCACGCAAATTCAACGAATGTTATGGGTTCCAGGATGTTAAATGGTCTAGGTGGGTCGGCTGATTTTCTAAGAAATGCAAAAATTTCTATAATGCACACACCCTCAGCTAGGCCATCGAAATCTGATCCCACTGGAGTGTCTTGCATTGTCCCATTTGCATCACATATTGATCAGACAGAGCACGACCTTGATATTGTCGTTACAGAGCAAGGTCTTGCAGATCTTAGAGGAATGTGCCCTAGAGAGCGAGCTGTTGAGATAATCAACAAGTGCGCACATCCTGACTACAAAGATCAATTACATGAGTATTTCGATAGAGCGCGCCATCATGCTGAAAGAGCGAAGTGCATGCATGAACCGCACATTTTGAGGGATGCCTTCAAAATGCATTTGAGCTTGCAAGAGAATGGCAGTATGAAGTTAAACTCATGGGATTGATCTTACTTGTATAGCAATAGATTTTCATTGTAACTTCCCTTAGTTAATGTGGTTTTCGTCGTGAGTCGATACCGCGATTTCAGCACGTGACAATGGTTTTTTCTAGAATTTTTCCGTGGCGATAGGTACTTAGATAGAACTGTAGCCAGTGTTTCCTTCAATCAATGATTCGACTGTCGAAATTTTTGCTACTTCGTCCTGCCATTAATCGCAGTTGTACTCTTAATTCATCGAGAGGTTTCACCTCTTCCTCGACAAGATGTATTAAATTCGACCCTTATCAAGTTTTAGGCGTTGATAAAAATGCTAGCTCATCAGACATAAAGAAAGCTTATTATCAGCTTGTCAAGAAGTATCATCCGGATGTGAACAAGGAAAAAGACTCCGAGAAGCGATTTCACAAGATTCAAGAGTCCTACGAATTACTTAGTGACAAAGAAAAGCGATCACAATACGACAAGTTCGGGGCAGCAGGCTTCGATTCAAATGGTAATACAAACCCTTTTGGAGGTAATCCATTTACTTCAAGAACCGGAAATCCTTTTGATGGTGCACAGGGCCACCCTTTTGGTGGAATGGGTTTTGATTTTGAGGATCTCTTCAAGCAAGCTTTCACAGGCGGAAACGCCAGGGGATCAAGCGGGACAGGTCAATCACCATTTGTCGCTAGACACGTTGGTGACAATATAGAGGTTCTCAAATCCATATCCTTTCATGATGCCGTATTTGGCACTAAAATTGACCTCAATTACAAGGCGATTGACTCGTGCACGGTCTGTTTAGGGTCTGGTTTGAAGAAAGGCAAGAAGAAGAGTACATGTCCCAGCTGTCATGGAACTGGCCAGAACACACATGTCATTGGTGGTTTTCACATGGCTTCCACCTGCCCAAATTGTTCGGGGTCTGGTGTGGTCATCAATAAGGCGGATGAATGTGGCAGCTGTCATGGAACGGGCGTGAAAGAACTTCCTCAGTCCAGATCAGTAGAATTGCCTTGTGGTATTGCTGATGGTTCACGTTTGAGGATTCCTGGTGGAGGAGATGCACCATTTGTAACAAAAGACCGTTATAACCAAATTGTGCATGGAGATCTTATCGTTCGTATTCATGTGAAGAAGGACCCCGTATTTTCGAGAAAGGATAATAACATCGTACTCTCACATGATATTTCAATGACTACAGCTGCTTTGGGTGGCGAGACAGTGGTACCAACGATTGATGGGGAGAATGTAAAATTGAGAATAAGGCCAGGAGTACAGTCGGGAAGAACGCTCACGGTTCCTCAAAAAGGTGTCCCAATCAATGGGAATAAGAATAATAGAGGTGACATGCTCATTAACCTCAATGTAAAGACTCCGGTACCACAAACAGAACTACAGAAAGCGTTATTACAAGCGTTAGCAGATTCTTTTAACGATATGAACGCTCAGAAATCGAACGGTCATCTGCCACTAAATCAGGAAAATGAAGACAAAGGCGCAACTGAAATTCAGGATGATGAACCTCATTCTTCGAAGCTCGACAGCATTAAGAAAACGCTAGGGAAATTCTTCAAATTTAAGGATGACAAATTCTCAAGCTAACGATCATCATGTACATAGAATCATCATATCAGGAAAAAAGTAATTCGTTTCACTACTTTTCATTATTCAATAAATCGCGCAACTCTTCAGCAAGTGTTCGGTCCTTGACCCGAATGATATAGGTTACAAGACTTCCATCAGAGCTCGTCGCCGGTACTCTAACGCTCATGCCCTTGCCAACAGTCGAATATGAAACCTGCGGCAACAAGAAGCTGTTGAGCAAAACCCTTTGACTTCCCTCTGCACGGACTAATATACGAGATTTTTTATTGTCCCCCTTGAGGACCTTAAGCTCTCCTAGACCAACATTCTTGTACGGCTCATCCTGATTTTGTGGATCTAGCGAAAGAACTTTGCATCTTACACTAAACAAGGTTGTCTCGTGCTCTTCACCAGTTACCACGGAGTCCAACTTGTTAGGCAATGAGGCAACCGGTTGAAAGGTGACTTCATCAATGTCTTGAATTTCTGAGTTTTGCATCTGAATAGGGTTCTCCGAACTCTGATTTAATTTGTTTGACTCATTTGTTCCGTGATTTACCTCATCTGTTGATATTAAAGAGGCACCCTTGTCATCATTAGTTGACGGCGAAGCCTCTGTCTCATGTGAACCTCTTGATATAGCTTCCTTTGATGATACTGTATCACTTTCTCTGATGTCACAGTTAGCTTGAGAGCCAGATTTTAAATTCTGAGTGGATGGCCGCTTCAGTTCTACAGACTCGATCTTGTTGAAATACTCGGAATACCTCGTAAGAAGAGGTCCAAGGTCAAGTACACCATTATCAATTGCTTTAGAAACTGATAGACTGAATTGTTTGTTGAGAGCCAAGACTTTTTCTTTGTAACAAGTTTGGGATGAATTAACTGGTGAAAATGAGCCCGTGCTTATAGGCCGAAATTGTAATTGCTTGCCTTTTGGTTGCAATATTCGCCTCTTGGCAAGTACTTCAGCTGATGCAACGACAGGGGGATCGAAGTGATCCCCTTCAGAAAGCTCGTCTTTTGTAATTTGCTCTTCGGCGACTCGCTTAACCATCTTACTAAAAACCAGAGTAGTTGAAGCGAGATTACATTATATGGGGCTCAAGCCCCATCAATCACGTGCTCACTTTTCAAAGAGTTTGCATATCATGTGATCGTGAACGAGGCATCAATTAAGAAAATTTTGAGTCGCAAGAACTCTTTCTCTATACTCCGTACTTCAGTGACAAGGTATGTAATAGCGTGAAGTATACTCTTACTGATACAGTTGCCATTGATTGATACTAACATCGAAGATGGCTCCAAAGATTCAACAAACTAAGGCTGCCAAGGCTGCCGCTGCTTTGGCCGGTGGTAAGAAAGGTAAGAAGAAGTGGAGCAAGGGCAAGGTTAAGGACAAGGCTCAACATGTTGTCATCTTAGATCAGGAAAAGTATGACAGAATCATGAAAGAAGTTCCAGGTTTTAAGTTTGTCTCTGTCTCTGTTTTGGTTGACAGATTGAAGATCGGTGGCTCGTTGGCAAGAATCGCTTTGAGACATTTGGAGAACGATGGTGTCATTAAGCCTGTTTCTAAACACTCTAAGCAAGCAATTTACACCCGTGCTTGACCTTTATAGCCAAGTAATATAAGATTCACATTAGATCGGCGAGAACCTTGAGTAGAAAAACGCGATGTTCACCACATGCTATATTGAACTTTCTCGCGCAATTAGATTTTCTTTGAGTTGTTGTTCAGATGTTAAAGGCAGCAGATGCACTGGCAAGACGTACCTTCGTTCTGATTCCCTTCGACTTCAATCCGTTGCATACGTATCGTATATCAAAGAAGGTTGATATTCCCCCTAGTATACTATTTGATGTTGTTTCTGACGTTGCTAGCTACAAAACTTTTATTCCATTCGTCACAGAGTCTTTCGTTAGTGAAGTAGACTTCAGAACTAAGTTACCTCAGAAAGCAGGTTTCAACATTGGCTGGGACCAATATAACGAGCGGATGATTTGCGATGTGAGCTGTTTAAAGGATGAGCGGGTATTCTCAAGAGCCATTTCTACTGATATATTCGAGCACCTTCAAAATGAATGGAAGTTTGAACTTGTGAAGAACGGATGCAACCAAAGAGTGAGTACAAAAGTGAGTCTAAATTTACAGTATCGCTTCAAAAACCCGCTTTTCAATTCAATTTCTTCTGTCTTTCAAAGTCAGGTCAGCCAAGTAATGATCGATTCATTTTTGAAAAGAGCTACTGAGAGACAAAAACAAAGTAACACCACAACTTAGTTGTAAACTATAGCTCCTTTGGAACCAACAGGTGCGTTCCGACAACATACTCTCGCAAGTTGTGATTGGGCATGCAAATAGGTAAATGTGAATTCCCAGTGGCCAGATGCTTCAAGAAAATTGATCTTTTGCGAGATTTCATTGACTTTGGCGATTTATCATGCTTCTCGTGTTGACTCAATAGAGCCAATGCCGAGAGCTCGCTATTTTCTACTAGTGTAGAATAGAGTTGTTTCGAAAATCGCAAATCTAGCGGAGCGAGTGACGTTGCCTTCACCAAAGTCTTATTGGTCCAAGGCTCATTGAAACATAATGGCTTGATACACTTCACACAATTCCTGAGAAATCTCCTTTCACTCTCAAACTTGTTTGAAGCAGCGCTTTTCACTTCTTTACTGCTCGTACTAGGAACGGAGGTTAGATGAGGTGGTGAAATTCCGTGCATTACTGGGGAATGCTCCAGAGTGTCATCATCATCTTCATTATCATTCTCGTTATCATCATCGTCCTCATCTGTTTCGACCTCGTCATCGTCGGATGGACGATGAAATTCATTTACACTACCAATTTCCCTGTTGTCAGAATTCACAGAACGCGACCGGTTTGATTTCTCAAAAGCCAACCTTTCGTTAGAATGAACAGAATGCAGAAGCAAAAGATGTTGTTGTTCATCATTGCGTACCAAGGCGTTCCAATACTCAGACGAAGCAAGTTCTGTAGAGCTGTGTGAACGAATACGTTGCTTCACACTATGTAACTTTGATCGAATACTGCTTTGCGAAATAGGCACAGAATTGGACCTGGCACGCAGAGATCTCATTACATTCGAATGATGTGATCTATTGCCAGCATAGACTTGGCCACGGCGACGACGGGGCACTGTGCGATATCGAGGTGGGTCTCTTTCCAGAATGTCCGCCGACACATCTTGTCCAACACACAAACCTAAGTGCCAGTCTATCAAATCCCTTGTCAGAGAACACTGAAGTAGAAATTGTTCGTTCTCAAGCCGTAAGCGTAATACATTGGGTTTCTTGTTATAATCACTTGCCAACCCAACCTTAGCATGCAAGAGTGAATATGATCTGATAAGCTGACGAGGGACTGCAGAGTTAGACTTATGACAACAATGTTGCAAAGGATCTGTGGAATAATCATCGGACAGTTTTATACAATTCGAGTTGTATACTTGCAGATGTTTCATATTCAAACCTAGCGGTGGTAGAATTCCGATCTGTACACAGAGGTTCCTTAGTTTTAAATCCATCAGTGAGGTGAATATGGAGGAGTAGGCAGTATCCATAGTCTGCGACGTTTCCAGATGACAGATCCCCTGAAACAAGTCGAACAATACGGATTCCAAATTAGACGGGACCCCATAAATATTGACTTGGGTCGAATTGAGCTCCACTAAAACTTTTTTCCAAGATCTGCTTGAAGCTGGCTGGAAGGGTGAGAGCCACTCTACCTTTCGAGACATTAGACCCAATTTGTACACCGCAGGGGAATACGCTGGAAGATCATCAGACTGAGATGCACTATCTAGAATCGGAAATCTTGGACATCCGCCAGGCGGAAGTGTACTATAATGAGGTGGAAATACTGGAGATGGCTCAACAAATTGAAGATATTGTTCTTGGTGAACATATGTCGT
Source organism: Candidozyma auris (assembly GCF_003013715.1). Lineage (NCBI taxonomy): Eukaryota > Fungi > Ascomycota > Pichiomycetes > Serinales > Metschnikowiaceae > Candidozyma > Candidozyma auris. Next base: position 415,177 of record NC_072816.1, read on the forward strand.
ATGAAGCTCATTACACTCCTCACAGCTGGTAAGACTTTCTTCATAGCAATTTGAATTCCCTGATGTTGTGTGGGTCGTCGCCGTTTGAGTCGACTCTGAACCTGATGAGCTTAAACTAGCTAAGTCGATCTCACTCAGCAGAGATTCCGTATCTGGGAATTTTTTGTGGGAACAAGATGTCAAAGAGACCTCATTTAGTCTCTCCGACCAAGTCCTTCCCATAGTATTGGATTTACAGGTCCCGTAACTCGGGACACGTACAACTTTGATCATCAAATTTGTGGCTCAAGTTAGTTCAGAGTGGTTTTCTCGTCGTCTCTAAAAGGTATAGTATTTGGGCAAACTGAACTGTCTGGTTTGCTTTGCAAAATCGTAAAGTTAGACAGAATTCTAAACTCAACTATCAGGTGAGTTAAACTGACTGTAACGATATAGTAGTAGGTTCTGATAGAGAAAGACCTTTGGTTTTATGGGAAACGGAAATGAACTGTAAGCAATGGTAGCATTCGCAATCAGATGCTGTATAGCACGACATTAATTCACACCATAGGTGGATCAGGAACGGTTATCGTTATAATGCAGGAAAGGCAGGGAATAGGAGATAGAGATAAAGCTGCGATCCTGTATACGTTCGATTTCTAGACCTGTTTGGATAAGTAAAGCAATTAGCGCTCGATAACAGCAACCAAAATCTACATACGAATTATAGAAGAGCAATACCAAAAAAAAAAAAAAAAGAAAAAGTAGTCTACTCTGACTTCTCAGGAATTCTTCATAAGTATGGTCTCATTGGTTCAACCACGTAGTATGCGCCTACATTGCGTGATATCAAAATGAGCTAAGTTTTGAGGTTGCCGTCATTAGAAGGTCCCAAAGGTATGCCTTGAAAATCATAAACGAAAGATATCACTTAATGATTTTTTTTCTTTTTTTTTCTCACAGGCGTGTGACGACTATTTTACTTTGTGGTCACTGTCGAGTTTGCTTAGCGCGCTATCATGAGACTGATCGCAAAGGTATCAGGAGTTACTGAACACTTCAAAAGATGTCAGCTTGACATCAAACACTATTGATCACAATTCTTGTACTTTGAAACATTGCGTAAACCGCACTGTTGGACCTATTTTCATCGGGAACCTTATTTTCTGCATACGATTCACTGCAGGTACCGACGAGAGAAAAAATTAGTTGGCCATGCCAGATGAATCTTCACCTCGACATGTCGTCATCGCCACATCAAGTGTTATTGGAGGTTCAATCAGTCCTCGAAAAAAATGAAGCTTCTTATGTTTCTGCCGAACTTTTAGACAGACTAGGTGAAATGACTCGAAAAATATCTGACAGGAGGTATTGCGAATCATATGTCAATCCTACAATCCTCTTTACCCATTCTTTAAAACTTCTCGAGAGCTTTCCTCTGCAAGATAACAAGAAGAATATGATTCTCTTATTGAGGCTTTATCGTGGTGGTGTCATATGTACAAGAAATTTGCTGACCTTCTTATCCTATGATTTATCTCACATTCTTACGTGCTGTATCGCATTTTGGAAGCAAGATTACGACAGCACAGATCAAATTGTACAGTTATGGAAACGAAAAACTTTGTCCAACTATATGGAATTATTATCCAATGTGGTGAATTTTGATCGTAGCCTGATTAAAGATGATCTGACAATTGAGTTAATCAAACCATTTCTCGATCTATGTGCTGCATCCTCATTATGGATGCAAGGAACATTTCGGACACCGTTTATGATGTTTTTTGGCTGTTTGATGCATCATAAGAAGGTGAGGGCTTCTATGATGCAGATGAAGCCGTTTCTTGACATCTTCGGTATAATTGTGGCCAAAATAAATTTTTATGCAGCCGTCATTCAAAATGAGCTATATGATGATACTAGACCAATAATACCGACACCATCAACTATTAGCTCGCTGAGGCTCTGGGAAGAACATGATTCACAAATGCTTCCCTCAAGTAGCAACATAGGGACTTCAGCGGGTTTCTCTTCAGTTTCTCAGTCGGGTGAATCCCAGCATGCAGTGGACATTCTTGAAGAATTTGCTGCACCTCTAGTCAATATCATCGATGAGGATTTTATAGACTTCACGGATACATATCATCTTGTTAGCTCAAGAGACGCATACACTGAATTTATAAGAGCGTGCCAGATAGTTTTGACATTCGAACCACTAAACAAGTCTCTCGAGCTCAGCAATATAATGAAGTGGCTCCTTGAAGTCGCGAATGTCGTCATGTTAGATGTCAAGAGAGTGTTGAACGGCTATGTTGAAGAACATGATCTACAGTATACTAATTTTCAGGCATTTGCAATAATTGATGTAATGTCTTACGTTTCTGAGAGTATGAAAGGATCCAGCTTCACAAAGAAGGAGCGATTATGCGAACAGCTTGGAGTCCTACTTCGTGAAGTTCATAACAAAACGATTCCGAAGAGACTAAGAGATGTTGATAACAAAATTGTAGCCTTTCCTCACATCAAATCTCTTATTATAGAGGTGTTGGGGAACCTATGCTACCACGATTCGAAAATTCAAAATTTGCTTCGTGAACATCATATCCTCGAACTTATTCTATCCAATTGTATTATTGATCACGACAATCCCTTTTTGAAAGAACGCTCAATATTGTGCATTAAGTTTGCATTGAAGAATAACGCTTTAAATCAACTGTTGATAAGGAGCTTAGAGGCGAGACTGGTTGTGGACGGATCGGTGTTCCGAGATATTGGCGTCGACGTGAAGATAGAGAACGGCAATGTATCGTTGAGTAAGGACAAACCTATTTAGCTTCAATGAACGTGCAACTTCGCGGCTATCACTTCTTTCACTCTTTGAGAGATAGCGAGGTCTACATGAGTGACACGCTTCTTTTTTGCAGCCAAAACCTTCAATTCTTCTGGCAAGACATCCTTTTCGAATGAGTAGCCTTCCACAGACAGCAAGGCCCTGTCAACAACATCTGCAAACTTAGCTGGATGAGCAGTGGCAAGCGAAATGTATTTCACTAACCTTCCATCGCCGTTCGATGAGTCTGACTTGATGAAATCATATGAGGCTTTCACACCTATGGCAGAATGTGGGTCTAAGACGTACTTGGAAGGATGCGTATCGTAAGTATCCCTTATTGTCTGAAGTGTTTCAGCATCAGTAACTCTCGCAGACCCAAAGTGTTCTCTTGCCAGCTTCACGACTGCATCTGCTGCAGTAAACGAGCCAGAGCTTTTCAACTGCTTCATCCAACTGCTCAATATAGCACCTGCTTCGCAACTATTCTGATTAGCGACCCTTTCACGAATTAAGAACCACAACAACCTTTCGAAGTTAGAGGAAATGAGGATATCCATTGCTGGAGAGTAAGTAGCTTTGACTTCTCCACTTCTTTCGTACTTGCCCAGTTTCAAAAAACGGTCCAAAATATCATTCTCATTTGTCGCGATAATCAATTTGTCGACTGGTAGCCCCATTGACTTGGCATAGAATCCCGCCAAAATGTCACCAAAATTTCCAGATGGTACAACGAATCTTATGTCTGGTTTGATAGCATTATCTTGACCTTCCAATCTCTTTACAAGCTGAAAATAGGAGTAAAAGTAATAAGTCATCTGAGCTAAGATCCTTGCCCAATTGATTGAGTTGACTGCGCCTATGTTGTACTTCAGATTGAATTCTTCATCCCCAAAAAGTTCCTTCACAATGTCTTGACAATCATCGAAGGTACCATTCACAGACAATGTGTGTACATTATCATCCTCCACAGTAGTCATCTGTTGCTCTTGAATTGGAGAAACTCTTCCTTTAGGGTACAAAATAAACACGGAGACATCTTTCTTGCCTCGCAAGCCATATATTGCAGCAGACCCGGTATCGCCAGATGTTGCGCCTACCACCGTGATCTTCGTACGCTTGCTTTCGTCTTCAATGAGCTTATTACGTCTTTCCAAAAAGTATTCAAAAAGATTTCCAACAAATTGAAGAGCCACATCCTTGAAAGCATACGTTGGTCCGTGAAATAGCTCGAGTAAATAAAGTCCACGTTTCTCATCCAAGGGCACCGTGGGAGTGACAGCGGAGGATCTAAAAGAGGAATATGACTTATCAATTAATGAGTGAAGATCATCATTAGGGATCTCTGATTCAGCAACATAGTGACGCATAATATTGAATGCCAACTCTTGAAAGGAAAAATCCTTCCATTCAGTAATGAACAGGCTTTTCAACACCGGAATAGTTGATGGGACAAAAAGACCGCCATCAGAGGCGAGGCCTGTCATGACCGCATCTTCGAAAGATAAAGTTTGGTCAGTAGTAGACCGCGTTGATCTGTAAGTTTGATGTGACATCAATGCCCTTAGTGAAAGCTGCGAAATTCCAACAAAGTATGTTCGCAAGACTTCAATTTTCATAAATGTGACGCATTAAAGCACGTGATAAGCTCAAGCGAAACAGATTCATCACCTGCAAATAAGACTTCTTCAAGATATCGTGAAGGCTTGCAGCATGGTTACCTCTTCAATCATATGCCTCAACACGACGAAATTTGCAGCCAAGCATTCTGTATTACAGCAAGTATACCAGGATGTACTTTCTCCAGGTATCGAGAGCGTTCTACGAGCCAGATCATTTGAGAACTTGTCTAATCAAGACTCAAGGTTGGCTAATTCTCAAGTAAAGCTGCTAATTCAAAACTTTGACCACGAAGAAATTCGACATCTTTTTGGATATGGTTCTGGTGTTGTGGCCCAGGAAGGCTACTCTAGTCAAACTGCCCAAATAGATTTGATGATTATTACTGATGACACGAGAAAATTTCAAAAGTTAAATTTTGAAAGACATCCTAGTCATTACTCTAGCTTGAAGTATTTTGGCTCTGATATCTTACAGGCAATCCAGAACTTCGGCGCCGGTATTTACTTCAACCCATTTATAACCATGTCTAGTAGCGATGGAAGCAAACAAAACGTCAAATATGGAATCGTCTCTACCAAGAGGGCGCTTGAGGACCTTTGCGAATGGTCAACAATGTATGTTGCTGGTAGACTACAAAAGCCTGTTCAGCATCTCAAAATTGATGAGTTATTATTGAAGGCTAATCAATTTAATCTTTCAAGCGCATTTAATGTTGGTCTTCTCCTTATGAGCTCACAAAAAAAAACCGAGAAAGTCGCTCTTAGTGATCTCTACCGATCGATTGCCTCAATATCTTACATGGGAGACCCACGAATGATTATTGGGGGAGAAAATCCAAATAAAGTGCAGAATATTGTCACTAGACAGCAGTCCAAATTCAGAAAACTTTACAATCCGTTTTTTCAGAATAATATTAAACGAGGAATAATTGATGAATGCAACGACCAAGAAGTCAGAATTCGACTAGATGAGGCTGCTAGATCCGAAATGATTTACTACTTGCCAAAACAATTTAGGCAGCGACTATTGAATCAGTATATTGACAAGCGTTTCGACTCGTCATCAAATCATAGCCTCGAAACTGACTCAATAGAATTCCAACAAAGTCTTGAAACTATTTCAAGGGATGAAAATCTAGAAGAAGCTCTCAAAATGGCAATTCAGGCGACAGTCGCGATACCGGCCTTCAAGCAAACAATGAAAGGACTCCTCACTGCAGGTCTTTTTAAGTCTGCAAAATATGCTTGGGAGAAAAAATTGAAAAGTTGGAAAAGGAGGTAAACCTCAAGGGTAACGTCAAATGAGAGACTTACAATAACCGTCCTTAAATTCGACAGACTGGTTTAATGATCTTTCTTGGAAGCGGGCCCTTTTTAGCTTCGCACGTAGAAGCTTTTGACATAATCAATCTCCTAAGTAAAGACCAGGTGCGAGCGTACTCTAAAGACTTGTATAGACTTGATAACCGCAGACGTAGAGTCGTACTGCTCTAGGTACCGGAAGATAGGGTCTCTCCATGTGACTCTCCCTACTTGTAACCTCTCATGGTCCTTACAGCCCTAGTAATTTACACGCATCTTTGGTAGTTTTTTTGCGAACAGATCTCATCTCGGTATGGTTCCCTCAAGCAAGTTGGTCGTTGACCATTTACGTTGCTGTAACTCTGATCTACGCCCTCTTGTTCACTGAATTTCTTTCCGATCTCCTTATTCCACAAGCTTCGAGTGAATGACAATTTGATGGCTTTCGTGTACAGACTAAAGAAAGAATAAAACCACCAATTTCAAATCTTCACCGTGTCTATCTTGGAACCTATACGTCTTTATTCTCTCGCCTATAGTTACTAGGTAAATTCCATAATTTAAAGGTCTTATATATGAAGGATACCTGGGTTCCTTTTAGGACCATGACGAAGCGACAACGGTGAGATCGTCCGCCTGACCACGGTTGATCACCGTGGAGAATTCCGGTAAGCGGTACTACGACTAGTGTTCCCTCAACTATGTATACTTTTATGATTCACTAGTATCTAGTATATACTAGGGTGTATAGTACCACCTAGGCTAATGCGTGCTAACCTAACAGTTTCGTGCAAGAAACAACAAATGTCATGTGCTAGAAGTAGTGGATGAAGAGATGGATGACGTGCATATTGATAGTTGCTTGATAGACTGTGATCGATTGGATAGTTAAAAACAGAAGTCCCTTGATATACGGAGACGCGATGGCAATTGGGCATGGACTTCGTTATAGCAAGTATGGTACAAGTTTAGAGTAGAAGTTGAGAAACGGTATTACACACAATCTTTAGAGGTTTTACCGACGATTCTCCTGTCGAAAATTCTTCGAAGTTCTACCGTCCATCGGAGGATGGCTCTTCTCGCCACTCGTCCATAAATTTGGTGCTTCCCTCCAACATTCCGATCTTCTCTGGTACACAGTTTTTCCTTTCACGTGATCTCACCCCGTGATCTATTTCACGTTTGTCCAAAGATACATAAATGACACCATCGTGCATAACCCCCATCGTCAAGCCTTCATGTTAGGACGGTCTAGCTTCACTTAGTGATACCACTGCCGCGCTGCAATCCCTATCACATGAGACTGTTCCTCACAGTCATGTGATCGAGACATTACGACAGGTGAGTATATTGCATATGGCTGGAATAATGAAATCTTCTTCTGCTCACGTGATATCCATGCGTAAGATACTCTGCTCTATTAGTCCATGCCATAGCTATCACTTCTCCTTTTTTCTAGCCTTACTTCAGATATTTTAGAATCTCATCTTCTCTCCAATTTTGTGGCTGCTGAACTTCATTCTGCCGACACCAAGTATGTTATTTCAGATTACGTGGTGGACAACGTGGGAAGGCCGCCGAACCTAGAAATGGACCAGGTAGGTGAATCATAGTCAGTGAAGCATTCCATAAGTTGATTTTCTTTGTCTAGCAAGGTTGGAAATACAACTTTCAATAGATTATTGCCTAGACCTGTCTCAGGTAGTACTTCTTCAGAGTCTGGGTGAGTATCAGTGTATTATTTAGTGTTTTAGAGCGCAGGGAGTATATGTTCGGAATACTGCGAGGTGTACTTTCATCATGTGATCTTATGTGATACGAATAGCATCGGAGGACGTCAGCGCTTCGTCAGTTGTTTTGCCAACAGGAGATGAGATGGCTACAACTCAGAAGACTCTCTTTTTATCTAAGTATGGAACTATGGAATGATGGACAAATGTGGAAAGTGAAAGATCACAAAATGTGATATGATGGAAGAAAGAAAATCCTCTAATGAATGACTAGAGGAAGCAATCACATAATCATTAAACTAATATGAGGAGAATAAAATGGGGATGACAAGATATCCCTCAACTTCAAAAATTCGAGTGACTGCTCCTATATTAATAGTATTCCTTTTCTGCACCGTTGTTTCGTGCACTGCTACTCTCAACAGAATGAATATGCTTCTGCAGATAAACTTATTGTACCCGTCAGATTCCAACAAATTTACTGCATATTAGTTATGTTCGTCTCAACAACATATATTCTCTTCCTCATAATCTTATAGATTAAACGATGCCACCCAGAACTCAAATTAAAGAGATCAACAGCGACGCGGATTCCAAAATGCTTCCGACTTCTAGATCAGCTAATAAGGCCAGGAATGCGGTTGCGATTGCTGCTCAACAGGAGATTCTCTCAAAACATATCCATTCCAACGGCCCGAACGACAAGCCGAAAATTGACGCATTGGACTTTACAACCCTAAATGTCAGCTCGTTGAATAAATATAATCGCAAGTATGCATTGAATTTACCGGCGATTCGAACGTTGAATGAAGATATACTTCTCTCCGCACTTGGTAAGAAAACCTACTCCTCGAAAAGACTGACTCAAGAGCATAAAATTTCAAAGCCAGAGATAGCATCTCATTGCCAAAAGCATTTCATGGCTTCTCCATGTCGCGAAAATGAGATAATTTCAAACTTCTTGTATAAAGTCAAGAATGAGGACAAGGAGTTCAAACTTACGTTTTGATTTACAAATGGTCTAACCAGCACTTCGAGCACATTGAGTACTTCATCAATATCCTTGATATAGTATCGGCCTCACCAAGGTACTCATTAATGCAGAGGAAGTCGCACAAGTCTTAGGCTCAACATTCATGAGTATTACTTATTGGCAGACGCCCTTGAGACTTCTTAAAATTATGAACACGCACCCTATGTTTGAAGCGGCTTCCCCTTAGTATCAGATATTATTGACCAATGGTGCGAACCTTACATTGGTCAGAGACTAATAAATGTATCATTTTCGTCTACTCAAAACTTTTTGTATATATTTATATATATAGACATATTTTGTCCTGATCTTTTTCATATACGTATCTTGAATGAAATTCTGGCTGTTGAAATTGTCATGCATTTCAGGTCGGCATTATGAAACCGCGTTGAGTAGATATCTGAGGGGTGTGGGTGGCTACTCAGACGCGCTGTTTTCACTGAAGTACAGTAACATGGATTCGGCTCCCATAACAGTGCATTGGCACGAAGGGAACCAACCGGTCTACTCTGCTGATTTCCAAAATCCATCGGACGGCTTTGCAAGGTTGGCGACAGGAGGTGGTGATAATAATGTTCGAATTTGGAGAATGGATATTGATGACCGAGAATGTGATGCTTTGAAAACGAGTATACACTACTTGTCAACACTTCGAAAACACACCCAGGCAGTTAACGCTGTGCGCTTCGACCCAAGTGGCTATATGCTAGCTAGTGCGAGTGACGATGGCCTACTCATAGTTTGGGGTTTATCGGATGAGATTGTTCAGGACTTCGGCGTGCAAGATGATGATATGAAAGAGACTTGGAAAGTGAGAAAGATCTTTCATACTCACTCAGAAATCTATGATATAGCATGGTCGCCTGATTCTAACTATATTGCAGCTGGCTCAATGGATAATGCTGTACGTGTCTTTAATATCAAAACTGAGAAAAAAGACCTCGAGTTTTTGGATCATGGACATTGTGTTCAGGGAGTTGCATGGGACCCCCTTAACAAATACTTTGCTACACAGAGTGCCGACAGGTCTTTGCACATTTATCAGCTTAAGCATCATGAGTTGAATAGCACAACCCGGTTACAAGTGGGTGATATTCAAGGGTGCCTCGAGCTTAATATTTGCCGTTCAGATTTTCTGAGGGTAACTGATCATCACAGCGCCATAAGTCCCAACTCGGGGTGCCTTCTTGGTATGAATGCGGATGCATCAAATGACTCTGTGAACCTGACCACTTCTGTACAATCTCCTGCTCCATCACTCAAAGCAGAATCAAGAACCGCGAGTCACAATGGTAGCAGCAAGAGAACGTTTTACCTCTACCATTCAGAAGCATTACAATCATTTTTCAGGCGTCTCACGTTTTCTCCTGATGGGAGTCTCTTGTTGACAGTGCTGGGACTCTATAGAAAGGACAATAAAAATGACGAGGAAGATGTTTCAGATGCTCTCGTCAACACAGTCTACATTTATACTCGCGCGGGCTTCAGTCAACTGCCAGTGTGTTCACTATCTGGATTCACCAAACCTACCGTTGCTATAAAATTTAGTCCAATTATTTATGAGTTGGATAAGGAATGTTCGCGATCAATATTTGATCTTCCCCATAAAATGCTATTTGCAGTTGCCACATTAGATACAGTGATTGTGTATACCACTCAAAGGATCGAACCCCTTGGCATACTGAAAAACTTGCATTATTCAACTATTACAGATTTGGCTTGGAGTTCAGATGGCAAAAGCATCATCGTGTCGTCTGCTGATGGCTTTTGCTCAGTGATCAGGGTGGATCATCTGCTACTTGGAACTCCTCTAGCTACGTGACTATAGAGCCACTAGCCGAGAGAACGATTGCAAATAATACTTAAATGTCTCCGTTGATATATTTCGTAAGGGACCATGAGTAAAAGGGATTCTTTGTACGACCAGGCTGCAAACGAAGGAAGCGAGTTTGTAATGCCCCATATTGAGGCACGTGTATGTATGGAACAAACAAAATTCAGGTGGAGTCTGCTTCATTCGTTTCAGTATATAACGATGCTTCCATTTTACGCCTAGCACGCATGATCATGTTTTCCTTCCGTCTCTGTAATATGCTTAGCCTTTCTTCTTTATCTCTCCCCCACTTTTCTAAATTTTCCGTATCAACTTCACCTGCCGTCGCGTTCAGTACTTTTACGTTGTATTTCTCGAGAAGGTTCAGTGAGGGCACGCTAGATGATGGGGTAGCCACTTGAGCCTCAACGGATCTCCTAACAGGTGCTTCATCGGGAGGAAATGGTAAGTCGCCTTGTCCGATGTACTCCTCTACTGTGGCTTCCACAGATCCCGTCCTCTCTAGACTATATCTTATTTGAGAGATAGTGAGTTGAGGACCAATTGCCTGAACTACTTCTATCATTGATTGATTGACAGCCCGTGTGACTCTCCTTCTCACTTGTCTATTATTCGAATCCTCCATTGGCGTTGTGTCTGGGTCTGGAAGATTGAATTCTCCAGCCACAGAATGGGGGATTGGAGAAATGAGCCAACGCAAGAAAATAAACGCGATCAATAACGTGAGGATGAAAATAATGGTGGACTTGTCCATGTCTTTTTAGTGTGGTTTCTGTAAATTAGAGCTTTCTGAATTCCTTGAATTACTGTGAGATGTACGGAGGTCTTCTGGCTGGTCAAATTGTTGACCGAGTAAGAAAGTACGAGCTATTACAACGCAATCCTAAGAGTAGAATTGAATAAAATGAGCCTATCTGAACGCATTTGTCCATCTCTAACTGAGATCCCTAAAAGTGATTGTGGTCGACACTGATTCGAAGGATCATTATTTATTCGTAGCAAATTTTATGTAACATGTCACGCAGAAATTCTGCTGATCTCATGGCTCCATATATGCTGCAAGACATGGCTCTAAATAAACAGGACGAAGGCAATGATTGTTGGGCAGAGTAACAACAGAACAAAGGTGGCAGACCTTAAACTAAGCGCAAGCAGACCTCCACTTGAAAGCTCTGTGGCGGTGGGAGAGCTTCCTGAGGATACTATTGATGAGCTCGTGACTAGGCTGTGAGGGAAGTTTGAGCTCGAGGGTAGAGGCGTGACACCAGTCTCAGTAGCCGAAGGGTTTTTGATACCTATCGAACTCGAAGCAACAGGCTCTAGACCCGTCAAGTAGCTCATTGACGCGGACGAAGTTTTAGTTGTCGCAGTATCTAGAAGGAGCGACATAATAAAGATTTCGATGATTCGACTAAGGTCACTTCGTAGAAACTATACTCTGAATTTGAGTTCGGAAGTTGGTATATAGTGGCGAAGCTATCTTTAAATATTCAGGTCGCACGGGCCATGACTTCATCTATGTGTTATTTTTTTTCTCTTTTGTACCTGTCGCAGACTAGAATTCTTTAGATGCGGTAAACAAATGTCGTGTACCTGAAGTATATACAGGTATGATGTAATCATACATAAAGTATTCTTTGCCCCTGCCTCATTGGAGCGCATTGTGGTTTTTTGAAGGTACGCGACTGAGAACGTGTCAAAAAAGAATGAAACTGACCTAATGCAAAAATGATCAAAACAATCTGTGTCCCTGAAACTCAAAAGGGCGAGGTAGAGCCTCAGGATTGATGCTCGAACGGTTGCAACTGGACAAGGTAAAGGAGCCTTCAAGTATAATTGTAACGGGGCTACGATGTGCTTAAGCGGCCAACTTCTTCCTTGTCAAATGGCCAGTACTTTACGTTAAAAAAGACATCTTATTCTAGCTCTAAATGAAGAATTACAAAATGATCAAGCCATTCTAAGAGAGGACTTCGTAGCCAGCGGTCTTCCGTTGAGACCAAGAGAACCAAGACTTGGCATTCTTCGCCCTCTTAAAATTGATGATTGCTTCATACGTGGGCGGTTCAGTAGCATCCTCATACAAACCAGCATTTCCGGATAGCCCCGAAGCAACAGATTTAACAGCATCATTAGACGTTAGTGCCGGTAACTGAGGGGTACCTGTAATCAAACCTTCAGGCTCGTTTCTCATAGAAGAGGGATTGCGTGCTAATTGAGCCGCAGTTTGGTGTAAGGTTTGAGTTTCACCGCTGGACTGTGATGGTTCAACACTTCTTCTTGATTCCACATCATTCGTGGACCCATACCCGGAATGGAATGAGAATATGGAAGAGCTGTCATCAAAGATTGAGCCCATTTCCTCGAGGGAAAGACCCTTTGTTTCAGGGAACAAGTAATGCACGCACAAGAATGACAAGATACACGAAGTACCAGGGATTAAATAAGTCCTCCATTTTATGAGATCTAGTAAGATTGGTGTCATTTCTCCAACAATGAAGTTGAAGAGCCAATTTGTTGCGGTTGACATCGCAGCTCCTTTACTTCTCACTGAGTTTGGCAATACTTCATTCATCATCCACGGGATAGGTCCCCATGATGCTCCAAAAGCGGCATTGAAGATAATAACAAAGACGACAACAACTTGTGGAGTGTATGTGTCGTTCAAGAACAACGAATATGCAATCGAGAAAAGGGAAATTGCCATCACAACAGCCCCGGTCAAGAGTAAAGGTTTCTCCCCCAGTCATCCACCAAATACCAGGGTGGCACCGTGCTTGCCAAGTAAATGAGCGAGTTGATTCCTGTCATCAAGATAGCCAGCCTGCCGATCCAGCCGGCACTTTCGAAGATCATTGGTGCATAATATGATACAATATTTATACCATTCATTTGTGCGAACATTTGAGAGAAGCAAGCTACTGACACTCGCTTCCGATAGCGTGTTAGCATATAACGGTAGGATCTTTCACCACCTTCAACTCTTTGGATCAAGACACTTTCCTTGATCAGCCGAAATTCAAGCTTTGCAACTTCATCTTCAACATCGCCGTCTGCATACAAATCGCTTATAACGATCATTCCCTCAATATCGTGATCGTGATCCAAGAGCCATCTTGGAGTTTCCACGATAACGAAGGTTCCGAGCCAAAGCAATAATCCCATGATGCATTGCACAAATAAAGGAGACCGCCACGAGAAATCATTTTCGATGAAGGAGAAGCCATAATCCACCCAAATACTCGTAGAATACCCCACAATGTTACCACTGAATTCTAAGCACGCATAAAATCCTCTATCATCTGGGGGGCTGATCTCGGATTGGTAGCAGGGAATGATAGTGGTGAGAAACCCAATCGCAATACCCGAGATCAAACGTCCAAAGCCCAATATGTGTATGTTTGGAGAAAAAGTCTGAAGAAGGCCCCCAATAACAAAAATAAAGGAGCCCCACCTGATCGTTCGTCTTCTGCCAATTTTATCGCCAACCTTGCCAGCTTCGAAAGACGAAAACAACGCACCGATCTCTAAAATGGCTATCATTGTGCCGATAGCTGCAGGGCTGGGATAATCATAATACTCTTTAAAGTAGGTATTGGTCAAAAGTGACGACATCAAACCCTGCTCGAACCCAAATAAGAATACTCCCAAAGAAACGAAAATCGAGGTGAAATTCAAAAGGGCCCTGCCTACAAGGAATGATTCCTTCACCTGTGTATGTGTCATCGTTTGAACGAATCCTTGTGCTTATTCAAAACTGAGAGTGGATAATAAAGTATGATGATGGAAAATCAAGTTGTTGATGTATTGAATCTTTATCAACCTTCACGTGCAGGATGCTCCCCTCAGAAATTCTTGCGCGGCGTGCCTTCTAGCTAAATGTGGGGAGCTAAGTAAATGTGAACTCAATATTTGTGAGAAATATTGTGCACGAAATTCGAAGAATGCACTGAAATTATCAGTATGTGATCATTTGGATTGGGGTGTGGTTAACGTTTGGAGGCAGGTTAGAACGAATTGAACACAACTCGATGGCGAGTCTAATATTCGACTTCTCTAAATATCAATGCTCACTTCTATCGTTATTCGTAAATCATTACTGAAGGCAGCTTTCACCGCGTATCTTGTTTAGCATGGTGCTCTTTCTCTGAAACGCGGTCTCGCAAATTTAGAAATTACAAAAAGAAAAACTTTCGCTCGGGGTAAATCATATTTTAAATGGTAATCATTACTTTAAAGGAAAGATTCGATTTAGGGATCCCCTGTGATTCGCAATAAATTTATTTTCAAAGACAACCCGGATCTCATGCTCATCTTATATTATTCAAACGAGTGTTGTTGAGATGCACATCGATGTCCAAACGGTCAGCGTCTTCTTCAATCTTTCTAAGCCTTTCATTTTGAGCACCAACCTCTTGTCCCATGATGGTCGCAGTGTTTTTCAACTTCTTGGAATAAGCTGCGATTTGATCCAAGTTACTTGCGAGTTCCTTTTCCATCTCATCATCCTCTGAATCGTTCTCAAATTGGTAGCGCTGTGCCTGTTGCAAATGTTTTTCTCCTTGATACTTATTGAAAGTATCCGACTGGGTAGAGTTACTCGATATTCCTTGCTTAACACGCTGTTCGCTTGCGTACACGCCTTGTCGATTGGTTTCACGCAAGTACTTCTCCTGTTCCTTTTGCGCCTTTAGCTTTGATTCCTTTTCGCGTAAACGTGATTTCTTATTGAAAGGGTTTCCTGAAGCCGGTATAAAGATCGACCTATTCAAACGTCTCAATTCTGCAACCTTATCTTCCGCTATCTTGGTTTGGGTGTCTGCTAATAATAAGTTTTGTTCGGCATTGTACAAGCGTTCTGACTGAGAACCAAGCATACCTAGAGTATTAGTTCCCGAGGCATCAGCTTCCTGAGCCATGCGTAAGGTGTTTCTAGTCAGTGCTACTGATTCCTGCTTAACAAATCTGATATTTTCTTTGATTTCTTCCACCTCCTCATCCTCCTCATTGACTTGTTCCTCATCGGGTAAAAAATCATCCACCTCCAAGTTCAAATCTTCTTCATCAGGATTTGCATTCAAGTCCAACGAATCAACATCTACTGGTTTCCTGATAGGCTTCCTGGAGCGTATTATTGGCTCATCCGTTGGAATTGCATTGAGATCGAGCATCAGCTCGTCATCATTTCTTGCCCGGCTGGTATGAGACACGTAAGGATTATGCTTTGCCCTCACTCTTTGCTGAGAGCCAGCCCCAGATGAATCATGATGACCTGTTGCATTTCCAGAATCATGACCCTTGCCTGAATATGAAGCATATGGACTACTTGTACCTGTACTCACATTATATGAATGTGACGAAGACAGCCCATTATTTGAATAAGGGTTTTGTTGTGATGAAGCCATATTTGCATAAGGATTCTGTGGTTTCATACCGGGCCTCAAACCTTGTCTCTCTTGAGCGTACTCCTTGAATGCACCGAATTTCTCTTGTCGGGTCGTAGGTGTTTTCGTGGTGATTCCAACTTTTTGCATGGTGTCCACCAACTCCTTCTCCGTTGGATCTCTTTTTTTGAACATATTCTTCATACCCATTTTCTTAACTATCGAGGCAGAAGAGGGTATATCACGAAGTTCAAATGGAAGTAAGTGGAATGGAACCAAATCCCGTGCTGACCGTCGTTACTGTTTAGGCTGAGCCTCTATATACAGGTATACACATTCTGGCACAATTTTTAATAGGCGAGGGAAGCAGAGGAGATTTTTGAGGTAAGAAATTTCCAAATATCCTTCCAGTAGCTTATTCTAGCATCAATTGAACTGATAATTACAGTCGAATACCGCAATATTTTGATCTTTGTTGAAGAACGCGTACTCATGACCCACGCACGGACCTCGATTTCATGATTTGTTGTGCATTTTATTCAGGCCGTGACAAGTCCAGCTTCATGATATCACATGTAGTCTCAATCGTGGCGATGACATCATTCATGCCAAAAATATGGTCGGACTGATTAGGTAGAATAAGCAATCCAGAACTACTCGAGTGTTCCTGCTTGTAGGTATTCCGCACTTTTCGACTTGAAAGGAATCAGAATGCGAGGCTTCAAAAATAGGACGATGCTTTTATTCCAAAGAACGACGTTGGAAGATGCAGCCCCGAAAAGGAGAAAAATCAACGCCTCTGATAATAGAATGCAACCTGAATTACTAAAGAAGGATTCCGAACATTTGGAAGTAAACGACAAAATGGACACTTTAACATTTGCGTCTGAATGTCCTTGTGGTCACCTACATGGCCCCTGTGAGGATCACTACCATGACATATCTGCGGTGGGACTAAGTTCTAATATGATGAGAGGCCCTCCTTGATATAGTCTTGCCCTTCTAAAAACCGTGAGAGCCAATCCTCTTCAACCTATTTTGGGGTCGGGCCATCCCGACGAAAACCCTACCCGTATCACCCATACTTGAAGTAACGGGAATTACTACCGGGCATGCTATCTTGAATTAAGCGGCGTGTTCAGGCAGTGTACTTTCAACAGTATTAAATGTTCACATCCGTGGGCAAATTTCGGATGCGAACCAAATATGTAACGTCTACCTTCAGAATGAGTACACAGAGTCAGCGGAATTTCACTGAGTGGAGTACAAATTCTGAAAACGTATGTGGCCAGCATGCCAATTATGTCTCCTACGTCATACCTCAAAATAAAGGTGTGGTGTTATCTAACCGAGAAACTGCAAGTACTAATCTTTATACGGACTGCATGTCATTTATGAGTATGGCTAACGCCCGCTGTCAGACTGCCATGGTTTTTCTATTTGATCCAGTCAAAAGGTTCTAGTAACCTTACGATCCTTCGTTTCTTACCAGAACTACTCAAAAACGTACCCAAAATGTATTTGAGAATTTCTTGAAACATTAGCGAAAGAGTCGTGTCATACGCATGATAAGGCAGGCTCACTCGGTGCCAGTGAACACCAAAAAGGAAAGCAAAAAAGGGATCAAGTTATCTACTCAATAAAATTACTCCTGCGATGCTTAGTCGCACATAGCCCCCTAATATTTGGTCAAGAATGCACAACGAGCTTTCGTTGAGTAAGTAATATTAATTGTGGAGTCCTTACTCATTTGAACCACACTTTGCGCAAGCCAGCCCTTAGCTAACTACATAAATAGAAGTCATTGCATAACCTAATATGAACTTAAATAGGGGGAATCGACAAGTTATTTCAATAAATGGGGATCTCGAGAACTCTAAAAAACCAGCTTGTGGGTCCGGAAATTATAGAGGCACGCTCAGATCCAAATTCAACAGGACTGACAAGGAGAAGTTGCGAAAATCATGAGTTGGGCAAGAACTATTCGGTGACAGAAAGATCAGTATGTGTTGATGAGCCTTATATTGACCTTGAATTGAAGCTCTCACCAGAAGAAGTTGCCTACAGAGAGACTTCACGGGCTTTCAAAGTGAAAAAGTTTTTTTGGGATGGCACTGGGAGACACCCTAAAGAGCAAAAGTACCTATGCAAATTGGACTTCTTCTTATTGAGTTCATCTATGTTGGGATACTTCATTAAGAACTTGAACCAATCTAATGTGACCACAGCTTATGTCAACGGTATGGATGAGTATTACCACATGGATCATAATCAGTACAACTATCTCGTTACTTTGTGGACTATAGGATACATCATTGGACAAATCCCGTCTAATTTGGTATTACATCGCATATCTGCCAGATATTATTTAGGCGGCCTCGAGATTCTTTGGGCATTATTGACTCTTTTGATGATTACATGCAAAAGCATCAAGTCTCTTTACGCCATACGATTTTTCTTGGGATTGTTAGAGTCGGGGTATTTTCCAGGTTTGGAGTACTTGGTTGGAAGTAACTACGGTGCATCAGAACTCTCAACAAGGTCAGCTTACTTTGCCGTTGCTGGAAATGCTGCGGGGTTGATCTCTGGACCCTTGCAATTAGCTGTCTTGAAGAGATTCAAAAACTCGTCTATGCCTCCATTTAAATGGATGTTTGTGTTTGATGCAGTCATTTCATTTCCTGTTGGTATCTACACTATGATAGTCGATCCCAATACTCCCAGTACGACAGATGCATTTTACTTTAGTAAAGAGGATCGTTTAGTTGGTCTCGAAAGAAGAAGAAGAATAGGAGCCCAATTGAATACCAGAGAGAAATATCTGTGGAAAAAAATTAAAGGCTTTTTCACCACTTGGCATATCTATGTGTTTCCATTTCTATTTTTGGCCTACAACAACTCGTGTGCTGCCAACTCTCAACCCACATTTCAGACGTGGATGAAGCTTGAGCTCAAGTTATCTCCTGACAAATACAACACATTCCCCTCGATTTTAACGGCCTGTGGAATAGGAACAACATTGATATTAGCATATTCTCATAACTTCATTGGCGGGAGAAAGAACCACTTTTACGTTTTTAGTTACTTCGTGTGCGTCATGATTGGATGTGCACTTCTTTCTTATTGGCATATTCCAAGAGGGCTTCATTGGTTCTGTTACTTTCTCACTGGAATCCCGACATCCTACGGCCAACCTTTTATATTCTCATGGGTTAATCGCCTTTTATTTGAAGATGACATGAAGAGAAATTTTGTGGTTGTTTGTACTAATACGTTGGCATATGTAACGGGAGCGTGGGTTCCCATTTTTGTTTGGAACACAGCAGACAAGCCAAGGTACCACATTGGATTCACATATACATCTTGTCTAGCTTCTTTTGGAATTATTATGACTGGTATGGCTTGGTATTTAACGTGCAGAGACCAGCGACGCCAGAAGGATAGGGCCGAGTACGCGGGAACAGACCAAAGTGACGAGAGTCTAGTGGTTTCAGAGACTTACCACGCAGAGTCTTTACAGAAGGGCCTCGTTCCTTGAAAATTTAATGAAACTAAATATCCATTGCTATATGTTACAAACCTTCACTTTCTTATTATTTCGTGCAGTGTAGTCTATTCCAATGTAGCGACCTCTTTAACGAGCTCGTCATATGCATCCTTATACTCTTCAGCTTTTTCTGCGTTCTTCTTTGATTTGCCACCGCTTGGTATCACGAAAACGCATGACGTTGGCCTCTTGGTTGCACCAGCAGATCCCAAATCTTCTTTTGAGGGAATAAAAATGTAAGGAACTGATGAATCCTCACATAGGACTGGAATATGGGAGATTACATCCGGAGGAGAGATATCTCCAGCAATGATGACAAGACCCTTTTCGCCTTTACGCAAAGCTTTGACGACTTCTTTGACTCCTCTCTTGACATGCTTAGCCTTTGAAGCCTTCTTGACGGTCTTGAGAACCTTCTTATTCAACTTCTTAGAGGCGAGAGGCTTCGCAAAAGGCAAAGCAGCAGCCTTTCGCTTGTCATAATTGTCTTCAACACTATCTTCGACTTTCTCCTTTTGGCCATTTCTTGATTTAAATAATGTGGAAGGTGAGCTACTTAATTTTTAGGTGATGAGATGGATGGTGCACGGGTTTTACCAGTACCATACAACTCCCATTTAAATTAAATTGCCTATCCTTTTTGTTTTGAGATTATTTACTTCAATATTGAAGATTTTTGTGGCGTGCTCGAAAAAGTAAAATCATGTACCGATAAAGATCAATTTGCCTAAAGTTATGGTGGCTGGGTCTTTCTATGTAATTTCAACGTGCTGCATTTAGTCTTACATGAACTGCTACACTATTCGGTACGATGTACCACGGCACCCAAAGGTACACTTTACGAGATCACAGCTCTCGAAAAAGAAAGCTCAATTACAGGCAAACCTCTGATGATCGCTTAAAGCCTCTCCTTCTCGAGAATCCGAAGATTCCTGATCCAGTAGACACAGTTGTCGAAGCGGGAAAGGTCATCACGTATATGAAAAGGATTGCTGGCGAAGCGGAAGAAGACACGGGCGCCTATTGTGTCAGAATCCTAATTGGAAATACAGAATCTTTGAGACTTAATCTGGATGCTCAGACATTTATAGCTTCAGAGTTTGGCCTTTGCTCGATTTCTTTATCGGATAGCAGCCCATACAGCATCGATAGGATTCTCACTATTCGTGGGACTTTGAAGAGTTTGCTGGCTGCTGCAGCCTTCTTATCCTATAAGCTTTCAAGTGATATGAATAATGTTCTCAAATCTGAGGCGTTCACTCTCAAATCACTGAATTACAAGATCGACATTTTAGTGGAAGCTGAGGAGCTAGAGTTGGATAACTTTGCGTCCAAAATGAGCTATTTTGACTCTTCCATGTACGATTGTAACCGTCACCTCAATCATGTAACGTTGAAGGGCGACGTTCAGTACATTTTTAACACAGTTTATCAGGTTACAAAGAGATTTCCATTAAAGAAGTATGTTCAGGACACAGAAATTAGGTCTTTACCAATCATCCGACTGCATGATCATGACCGTTTATTCAAATCAACAGAAACCGAAGCGGATTTACTAAAAAGCAAAGAAGAGCTTTTGAAGTTCATTTATACGGCCCAACATGTTAATAAAAATGGGTCTTGATACTTTATGGTCAAGCTTACTAGACGTAATTTCAAACGCGAGAAACTTTTAGTTCCTTCGATTTTCTTGAAATGGAAGCAACACGATCGCCTAAAGAGAGGGCAAGCCCTTGGCCCTTAGACCTGATTCTGACGTGTCCGATAATATATCCATCGCTCAGCTTCTCGATACACAAATTTGCTAAAGCATCCTCACCAAATGACGAACGTGAATAAAGATTAGCGGCCAAAAAGTTGCATTGTTCCCCAACAACAGCCCCCGGTGTCAAACAGTTCATGTTGGTACCTGCCATTAGATCATCCAAATATTCTTTTAATGATGTCTTCTTGGACTTGATAGTTATTTTGTTCTCCCACTCAAACTCATTCCACATTTTCCTAAAAGCACTTTCCGTACACGTAGCTGGCTTTATGTAGTCCATGATATCTACATGAACATCATTGAGAATGACGATGGTAGAATCATCCGAATGCTGACCGTCGTAGACAATATTGCCAAAAATGACTCCTGTATCGGCACTTGTCACTTTTACGGTAACAGAAATGTTGTAAAAGCCGTAAGGGCCGATGTTTGCAGTGGCACCATTGTCCACAACTTTCAAGTCTCCCAACGTTGCAAATTCCACAGAGAGATTTCTTAAGGTATTGGTAGTTT
Organism: Candidozyma auris; assembly: GCF_003013715.1. Classification (NCBI taxonomy): domain Eukaryota; kingdom Fungi; phylum Ascomycota; class Pichiomycetes; order Serinales; family Metschnikowiaceae; genus Candidozyma; species Candidozyma auris. The sequence continues at coordinate 436,716 of NC_072816.1, forward strand.
GGTTGACTAACAATACTTCCAACGTTACGTCGAATTGGTGAACCTTGACGTATGCTTCTGCATAAATAGGGTCAGAGAATCCGGTCAACTGTAAGATTTTGTTGAGACGGGAGGACAAGTTTTCCTTTTTAGATGTTGTTCCAGAGGCAAGCATAAGGTCATCGTTGACAGCAGCTACCGAGCTTCCGTTCTTATCAACTTGCCTGAAAACGATAGCATCATCAACATGCTCTGCATTATCTTGCAAATCCTTCGCTTGAGCCTCAGCCTGCTTTTTCAGCTCTGTCTCAACTTGAGATTTGTATGCTTCTTTGGTGTCCTCCAAAAAACCCTTCTCAATGGATTCTCGATCATTGTCATCTGTCAAGAATCTGATACATGATAAGATTCTGTCAGCTGAATCCTCATCAATTCTTCTAGCCACAAAACCTGATTCACCGATACGTAATATGGACACCATAATTAAGAGCGCCTCCGCCTTTAATGCATTCAAATTTCTCTCTGCCGTCTTTAGGCGTCCTAATCTTAAGACGAATTTTACAAGGGTCGAGGATAACACTGACGCCAAGTAGAAATCGCCACTTAAAATAAGTTTACGGACACGTAAGGCGTTTGCGTCTTCATTCGAATCATTGGAAGGAAGCAAAGCACTTTCAGTAGCATAAGTGCCATCTGGCAAAACAACAGGTCCTCTTTTTGACTTACTTGATTCAGCGTTGTCAGTGTCAGAATTATCGACTTCCACTGCATTACCGTCTAGATGCCTTTTTTCGCTGGCTAACATTGGCACTTCTCCAATACTAGATCTCACAAATTTCCAGGCATCCTTTATGCACTGTTCGCTCAATGAGTATTCACCCAAAACCCAGAATGCACCGCGAAAAACTTTCCCGGATTTGACCTCCGGCAAACTCTTAATCAATTTGTGAATAATCGATTCCCTCAAGTCAGGGAACTTCTCAACAACTTCCTTAACAAATGTTATCACGTCATATGCTGCTGCATTTGTAAGGTCACCGATTGAATCCAAAAGCAAGTCAATGACATTTGTCGCAACTTCACTAAAGTCAATTGCTAGCTTATGGATTGCATTCACCAACAACTGGCGATACTCAGCAGCACTGTCTTCACTTGCGTTAGAAACTCTTTGCAATTCCTTTTTGAGCAATTTTACAACGTCTTCGACATTTCTGCTTGTGATCAATTGCAAAGTCACGTCAAGAGCTTTGCGACGGACATCGATATCATGGGTGGACAACACACCCAATATATCCAAGCACAAATCCTGCAAGACCCCAGGGCTCTTTCGGTTTAATTCACCCAACCGTTCTAACGAGATAATTTTCACATTATTGTCGGCCTCTTTTGTCGCGAGTTCCACGAATTTATTACCGGCCAATAGCATAGACTCGGTAGACGCAGACAATGCCGTTAATGTGATCGCAGCTTCATAAACCACGACATTAGATGAAGATTCAATAATTTCTGATATCAAAAGCACATACTGCTGTCTCAAAGTAACAGCAGTTTGAGCATCCTTTCGAATGAACTCCACAAAAGCTAATTGCAAAAGTGAGTCTAGATTCTCAATCTGATAGACATTGTCTTGAATGTACAGTAAAGTAGCGTCTCTGCTCAAATCGCTCAAGCAAACAAAGGCATTTCTCTTGCATACAGAGTCGAACTCCTCCAACAAGAAACTGTAAAGTAACTCTGGGGCATCAGGAATAAGATGGTTAGAAACTCTATAAATGGAGTATAATGCAAATATCGCATTCTTTCTGACATAAGCGTGTCTGTGTACCAAACACTGACGAACGTTAGGAATCAAGGTCTCCAACAACTCAGGCTCCTTCAACTTGCACAAGAAGCGCAATGTATTACCTCTGATGTACTCATTGGGATGCTGTAAATCATGCTGAATAGCATTGCAGACCAAGATCATCTCATGTCTCATCTTGCCTTGGTTGTCCAATTTCGGGCATACCTCCCAGTAGAAGTACAACAATTTTTTTAATTCCTTATTTCTGGAAGGCATGATGAACCGAATAATATGCATCAATAATTCGGGCATCGGATCGCCGTTCAAAACGGTTGTAATAATTCGCTTCATTGCCAGAATTTTAGCTTCATCTTTGCTCTTTTCCAAAAGCAGTTTCAATTCTGACACCGTGGTTTTTGACGCGGTATTTGGCTCGTAGATGAGCATGAAACCAGAATCAGACATATTCTTATTAGGTATGTTACCTTAAAAGAATGCCTCGTGGGTTAGTTGCAAGCTGGCCGCAATCAACAATTGCAAACTTCACACCAGTGTTGTTTTTAAATTTTCCAGAGTTAACAGCTGGAGTTCAACGATACACTCGCGGCAGGAGTACCTCGTGATCTAGATCACATGGTTGGATCTACATAATTTAGGGGTGCATATAATGAGGTCAGACTGCTAATAACTATTCGTTGTCACTGCTTGCGCTATCAGGATTGGCAAGAAATAGACGAGGCTTCTCGATGCTTGCATCGTCATCATCATTGTTCATCGTCCCTTCAGTTGAATGGCTGTAGTCTTCAGCGAATTCTGCTTCCTCATCCAAGTTATAGCCTGGATGCTGGTAGTATCCCTCACTAAGTTTAGGTTCAATCAAACTACCAACAGAAACACGGGAAGAAATCAGAGCTTGTCTGGACAAATTAGTTTGAGTGCCAAACTGAGATCTCTTAGGAGTTGAGGGAACGAGGCTTGGGGTTCCTATACTCAGTGCTGATTCCGCAATCGAGGCAGTCCTTGAAGTAGCTCTGCTACTTTGATGCAAGGAGTTGCCACGGGAAATACTTGCAGACTGTATTCCCAGCTTCAGCAGTGACTCGGAGGAAATTGTCTTCTCACTCTTTTGAAAGGTGTTTGATCTCCCAAGTAGGCCGAACTTATTCAGACCCTCTGATTCGTCCACTTCTGCTGCAAGCAACCTTGGAGCGAGGTGGCCGTGCTTTAGCCCAACTACACTCGACTGATTTTTACGACTTCCGCGCATTCTTGTGTACCTATCGTTTGTAGGTAAAAGTACGCGCTTGTCTGTTGGAAGTATTCCGACAGGCAATTTCCACGATTCCTGTCCTAAATCATTGTACGCAGTGCCAGCATTACGCCTAACAGTCTGAACGTAATTAGACCGCTCGCCTTCACCAGGTCGAAGAGTAATCGACTTCTTTAGCGTCGCTAGATTGATATGTCGATTTGAGTTTGAACTGAATATCGAACTCATAGACAGCGACTTTCTATGAAATGTAGCATTAGAGCTCGGGGAACCGAAACCTCGTGAGGACAGTATGTCATTTGAAATGGAGTTCTTGGGGGCATTCTTTGGTTGGTGCAGAGATGTCGCTCTTGTTTGAGGGAGCAAATTCTCCATGTTTGGTCGACTCATATACAACGTATCGTATTCATTTGTGCTTTGCTCTGCCTTATACTTCGTGTGCTGGGCCGACGTAGTGATATTTTGAGCTTGTCGAAGTGATGGATGGTTGGGATAATTTGATCTCTCTTGGCCAGAAGAGAGTTCGGGGGTTTTGATAAAATCAAAAATTTCCAGTCGTTGAGGCAGGCTTATACTGATTTGTGATTCCGTAGGTTTAGAACGATCGCAACGAATAGAGGAAGTCGACGAGTCACTTCCGCGTTGATTCTCATTTGGAATATTCTCCATGGTGTCCATGAATTGGAAGCTTTCAAGACTGGTCTGTGGGGGTGCCAAAGCTAACGAAGAATGGCTCCAGGTATCATGAAGGTTATTCAAATGGATCGTTGCTGAACTTTCCTTGTTGCTGGGAACCGATTGCAAGGGGGATTGAAGGGGAGGTAGGCTTTTGGTGTTGGGGAGATACTCGGACGAGGAGCTACCATTGGTAAACGAAGACATTGATTGTTCCGTACCTTGATATACTTCAGTTTGAAAATTCAGATGGGGTATCTTGCAATTAATTTTGTTCGAGAATTCATCTTCACGAGGGTAGTCAAGTTCGTTAAGTGAATAATTCGTAGGATCCTTCTGGGATATAGCAAAAGAATCTGAATCATTTGGTTTGACAGTATCGTCCTTATCCTCGATGTGGGTCGTCATGGCCGTTTTTAGAGGAGATTTAATAGGAGGAGTTTTTGGACGAAGCTCGGGTTTGTTCATCTCCTTGATCTCATCTTCTAGGGCGGTAATAATCTCATCCATGTCATCCATGTTCACTCTATTCGATTTTGTCGGGCTCTGCATATGTTGTTGTGGCCGTGAGAGATTGCCCAGCGCTGCTTTCTGCGTGGATCGAGCATTTTGTTTTCCAGCCAGATAATCATCTGGGGGTGGTGGTTTTCTTGATAATTTTCTTGTATAAGCAGTTTTTTTGGGACTTTCTAGTGTAGTGTGATTAGATGAGGTGGGGACTGAAGCCTCATCTTTCAACGACTGAGGGAATTTCGTTCCTGAAATGGGTCGAGTGAAATTACTGGTGTTCGCTATTTCTGTATTCGTTTTATTTTGCGCATTGTGATTCACATTGAAGCCATGTTCGACTAATTGGGCCTGCGTCTCGCCATGATGAGAACGTGTGGGAGATTCAAGAGCAAAAATAGCGGATAGCTTGCTACCCAAAAGTTTCGAGGAGCGCTTTTCTCTTTCCATGTTCTGCTTTTGTACGCAACGAAGTTTCTCGTTCACCTCCCTTGTCCAATGTGAGCTTGTTAATCTCGACCGAAATGCTAACGCTTGAACACCGTTTATTGTTTTGATCGCTAAGTAAAACCTGTTAATGCCTTGGAACAATACTTTAACTGTGCAACGAAATTACACATTTGTGTCTGCTCGCCATGCACACCATCTCTAAGGTTTCTCTCCCATCTGCACGCATTGTTGAGCAAACTCAACCGCATCTTTTCTTAAAGCACCATGTCTACCAAAGGTAAGTACCAATGTGCTTATATTTGTTTTGCTTATATTAACAAATCAAGCTGAATCTGATACAAAAAAGATTGATTATTCTATCGCAAACCCAGATGTAGTCGACAAATACAAGTCTGCTGGGTCCATTTCGACTGCTGTGTTGGCTGAGGTCAGAAAAGCAGTCAAAGAGGGAGCAAAAGTTTTTGACTTATGTGAACTTGGTGACAAATTGATGGAAGAGCAGCTTCTGAAGGTATATTCCAAAAAAAACAAGACTGTGAAGGGAATTGCTTTCCCAACTTGTGTCAATCCAAACAACATCCCAGCCCACTTGTCTCCAGAATCTCCTGAGGACGAGGCTAATTTGACTCTTAAAGATGGTGATGTTGTAAATATCATGCTTGGTGTTCAAATTGACGGTTTTCCTGCGGTTGTTGCTGACACAACAATTGTGGGCGAAAGTGCTGAGAATCCAGTTCTTGGTAAGAAAGCTGATTTGCTTCATGCTGCATGGAATGCATCCGAAGCTGCCATTAGAACGTTCAAACCTGGGAACAGAAACTTTGACGTGACGAACATTGTGGACAAGGTTGCTAAAGATTTTGGTGTTACTGCTGTCCAAAGTATGTTGACTCACAACCAAGAACGTGACGTTTTGTATGGTCCAAAAGAAGTGATTTTGAACCCTGCAAAAGAGCACAAAAACAGAATGGAGGTTCACAGATTTGAAGAATTGGAAGTTTACGGCTTGGATATATTGATCTCTACATCTGAAGAAGGAAAGGTGAAAAAATCCAATTATAAAACGACCTTGTACAAATTGACAGGGAACAACTACTCACTCAAGTTGAATACGTCTCGTCAAGCATTGAAGGCTTTCAAGCAAAAGGTCTCTGGAAAGTTCCCATGCAACGTAAAGGTCTTTGAGAACCCCAGAAATGTTCGTGTGGGTATGATTGAGTGCAGTAATCACGAAGTGGTCTTACCGTACGACATTATGGAAGGAGCTTCAGACTCTTATATTGCGCAATTTTTCACTACCATTGCCATTACTAAGAATGGTATTGTAAAGTACACCAACCCAACGTTCAACCCTGAGCTCTACAAGACTGAAAAAGGTGTTGCTGACAATGAGATCGCCAAATTAATTGCTGAACCCTTGCCAGAAAGTAAGAAGAAAAAGAAGAAGTCAAACAAGAAGTCTTCTACCACTGAAAGGGCCCAAACCGAATAAGCAGGAAGAAAATCGTAAACTTTCACAAGACAAACAAATATCCGTCTTTACTTTTTATCAATGTAGAAAACTTCAAACTCTCAGAAACAGTAAAGTACAATTTTTTGAAGCTATGGCGGACATGCACTCATCTCGTACACAAGTTGGAAACACGGCCTTCACCAATATTAATTACATTGTGGACAACTGATGTCCTACGATCAATCGAGGGACTTTTTCTTCACTGGTATTGGGCCAATTTTTCTATTAAATATACGCCTGAATTTGCTTAAATGTTCATTTTCTTGTCAGGCATCAAGAAAACGAATGATCATGAACCCTGCGGATCTTTTTAACTCAACCATGTCTCTTGAACATTGCACAGGCTTGGAAGAAAACCTTCATTTTTATATCATACACAAATTTATGATAAATACAACAAAAGATTTGAGGCAAATGTACAGCCATCTAATGAGTAAATGAAGTCTCAAAATTATTCTGATGTCCCCCAACACACGTAGAATAGAACTCCTGTGAGACATGAAAGCGACTACAATTTTATAAAATATGATATCACCCCTCAAAAATGAATCGCAGACAAAGTGAAGATATAACTCACAGTGTTTCACATATGTCTCCCTTTGAAGGGATGATTTCCGTATATATATTTAATTCATTCTCTATCTTTGACGGTCTCCCTCTTTTACCTCCTTTCTTTTCTCTTCCCATTTTTTTTTTTTTTTTCCTTCTTAATTTCCTTTACTTTTTTTTTGATTTTTCATTTCTTTCTTCTTGGTAGCTGTTTCTTTCAGTACTTATTGAGTAGGAAGCTATTAGGGCTGTTCTGTACTACATCACTATCTGTCATACATCTTCAACAAAACGCGATGGAAAATTTCGTCCCTCTCTCTTCCATTCAAAGTCAAACTTAAAGCACTATAAGGCTCCCATTCTACAATTCATTTGATTAAAGAGCTTGCCTTAATTCTAGCATAGTAGTGGAAGTTTTACCGGAGTTCATCACTTGACTGGTTTACAAACGCATGGTGGATCTGGTGCAATCCAACAAGGGTCAAGCCCCTAGAGGGCGAGGGCGACCAAAACTTAATAAGCAGCCTGCTACTGCCGGTGAAAAAATTCCAAAAAAACGAGGAAGAAAACCAGGATCAGTGGGGAAAAAGAAGTTAGAAGCACGACGCAAATCAACTAGGGTTACTTCCGCAGAAGTATCCTCGGAGTATCTGTTGGCAGAAAGCCCGCAAATTTCTGAAACCCCAAATAGCAAAAGCGGGAAAGCAAATAAGTCACATTCAATGTCACTGTTAAACATGTCTGATCTCTATCCGACCCCTGACCTACGGAATTCATCAGCTGACAAAAACAGAAGTATCAACGAATTTATTGAACCAGAGCTTGCTGCTCCACAACCGGGATATTCAGGCTACCCCCTTGAAGCATTTCCTCCTCAGCATAAAATCAAACGACCTTCTTCAAGCAATTCACGAGGTAAGAAAGCGAAGTCAGATGTGACTCCACGTTCCACCCCCCTACCCAGTGAAGCAGAATCGGAAGAAGCCGAGAAAAGATATCGTAATCAACTAGAAACACCTAAACTGGAGAAACTTCTGCTAGAATCTGAGCTAAGAACGCCTTTGAAAGGTAAAAAGAGAGGGAGGAAACCTAAACTGGCGACCAATCCAAGCATTACTTCATCACCCTCCGGCTTGACTCTTAAAATCCCGGCAACTCCGAAATCAAAGCGCAAAAGTAATTTTGAACTGGAGAACGGAACGAGACCACAAATCAAGCGCCTAAAAATCACTTCTCCAAAAAAACAAACAACAGTTGGTTTAGTTCCTGTTACAGAACCACCAGCAGTGCCTTATAATGCTAACAGCAATGAGGATTTCTGTGCAACATGCGGCGGAACTGGTATATTTATTTGCTGCGACACATGTCCAAAATCTTTTCATCTATTATGCTGTGAACCCCCTATACGAGAGATTCCAGAAGACAATTGGAGCTGCAATGAATGTCGTGCAGCTCAGGGTATAGATCCTCGAAAATATTTTAATGACCACGGATTATTTGGGCACCTTCTAAATTCAATGCATGGACGAAATCCTTCAGAATTTAGGCTACCCAGAAAGCTTCGGGATGCCACTTTCATTGATGTCACAACAGGTCCTGAAGATAATTACACAGACTCTAGCATGAAGCCTGAGCTTTCGGTCAGCAAGCTAAATGGCTCTCAGATATCTGGGTTCAATAAGAATGAGGACCTAGACATCGACTCTTTTTATGACAAGAAAGGCCGACCCAAATTGTGTCATCGGTGTCGAGAGTCGCACCTCAAACGCAGAACACTAGTGGCTTGTGATTATTGTCCTTTGCATTGGCATCTTGACTGCTTGCCTGATGCTGTACCTCTGGCCAAGACCATAGGGTTGAAATGGAGATGCCCAAATCATATTGAAAACCTCGTTCCTATAAATTGGTCCGATAGGCGATGTTTCAGGGATACTGCCGTAATCGATTCTGGATTGCATGCCAATTTCCTCAAAATCATGGGCGCTAGCAATTTTCTCATAAAACACAACGACCAGCCGTATATTTCTGAGACTAAACAACCAATGTTATCTGATTACCTTCAGTTTCAAAAGGATGATTTTATCTCAAACAAATCAGATTTTTTGACGCAGAATCCGACTAAGTTTGATCAACCTCTGGATTCGGACAATGATGAAGATACCGTTTCGAACTTCAAAATTCCAGACTATCTAGAAAATTATACTGTGGGAAGCAAGGTTTTGGCCAAATCATCGAGAAGGCTTGCGAAGCTTTTACTTATGACTAATGCTGATGATTCAGAACAAAAACCATTTATCTACCGTGTTCCTGAAAAGCAAGTTGTGCTTGATTTTATTCAGAAAGGAAGAGAGTCCTACAAAGCATCAGTGTTGCTGGATATACAAAAATATGAGGTACGTCAAGAAGCAGAATATTCTAGAGACAAGGAAGCTGCGGCCAGTCTCAATCTACTCGGTGAACAAGATCATGAATCCTCTAGCAATGTCAGAAAGCCACTTAATTTGGATGATCTTGTTGCTGCTGCTGATAAATTACGGCCAATTGGTGAAACAAAAACAAGATCCGATGATCTTAAAGATGAAGAGATTGATGAGCTTCGTAAAATCAAAAAATTGATGGAGCTCAAGGGCCATGCAGCATTTCTCGAATTTCTTCAAACTTGAAATTCTCCTCTAATGCATATCACTATCCCAGACTGAGATGTAAAAACTACGTTCTTTCAGCAGCAGAGTTGTATGAACTCAATGCATCTTATTTACATTCGGTGGTATGTCATATTTACAAGATCAAAATTGAAGTCATGCTACATTAGGATGTTGAATGTGTGGGATCTCTGACTGAGGGATCGGTGTAGCTCCTGTAATCCTCACCAACTTCTTGAGGATTCTGTCTTTATCGAGTGATGCACAATCAAATTCAGATGTGTTATTTGACGAGTCGTGAATGATGACCTTTGCAGGAACCTTTCTTATTTCCTCTTTGCTGTTAGCCAGGACTCTTGTACAAAAAAATTCCACGTCATCATTGTGAAACTTCAATGTTGGCAAATGAACTCGCCAAAATTTTTTTAATCCAATGGCTGGTCCCATGACATTCTTCTCTAGAAGAACGAGTTCGATCTTCTTGACGTCGCTTCCGAACTTGAAGGCAGTGTTCGGCGTACCCGCAATTATATTAAGCCTTGATATTTGCTTGGACAAAGAAGACTTGGGCAACCTTTGGAACATCTTGCTCGACATCTTTGGCGTTTTTAAAGTGAGTGTGAACACTTCCTTTACCTCACTACATATCTACAGGATATATAGAAGCGTCGGCAATGAGGATTATTAACCGCTACAAGATTTCTGAGAGGTACTTCGAATAAAATGAATATGATGATAAGAAGCCCTATCACCTGAATTGAATCACAAATGAACCAAACCATCGTGAAGGCCGGAACGTGAGGTTTTAGGAGCTTATTTCTGCGCAATACGTGAGCGCCAACGAGAGCTGGCGATCTCTTTCAAGTGGTTTGTTAAAAAGTTGAGAATCAAAGGAAGTTGATAAGAAACTGAAATACAAAATAATGCCTAGAGGGTCAATCGGCGCCTCAAGCTACCATTGGGCAAAGTGAATTGTGGATGATATCACTGATCAGAGGAGACGACAATACAGAGAATAACTCCTCACCAAAATCCCTATATCATCTCAAGGAAGATCGTTGAGAAGGAGGATCCTTGAGAATGGAGTTAGCAGCGGTGAAATAAACAGTGAAATGGATTATTCGAGTACCCATTTTGATTAGAAACGGTGTAAAGTTCTCCGCGCTCCAATTGAAACACCTAATCGTACTCGCTGAATTTTCTTGTTGTCACGTGAACTGGCACGTATCTGTTATCAAGCAGAAGGAAATTTTCTTTATCTTGTTCACTCATGAAGGTATCAGTTCGCCTTTTGAAGTCGCTTCCAAAAGCTGAAAGGTTTGTGCCCAAGCTGGGCATATACCCAAAAGGTTTTGTCGTTGGAGGTATTCATACTGGTGTCAAGAAAGACACTCATGCGCTTGATTTGGCTATGATTCATAATGTATCGGGTAACGATGGAATTGCCTCAGCAGTGTTTACCACAAATAGGTTTAAGGCCGCCCCGGTACAAGTATCGTCCAAAATAATCAAGCAAAAAAATGGCCATGTGAACTCGCTAGTTATAAATTCAGGTAACGCAAACGCAGTGACCGGCACTCAAGGTCTTCAAGACGCTCATAACATGATCAAAGTTACAGACGCAGTGTTGGAGAATGAGGAAGACTCCTCCCTAGTGATGTCTACCGGTGTCATTGGTCAAAAATTGCCGATCGACAACATCTTGCAAGGGATTCCCAAATTGGCACTCAGCAATTTGGGATCTAGTCACGAACATTGGCTTGCATGTGCACAAGCCATTTGCACAACGGATACCTTTCCAAAACTTGTAAGTAAGCAGTTCGACTTGAATGGCACGACATATACGCTTGCTGGTCTAGCCAAAGGTGCGGGAATGATATGTCCAAACATGGCAACCCTTCTTGGCTTCTTCGCCACTGACGCTCCCGTGACTTCGAATGCTTTGAATCAAATTTTAAAGTATGCTGTCGATCGCTCTTTCAACTCCATATCGGTTGATGGTGATATGTCGACAAATGATACAATTGTCGCGATAGCCAACGGAGCAGCGGGTGGGAAAGTAATTGATGCATCGGCTGAGAGCGCCGAAGAATTCTCGGTTCTTCGTACAGAGATCACAGGCTTCGCTCAGCAACTTGCTCAATTGGTTGTTCGTGATGGCGAGGGAGCCACGAAGTTCATCACTATCAAAGTCACCGACGCTACATCTTACCGCGAGGCCAAAGAAATCTCCTCCTCCATTGCAAACTCATCTCTCTTCAAGACTGCGATGTATGGTAATGATGCTAATTGGGGTAGAATCTTATGTGCAATTGGATATGCCAAAGTGAACGCTAATGCCGTTAACCCATCTCGTACATCAGTCCTGCTAGTTCCAGCTGATGGTAATGAGCCCTTACCCTTGTTGGTAAATGGAGAGCCCGAAGATGTGGACGAAGAACGAGCTCTTCAGATTTTACAAAATGAAGAGATAGGTATACATGTATCATTGGGAACAGGTGGAGGCCAGGAGGCGACATACTGGACTTGTGATCTCACGCACGACTATGTCACAATTAATGCAGATTATCGTTCATAGACAAATAATTCATAGAAGAATTCGACTGAATAGAATTGAAATATTTTTATCGAACCTGTTGGTTGCCTCGCCTGCGGAGTCACCGCATGTATTTACGATGCGCGTGGCTACACTTCTTGGAACTCCTGCATTGCAAGATACTACTTCCTTCATGAGCCATCTCTTAGTGATAGAAAACAAGGAGCAATTTCGCCAATATGCGCAAGGGTGGCTATATGCGCATGTTCTCGCAATACGTGCTAACAGCTCTTCTACGTGCGATGTAATAGTGACAGACTATACCAGCAATTCAGATATTGTGAGCGAATGGATTCGGATCAATACATTTGGCGGTCATATCTTTCCGTATGAGCAGTTGTTTCATCTAAGAATCCCTTTGAGCCTACTTAAGCAACTATGTCGTGAGTTCGAAAGTAGTACACATGGAATGCAGCTTTTTGAAGCTGATGACACAGGGTCAAATGCAGATAATTGGATTGATGTGAGTTGCAAATATTGCCTCGTCAGGCTTCAACTCACATTTCAAAAAAAAAGCGCCGGATCTACTGGAAATGTGCGCGATTTGAGCATAGTGAATGTGGATAAAACGCATGATATCGAGCAATTCTGGATGCGTTTCATGACCCTGCCTTTGGTTAACAAGCCAGGAATGATTACTGCCAAGCGGTCAACAGTGATGCTGCAGCTTCAAGCATCTCATACTGTTGACTTTCATAGTAGCGACAGCGGGCCAATTAAAATCGAGAATCTGGACTCCGATTATGATTCGCAAGTAAAGTTACAAGATGCTCTCGAGCAAGCATCCCAGTACGGACAGCCAAGCAAAGACCACAACAGTATGGCACTGGCCCAAGCAGGGCGCATTGCTCCGAACACTTTGCACTCTTTTCATGCGCTAAAACCACAGCCCCTGCAATCCTCCTCTGCTTCTCAACAGCAAAGTGCAAGGCAGACTGTCCCCTCAGCGCAATTTCTAACCCAAGTTCTGGGCTTTCCCACTCAGGAACATTCGTCTGCTACTTCAGAAGAATCCTACCCTTTCTCATTCATGACCGAATTCTCAGATGCTACCAAAAACAGCTATTGCTTGGCGGCCCTAAATGAGGTACCAAAGAAAACCAATAATAAGATTTATCATACGGAAGCTGTGGTCTTGGGGACTGTGCCGGAAATTTCAAGGGTGGTTGTAAAGGCTTGCTCCATATCTAATGGAAATTTAACTTTGTCAGACCCTCAAATCTCCTCCTTAGAGCTTATAGTAGCAGATAGCTTACCCATAGACCCAAAATCCGATAGTTTGTTATCTTCTAATAACAGTCTTTCAGTGCATATCCCTAGTGATGAGGTATTGGGATTTTTTGGAACAAAATTTCCGGAGGAACTATACACGAAGCTTCAACATTTGCAGAACGAGTTTGATAAGCGAAGCGCAAGTCTCATACCGATTCAATTAACATTGTTTGAGTATAGAGGAGTGTGGCTCTGGAAACCCCGGAATCTCAGTTTTACCGACATCATCAGTGTGTCACGATCTCCTCATCAATTAATTAGTACTTGAGATCTACGTTACCGACTATGCTTCCTGTCAAATTATCTTCACGACATTCAATTGTATTCCCAAAGCGACGCATGCTGTCATCAATTCCGGAGACATGCCTGGCCAATTCGGTAATGGGCCAAGGCATTGCGCGGAAGAGAGGCAAGAAGTTGGCATAGAATGGAAGTTTGATTTCTCCTCGGCGCCCATGTTGGAGTGCTTCGATGATGCTTCTGGCAACATAAGCGGGCTCAAGCTCCGGCGCTATCCAGCGCCAAGAAGTGGCTACGCTATCGAACATTGGTGTCTTCATCTTCCCTGGGCAAATAAGCAAGGTTTTGACACCGTGAGCGCAAAGCAGAGGAGCTCCAAGCTCGTACGTTATCAGCTCATGGAGTGCTATGAGTGCAGCTTTAGATGCACCGTAGGCACTTAGTTGAGCAGGCGACATGTAACCTAGGACGGATCCAATTGTAACGATGTAACCCCGCTTCTGCTGTTGCATGGATGGTAGAAACTTCTTAATTGTGTAGAAGCTCAGAAGAAGGTTGACCCGAATAGTTTGTCTGATCTCATCACAGGATAATTCTGAGAGCATCTTACCAGTTGCGATAGCTGCATTATTAACCAACACTGTCGGCCTGCCGACTGTTCCACAAATGCTGTCATAGCAAGTCTTCACATCGTCCTCGTCTCCCACATCGCATTTGAAATATTGAACATAAGGAATTTCTGACTCGGCCAGAGGTGTGATGATATCCATCACAGCGACTTTGACACCAGTGGCAGCGAACTGCGCTGCGATCTCCTTACCTAAACCACTCGAACCGCCAGTGACAACCACCACGTCTTTTTTTACATCAAGGGTATGGCCTACCACAAGATGAGACGCTTTACGTAATTGACCATGAATGAAATAGAAGCACTTGCTAGGAAATGAAGTCATCGTGTAGAAGAGAATGTCTCTGTGTGTGCAATAGCTGCAAAAATGCAATCGGTACCTTTTCGCACCCACAATCCTACACACTTGGGCGATGCACCTACTGATTACTTTCTCCCCCACAATCGTGGAGTTCTCAGCAAATCCGCTCCATTCATGTCGCAAGGGCCACCGCAAATCCTACGAATAAAGAGAAAACGAGGTGAGGATCCTCTTCAGGCATTGATTCTTGAGGGCCGTCAATCGGTGAAAAGATCAAAGCTGACCACCCCTCTTGGGTCTGGGGTCTCATCACCTTCAAATGAGTCTCAAAGCTGGTACTTTCATTTAGACAAAACTGAGGATATTTCGCAAAATTCGACTGTAACGCAATCACTTCTTACTGAGTCACGAAGGAGTGATGAGAATTCGAAGCATTTTGTGATACCCAAGAAGCATGTTCTTGAAGATTCCATGATTCCGCATGAGCTCACTGACATGCTTGAGAACTTCTTGAGTTTAAACACTCCAACTTCAAGAAAGAAACGAAAAGGGGGACAGCTGGTTTCATCTGGGCCATATTCTGGACCAAAGCAAAATGAGGTTTCAGAGCAAGATATGAGTGAGAACGAAAGGATGGACTACGTTTTCGACACCTACAAACTTTCTGAAGTCGAGCCATTGACTGAAGCAAATTATCCCAAGTCGCAGATCGGCTACATTCGTTTTTTTGAGGATGAAGAGTATGAATTGATGCAATCAGACGATGACGTCGATCTTGGATTGTCTGATGATGAGGATTCAAATGCAGAGTCTTTCTATCAGAATGATTATCCGGAGGATGAGGATGCTGGAGCTTTTAGTGACAGCTATGCATATGCTGAGACTGACGAAGAACCCGAATCAGAATTGACTTCACCCCAGAAGGGTGAAGCAGACGCCTCAACGGAAGCTGATGAGTTTGATAATCTTTACAATGACCTTTTAGGGCGAACAACAGACCTAGTTGATGATGAGCCTTATGAAAGACAACATTTTTTCCAAGATGAGAGTGATGATGAGTTAGCGAAACATAGAGACCGAGTTTTTTCCCGTTTGCAAACAATGATTGATGAAAGTTGATCTCACGAAAAAAAGTATCGGCTCTTCAATACCAAAGTCACGTCGAAGTGTCCCAATGGCGGTTCCGGAAGCACCTCCACCGGAACAAGGATAGGTGTGTGTGTTTTCACAGACACTTCCCTAGTACGTTTCGTATCCTCATCGTATTGCTCAGCAATTTTACTGCTCGTCTTTGTTTGAAACCAGAGTTGAGGTTTGTGGTGTTTCACCAATGCATTAACATCATTCGGGTTCGATAACTCATATTTTAGACAGCTATTCCAGAACTCTTTCTTACGGCATTTTTTGAGATTGTGTTGTACCCTTAAAGCATTTAGCTCTTGGATGAAATCCTTGTTACAATGATTTTCAACCCACACGAGTTGAAAAGCATTTCGATTTGAATATTTCATATCCTCTCTTAGATTTTCTATGATCAGTGATTGATGAAGGCGCACAAATTCCTCCCTTATAACTCTACTCAATGTTTCGACGTCAGAGGCATGTGTCCAAAATGAATCGTGCACAGCAGCAAAGCTTATATCAGCTCCCTTTGCTGCCAAACATGTCATCTGAAGATGAATTGCATCCAATGAGTGGATGAAGTTTGGCGCTAGTGCATTAATCTGCTTTCGAATATTGATATGCCCTAGCTTGGTCTTTTGTCTAAAAGTTATCTTTTGAAGCGGTGTCACTATTTCCTTTCTTGGGTCATGCTTGTAGGGCTGTACAACCGGAAATCCTGAGAGCGAACTCCACATCATTGGACGGTAACGTTTACTGCTAAAAAAGTCAAAGTCCTCGAACGATGCCAAATCCTTTGCTTCGAAGGAATTTATGCATCTTATACAGTTGCGAATCAACCAATCTTGGATTGTTTTGGCACCTGCAAAGAGTTCAGTTATTGATTTTAAAACAACTGAAGCGATGTATGACGCTATCTGCATCCTTGACAACTCTTTAAACTCCTTTGGACTGGATTCTCTGGTGACTTCGTCCACTCTAGCCTCTATCTGGCGGGAAGCACCAAAAAATGTGACTCCATAGACAGTTGTCATAACAGTTTGCTTGATAAGCTTTCGAGAAAGTAGAGCTTGACTTTTTGTGGCCAAGGCTTGAAGTTTTTTATCACCACTCAGGGTATCATTCGCAACCTTGCCCTCCACAATTCTCAAAACTGATGAGTAAACGTCATTTCGTTCTTGTGTTGGTAATAAATTCACTGACCTAGCAGCATCGTCGTCAGCGCCCAAAGCAGCGTAATGCTGGAGACCATTGCAAGTTCCATCTTGATGTATTGGTATTCTCGATTTGAATAGCTCAGGTGGTTCGTTAGAGTCTTCGATCTTTTTTATTTCTTTGCACAATGCTAAACATTGCCAGGGATTATCACCTTGCACCCACCACGAAGAGGACTTTAGCGGCTCGGACGCTGCTTCGAGAATCTCGGTTTTGTGCTCCTTTACGAAGTTAATGGACTGCTGCATTGAAAGTTTGGATTTGCAGTATAAATTTGCCAACTGGTACTTGATCCAATCATATCCGTTAGATCCTAGAGGCTTTGCTTCCCAGAACATTAGCAATGACCGAATGAGATCCTCATTGTGATGTGACAAAAAAGACACAGCCGGATATGCTCTTCCACGAAAGTCGACATTGTGTGGAAGATACATTATATCACCGTTCACACCAAAAGCATTCGCAACCTTATTCATAAGCTCATAAGTTATTCGAAGACCACGTCTGTCGTTGTATTCTTGAGTTCGCCTTTCTGTTTCTTTTCTGTAAGATCTCATTGCGCTCGTATAGTCCTCTTCCAATGTATATGAATCCCTCGCGGGACGTGCAATAGACTCTACCCTGAGCAAATGGATAGGTGGTGGTAACTTTAAAAACCCGTGGTCTGCCTTGAGAACTTCATTGAACACTTCAAGCATCTCACAATTTATGGTCCATGCAAGAGAGCCAAGTGCTGAAAGCAGATTATAAAGCGATGATAATTGACCTGTCTCATGTGCTCTTTCAACATACGCCAATGTCGTGTGAAGATCTGAGGATCGAACCAAGGGTGCTTCAGCGTCCAAAAAGCCACCACGGTGTGGAGAAGTCCAAGGAACAGGTGGGCAAAGCATTGGAAGTAGGTACGAATCACAAAAGAGAATATCTTTGAACGACTGGAATGACCGCATGACATCATCATTTAGAATCACGACACCTGCCTTATGTAGAGGTGAAGATGGAGTACCCTTGCCATAACCACTTGAGAATAGCGGGCTCTCATGCTTACTTGAACATTTCATGAGGTCTTGAGGAACTTTACAAGTGTCGATCACCACTTTGATCAATGCCCCGAAAAATTCGATTGCATCTTCCTCACTCAAATAATGATCAAGTTGATAGTATATTGGTTTCAAGGTTTTGTCTGCCATGATAGATTTTTTAAATGATGAAGATAAGGCTCTCACTAGTGTTATTGTCTCGATCTGCCCAGTCACGAGTGTGAAAGCAAACATTTTCGTGAGTACAAGTGAAACAAGTCTATCAGTAGGAACTGTTTTTAAGAAGAACGCAAACTTTTTAAAAACCCTATTTGACAGTAAACTGTCGGACGAGAGAGTTTTAGCAACTAGCTCGTGCCACCTCGTTAGCCACGCATTGTGAATTCTATTGAATTGGGTTACACCCGAATTGAACTGTTTAGCAGAGAAGCTTCGCTGGAGCGCCCCACAGTACTGCTCCACAATTACTTGACGCTCTCGATTATGCAGCATATATTCTTGTAGAAAATTTGATTTACTCGTTTCGTCGATAGAATCGTAAATTGCGTACATCGGTCGCTTGTCGCCACTCATGTTGAACCTTGAGGACATGATGAACTCACAAAGGCCATCGAAGCTCATAGACCCATCCTTGTTCAAAAAAGGAGCTATGTTAAAAGGTGAGCCATTCGAACTAGCATGCTGCTCTAAACTTGGCCATAGTGAATGCGCTGCTTCTTTGAGATCGGGATACTCGATGCTGATGTACTCTATGAATGAGTGAGGATTCAAGGAGTATTGCTTAGCAAGTTCATAGACGATGCTTCGTGCAAATGTATGTTGTTTAGACTTTTTCACCACCAGATCTAAATGACGGATAAGTGCTACCATTAGTTGTTTCTGTATGAGATTTGTTTGCAGTTCAGGAATACTTACCAACATGTGATGAGGCAATTCGGAAACCTCCTTTATTACAAGCCGGATTTCAGCTAGATCATTGTCATCTCCCCCCACGTTGGATGCTAAATGAGATATCAAAGTACATAGACACGAAGTGTAAATCTGCACATTTCGAGGAAATGAGGTATGGGTCCTGTTAACATTGCACTTTGCTTTAAACAGCTGAAGAATATCAAGAGAGCGCTGTATGTCATTTTTGAACACTGTTTGAAGGTAGTAATTCACTTTCACCTTGGTATCCGTATTAGTCAATGTGAAGCGTCTTCGCTCTGCATCGAGCTTGCTGATCGTCTCCACGAAGCTCATATTGAGAAAGTTTCGAGGGTCGGCCCTACTCAAAATTGCCCCAGACTTATCATGCTTATTTAAGCCTGCTAAAGTTCTGAGCAGTTGTCGAAGCATGAGGGCATGGTATGAATAGAGAGAGATATGTACTGTATTGAAATATGCGATGCGATACATCACTATCAGCGATGCGGTGTTGTCAAACTACTATACCCTTTTGGGTTGTACGGCCTAGAAAATGAGATCAAAGCTTGCAAGCATTTAAATTCGCAATGTTTAGTTATTTATCGTAGTTTGGATGTTGAAAATGACAGAAGGGAATTGCGAGATCTCAGCTGAAACGTGTGCTTCCACACCAAAGCTCATCAAGACGCCTCGTATAAGACCGCAGGAAAACCACAAATACGAGCGTGCCTTGCTTATTGAATCTGGATTGCCCTTCGAGCTGTTTAAGCGAGATATAAGCCTATGCTCGTTATCTATGAGGACAAACGTACCACGATGATTCGTTCGAAGGTTATCCATTTGCTTGTTAAACAGACATTTCCAGACATCTCGACAAACAAACTTCATTATGTCCAAGATGTCAACAATTTTGTTGAGCAGATTGCCTGCCTTGTACATCAAAACCTCTGTGAGTCGAAGGCCGGTTGAATAGCCGTAAGCTTCTACCTTGAGCGTCTCCTCATCTTCATTGAGGGTCTTTGAGTCGTATATTGCAACAGTGCCAGGGTAATCACCATCTAATTGCAGTAGCTTGGTATCAATACGTGTTTGATAGTCCTTGTCGGTTTCTTGTAGTTGCCCTTTTTTGTCATCAAAATGCGACACTCTCAAGGATAACGGCACAAGTTCTTGAAGAAGAAGGTCGAAGCATACGCCGCTTACCTGCCTTTGAGAATCTAGCACATCCATTGAAGAGAAACTGTACCTGATAAGAGGCTCCTGTAACTGTTGTATGGCGCGGTATGTGGTGTACCTTCCCTCTATAATTTACGGTTCCGCACTCAAATGCGTCAACGATAATTTTTCGGTGAAGGAAGTTACAGGGCAAATAAACTAGGAAAGTGTAATGATGAGATCGGATGATATAATCAAGCGTGTCTCTTCTATGACGTAGAATATCCTTGTCCTTATCCTACTTTATCTCAACTCGAGATATGTTCTCTCATCAAACCCAGATTCCTATGTCGTTCCATAGAAGTTACTCTTTAAGTGTTGCAGCCATTTCAAGGAACACTTCAGGCGCCATTCAGGATTCGACCACCTCGTCAAAACAAGTCGATAAGCTTCATCGTGCACATTCGTGGCCTTCAAAACAGTCGAGCGGACCGAGAAAGATCTCTCTTCGACAAAGCGAGACACAAATAATACCCAGTGACCGGAGCGGCAAACATGAGAGCACCAGCATGACCATATCCTGTAAGGTATCCAGTATTTCAAGTGATAGCGTCTTTTCTAACTCCAGAAGCTTGCCCTCAACACGGACGATTGACGAGGGGCCTTATTCTACTCTTAAGCAGTGCAACTCTCAATATACCGCCGTTATGAATGAGCTTATGGAGACTGAGACTCTATTTGTGAAGAACTTGAAGATGCTCAGAGATGTTGTGATTCGCTTCTACCTTGATCGATGTAAGGCTCAAGGGTGTCGGTGCTCTCCACTTGAAACGTTAGAAGTATTGACCACCACTTTAATAGGAGCCCATTCCAAGTTGCTAGGGTTGAAGGATACTGACCTTCTTCAAAAGATTACGGAGCTCTTACAAGAAAGCGAGGTCTACGCTCACTACTGCTCAAACGCTGAAATGTTCTCGAGCCTACTAAGGAAGGATATTGGAGTTCTCGATTGTACGTGTGCCCTAACCCTTCTGAAAAATCTATTAAAGTATAGCGATGGGAAAAACTCTAGGTTCGACTATTCCGTTTTCCTGCTTTTACAGAAACCGATGGCTCGCATCATGAGATATCAATTATTTTTTGAAGCCTTGCTCAAAGCTAATTCACGCAACACCGAAATATCCGAAATGCTACAAGAATTGAAATCAAATCTTTGTATCATTGATGAGAAAGTCGAGGTCCTTTTAAAAGAATTTCAGAAGCAAAGCTCTCTAGACTTACGGATCCGGTTTGAATATACCAAAGGAAGAGACTTGTCTTTCTATGGTGTCGTAAAACTTGCTTCCATAGCAAACTTGGCCTGGCCGGTGTACCGCAAGAGCTTGAGTATGATGACAACAGAAACACTAGCTCTCTTTACAAATAGTGTCATAATCATTTGTGAATGGGTTCCCTATCGAAGCAGAAAAAAGCCTTTGTTGATTCTTCCGTATGATGAATGTTGCTTCTTGACGAATCCGGATGAATATGATGGTGGCATCACGTTTAGCAGAGATTCCTCTTTGAAAATTAGATTTTACCGAAACGATTTTGAGTTCGAGGTTGTTTTGGGGTTCCCGAGCGAGGGGACCCTGAGGGCAGCGTTGGGTGCTATTCCTCGAGAAATCAAACGACAAAATTACGGTGTCGAATGTAATCTACCTGACACATTCGCTGCTAGTGAGATTAGTATCAACGCAGGTGGAGTCGATCGGAGCAAGTATAAGCTGTGCTACTTCAGAGAAGTATTTCCGTTTGAGCCGCTTCGGCCGCGTGCAAGGCTAATTCGCTCTAAATTAGCCAGGCAGATATTTCTGCTCAACGGATGACCAGCGCTCCTTGGTATGTAGCCTGGAAAGATCAAGCATTGAGCGATACGAAGGATCCTTTCTATAATATCGTGGTCGTTATATAGTCAAGTGACTGGGCGGTACCGTTCTTCTAATTGAGTTTCAAAACCTTTGAAGAAAAATAAGCTTGCTTTTGAGGTTTAAGAACGGACAAGAAGAATGCATCTTCTTTCGGTACTTATATTTGTAGGGTTGAAAACAGAAATAAAAAAAAAAGTGCAACTCAGACACGATGTGCTAACTTCACCCCAATTTATAAGTTTGCTGCCATTTCGCAGCCGACATGGGAAAGGAGTATTAAACATAGAAAAAAAAATAAATTTTGATACCTCTCTCATACTCATACCATTCTATTCTCATCTTCAAAGCTATGTTCCGAATACCGGTTCAAGCGTAGCGAAGTATCTTGGTTGCAAACGCGCTGTATCTACCATCCACTCGCTATCCCCAGTCTCACATCTCGCCGCAATGCGTTTGTGGGTGACGTAAAACGGGCGCGCCCTGGAGAGCCCACGTTGCCAGTGGACATAAACAGTAATCCGTTGTAGGCAATTACGATTAAACGAAGAGTTGCAGAAAGCCCATCCTAAGACTTAGCATATTCCAAGTTCTCGTACTCAGAGTGTGTTGTAGATGACGTACGTCTTGGAGAGACAGAGAAGAACGGTAGAGTTGTACAGAAAACATCAGAAGAGGAGCCAACTCAAAATACACGCTTCAAAGTCAGCGTACGTCTTCAATAGGGTTAAACCTTTTTCACCAACTGAAGCTGATCTTCACCCCTCTATTTTTTTTATTTTTTTGTTTCGACGGGGCGTACATCATAGACAATGTCAATTTGCAAGTAACGGTTTCGTGGCTGGGGTGAGGCTGGTTCGAGGGGGCTGGCCCCAAGAAAACGAGAACCAGCGGCCTACACCAGGCACAACTGGGGCAAGCCAGCCAGGTCCAGTCCTGCTCGCTAGCTGGTCGGGAGTCAATGGAGCGGTGACATGCTTTACGCGAGGTAAACCTTGTTAACTATGTCTCAGGCGGCTGGTCGTGGAAAACGTGTGCGTAAGTTTAGTCACATCCCGAGGGGGGGGCAGGTGGCTATGATTGGCCACAAGCCCAGAAACGAGGGCGTGAGCATGGTAGATGCACGAGACGCACCGGTTTTTTCGTTGAGGGTGTTTGCCTCCGGTCTCCGTAGGCGAGAAAGCACCGAAGGAAAATAACCTAAAAACAAGACCAAAAAATAAAGAGAAGTGAGTAGCTTTCAAACATACTCATACTACACCCTTTTTCCACAAATAAACACATATTGAAGAGCTAGACTCGTTATCAACGTTTCCAATCAATTAATCCGCTAGTCATTAGATTTAGTCACCCTTATTTTTTTTGAGTTTTTTTTTATTGAACTGGACTAAAAATTTATCACTCAAAGGCGACCCTTATCCATTGCTTCACGTATTTTAGTGAAAACGATTCAAGAACCTAGGTTCACATTCATCCATAGGTTTATTCTATTCTTGGGTTTCCGACTTAGAGGCGCCTTCTTTGTATTATCACCAAACACTCCCAACTTATCACTTATCGCTTCATCACATCTTTTGCATCGACCCTTCCAACCATTTTCCATTATTACATGACGTCCGAGACGAATCTACAATTTACTTCAACAATTCCCATGATGAATCCAAATCTTAATCCAGGTCCATCGTTACCTAGCCAGCCCAGTCTTCTCTCGGGCTCCTTCTCATCTGTGTCTCATCCTTCAAACAATCTGCAACCTCCTTCATCGGGCTCTCTTCTGCAGCAGTTTTCTTTGAAGCTTCTGAATTTGCCTCAGGATTTGTCAGAGAGAGAGGCTCAACTCATCTTTGCTTTGGTCAACGATGACGTTGCCAGCGTTGAGCTCAAGGACCAAGTCATTACTGCCGTTTTCAAGACTCTCAATACTTGCATCACCACAGGAAAACTTCTTGAACACAAGCCCATTTTTGGAAGCAATCTGCCGCATGTAAACGTGGAGTACGATGCTAATGTGTCCATGATGGCTACATCGAATGCTTTCAACAACATGAGACTTTCTAACTCCGGCATCTCTCCTCCCTCATCGCATCCTGTTCCACTGGCTGCTCAGTTATTATCCAACTCTCAGTCTGGTCAGCAATCATTGGGCCAGGGAACGTTTGATTCATTCCAGAAACGCAAATCTGTGGGTAATCAAAGGTCTCGTTTCCTCTTTAGTGATCCTTTCTCAGGTGCCACAACCCCAACAAATGCAAATCCTGGCGGCGGCTCCATCGATTTGAGTGACATCACAGGTAAATCGATTCTCATGATGGAGTCTCACAATGACGCTAGGGAGTATGAAAACCTAGTACGCGACCCTTGGTCATCTCAAGCGCCTGGAACCATGAATTTCGGATCTAATCCCGAAACACCAGGAATGAACGTTTCTAACTCTTTTGAGTGGGGTGTTTCGTCAGGGCAGCTGAATCAGCAATCCCAACAGCAACAATCAGGACAATCGCTGTCTCAACAGCAGCAATCCCAGCAGCAGCAGCCGCAACAACAGCAACAGCAGCCAAACCACTCGAACAAGTCGCAGTCGGCTTCTTCAATGAGCGGCTCTGTCTCTCTGACCTCAAATGCCCCTGGCTCACTTAATGGAGAGAGAAGAAGAACCTCATCTGCATTCTTCACAAACGGACCAGGCAGCACGGTTCAACCACAGACGGCTTCTCAACCCCAGACCACGCAACAACCTCAAACAGTGGCTGCAATCCTTTCTCAGGGGCCAACACAATCCAACGGAAACAACTTGACCCCCTTGTCCATTCCATCCAATTCCATCAATAGAAATGGACCACCCTCATCTTCATCCGCTCCCGGTACTCAAGCGGCCAGTCAGTCATCTCAACCAAACTCCGCAACAACACCAACTAATTCAGCTCGCTCATCTACGAAGGATGTGCCAGATTTGTCCTTGTTAGCGAGAGTACCACCACCAGCAAACCCTGCTGACCAAAACCCTCCCTGTAATACGTTATATGTTGGTAATCTTCCTCCAGATGCCACGGAAGCTGAGCTTCGCACATTGTTTTCACCGCAGAAAGGTTTTAGGAGATTATCGTTCAGAACAAAGAATCAGTCTTCGAGTTCCAACGCGAACTCTTCCCACAACCATGGCCCGATGTGTTTTGTTGAGTTTGAGGATGTTGCACATGCTACTATCGCTCTTGCAGAATTGTATGGCCGTGCTTTACCTAGACCGAACGGTAGCAACGGTAAAGGGGGAATCAGACTTTCTTTTTCCAAAAATCCCCTCGGCGTTAGAGGTCCGGGAAACCCCAGAAGGACATCATCGCAACAGGGTTCCAACAGTGGAACAAACAGCAATGTTGGAAACTATGGCTATCAAAACTATCATTGAAAGAATTTCATCGGATCTGCATTTCATATATGGCCACTGCGCGGCATAATCACCAATTTATCATCATGGGCTAAAAGCAACGCTCATGTAAGCTCATCATGCCCTTCATCTACAGCTCATTGCCTTCTATCATTCTTGTCATATTCATAATCATTATTGATTTTCCTCGTCATTCATCGTCATCCACATTACGATTCATGCTTCTGGTTTCTAGGCCAATACCCTGTATTATTTTGAAATCCCCCTTATCGCACTACTATGTTATAGTTGTTTAATACTTAAAATTGTATACGCTTAAGTATTGTAGCCACCATCATTGAAATTGGCACCATCTTGGGTTCACATCAAAGTTTAGAACTCACCAAACGTGCCTCAGAATGGCGGCGACACACTTTTCTATAATACATACATATACACAAGAATCAAAGGATGAGGCTATCGCGGTATGAGGTCAATCAAGTCTTTTGTCAGAGCATAGACTTGGGTGAGCCACTGTGTCTCCAATAGACTCAGACAAGAACATCGCTTCTCAGGTACTGGGTGCAATGCTCGAAGGATATTGATTCGAGCATCGTAGTGAAGCTTCTTGAATAACGACATTGACGGGTTCAGAGAATCACTGTAGTTACGGTCATTGAGTTTGTCCACCAAAGCAGTCAAATTTTTCTCGTTTTCGGGATAGCGCTTGATATACCTCTCCATTGTACGATTTTTCTCATCAGTTACAATGTTTGCACTTGGCCAAGGCATCGTCATGAGGAAAACCTGGAAGTATACAACACCAAGTGCCCAAATATCAAGCGCCTTGAAGTTTATACTCTCAACATTGATATCTATACCTTCCTTCTCATCCTTTTCAAATTGAAATAATTCAGGAGCCTTGAAAGAGGTCGTACCACACCATAGATCTGTTAGGGCTGCATGCTCATGTGTTTTTGTTAGATCAATAGAGTAACCAAAATCATTAAGTTTGAGAATACCCTTGGAGTCTATGAGGAAGTTTTCAGGCTTGATATCACGATGAGCGATATTGTGGCGGTGCAAGAAGTCTACAGCCTTCACCATTTGCTTGAAAATAGCGTCCTTGAGATTCAGCGATACCTCCACATTTTTCGACCTTAGCGTACACAAGTAGTCCAACAAGTCACCATGTGCATAATAGGGTATAATCAAAGATAACTCTTCCGATGAAGGGTTACGTGCCACGTCCAAAACGTCAACAACCAGTTTACACGCAAAGCATTTCTTCAAGTTATCGTACTCACGAAAGACAGAGGCCTTGTAACTTTCCAGAGACTGGCTTTTCTGAAACTTCACTGTCTTAATGACGACGACAACAGTACCCTTCGCATCAGAGCCTTTGAATATGGTGCCGTTGGCACCTTCAAAGATGGGTTTGCTTGCCAAGGTAACGTAATCCTGGCCAATCATCAGTTTTCCAGGCTCCTCCACAGGCTCAAGAGCTGCAAGGCTGTCCAGACGGTCAAAAGATGACGATGCAGAGCGCGAGAGAGCCGTGTTCTTGTTGTTGGAGACGCTCGACGAGTGTGGACGGTTCCCCTTGATGCTTTCTGCCGACATCTTGTTTAGTAGAGACGGTCTGGAGGTCAAAGAGTCAGCCTTTTTGGACAACGCTGCTGCTGTCAGCAGCGATCGCGGTTTACTCGTCTCGGATCTCTCCCCACGGCCCTTGTCGTTGATCTTCGGGCTGGAAGGAGCCGCCTTGCGGATTAGTGAGGATAGCATTCTTGAAAGTTTATGGTTGCTGGCTTGTCAGCGTTTGATTAAAAAAACAGGCTTGAGGACAATGTGGGTAATGAAAATAGATTGTAGGATAAAAGAAAAGGAAGTGTTAATAAGGATAAAGCCAAATTTTCGGGTGTCATAAGCCTTGCAATGGGATGCCCGACTCCAATTATAGGAGGGTGCGTCGCGGGGTCAGGCCGAAAAAATAGAGTCTTGAGGAGAGAAGGAATAATAAACCAGGAGAGCGAAAGAAACAGCATAAATTATAAGAGAGATGCTTGATTCATCAGAGACACAGAGAAGTGCAAGTGTCCCTCTCTTCGAATTTTGAAGTTTGAGTGGCTCAAACAAGTTTGCGGGAAGGGGAGAATGGGCAAGCTCGTATTATCGCAAGCGAAAGTGAGCTCCCGGTAGGGTAAATGTGTGAACCGAGAAAAACGCCGAAAAACCGAGAACGTAAGGGGCAAGGAACTGCGTTTCCCCTGAGGCGAAAAACCGCTTGACCGAAAAGGCGGCAACAAGGAGAGGAAGGTGAAGTCGTGAACGGTTACGTCATGGCGGCATTTGCAGAGGCTTTATCGTCTGGGCGGAAACTAGAGTAGAACGGATGGAAAACGCGGCTCAGAAGCAGTCGGGAATTTACGAGCCCTTTCGTTATCAGCAACCTTATTTCGCAGCCATTGTAGAAAAGTTGCGTATATTTGGCTTCACATCCTGGAATCCATACGGAATTCGAAGTTTTGAGCACGAGAGACTAGACTGCGTCGGTATAATCTTTGCTTGGGGCGTTTGTAAGTGAAAATCCCCTCTCAATCATTGTGCTTTTCTTCACGTACGAACTTTGTCGCTGTTCCCTCGAAGTGTCTACCAAAATATTGCTTGAAGCAGAGCGAAGTACCTAAAGGTTCCAAAAATACCACGGACAAGGCAAAGTTGAATCCCCACCCCTGACGATCGCTTGCTTGATAACAGAAAGGTGGCTTTATCTGAGTCGATGACCTCACATTATCTGTTAATGATTCGGCTTAAGGGAAGTTAAATCAATCAATAATGCCTGGTGCTGCTTCCATACTCTCAGATTACCTGATGCAAGATTAGGCAGAATTGCAAGCGCAACCAGCCAAACTTAGTACACTACGAAATTGTCAATTCAAATACCACAATTAAGAGAATAAGCCCAGCAGTCTCTTTGAGTCCATTAATCGAGTAGATTATTCTTGCTGAATTTGCCAGACGAGCACCCCATTACGGTGTCAGTCTCATACCCCGGAACCTTCATTCGTTACATGCCAACAATAAGGACATTTAGCGTTTTTCGGAATCTTTACTTTTACTTTTATTTATTCATATATTTATTTATTTTATTTTATTTTTATTTTTTTTCTCTCTTTTCGACAGTATGCTTATCTTTATGTCTTCAGATCTTGTGGTCGCTACTTTGAATGGTCCATTGATCCTGTTGTATCCCTGCATGAGCTCAGCTCGGCTCCGCCGTAACCGAAGAAACCGTTGTTCACAGAACACTCACATCCACCGTTCTTGCGTTTTCACACGAATGTCTGGCTTGGGAAAGGGATTGTCCTCGTTCGGACATACAGTCAAGGATAAAAGCACTTCTTTCGGTCACACAGTGGTGGACAAGGGCTCATCCATTGGCCACAATGTAAAAGACAGAAGTCTGTCTCTCGGTTATTCAATCAAGGACCACGCATACCGCCGAAAGAACTATTCGGTAGATGATGACCTTCTAGACCACGTGTACCATGATCTAAAGCAGTCAATAAAGGCATTGAAGTATATAAGTGCTCAGCAGAAGCGATTCTCGAAAAGGTATTGGCCCTGGGTGTTCAAGTCGATGACCAGAACCACCAAAGGGTTTATAGATTTGGCAGGAGAGCACTCTTTGGAGTTTGACGGAATTGAGGAATACTACGATGCTTTTGACAAGATCCAGGAGTCTCTGGAACTGTTTGCCATGCATCCAACAGAGAGGCAGCGTACAATCTCAAGCATCAACTTCGCCTTGACAAACTTTCTCATCACGGTGAACCACATAAGTGATAGAGTGGTACAAGATTCAGAAGAATTGACTGAGTTGGTGCAACTGAAGAACGATGAGATGCGCTTGCAACTTAAATACTTGACGAGGAGCCTAAAAATGAGGACCAAAAGAAAGATTCAGTACCTTGATCTTCACCGCAAGACTGAAAAACTTATGAAAAAGAATACCCCTTTACTGGAGAAAGAGGAACTGGAGCTTAAGTCTCTCGAGACAAAGACGCAAGGGGCGAAAGAAATTTACGAGAACATCAACTCACGCCTAAAACTCATCCTACCTGAAAACATAACTTTACTCGAGGAGTATATCGAGCTGATTACAAAGCTTATCATAAGCAGCCAGACACAAGTATACGAATTCATAGAAAGTGAGATTCATGACTACGTCAGATTTCATGGGTTTGTGAGCCAACCATCCGAGCCGCTAGAAAGTTCCCTGAATTATACGGAGATAATCGACACATGGGAGGCTTTGGTAACCCCTACAAAAATTAGAATTGAATCTTTTGTCTCCTCAATTCATGACAAGAACCCAGAAAATGTCGGTGACGAAATCGAAAGCAAAGACAAGTCGTCCAGAATGCAAAAGGCATTGCTGCTGGTCACGCATAAGGTAACAGATAAGCTGCACAATGTCAAACCAAAAGATCATGTACACGGTATTTTTAGTGAGGATCTCACAGCGGATCCTTTGAGATCTTTTCTCAAGTATCAATCCTCAGAGTTGAATCAGGCTGAGAACTACCATCCCCAGAGGACTTTGGCTCTCTCAGAGGTCTACGTGGCAAAAAGAGACGAAAAAACGCCACCAGCTCTCCCTCCTAGAGATGACTTCCATCCTATCAATCTATCCCCTCATGTTGGACAAATTTCATCCCCTATACGTGGTCAAGGGAGTGATATGAATGATTCTAATGACTCCCCTGATTCTGATTCGGATTTATCCTTGAGCACGGATAAAAGTGATGATGATGAGTCTATCTTATCGACTGATGCACTTACAGTTGATTTGACCCCAGACTCGAGCGTCAAGAAGTTGAAGAAGATCTACAATGAATCAAAGAACGATATTAAGGCAGTACCTCTCACGTATACCGAATGGCCAGACTTCAAATTGCACAAGGATGTATTTGACAAGACAAATTCAATTGCATACAAGCTAATAGAGCTCAACAAATTCTTTGAGACTGCTTTAGATAGAACAAAGGATGGAGATAATCAGGCCGCAGATGAAAGAGTAGCATTGGATGACTTTGAAGGTGAGGAGCCCGGAGATCTCTCCTTCAAGGAAGGCGATGTCATCGATGTCATTCTTGACCTACAGAAAGTCAACGTTTCCTATCTCGAAAAAGACGAAAACTGGTTCATTGGTGCTACAAATGACTCAGAGCATCGTCGCGTTGGATTCGCTCCAAGTTCTTTACTCAGCAAAAATTAATCGACCTCATTTTTGAGCAACTTCAAAAGACTTCCGACGACTTTTTCAGGGTTAGCGCCAAGACCGTTGTGGAAGAACTCGCTAGTTATGTATTGTCTCAAATTGCCGTTTCCGTTGAAGAGATTTGTCTTCACTCTCATGGTGAGGTCAAAATCAACGTATTGATCGTAATAATAGGTAGCAGCAACAACAGGAACCTTTTCCCAAGTCAAAGTGCGGAACCCTGATGGGCCGTAGAGAGGTGTCCAGTCACTGTACGAATGGAGTGCCATTGCAATCTCCTTAAGCGGACGAAGCTGGGCGTAGTCATCAAACATAGACTTATATACCATCTCTCCTGTGAAGTATACGGGCTTTTCCGAGCGAAGAAGCTCATCATTGAGCACGAATTGCTCGTTACCATCTGCATAACGTAATCTATCAGCAGCCCAATCTGTAGCCTTGCCCTTGCCGTCAGCATAGATGCATTCTTGAAACAAAGCATACAAAATGTTCGTATCAAATCTGGACATCAGCTGAATTTTTGACAACACAGCGTAAGTTGGATGCCCAATTGATTCGAGTGCCCAGGAAAACTCAACCACCACTTGGTGCAAGGAGTCAGTACCGCCAGACCCGCCAAAGTTGAGTCCGAGCTGCTGAAATCTCTCCACGGATAAGCGGCCACCATCAGGTAAAATGACCTCATTTTTTCTCAAGTATCTGAGGATCTCCTTGACACGTAGTTTATCTTGCGGGTATTTGGCGTAGAAATGTACGTTTCTTTCCGCTGTACGCTTGTACGTCTGTGAATAGACGTCATCGGCAATATAACCCACAGGTGGAACACCGCCGGTAACAAAGACGGACTCCAATGATTCTTGGTGAAATGATAAGTAAGTGAAACAGCAGAACCCACCAAATGATTGTCCCATAATCAGCCATTTCTGTTTACCAAAAAGCTCTGATCTTATATGTTCCAAGTCCTCAACAATTGAGTCAGCACGGAAACGAGTCAAATACTCCACTGCCTCATCAACAGTGCCAAAGTCTAAAAGCTGTTTTGTTTCAAGCGGAGTACTGAGGCCGGTTCCTCTTTGATCGTAGAAGATGATCTGGTAACCATTATCCAAGAGCACCTTCGTTAAACCACTATTAGATAAAGGAACGGTACATGAAAAACCAGGTCCTCCCTGAATATACGCAATTGGCTTCGAATCTCTTGGAAAAGTGACCTTTGAGGCATCATGATGGAGCTTCTTCTCGTACTTTTGGGTGATGTTAGCCACTATGGTGATTTTTTCTGACTTCTTATGACGATGGTCGAGCGGAACCGAGAGGGAAATTCTCTGGTTAATTATGTCATCGTTGACAAACGTGTCAATTAGCTTGTAAGAGCCCATATTTTAAAGAAACCACGGAGTTGGCTGGTGATGAAAGTGCCGTTCGCGGAACGGCTGCAAAATATCCCCACTATGCCTTATAGTCCACCTATGACGCTCTCAATTCACATCCATGGTGGGGGTGAATAAATCAACCCATCATAATATTGATTAATCTACAAGCGAGAATTCACAATTATTTATATTTACCTATTATGACAATTAGTACACAAAGCCCAAGATCTTTCCAGAGACATGCTTTCTTCTGGCCTCCTCGTGGTCCATGATACCAGCAGAAGTAGTCAAGATAACATAACCGAACTGTCTAGCAGGCAACAAGTTGTCAGTCCATCTCTCAATATCCTTAATCTTGACGTTAAATCTTGGGGAAATGACACCACACTTGTTCAATCTACCAGTCAACTGAACAACAATCTTACCAGATCTGTGGTCATCAATGTATTCAAACTCACCAATGTAGCCTTAATGTTAGTAACATTGCCTCATGAACAAAGAAAAGTCCTGGTAGAGATAAGAATGTCGAGGAAGAGTAAACGATAGTGAGGTAGGTATAACTACTCAGCACCGTGTAAGTGTAAATCCTCTTCGATCTTCCGAATACTTAAAAGACAGAAAGGGACTGAGACCGATCAATCCATCCAGTTATCAATTCGGGTTTGCTGTTAAGGGAGGTGGTCAAACAAAGTTGAAAAGGACTTAAGGAATTGAATCAAAAAGACATACCGTGCTTCTGCATAACTTGCAAAAATTTGATGATGACCTTGGAGGAAGGTCTTATTAACACTTGGCGCTTGCCGGTCTTCTCAGCATTGTTTATGGAGTTCAAGGCATCAGCCAAAACGGAAGTTCTAGTCATTTCTGAGAAATGAGTTAGTAAATAGTCACAACCAAACAAAACAGAAGCCGCATGAGTGTCCGCTAGGATTCATGAGCACAAATTCAGGCAACAGGTATTTAACATCTCTCAAGCAGCTCGATGAAAGCCGCTCGTCCTTGTGGAGAAGCAACTCGAGATCCTCAATTCTGTATCCAAACGATACCGAACTAAGAATTTCAAATCGTTCAAGATATTAAATTCTGTTGCCATTGCTTTGTTGATTGCGTTACCTCGGCATCAGCCCTTCTGATTGCAGTATGCTGAATACATACTTCAAAGGTAAGCGATTAAAGAAGTAGTCTGTAGTGAATTGAAAATTTTTTTTCCCTCACAACTTTTCCCCCAAAATTCGGTCTCGCGTCACGTGAACAAATCGGCGTTGATGCCCAACACTTTAGGTTGTCAAAGTAACGGCAAAACACGTATAGATCTTCAAATGAATTTAAGTAAAGATCAGCGACTGAATGCGCTGAATAGAAATTTGGCTAATTCTTTTTGCATTTAGGATGGTGCGTGTTTAGAGGATGGTTTATGACTTCTAGCACATTTCTCCTACGTTTAAGGGCATGATTACAAATTCTAAAGCCGTAAGATAAATACTCACCTGAAGTTAAGCTGGAGATAAGGATTTTGGCCATGTAATTGTGTGATTTGTGGTAAACTCCGTCAGAATCTCCATATCACTATAGAGGTTTGTAGATAGTTGCGCGCATCTTGAGCCTTTATATTCCAACTATTACAGTAAACGTTCCAACGGCCGATGTATAGATTGGGTCTCACTCGTTGCCTTGCTCCATCAAGGCAAACCTCGGTATCATTTCTACGAGATACGAGGGCTAAATACTCAAGCAAAAATAAAGATAGTTTTGAAGATGATAAAGGTGTATCGAAGAAAGAGAATGATAATAGGCTCTTCAAAGTAAACCAGAAGTCTTCGCCCTCAGCTCCAGCGGAAATGCCAACTGATCAGGGTCTTGACAAGTTAATGAAAAAGGACAATAAGGTATATGTTCCTAAGTTAAGATATGAAAGGAAATCCTACGAGATGCCAGGTATGCCCAACGAGGATGATTTCACCAAGTTTTCCTACAAGGTCCAAAAACCTAAGACCGTTACCCGATGGTCACGGTATTTGCCAAAAGTAATGGCTCTTGCTTTTATATTGTGGGGTGGCTACACCGTGAAAGTCTGGTACTTCCCGGCGGAAAAAGGTGCAGATAGCAAAGAGCTCTTGGATCCAGAACACTTCCATCCGTTCATTGTCACTTACAACAAGAAGATCGATGATGACCACTATTTATTGGAAGTGACCCCCAAGTTCAAGAATTGGCAATTCAGTTACTATGCTAATTACGAAGGAAAAACCATATGGAATGGTGATAGGCTATGGTCTGTGGAGATCATGCAGCCTCAAATCCAGATAGTTAGGTCATACACTCCTTTACCGTTATATTTTATGAAATCCGAGAGAACTCGTTCTGGAGAGGAGGAACCCCTTCTTAGGGTCATAGACAATGATAGAGAGGACTACGATAAAGGAGGTGTCATGACATTTTACATCAAGCGATATGACGATGGAGAGATGTCTAGATATCTTACGTCTAGAAAGGTTGGTGATATTATTGACATACGGGGTCCCTACACCGAATTCAAATTTCCTTATCATCCTTTAAAGAAATATCACCAAAGGCCACTTTTCAGAGACCTACCATCCAAGGTTGAGGCCGAATCACTCCTACCCTCAATAAAGAAGGAGCATGACCTACCAGAATTTGACAATCTCACATATTATGGAGCGGGAACCGGTATTGCCCCAATTCTTCAGTGTCTCTTCTCGAGAAACCCTTATAGAGGTTTTGTCAACATCCATTATTCGGCTAGAACGCCATCTGAGTTTGAGCCTTTCGCGAGATACCTTTTCTTTCTTGAGAAGCTAGACCGTGTAAAACTACATACTCACTACGACAGCGCTCCAAAGACAGCACTCAAGCAAAGCGATATTCCGAAGCCGTTCGAGCCACACTACACAAGCTCTTCCAAATTGGAAAAACAGTTTTCTGACAAGAAAGAGTTACTGGAGGAAGACAAGCTCAAGCTCAGGATGGCAATCATGCGAGACAGTGAGAATGATGTATCAAGCGCAGTCAAGGAGACCGAGAGAGCAGTAAGATACGAAAATGCCATTCAGCAAGCTCAGGTCACTCTGACGAAACCAAAAGATCCATCCTCTCTTGCCTTGGTGTGTGGCCCTTACGGCTACGTGGATCACGTCGCTGGGGCAAAGAACTTGGAAACAAACGAACAAGGCGAGATCCGCGGACTTCTCGGAAAGAAAGGTTGGGACAATTCCAATGTTTATAAACTATAGATCCTAGATTTGTACATAGAAATCAAAACAGGATAAGTTTGTGTAGAAGTACGATAAAGATCTCGTCAAGCTTGGTCGAACCATTAAGGAAGCACCATAGGGTGAGGGTACGGCTATCGAAAATGGAAACGTCTCTTAATACGTAAACATTAATAAATGGTCTATTGTATCCGTTCATAAATCTCAATTAGTTTAGATGAGAGAGCATAGTTCTATACATGTTGCTTTAAGCATATTTCTGTTTCTGATAGTGGCTCTATGGACATGTCTGCAGGACCATCGATGGTTCATAATGTGTTCCAGAGTGCAGAGAACTCGTGTTGCAAACACTGCACGGTAGACTCTTTATCGCACGTGATCGCATTGGCATGAAGAAGAACTGGGTTACATGCAGGAAACAACAGAGGTCCAGTACTAGAGGTGGGGGATGACATGTATATTAATAGTTAGACAGTAGGCTAATAGATTGTTAATCCTTAAGGATAACAGTAGAAGTCTTTGAATACGTATACCCCGATAGGACAGCAATGTTGCTCCAGCAAGCAGAAATTAAGCAGGAATTAAGTCAAGAGTAGAAGGTGGGTATACTGCATAAGACTGCTATACTCAACATGGCAGTGGAAGATACAAGAATGGTCCTCTTGAGTGGGTTGACTGGGCATGCTGTTGGAATCATATACAAAGTTAAGTAATAACTCAGCGGGATGAAAATCAGTAAGTTCTCCCTGGCAAGAGGACACCGTTCAAAAAAAGCAGTTTATACCTGTAGTCGATAGAAGTAGGGGACAAAAAGGCACAAAATAACCACGAATATCTTTAACTTGCAGAGAAAAAAATCAACTCTCGCCAGCTCTCGTTTAGCTATTTAGATGGGTAAACCTACTCTCATCTCACTATCAATAACCTTCTCGATGCACGAAAACTAAGGTTCCTGCAGGTAACCACACAGAATCCATCATTTGTAGGTATTGTGGAAGCATTCACAGAAGTTGCATGTCTCAAGGATGGCAGATGAGCGTCGAATATCACTGGAGCTCTTTTCATTGATAAAGCCTACATGTGTTGAAATATCGAGGATTGCAACACTTGAGTCAGACGACTTTGAAAATGCATTGAATGCCTTAGTACACGATCTTGCAACACTTTGCAGTCACTTGGATCAGCATCGAGAGCATTCGCAAGACCAATATAGACTAGCCCCAAAATTGGCAGACTACGTATTTTTTCCAATAACGGGATTGCTTAAGCAAAAGTCATTGAGTATCGATGCGACGAAGCACGTTCTACATGTCATTGGATTCCTTCTATTGC
Organism: Candidozyma auris; assembly: GCF_003013715.1. Lineage (NCBI taxonomy): Eukaryota > Fungi > Ascomycota > Pichiomycetes > Serinales > Metschnikowiaceae > Candidozyma > Candidozyma auris. The sequence goes on from NC_072816.1 coordinate 473,052, forward strand.
ATTCGTGGCTGCACGAGATAAACGAAGCTTTGCTCGATCAGCTATCTCCAGTCATAGTCTACCTATGCGGTGGACTTGAACAGAGTTCTTTTGATACCCCATTGAAAGACAGAAGCTTAGAGTTCAAGCAGGAGGCAACATATTGTCTTACACATCTCATTCACTGCTTCCCGAGAACGTACTACGCCAAAGAGGATAAGAAGCGATTGAGCCTACTAGGCGACATAACGACTATTTTGCTTGACATATTGACTAGCATTCCGCTGCCCTTGGAGCAAGACGGAAATGCAGTAGCTGTTGATATACTTCGAAGTCTTAATTGGTTATACTCTACGCGGACCAGTGCTGAGCAAGCTTCGTTCGTCTTCCCAGGAATTGTCTCCAAGGTTATAAATTTTGTCATCATGTCAAAGAACTTGCATATCGAAACTCTTAAGCAGGTCCTTGATTTATTGAAAGCATCCATAGTCAAGGTATTCTCAGATTCAGATTTGAGGGCCGAATTTATGGAAAGTACTGAAGATTTCAGCTCGATTAGCTCGCTACGAGATTTTTTTGAGGACCAAAGCACACCGAACGCTGCCATTCATAGTGTCAAGATAGCAACCGGTACCGATACGACCTCTCATAGAACCAAAGCATGGCACGCCGCAACTTCTAAGCAGCTCAAAATTGCCCTTATAACACTTTTCAAATACTCTTTAATAACAAGCAGTATAAAAGATAAGGTGCGGCTCCACAAGAGTCTCCAAAACTCCTTTTTTGCATTCATAGAGGATGTCACGATGAATTGCTCACGAGCACTTTTTCAAGACATAATTCCAATCTTTACAGATATAATCCCATTGCTCATAAGCTGCATAGGAAACAGTGATTTATACAATGCTGATGAATATCATGACAAAGGAAGTGCTTTACTTCTTCTTAACGACCGCACTTATTTGTCTCATTTCAAGGATTTGTTGGAAAAGAAGGCAGATGATATAATCTCAAACCATCTTGATCGAGCTCTTATTAGTGCTGATGATGAAAAATTGGAACTCACGCTAGTCGCGTTGCGATTCCATCTCCACATATTAAGCGAGTTGGTTCGACGTCTACACGCGCAAGAAAATGATCAACTTGAGCGAAAGATGATGGCATTATCGACGTTGTTTAGAGGCATCACCGACAGATTTCATTACAATCGTACAACAGTAGGTGAGGCAAGCTCCAAGTTGAAAGAACTTGATACGATTGATGAGAACTCCATTGGCGAAGAGCTGAACAAACTCGACTCAATCATTCTTCCGCTGCATATCAATGCTAAAAGTGTCACCAAAGTGAGAGCAGGTCGTATTAAGCAGAGAACATCTAATAGTTCTGATCTAGTTTTGCTATCAAAGTCCCTCGACAAACTGGTGGATGGCCTTAGGCACGACCCTATATACCTCTTCGAAGGATCTTTCTCACACAAAGCTGAGGATTCTTTACACGAATTTTTGGTATATGTGGGAAGGTCAAGCAAGGTATTGCCAATTATAGAAATGTTGTTGAGCAAAGTTGAATCAATGGAGTCCGATGCTGAGCAAGGCATGGGAGTATTTCTCTGGATATCCAATATTCTCCTTCAGCATTTGATCAAGCGAAATGGCTTGAAAGACATAAGCACCTTTGTGAATGTGTTCGACGATGACGTTGAAAACGATGACAATGCGGCCGAGGCAGCATACATCATCCTCGACCTGGCCCAAGATGCACTTGAGGATGATCCAGAAAACAAGCTCCAAGCAGTTAAAGCATCCACATCACATTTACTTAGCCTGAGCGACCTCAAATATGCAATGAGTATCCAAACCCTTGGATCGCTCTCGAAGATGTTAAGCAAAGAAGATTTTCAAAGAGATGTTTTAATGGATCATCTTTATACATTATTGCAAGCCTTAACCTATCCATCAGATCATATGATTCATAGGATGGCAAAAAGCTCCTTAAACGCCATCGCACTCGAGCATTACGGAGGCTCTGTGGCAAGACTTATCAATCAAAATGCCGATTACTTGATGGACAAAATAAGCATATCCCTCTCAGTAAGTAGTGGCTTGACTCCATCTCTACCCGGCATTTTGTTGGTGGTATTGAAGATATCTGGCGATGACTTGGTCAATAGCAATCAATTAAGGGATGTATTGAGTGAGATATTTCTCGTTGTTGACGCGTTTCACGGATATTCTGTCTTGATGGAAAATTTTTTCATCATTTTTGAAGAAGTCGTTGCTTTAATGAAAAAAAAGTATGCGAAGGAACTCAATGACCGCAATAAGATCATCCTGAGTACACCCGTACGCCGATTTCGACCTTGGGGTATAACAAATAGAGATGAGTTTCTCGACCTTATAGACGAGAAAAATAAGCAAACAGATCCCTTCACAGATTATGATCCTCAAAAGGAGTATTTCAAGAGAAAACCAGGCATTCCTTTTGGCGATCAAGCACCGGATTCAGATGACGATAGCGATGATGAGGGCACCAGTCTCCTGCCCGAAGAAGACCGCATTTGGCCCTCTCCCATTCCAGAAGATTCCTATAAAATTGTCCTTCAAATATTCATGTATGGTTTGCAATTGCTCACACATCCATCTATAAAACTTCGCTTGATTATCTTAAAATTATTCAAAGATGCTTACGGTATCGTTGCGTCTAATTATGAAAAGTTGATGCCTGTGTTGGCTGAGTTCTGGCCGATCATATTGTCTATCATTGCAGGCACACAAACTATTTCGGAATGGGAATACGGCGTGGCCACGCATCAACCTCAACTTGTCGAATCGGCATTGAAGTTTGCGATACGTGTTTTTCAAGAGGATGCAAGACACAACGCGTTCATGAGTCGCAGATTCCTTGATACCTGGGAGTACCTTCGAAAACATAATCGATTGTTTTCAAGCTCTCGCCAATCGCATGAATCAATGGACATCGAAGTATCAACCGTGACACCCACCATTATAGGCTCCTATGCGGAGCTTTTACTAACGGGATTGAGCCAGTACGAACGACAGATCCCTCATCAAGCTGCATTGGCTATGGTTCAGTGGTGCATAAAATCAGGTACTGATGAGACTCGCTTTCAATTGAGCAGAGGCGTCAAGAACGCTTTTTGGGTCAGTAGAACATACGGCTAAATCTTTGTAACGCAGAAATTAGTCTTCAATAACAATTGGACTATTGTTTTGATCGTCATCTGTACTCATCAAATCATGTATTACGGCCTTTTTGATAGTAGCAGGCTTTTTGGCAGGTTCGAAGGGCAAGGTCTGCTGACCTTTGGTCAAAACAGTAGAGGATGTGTCTACTGGCTCAGCTGCGTTTTCAGATGCAACATTGTCATCTGTTCCGAGAAGATCGGCATGCTTCCTCTGATCTTCATCTTGTAAGTTGATTTTCCTTTCCTTCATTGCTTGTCCCACAGGTTGTGTCTTTGGCACGGTATCACTCAAAAAATGTAAAGAGTCTTGCGTGGATACCACTGTACTTAGGTCTTTGTACTGAATCTTCTTTCTTTTTTCCATCTTAGCCATCATTGCAGCGTGTTCCATGAAATGCTGAACGAATAACTCCGTAGCAGCTCCAGTCGCGAAGACGGCTCCCTGAGAAGCCAGGTAATAATCAGGGTCCATCTTGAAGATTCTTCTAATTTTTGAGAGCGGCAACGACATCACAGCATCATCTATTTCGGGCATTTCTTCATCCTCTAGATCGAGAGCATCGCTGTTCTTCTGAGTCGCATCTTGGGGAGCGTCTGTCATCGTGGCATCCTCAGAGCTTGTCGGCACTTGTGCATCTGTGTGAACTGGAGATGGCTCTTGTGTAAACGGAGATGTTGCAGGTGTCTCAGACATCGCTTTTTGGGAGCTAGTCAAATATGTAGACATGGTTCAATTCAGACGGCGGTATTGAGAGACAGGCGCGTCTCTCTGAAAATACATATCCGAATGGTGTATGGGTGCAGAGTATTCCTCCAAAGACCATTGACTGTTGGGGATACGAGATAATAAATAAGTGATATTCTTATATCAGAAGGTAATCTTTGTAATACTTTTCATTAGAAGTCGTGACGAGGCGCTATGTACATTATATATTGGAGGCGTCGCGGCCGCTGAGAAAGAATTCGACCTTGTAGCGAGGCACAGTCCTTTAATCCTTGACAATGACATTATTCTGTTCAACTGCTTGTTTGGCAAGCTTGGGGTTGACATATTCCTCCAAGTAGTTGCTCTTTTCTAAATCAACATCAAAATAGTTCTCTCCATGTTCGATGAAGTCCTTTATGCTATTCCAAGCGAGCTCGGGGTTTTTGAAACTGTCTGGGTAACCGGGGGTCTTTTGCATGATTTCTGGTACATCTTTAGAAACCAAGGGCTTGAGATCAGTGGTGGCCAAATCCGTTGGAACAACGTACGTTCTCACCTTATCCCAGTTGACAACATACTTAGCATGTTTCGTCAATGAGCCAATACCAGACGAGCGAGTGCCTTTGTAAAAATTTTTATTGCCCAGTTTTGTGTACAATGGATGTCTTTTGGACCCTGACTTGGTGTTACCGTACCATATCTGACCATCCCTAAAGGTTTGCCAAGGTCTTCTCAAGCTGGCTGCCGCTGTCTGCTGAAATCCTAGAACCGAGGATGCTCTCATTATGCGGTGAGGTTTTAGATGAGAAGAGACCGGGGACTCGCTGATTGAAAGTGTAGTGCTTCAGCTGTCTACTCTAATGAAGTGTTCTACCCTTTCGAAAATTTTACGAGTGCTAAAGAGCGGTGGTGCACGGGTGCGAAAGACAGCATCCAGTGGTTGAATGATATGGGGAAGACTTTGATGAGATGCTTCAACAGCAAATGCAGAAAGTCTGCTGTGAAAGTTGGCCTACAAGTTGGCGACCTCGGAAAATGGTGAATTAGACACATGGCAAGAGACAATTTCGCAAGATGGTGGGTGAGTGCATATATAAGACTCGAGTTTGCAACCAAATGGTGTCTTTGCAGCCTTTTTCGATGACATCGTAGAACTCAAATTTCAACTGTAACAGCTTCTTTGTTATAGGTTTGTAGCAACCACCATTCATGAAATCAATAATAAAATAGGTGTGAATGGTACAGAAAAGTTATCACCACTCTGCAACAGTCATCAGGATGAGTTTACGAATAGCAACAAGTGAGAGCTGTCAAGTTCGATCAAGGGGTTCAGCCTTGTTGGAATCTTCACACTTCGCTTTTTATATATGTATTTTTAATTTTTCCTTTCAACAGCATGAATGAAGGATTTGGCAAAATTTTGCAACCGTTGGCCATTTCTAAAAAGAAGGCCGCTCAGGAATCTGACTTAAAACACCGAAAATGCAAATATGATCGAAAGTTCATAAAACATCTTCGATTTCACTTCATCGAAATTGAACCAAAATCATGTTGTCGGGATTTTTCAAAAGATTTAAGAAACGCTATCTCTATACTCTGTGCAGTCGCTGCATTTTGCACCTCGTGTGTGCTATTGTCCCAGAAGAGAACAGAATTGAGATCTTACGCTAAAACAAATTTTTCTGCAATCATCAATGCTTCGTCAGTAATGCAAATCTCAATACGCCTTTTTCAAGTATACCCCTAGAGCTTACAAAGTATTGCTTTTACAGAGTCTTGCATAGCCATGAATGTTCTCTTCATAGAATTCACGTATAATCCAGAAAAAGTCTCGCTGCAAAGCTGTCACAAGCACTGCGAGTTCAGCACGCACTGAATATAAGCAATTGGGCGTTATCTACTATAGCAAACATCATCTTGCCTGTACACAGAGGTGGCCTGTGAAGAGTAGCAACCCGACCAGAGGCTTTATATAAGAGCCTTGCAGAGCGGGTCTCTCCATTAGTACATTATCTCTTTCGACTTCGAGATGTCAATCAGCATTCCCGAGGAGCCTGCTAATCCAGGCCCGTTCAAAATTCAGCATGGGTACGACGATATCCAAGTTCATACCGAGAAGTACTCAGATGAGCCTACCCCCCTCTCAGGAAAGCAGGGTAAGGTCAGGGAGTTTCTCAACACGCAAACCAACAAAGAGCATCAGAAGAAGTACGCCAAGGAGGGTGCCAAGAGGGGTTTCAATATGCTTTTTCAATTCTTGTGTCATTAATCTGGTCTGCTGAACCTATTGAGCACTCGCTCATCCAATTTGTTCATACCATTGTATTATAAATGTTGTTTAATGCACTTGTTAAAGCTTGGATTGTTCTCGCAATTGTTTTGCTAACTCGACAACCTTCCTAGCAAAACCGTAGCTTCCCTGGTATCCACCGCTGCCGGCGCCGTAGTTGTGGATTAGCCATTTGCGCCTTCCATCGATCTCGATTCTCATGCCACCGTCCCTGAATGGCCGAAGACCAACGTTGACTTGAACTACATCCAAGTAATTTGGGTTTCCTCGGGAAGGATCAATAAGCTCTGGTGCAAATGCGACAGCTCGTTTCGAAAGCCTTGTCGAGAGTGGTTTGTCTTCTTGAGTATCGTAGTTTTCTTGAATGAAGCTCCCCCCTATGATTGTTCCTCCTTCCTTCCGAGGAAACATATATAGCATTTCATTTGGCTCTTCAAATCCATCGACACAAATCACCTTGCTCAAGTTGTTCCTCACAAGAATCGTTTGGCCCTTCACAGGGTAGTTTCTCCTCAGATCATTCACTCCATTGATACGGTAAGCTATGAGACCAGCACAATTTATCACCAAGTCCGCTTTCTCGCCAGAAGCGTGAAGGGAGAGCGCTTCTTCAATGTCAGTAATAAAGCTGACTCGCCGCAAAGCAATTCCGAGCTCAAGACAAGTCTGTAGCAAATAGTTTAAGTAAATTGGAACTGAGATCACCACACCATCGTATTCAGTACCGTATGCGGTACCAGGAAGAAGCTCGTTATTTTGCAATACTCTCTCCTTGGCGATATCACCAAACCAGTGGTGAAACGCCTCTGTTTGACCTTGCACACTCGCAACCGCCAATTGGGTATAGTAGTTGGCATTTGGGCAACGCCACACACCAGATCGTGGATCATCTGCAAGGCGCTGGAACTCGAAGTATCCAAGTCTGTCCAATTCTTGTAGCTTTGTAGCGTCCTTTGTTGCAAAGGACTGCCAATTGGCTCCAGCGTAAGGGGAGGCGTAAGCCAAGCTCAAGTCACCTGGCAAGTGCGCTGCAGCAATGGTAACATCGTAATTTGGTTTGGCTCTTTTGAGCTCGAGAGCGGTGGTGAGACCAACAACCCCAGCTCCAACAACGACTATTTTGGTGGAAGAAGACATAGTGATGGAATACCGTCTTCACAGCTTATCTGACATATACAGTGCGAAATGTGTAGGGTGAGTCAACATGTGGACATTTTGAATCTTGACTATGGCACTAGAGAGTAGACTGAGAAATGAATTGAATCAGATCAGTCAAGGTCAATTAGCCTCTATATCAAGGAATCAAGAGGTTCATTTACCTTTGGCTGGTAGTTTCAAATGTCTCAGACTGCACAATAGAATCTACAACGACACCGCTTGAGATCTTGAAGACGCTCACCTCTGAAAAGCTTCAGACCTCATGTTCTCTTTCGCCCGACGTTTAGTGGATCGCTTAGACGGATCAAATCTTCTGCATCATCAGTCTGATGATGCCTATTTCAAAGAGACCCTTAAAATCAACAACAATGGCTTTGGTCTTAGAGTGTTGAAGGTTATACCCCATTCCAGAGCCCACAAGCTTGGTCTCGAGGCCTGGTTTGACTACATCGTGAGGATTAACACGAACGAGTTGCCCATGAAATACCCTCAGCAGTCCGGGTACGGCATTAAAGACGATGGCGCTCTCAACTATGGCTCAGTGTCTCCGGAGGTGGGCGTAATAGATTGGGACGTTTTAGCCCAGGAGCTAGAGAATATTGCCCATAACAACGGGCCTAGAACAGTGGAGTTCGATGTCTGGAGTGCTAAAGGTGGCGTGATTCGCCAGATCCGAATCCCTCTTGACGAATTTCACAGTGAATTGAAGGCAGACACAGGTGCAGACGAAAAGGCTTACCTCAACAACTTCCAACAAATTGGCCTCACAGTTCAATCGGAGCATTTAAAGAATGCCACTTACGTCTGGCGTATCCTCAATACTCATCCAAATTCGCCTGCTTTTGAAGCAAAGCTTGTTCCCCAGTCTGATTACATCATTGGTTGTGATTCCTGCTTCGAGAGCGACGGCAATGGCAAGGGTTTATTATCCAATGGAGGAGAAAGATTACTTTCACAGACAATCTTGAGCTACTACAATCATCACAGCGCATTGCAGCAAAAAGACAAAATTCCAATCCAGCTATACGTGTACAACCACGATTATGACGTATTACGCCCTGTGACAGTGCACTTATCACGCGAGTGGTCAAAGGGTACAGTTAAAGGTATCTTGGGTTGCGATGTGGGTTACGGTTGGCTTCACCGCATACCAGGGGTTGTTGGGAAATTTGACAATATGGAGCCAATTGATGATTTGATCTTCGAAAACGACGCCGACTATTCATACAAACTACAACAAGAATCAACTGAACAACAACACCCACGGTCTTTAAGTCAGCAAAGTACAGAGCCAAAGGGCCTCCTCCTTCCCTTCCTACGGCGCAACCGCTTGGCCCCCCACTGGCCCCTGCCCCACCAAAATCCGCTAGAAAGAAAAAACACACTAATCCAAGTGCAAACATTGACCTCACAAGCTTCATGAATGAGGAACTAGATAAATCGAAAGCGTCCGACGTGCAATTCGGGGAGGTCGCTGAGGCCACACCACCACCACCACCACCATCGAAGGTTTCACGTTCATAATCATGTAAATTAATTAAGTCTAATAATGCTGGTCTCGCTATAAAAGTGTAGTATTCAATCGAGAGGAGTAAAAACAAAAGGCGTACAGAATGATTAATTGCAAAAAAAAAAACGTGCCCACTGTCGGATTCGAACCGACGATCGCCTCATTACGAGTGAGGCGCCTTACCACTTGGCCAAGCGGGCGCGCTTGATGGAATGTTGCATTTAAGAATACTTGTCATTAATACCAAAATGCGATTCAAGCGTACTCAGCTGTCAGTATTTTCTCACCTGTGATTCAAGCACAAGAATACTCATCACAACATAAAGAAGGTGTGTAGAATTTTGGAGGTCATAAAAACAAAAATAGAGTAAACGCTGAAAATGTCGATCTAAGGGAGGGAAATGACTATGATTTTTTGACTCTTCAAAGATCAGATTGATTGTCAAAAGTTAGGAGACTGAAGTTTTCTTCAAAAAAGCCTAGTGGTGCATAAAATATCGCCCAAGTCAGTTCTTTCCCGCTCAAGGAACTGTACGTTGAAAATCACAATAATGACGTAAGCGTGATGTGATGTCAATATTACGTCCCTAATTGAAGGAATTATTTTAGGTCAGGTTAATACAATCAGAGTTGCGACCAGCGTCGAGCCAGACAAGGAGTCTCCATAGTTCTCGCTTTGAAGCCTACACATCACTGAGACTCAGGTACAACCTCACAGTATATTGCATGCCTTCAGCAGAGCCTCCCATTTGTACCACCTTAGGCCTCTTCATAATAGATGATAACATATATCCAGACTCATGGAACAGGCCTTCTGAGCATGACATCGTCGGTGGAGGGGCCTCGTACGCTATAGTTGGTGCTAGAATTGCAAGCGGACCTCGGCTTGGTGCGAGGGTAGCAGGGATTATAGACAAAGGCACAGACTTTCCTCAGGATGTCGAGGACGAAATCAATGCGTGGGACGCCGGTCCGATCTTTCGTGAGAACAAAAATCGCTTGACCACACGAGGAGCTAATGTCTATCAAGAGGATGGTTTTCGTTCATTTGTTTACAAGACACCCAAGAAACGCATTGAACACCACGACATTGTGGAAACTGGCAACTTGATTTACCTGAAGACATTCCATATGTGCTGTGCTGTAGATCGCTGTGAACAGATAATAGACTGTTTTCACGAGAAGTTGAGAAACACAGAGACAGATAAGCCATTGTATATCTTTGAACCCTTTCCCGATATTTGTGTGCCCGAGAACTTCGAAGCGTTGGCAAACATTCTACATAAAGTAGATGTCTTCAGCCCAAATTTGGAAGAGGCAGCAAGGTTTCTAGGTGTGGAAGTGCCGCATACAGAGGAAGGTATTAGCAAGTTGGCAGAGAAGTTCATTCAATTCTCTCCTAAACATGGGGGCGTTGTGATCAGGTGTGGGGCTTTGGGTTGCTACATTCGGACTAGAGGCGAACTGTTCATGTTGAAAGCCTATCATACAGATCAAAGTAAGGTGGTGGATGTCACTGGAGGCGGCAATTCGTTCTGCGGTGCATTCATAACAGCATTATACTTATCGCACAAAGACTGGATGATAGCGGGAGCATTTGGTAACGTTGCAAGTGGATGCATCATAGAGAAGCTTGGAATGCCACTTCGAAAAGCTGGGACTGAAGAATGGAATGGTACTTCAATCATGGCCCGCTTACAACACTACGTCGAAGTCAATGGCTTGGATATAGATTTAGAAAAGATAGAATGGATGTAAATCTAAAAATATGCAACTTTCAATCACGCTTTTTGTTGTTCATCACGCAGTGAGTCGGCAGAGGTGTCGGCAGTATTTGTTGCTGAAGAATCATTACTGATGTCACTTTCTTCCTTATGCTTCTCATGGGTTGGGAAAGCTGGAGGTGGGCATAAAGTACTTTCAAGAGCTCTTTTCTATCAGTCCATGCACGGAAGACCTTACCGTACATATAGACACCAATGCCACAGAGACTCAAAAACATCTGCACAACACCGTAGATCACGAACGTATTCTTACCGCCTCTAGCAAAATATACATCAGTATTGAAGAGCGAAAAAATGAAGCCAAGGAAGTTCTTGGCGAAGTTAAATGACACCAAGGACTCTGCTGCGAACATCTTGTAGCAATCGACCGTGTACGTGATAGCTGTGGTTGAGGCCATTGAAGAGCCAAAACTCAAGCATCCAAAGAAAATCACAGGGGCAATCCAAGGTTTGGTGTCTTCGGCGGACCAGCCATAACCCATGAGACCAAAACACTCGAAAATGGTGGCAGGGATGAACATGAATAATCTAAATTCAGGTTCGTAGATTCCATGATTCTTCCTTGCAAGAAAGCGAACTAGACGATCGCCAAAAAATCCCGTGCATAGAGATCCAAGTACACCTCCTATAAAGGGTCCCAAATAGAAAAGACCAACAGTCTGCTGCGAGTAGCCGTAGCTTTCTCCCTTGAAGATATCGGATACAGTTTCTGAAATGACAATAAGCCACACTACTGCCATGGAGTAGACCAAACTGCCATAGAGAACTGGAGGATACAAGTAAAGAAAAAATGGTCTCAATGCCACCTGCCACCACTTGTCGGGAGAATGTCTTCCCGAAAGTAACGCCAATCGATTCTTGAAGCTTTTTGGCTCTGAAGTTTGTGACAGAGCATCATGATGGAAGTGCTGGCCCCGTGATTCGGTGAGCGCAACAGGGTCTGTTTGAGACCCTTCCTCGTGGAATGTTGCGTCAAACCGCGAGGATGACAAACTCTCGCAATCTAGGACGTTTGTGGTGGATGGAAGAGCGTATGCATGTGGTCTCTTCTCAGGAGGAATGTAGTTCTTGGTACGACGAGCAGCCTCTGTTTCTTGTAACGAACGCTTGTTGGGGGTAGGGGACCTTTCCCAAAAAGTTTCTGGAACAAACAAGAAGGTAAGCACAAGATTGAGACCCAAAAACATAGCCAAAATCCAGTACATCCAGTGCCTACCTAAGTGCTCAAACATTAGCGAAGAAAGCAAAGGAATGATATTTTTGCCGCCTAGAAGCAATAAGGTGTAGAGACCGGTTCTGTAAGCACGTTCATGCTGGAAATACAACTCACTCAAGCTTGCAGACGCTAAACTTTCTGTTGGAGAAGCACCAAATCCAGTAAGGATTCTACCGGCCATCAAAGCTCCGTAGTTTTCCGATGAGGCAGCAACAATAGCACCCACCAAGAAGATCAAAATGCCCAACAAATAAACCAACCTTTTGCCGTAGAGCACCGCTGTCGGGCTAGCGAACACCGAGCCCACACCGAGCGCCAACATGAAACCACCCACCAAGTAGGAGATCACAGAGAGCGGTTCATGGAACTCTTCTGCTAGCGAAGAGAAGGCAGCAGCCAAGATGGGCGTCTGGCCTCCACCAATAAAAGTCTGGAACCCAATAATCAAGAAACAGATATCTTTTCTAAGCGTGGGCCAGTTGAGTGGATCGTTTGGGTCATCGTGTGGTTGTGGGTGCAAGATGATGCCCGTATCCGTTTTCTTCAAAGAGGCGGTCTCTGGGACACTCACCGAGTCATTGTCCATCATGGCGATGGTGCCAGTGACGTTGTTGCCGCATGGCACAATCCCTAGCCTCGGCATACGAGAATGAAACTGATATGGATGTAGAAAAAAAAAAGTACTTTAGTCAGTCAGTTGGTTGTTGGGATGGGCAGACTTGGCACTTTTTCCTGGCATACATTGCACGAGCTCGGGCCGAACACGCGAAAATAAGAAAGAGCGAGTTAGGAACAAGCACACGCCAAGGGAGAAAGGGATGGAGGGAATGAAACAGAAATAAAAAGGAGAAATTCTGGCGACGAAGTTTGGGGATCGTCCAGTATTTATAGTGAAGTTCGGCCACCGGGAGCGTCTTAAGGCGTGTTTACTACTCGTCATGGACCTCTGCTGAGGTGCATAACCACACAGGAATGGACTTCAGAGAGACACAGAGATAGACAAGAACGCTTATCGTAATGTGATTTAAGGAAAAAATCTAGAAACTCTAAATTATAAGTACATTTTTTCTGGAGAGCTGATTAAAGTACGTTTCCTTTTTGCCGGAATTGTCACTATCATCTTTCTTCCAGAAGGCACCAGGCGCTGTTTTTCGCAACCATTCAAGGAGGAGAAGAAGCTTACGCCACGCTGATGGAGGCTACCCAGGAATTACTCTTGGCAGTGCTCGAGTTGAAGTGAATTTTTCACAAGCTTTTAGATCACTGAAGAAGAGATATCAGCAGAGTCGCTTGGTAAGCTATTGCCGATATTGCCAAAGCACTTTATCAGCGGCCTTTGTGTTTCTCAGGCTCCCAGAATGAATTTGGCAGCCAAATGGAAATAGAAGAACATACATGCTGCGTGTTTTTGTCGAGCTTTCACGTTTTATTCTTAGCTGAGCCTAAGGCGTACTAGCCACAGCAAAAAGCTCAGATTGTGGGGGAGCTGTGTTTACATTTCGGAATGAAATAGCTTCTCCACATTCCATTTTCCGCGAGGTGATGTCATGAGATCAAAATATACGAGGGGAGAAATTTCGCCTGTAACGGCGACAAAAATTGCTTGTAACTGGGCAAACGGTTTTGAAGACTAATAGGATTTGTATGTGATCATGCCGAGGATAAGAAAAGGCGACCTGGAGGACCGCCTCGAATGTGGCTATTACTTTGCGCATGCTTGTTAAGGTGAAGAGACTCATTGACGTGAATCACGTAGCGTGACCAGAACTGATGATCTCGTAAAAGATTTGCCTTATTATACCCGTAGCTGGGAGGCCTTGAGCAAGAAGGCTTTGATATCATTATTGAAGTCTAATAATCACAGAAGGAGAGTTTGCAAGAATAGCACCTCGCGGAATGTAGAATCTGGTGCAGAATCATAGTCATGTAGATCAGCCTGAGACCGGTTTGGAGCCAACCGTTATACCTGTTATCGGCCCATCAAAAAAATGAAGGCTGTGTTCATTGAAACCAGAAACTACAATGGCGATGGATTGAACGGAGGTCAGAATTCTCAGCTCTAAATGGAACAGCTGTAAGGATTCTCTTCTGTTGGTTACTGTAAAGGCAAGATTATGGGTGTCAAATCCTTCCTTCTAGAAAGCAAGAACAAGATAAACGAATTCTTTTTCACGTGAGAGAGAGAGAGAATTCCCTTAGACGAATACCTCGAATAGTTACAGCTACAAGATAAACTCGACAAGGAAGCCTTCAAGGAAGCCTTCAATGACATCCTCGAGCCTAAGATTGATTCGAACACCCTCAGAGCAACGAAAGAATGTCAAACACAAGAATATCCTTTGGCTTCAACTGAAACCTTTGGTTGCGAAATCTGGTGGACAAGATGTTATGCACGGACTCCTTGACCCACGCACTGGAAAAAAAGCTCAAGAAAGTGAGGTTGGCGAGGATTTGACTGCGAAAAAGTCAGTCTCGTGTATTCAAGATTCATCCTCTCACAAATGGAAGGGATGCCTTTTTTAAGGATATGCAAAGGAGAACTAGAGGTTAATGGGGTTTGTCCGATGGCAGAAGGCTCCTAATGTGAGTCCTCGAAGGAAGTTCATGCAAGCACCGGAACGCTACCTACGATACTGTGTCTTCCATTTTGAAGGTAGAGCTTGGCCTTCGCAAACGGGCATGATACCAGCAAGGCTTGGAATTAGATTAAGATACTTCTCGTCGGAAGGCAAGCTAATGCCGGTGAATCAAGGACCTCTAAAACGAACCGTCAGTTTTCAAAAAATGCCTTCTATGGCCACATGTGTTCAAAAGACTTCTTAGGTTTTTTACTGTCTAAGAGATACTTTTCAAGGTCGCTCGTCTCAACGGTGACATCTAGTGCAATAACCCACAAATCCCCCTATAGAGTCAGCGCCTAAATTCCATGTGGGACCGTTGGTGCCACCTGGGGGGACTTTTTGGAGTTGCTGCAGGGTGTCACTTTGTATATTTGTAGCTTCAGCTAATGGCTGCGAAAAAGGTCTAGCTTAAAGCGCGGGCCAGAAAACTAGCATTGACAATCGTCCACGCCATACTCTTTGAACCCTGGACTCTCTTCTCATCCAGGTCCCACGGTGAATTTACCGGTATTTTGATTCCAACGAGATCCTATTTTTGCGATTGAAGTAATTCATGTTGGTAAAATCGAGCCCCAATCAAGTCTCTCGACCTTGGAATAAATTTATCTGATCTATATACCTGCTTCATCAAATGGAAAACTCCTGCTGTCACAAGTTAGGCAGTGCAGACTCGAGAAGCATACAACATTTCACATCTTTGCTGATTGATGGGATGAAGCTTGTTTCATATAGGAATCGAATACAATGTCACTCTATGAGGCTCATTCTATTAAAGAAGCTAAAGCCCTTTAAACGGCGATCATATTCTTGATCCTAAGGCATTAGGTCACTCCCAAAACGACAATTGCAGTGAGACAGTCTGGTGCTCGATCTCACCTACCAAGTTGAGGCATAATGCGCAACCTACCTCGCACAAAAAGGTCTCATACTAACACCGAATCTTGGAGGCTTCAGAAGTGACCAAAAATGCTCCAAATTTCCAAACATGATGTGTCGAAATAATTTTCAAAATCTAAATGTTGCGACGCATAAACTCCTTATAAAGTTATTCCCCACCTCCCTCCGATCGTCTCCTCTTCTTTGTTCCCCTATAACGCGTTTGGCACTTAACCAGCACCGAGCACTTTTTCTGGTGCTCCACCCGTACACCACACTCGCAGATAACGCGTTTAATTAGAACCGATTTTGTCAAATTGTTCGCATCCTCTAGGGCCCTTTTTGCTTCTTCTCCAACCTTTCCTGTTAACTCTATCCCTTCACTCAGTGGCCCCAATCATGTCATACGAACATCCCTCGGTGTACATCGCCACGTACTCGAATGTATGTAAAATCGAATTTCAAGAACTTCCGATGCGTTTACTTTTGGTTCTCTACTAACTTGCTCAGATAGAAGTGTACGAGTGTTCGGTCAATGAGATGCCCATCATGAGACGGTGCAAGGACAACTGGGTCAATGCCACGCAGATTCTCAAGTTGTGTAATTTTCCCAAAGCCAAACGAACAAAAATCCTTGAAAAGGGTGTCCAGCAGGGTCAGCACGAGAAAGTCCAGGGCGGGTACGGAAGGTTCCAGGGGACGTGGATCCCTTTACCTGAGGCGAGAAATCTCGCTAACGAATACGGCATCACTTCAGATATGGTGCCGGTGTTGTACATTGACCCATCTGATACTTCTGTGATTATCCCAAAAAAGAAACCCCCCGTGTCGTCGTCGTCGTCTGCCGTAAACAAGGACGGCACGCCCGTAAAGCGGAAATACGTGAAGAAGAACAAAAAGAACGACACTCCAAAAAAATTGCGTCTCAGCAATTCCAATTTACCCCCACAAGCCGTGTTTACCCAAGACGGCTCCTCTCATTCTCTTCCTAGAGACGGCAATGCTCACATGAACCAGTCGCCGATTGGAAGTCAACATGGCTTCAACAACCAAGCGCAGATGCCGATGCAAGGCATGCCTCCGACATTTCAATCTCAGGAGTTCGTTGGGAATGGCAACTTTTCCAACTCTCAGAGGGTCAACATGAACGGCTTCAATGGTCAGCAGAGCAACTTTGGCGCCTTTCCAAACCAGATGCAAGGGTATAACCAGTATTCGGCGCGTCAGATGGGCTCTTTGCAAGATGACGGCCTTCTGCAGCAGCAACAACAGCAACAATTGCTTTATCAGCAGCACCAGAAAGGCACCCTGTCACAATCCACGAATGACGCCAACTGGTCGCAGGAGGAACATCAGAGGGACTCTGACACGTCGATATCTTCTGTGGATGGCCACCATCATCAGAAAATTAACGAAGACGATACTTTTGCTGCGCAATTGTTGCGCTTCTTCAGCGAAGATAATACTCCAATACCAACTTTCCTATACAACCCACCTCCAGAATTCAACATAAATGAGGCCATTGACGATGAGGGACACACTGCATTGCACTGGGCAGCCTCCATTGGTAATTGCAATCTTGTGCAATTATTACTCTCCAAAGGCGCCAACGCTTTGGTTGTGAACAATCACGGTCTCAACCCACTTTCAAAGTGTATCTCTTTCAACAATTGTCACGAGCTAAGAAATTTTCCACAAATGTTGGACGCTCTCGAAGTTTGCCTCATTCACACAGACATTAATGGCCGTACGCCATTGCACTATCTTTGTCAATTTTCTAGGGTGACTTCTAAAGTGCCGTCCTTGATCCACTACCTTGAACAGATCTTCAACAAGTTGACCATAATGACCACTAAAAACGGCGGATCAGGTGTCAACTTGTTGAGGAATGTCATTGATCATCAAGATGTGAACGGTGATACCTGCCTTCATCTTGCTGCTTGGGCAGGATGTACACATTTCGTGAAATTTTTACTTAGCAATGGTGCCAGAGATGATTTGGTGAATGTAAATAACGAGGCATCCAAGAGCATTATCATGCAACAGGGCCTCGTCATTTATAATGTAGGCATCCTGCAAGATCAAAGTGGCATGCAGCAATTCTACCCTTCTTCTGGTTTGGAAGTTGCAGACAAGAGAGTAAATCAACAAGCAGGGCTCGGTACCCCTATTCAACCATTCAACAACAGACGATTAGAGACACCAGACACTCAAAGAACAACAATTCAGGATGACGAGGAAGAGGAACTTAATGATCGCGTTAGTAAAGAACACTTACGGATGCTCATGGAGGGACAGGCTGGTACTGTCGAGGAGAACAAAGAGAATGTGTTTATTGATGATGCATCAAAGGTCGCTTACGAGGCAATGTCAACACCCAAGCAGAATGGCCCGAGCCCACATTCCGCGAACAAGCAAGGCGTTTTGGGTGTGATTTCGGAAGCTACGGTCGAGAACTCTCCACTTCCAAAAGCCTCCCCAGGAAAAGCAGTAATTCGCACCTCGGCCTTGGAGGTTAAGCTGGATAAGAGTGGGAACGATGATCCCGATGTCAAGCCTCCGATCAACGATACTTCCAAGATGATGCTTGGAATGGTCACACTCCTCACCGATTCCTATCATGAGGAGATCAGTGGGTTGAACAAAGATAAAAAGAAATTAGTGAACCAGATACAATCCAAGAACGAAGCGGATCAGGCAGGCCTCACTAAGATCAAATCATTCATGAGTAAAAATGGCTTTGAGAATGTCAACAGTTACGATGATGCGTACCAGCTCGTGGTCAACGAGTTGGATTGTCACAAACAAGATATCAAGACTAAGGAACAGCAGCTCCTATGTCTGATAGAGAAAGTGCAGGCTTTTGAATTGGCTAATACAGTTCACGAAAAAGAGAAAGAAATTAGGTCTCCTACATCAGACACTGAGGACTCCAGTGACTGCTGGCAGCTAGCGATGGAGCTTAGTCATGAACAGCTCAGGCGCAACAATTTAGTAAACCAAGTGGCTCAGGGAGTCAAGCAATGGGCCATCAACCCAAAGATGAACAAATACCGCAAGCTTATCAGTCTTAGCTGCGGGCTTCGAGTTGAAGACATTGACGGACTTATTGATGGAATCGAGAAGTCTTTAATGGAAGGAACTATGTAATATTTGAAATTGGACGTTCGCGTGGATATATCTTCAGTGATAGTAACACCTTACCTGTTGAAAGTAGTGCACGTAGCGCCGAGCTCGCTACGCATTGTAGTACTCATTTTTTTTGAAAACAACGTTAGTTCTCTTATCAGATAATAATGGCCAAGCGTACCACCCATAAACCTCAGATAAATCTGCAATCAGGCAGTGTGACGGCGGTGAAGCCAACTGTGTTCAAAGAGCCCAACGAAAAAATCGCTCCTTTGGGATACGCATCCTCGGTTTTGAACGGTAACACCGTCGAAGGAGGACTTCGGTCTTTGACATATAAATCCATTTTCGCCTCGCAGCTTGTTGACAATTTGTCAGCTGTGAAAGCTTGTATAACAGGAGAGGGCGAAGAGCTTCTGCGAATCTCCGAGAAGGACTGGATTACCAAGGAGAAGATAGAGCAGCTTCGCAAAGAAGTAGCAGAGTTTAAAAACAGGAAAGATACAAGGAACCACGACAACGACGAGAAGATCTCTCTGTTCAATCTCAGGCTAGATGACGAACTTAATGCGAAGAAAGAGGTAAGCTCGCATTACAGTGACGAGTTGAAGCAGTACTACACGGTGTTATATCCCGATATGAATATCAGCTTCAACAACGAGGAGCTGTTCCGTATCTCGAGAAATGTAAAATTCCTGTTGAAGTTCAAAGGATGGAGGATGTCCCTGGTTTTGATGGTTCAATCTATGTCGCTAAAGCAGAGCAAAGGAAAAGGGAAGAGGAAGAGGAGCGCAGAAAGCAACAACAACAACAACAACAACAACAACAACAGCAGCAGCAGCAGACGGAAAGCGATGCAGCGATGGACGTGGAGTCGAATGAACCGCTTGATGACTTTACGGAGGCTTACGTTGACGACCCTCTTCCGGACCTCTCTAATCCCTTGGGTAATGATCTACCAGCAGAAGTGAATATTGACTTGCCGCTAGATTCAAACACAGGGTTCAACAACATTCCTATGGGCATGAATGCTTCAGCAGGGAGTCCCGACTACGCTGGTCAAGATGTCAACTATGATCAGAACCAAGGATACGGTACAAATACAGAGTTCAACACTACCGACCATAACTTTCCTAGTTACTAAACTCATTTGAGTTGAAACTTGTACAATACATATATATTTCATGCGCCTACTCACTCAAGCTTAATTTACACCGCCAATGACCATGGACTTGATAATGGTGTAGTCCTCAATGCCGTATTTGGAACCTTCTCTACCGAAGCCAGATTCCTTGATGCCGCCAAAAGGAAGAGCGGCTTCAGAAATGGCACCCGTGTTGATTCCGATCATACCAACCTCCAAACCCTCGCCGATTCTGAAAACACGGTTCACGTCGTTGGTGAAGAAGTAGCCGGACAATCCTACTTCAGTGTCGTTGGCCATCTCAAGCACCTCCTCGTCCGTCTTGAACTTGATCAATGGGCACACAGGACCAAAGGTCTCGTCGTTGAAGATCTCCATCTCTTTGGTAACATCACCCAACACAGTGAGTTCATGATAGTAGTCACCCAACTCTGGTCTGACTTCACCACCGTGCAATATCTTAGCACCATGGTCAGTGGCGTTTTTAATATGTTGCTGGACCTTCTCTAAAGACTTGGTGTTAATGACAGGACCGTGAGTAACGCCCTTATCCAAGCCATAGCCCAAAGTGACAGTCTCCTTTAACTTTGACACCAAGCGTTTGGCAAATTCATCGTAGATGGCCTCATGCACGAAGATTCTATTAGCACAGATACACGTTTGGCCACTGCTTCTGAACTTGGAGACAAGAACGCCTTGGATGGCCTTGTCGATGTCGACATCATCAAACACAATAAAAGGTGCATTTCCACCCAATTCAAACGAACACTTTTTCAATGTGGACGCTGCCTGCTGCATCAACACTTTACCCACCCCAGTAGAGCCCGTGAACGTCACCTTCTTGACTAGAGGGTGCTCGCAGATAGTCTTACCAGCCTGTGAGGAGCTCTTGGACGTAAGCACATTGACCACGCCCTTTGGGAAGCCAGCTTCCTCCAGCAACTGAGCCAATGCCAACGCTGTCAAAGGTGTCTCGGAGGCAGGCTTGATAACAGTTGTACATCCCACACAAGCGGCAGCAGCCAATTTCCTTGTAATCATCGCCGCAGGGAAGTTCCATGGAGTGATGATACCACACACACCAATTGGCTGGCGAATCGACAAGATTCTGTTTGAAGAATTGGCCGAGGGAATAATGTCGCCAGTGACGTGAGCAGCCTCCTCACTGAACCACTGGAAGAACGACGCTGCGTAGGCAACCTCCCCGAAAGCATCAGCGTAAGGTTTACCGTTCTCCATCACAATGAGCTTGGCCAAGTCGTCCTGGTTATCCATCATCAACTTGTGCATTTTCGACAACAACGAGGCCCTTTCTCTGCCGCTGGTCTTTCTAAACAGCTTGAACGCCTCGTGGGCATGTTCAATGGCCTTGTCGTAGTCACTGGTTGCAAAAGAGCTCACCAGTGCGATCTTGGCCTCTGGCTTAGGCACCAACCCCGGGTCGTAGACATCCAACGTCAGATCAGACGAGACCCATTGACCATTGATGTAGCCCTGGGTTCTGAACAAGTTTTTGTTTTTGAGAGTGTCCTGGATCATTGTGGAAAAATGTCTAATTCTTAGGGACATGGTGGTCTGGGCTCGGGAATCATAAGCGGTTATATACGTTTGGCTTGCTCGGGTAGCAAAGTAGTGCACCTGCGCTAGACACAATGGATCGTGGGGAGTGCGAAGAGACCTGCCTAATCGAGGAACGGACGTGTTAGCGGGAATCGTCGAGGGTGGTGCTAGCGGCTTTTTCAAAGACCACTGGTGGCCAAGCGGGAACCAGACAAGCGAGCGATATCGAGATGGACTATAACGTCGATCCCGGAGTTTCTAAATTAATGGCCTCTGACATGCTTCTCACCGTTCCAAGGATTTTATGTCAGTGGATGTAGTTACACCATTTCGCAGCCATTTGGCAGCCTCACGAAATAAAGGAAATAAAGCCATTGGCTCCTCTGAAACGTTCTTGTATTAAATATTTTCCAACTTCTTCCTGGGAGCTATCACACTCTGCTTGTGCAGTGTCATTTTTGTGAGCTTACCGCAATTCTATATCAACGTACTTATTAGTCTCTCCACCAGGCGTAGATATGTTTACGACTAGGTGCTCCTATGAACTGAGAGATATATTCAAAAAACTTCTGACTCGTCTCCAAATACTGGCAGACGGTTCCAGACCCGTCTGAGAAAAATTTAGAGAATACACTTACCTGGAGGCTAGCGAAAGAGGTCTCCCACACAAACCTTCCATCAAACATTTGCTCTCTTGACTTGTTGGTGTAATACTCTTTCAAATCTATTGCCAAATATCTACATTGTAATGACGCCTCATTTCTATAAGAGCCTGCAACACTCTTCTCAGGAACCATATGTGAAGTTGTGATGGAACCAGGAAAGTGCAAGGCAAAAATTAAAAACCTAGCCAGGAAACTACTTAGAAAACAATCGCCCAGAGCACCAAGTGCCCCCGAGCGCTATGCTTTATGCTCATGGATTGCTACTAGCAATATATCTATATGGAACCAGTCCTATGCGCTTGTGACCTTGTAGTAATGCAGAGGCTCGTCGTCACTCGTAACCTGCTTGTCCACTCACTCATCGTCGTCGTCAGACAAGCTTCCCACATCACTCAACTCGTCGTCGTCATTCTCCTCCTCGGAGTTCTCGTGTTCCTTTGTCAGAAGATCCTCCAGGGCAAACTGCCGCACATACTTCTTCACCATCTCTGTGTACTTGGCCTCGTCCTTGTTCATCAAGTTGGACGCCTCCGTGTTGAGCGGGTCGCTAGGGTTGGCGTATCGCAACAAGTGAGGCAAGAAGTTCTCGAAAATGTTCAAAAGCCCGAACATCGGCGACCACGTCTGGTTGATCACATCCAAACACACCGATCCGCTTCCTTCGTCGATGTTGGGGTGGTAGATCTTGTTGACAAACCCGATCGAGGGCAGTTTCAACGGGTACTGGTCAGGCAACTCCACTCTCACCTTCCAGGTGCCACCGGCGTAAGGAGTGTCCTTGGGGCCCTTGAAAATGACGTAAAACTGTTGCATGGAGTCCTCGATTAAGTTGACCTCATGGTCACTCATCATCAAGTCCATGACATCTTTTTCCATGCGTCTTCTTGAGCTCATACTGTGGGTGTTCTATATTGTAGAGTATATTGAGGTTAACTCGAAAGATAAGGTGAGCATTTTGGTGGGGGTCGCATGCACCCACTTAGAGAGCGCACCCACCAACCACAGAGTAAGGAACGTGACAAACGTGACTCAACGGGCATTTCGGCGGTGGCGAACGAGGGCGCTCCAACAAGTCTAAATAACTCAACCTTTGCTTTTTTTTTTTTCTTGCAAATGCTACATAGTGGTGTTATTATGGGGGACTCAGTTTTTGACCACGCTAGTATCGTGTGAGTGGTGGCTGCGAAATGCCTTAATAGTGTGGACCGGCAACTGTGGGTACTTTGGTGGAGGTTATAATGAACACACTCTTAGAATTTGAATTTCAGCCGACGTATTACTTCTTGTTTTCGGGTCTACCGCGTGTTCATAGCCGAACGAAATCTGCTTACTATTCATACTATTCTACAACCAACACTATGCTCTTAGTCATTCTATCTCATTAGGCCACTCTCTCCGCTCCACTTAGCTTAACAGCAGCACCATACTTCTGCAACTTCGTCAACAAACCATCTCCTTGTTTGATCAACTGGTGGTACTGGCTGTTTTTGTTGTCTGGTCTGTTGGTCTCGATGATTCCATTCACCTTGTCAATATAGCAGTTTAACTTGTTGTTGGGGATAAAACGGCACAAGTCCGCATCTAAAAACTCCTCGCTGACGTTGAAGTTGCGGGCCATAGATTTCAATGACAACGACTTGTACGACTCTAATAATTGCGCGTAAGCCTTGCATCTCATCTCTCTCATGAAGTAGTTGGCGTGAACTCTGAGGAACTTGTTGGTCAACAACAACTCATCGTACGTCTCCAAAAGGTACTGGAAAAAGCAGTTGTACTGGCAAGTGTACAAGGAGTTAGTCAAGCTCACAAGAGGCTCCAACTGCTTGGCGCTGGAATATATGGACAAGATCTCTGGCGAGTCGACAATCTTTGATTTTAAGTCTACTCTATCCAACGAGAGTACCCCGGAAATTATAGCATATTGCGCAATTTGCTCATACGAGCACAACTCTGTCGAGGTGAATGTCGCCAAGGAGTCAATCAATAACTTGGCTGCTTCGCCAAAATTACGAGTGGCCAAATGGTAAATGCCTCTATAAGTTTTCGTTCTGTTTCGGCGTTCCCAATCGCCACCTTTCTCGATCCATGTCTCCACCTCATCCAATTTCTTAGACACGGCGTTCAAATCGTCAAAGAAGAACTCCAATCTGGCCAAGGTCAACAAGATATCAATTTTTGATCCTGTGCTTTGAGACAACTCAAGCAACTTATTGTACGTGGCAGTGGCATTTTGTCTATCAATGATCTCGGTGTAGTATTCTGCAAGCTTGGTGTAGCTAGCCACAAGATCTATTTCTGTTTCCTCCTCGCTTTCCGCTTCCTGGACATCTTTTTTGAGAGCTTTTATTTTCTCCTCGTTGACATCCACCATCTGTTGATAGAAGGCCTCGTCAAACTTGAAATGCTGCGGCAACTCTGAGGTCAAGTACTTGTAATACGGAGCCATGCTGTTTTCCTTGATGGATGCGAGAATCTCCAGTTTGAGTTTTTCAGACTCATTGTGGCCGTGTACAATGAGAAACTGCTTCTCAGACAACGTGTAGTTTGGAATTTTAGGGACGTCAGATTCGAATTCGGCCATGATTAGATGGTGATATTTCTCAGTGGCCAAACCGTGAGAAACATAGCGGTGGGTTACCTGTATGCCGGAATCTGGAGGATCGTGGTTAGCAGATTGATGAAGACTAACCAAAGACGGGAATAAAGAAGCCCACGAACTCGAAGCAATTTTTTTAAAAGCAACCAAGTGTTACTAGTACAGTATTGTCACATTTTCGCCGGCCTCAGCACGGTTG
The DNA here is from genome assembly GCF_003013715.1 of Candidozyma auris. Lineage (NCBI taxonomy): Eukaryota > Fungi > Ascomycota > Pichiomycetes > Serinales > Metschnikowiaceae > Candidozyma > Candidozyma auris. Next base: position 497,690 of record NC_072816.1, read on the forward strand.
AACCACATGTGTGAAAAGCCATCGTAGAGCTAACCATCTTCACTATGTACCATACAATATTGGGTCGGCGCTATTGTATGTTTCACAGAGAAATGATAAGCTTTTAGCATCCATTTGAGGGCTTACGTGCAAAGAGAAGGCAGCAAGGGAATAGTTCTTTAGGGCACTATGAAAAAAGTGAACACTGGAGCGGTCGACATACAGGTGGCAGCAATAAAAGGCTCGAAGAAACATTGACCTGTCGCCGGATCGAATTAGTATACGGTCAATGTCAGCCCTTTGATTTCAAATGAAAAAAATCCCTTGCCGAATATCCAAAATTCGAGGATTTTGCAAGCCCACTTGTTAGAGGAAGTTACAGTGGAGCGAGCTCATTCAACCAACATCTCTTAGCATGCCGAGGGTGAACTCTGAACTTAAGTCCTATTCATTATTGAATAACCGGCTGTGGTACTTTTCGAGGAGTACAAGCCGCTTAAACAAGTACGGACTCTTCGACGATTTGATGCTCGTAAGAAATTTACACCTAGTTGCGAAAAATACTGAGTGAACCACTTTGTCCATCGCGGAATGCTTAACAAACCAGTAATGTCTTTGAGTCATAAGCGATCCTCAAGAATTCGTGGTCGAGGTCTTAGTCTAAACGCTTCGATTTCACCACCTTGCCTTCAATAAACGTACGGGACAGTTGTGGGTTGTAATTTGGCCTGTACAATTTTATTGACCTTGCTATTGGTAAAAGCGATTAATGAAGATTGAATTTTATATATGGCCATGGCCGAGCCTAACTTCCGCTTCATAATCGTTTCTGTTGCACGTATTATGCGCCCACTTCTCTTTCATTCCACAGGTCACTTCGAGACTGTCATTTGGGTGCAAACAGTTAATCCAAGACCACTTGCAAGCTACGAAGTGATGCCAGATCCAATATATCTAGCATTTTCTTTGCATCATTTGAAAGGACGCAGTGTTAAAGTACGATGGAGAAACTCTCTCACTACAAGGGGCAATCAAGACCATCGTGAGGAGAGTTCTGAGAAACAACCGGACATGCTAAAAAATTCAGCATGATTTTGTTGAGATCACTCAATGATCTAAAAGTTGTGATTTCGTGGGGCTACTTATATGAGGAGTAGGATGGAATGAAGAAAAGGAGTTTTGAGTGAACCCAAACGTCACTAATAAAGGGTTACACCAAAAAATAGGTTTGTGTTTGTTGAAATACCTCAAATGCTGCGATTGAATTTCAACCGCTATTCATATCGAACATGTTCCGAGGACGGTATCCAGACGAGGAAAGCCGCTCAAATCCACACACACTGAATGAAGTGGACTTTCAGTACAACATGAGTGTGAAAATTTCAGTAAAATATCAGCACCCTTGAGCACCCAAGATTACTACTGTGAACTTCGACGTTCCCATGTGCCAAAGTGCCACAAGACGGGAATTGTAATCCTCGATGATTGGGTTAGAACAATAAGCTCTAAAGAAAGTACATGAGAAAATAGAGTTTCGATTTATATACTGAGCAAACCGTCCTATTCTGCTAGGCTCGTGTCAGGATCACGGGAAATCGCCGATGGGGAGAGTCACATAGAGTGACACAATCTCCCCGAGCATCGGTCTAAGAGCCGTGAGAATCTACGGCTGTTCTTATCAAAGCTAGACAATTCTATTGTGAACGCTAGCACCTATTCTCATACTAGGGAATTAAGTGAGGCAAAAGCCACTAAGTTCGACCCTAGCAGTTAGGTGAAAACCGCTCTTCTCACAAATGTCCCAGTAATATCGCCTTGTTCAAACTTGCCAAGACCTATAAACTAGCAGATATGAATTTATCTACAGATCAGTCAGATCATATTTCATTGACTTAAATGGTATGCTACCGGTGATCTCAAGTGTAAAGCTGGTGGAAACCATGTACAGTCAGAAGGTTGTAAAACAAATGGTGGCTAACGTGCTCCTCTGCGTGGTCCCATCTTTACATGCAGTGATGCATTTCAAATGTGATTGTTTTCAAGAACACTCTGCATCACCTTGCATCACTGAAGCCTCATAGTTTGAAATGCAAAAATAGTAAATTCTTCATCAAGATGTTTGTAACTGTTGAGAACTATTAAGAATTTGGAATTTGGCATGTCTGCTGACAACCAGCTCACCACAGGCGAGAGGTCCCTAAGCGAACTAGAGGACTCGAATCCAGAATTGGCCACATATGCCTGAGACGTCAGAGGGTAAATAAGATAGCCAGTGAGAATACCAGTTTAGGCGGACCCATAGTCTGAAAGGGGTGCAAGATTACATCTGAGCGCATGGAGAAGTAAAAGAGGTTTTATAGGCATATCAAGAAGACCGCTTTTCATACTAGGGCCAATTTTGAAGAATTCACTGTGCCTTAGATTTAATGGCTGACGAGAGAAAGCTTCACATCACTTATCTCGCTGAGGAATGGATGCAAGGTGGAACATCTTATGTGCCCAAAGTAAATTGTTCCCTTGGGATCGTCAAAGGTTGCTTTTTGATGGTGCAAATTCGATCACCTACAGTGGCTGCATGAATGCGGCAAATGTTTAAGTGACTCTACTAAAACTGCTGCAATCAATATCCACCAAAATGACGAATGTTAGTCTGTGTGTTCGAGTCAAATCGACTAAGACAATCAAAGTATGAACTCTTCTAAGCCATTCCCACTGAGACACTACATTCATGAGGGTAAGTAAAGACACCGAATGATCAAGCCCAACCACAACGACTAAACTTCGTTTGCACAATAAGAAACACTTATTGGTTTTCTTTTCGGGCTCAATGTGACAGGTTACCGTGAACAGCCTGGGCTCCTTCTTGTCAGCACCCATACTCCATGGATTGCGACTGTCCATACATTCGAGTGAGACGTGGTGCATAACTTCTAGAAACCTTCGCTCATAAAGATCATTCAAAATCTTGAGTTTTATATGAATATCTAGTATTTATTTAACCTTATCAAATGTGAGTGAGGATGTGTCGATTAAAGTAGTGAGGCGAGATTCACTAGAAAGGCAAATCGAATTTTGCTGGAAGAAACACAACAGTTGAGGCTACTCCATCCCTGTGGATTACTGTTGAAGGTGGAATGTTTATGAGTGCGCTCTTATTATTCGAAGAAACCCTTCTGCAAATGTGGATCTACTTATAAAATATAGATGAGATCTTAGACGGATAAGATGATCCACAAAGCCGAATGCGCTCTTTTGTCTCATGTTTTTTCCGACACAAATTCTTCTTGACATAGCGTTGTCAAATCGTATTTCTTTTTTCCGCCATATTTCCGAAGACCCTCCTCGACATTCCAATTTCTGTGAACCAACTAAGTCATGTTTATTTTCAGCCTCATCCCGCAATCAGGATTCCTTTACCCGAGAATGGCGCCATTTACCTACACTAGACGTTATCTCCTAAAACCACCTCTTCGGTGGTAATCCCCGGATCCCGAGCTGACCTGCACTCTCCTATTTGTGGGGAAAGCCGCTATATATATGTAGGGAGATATACTTGAAAAACTCAACCACCTCTATCAATTCTAATGTCGGTCAAAGAGGATATTCCTGCCATTTTTCTTGCTCAGTTGAGTCCTCGTGGCTTGGAGGCTATTCAGAAAACAAAGGATTTCGTCAATGACTACTGTATTCCAGCAGATAAAATTTACTACGAACAGCTCTCGGACGATCCTGCTAAAAGATGGGCCCTGACTCCCGAAATCACAGAGAAGCTCAAGAAGAAAGCGAAAGAGTTGGGCCTTTGGAATATGTTTCTTTCCAAGCACTACGCAGAGGGTGGTGGTTTCACTAATTTGGAGTATGGCTTGATGGCTATGTACTTGGGTAGAGCCCATGTGGCACCGGAAGCAACTAACACAAACGCTCCAGATACGGGAAATATGGAGATTTTGGCTAGATACGGTACTCCTTACCAGAAGGAGAAATGGTTGAAGCCATTGCTCAACGGTGAGATCAGGTCAGCTTTCTTGATGACAGAAAAGGGTACCTCTTCATCCAACGCATTAAATATATCGACTTCGGCAAGGAAGAATGAGAGGGGCAATCTTGTTTTGAACGGTTTCAAGTGGTTTGCCTCGGGCGCTGGTGACCCTAGATGTGCTGTGTGGCTCGTTATGTGTAAAACATCCAACGACAAGAGTAAGCCCTATCAGAACCATTCTGTGTTGGTGATCGACGCAAAGAAGGCCATCGCATCTGGAAAGGCGAGGGTTTTGAGACCACTCAATGTGTTTGGTTATGACGATGCTCCTCATGGCCATTGCGAGGTAAAATTCGATAACTACGAAATTGCTGCTGAAGACATGCCGAACGCCTACTTGGCCAAGGAAGGAATGGGGTTTGAGATCATCCAGTCGAGGTTGGGACCTGGTAGAATTCATCATTGCATGAGAGCCATTGGAGTGGGTGAGTTTGCACTCGGTAGAGTAGCTAACAGGGCATGCAACAGACTTATCTTCGGCAAACCATTGAAGGATAGAGAATCTTTCCAGGTGAGTTTTGCAGAGCACAAGATTGCCATCGAAAGGTGCAGGTTAATGGTGCTCAACGCTGCCCACAAGATTGATCTTGGAAATGCTAAACTGGCCCAGAGAGAGATTGCCATGGCCAAGATCGATACTCCTAGAACTGTTCTCAGGATTCTAGACTGGTGCATTCAGATGTACGGTGCTGAAGGTGTATCGCAAGATACGGAGTTGGCTAGAATGTATGCCATGAGCAGGACATTGAGAATTGCAGATGGCCCGGATGAGGCCCACTTGGGACAATTGGGTAGAGCTGAGGCAAAGAAGTTCCCTGCGATCGAGAAACTTTTCAGGAGCTACGAGCAGAACGTCAGCAGGGTGGCTAAGTTGTGATGATGCGCTACAGCTCAAGTGTATCTTTGCTCATTCGTGATGGGGGATATTCGTCATTAAATACAGAGGCAGAAATGAATGAAGGTAGACTGTCTATGCTCAAGTTGTTAATTTTTTCTTTCCTTTTCCTTTTTCGCTTCTCCTAGTACAAATCTGTTTTCAGGAACTCATGAATAAGACCCCTGTTCAAGTAGCTCTTGGCTTTTTTCGACTCTTCCTTGATTCTGGCGGCATTTCTTGCTTTCATCTCAGCCTCTGCAGCTTCGAATGGGATCTGTTGCATGTTGTACAAATGCTCGTCTTCTCTATCAATATCTAGCTCCCCAAGCATCACAACGTTCTCACCTCTAACCATGAACACACCGCGAGGAATCTCCCCAAACCTTTCTGGCGCCTGTTCATTTTCCTTTGGCAAGTAGATCCTCTCGATGGAGTCCTGCAATACGAGATTTGCAAACTGGTCGAACGTTCTTAGAATTCCAAAAACGTTTCTTCCGTCTCTCAACAATACGAATACTTTTCTGTCCACTGAGCCCACAATCGCGGCAGCCGTGGTAAATGCATACGATTCAAGATAAAGCTCCTCAGCATTGGACATCAGAGACTCCTGTGACAGCTGTGACTGGGGCTGCGGCTGGTTTGTGGATGCCATTTTGAGCTTGCAAGGGCTTGGGCTCAGTGGAGAGAGATTTGTTAGTACTTCGAGAAAATTTGGGTACTGCACGTCTCACAACGGTAGCACACAAGGAAGATGTAAAAATTGAATTGATGCCATCAAGTGAATAATATTATCGTTTAAGGATTGAGTTCGTTCAATAAAGGGTTAGAATGTTCTGTCTTTTTAAAGTGCTTTTGGAATGAAGTGAAGGGGGTGGAATGTACGTCCAATGGGAAAAGTCTACGTACACAACTTTGAAGGAGGATGTCAATGGCTTTCACTGCCAGTGTTTTTTTTTGTCGGCATTCTCTCCAGTTTTGAAAAACCTGCTTTTTTTTTTTTTCTGTTTTGAATGTGCCAAATACCTTCATCGCTTTAGGTCTCAGTTTTGCAGCCATTTGCAATTCACAGATAATCAGATCCTAGAGCACCATAGCAACAAATATTAACATGCTAAATTCATTCCATTTCATACCAACATAGCCTTACTCTTTTTGGCAAAGTGTTTCCAATCTGTCTGATTTATCTTCTCCTACCATTATTCTTCCTCCAGCTATCATGACGAGTGTGCAGTCTGCGATGAAGCTATACATTTTCCAACAACTTGCAACCACATCCTCCACCGTCCATGACTTTCTACGAATGTAAAGACATAATCGAGGAAGGAGACCTCGTGCTTGCGTTTGTAAGCCGAGGTCTCATAAAACCCTTTTACGTCACCAAGGGCGAGTTCTTGAATACCAGGTTTGGTAATTTCGAGCACGACAGAATGATAGGCATGAAGTACGGATCCCAGATGGCTGGCGCAAAGGATAAGGGCTTTGTCCACCTCCTTCAGCCAACTCCAGAGCTCTGGACATTGTCGTTGCCCCACAGAACTCAGATCGTGTACACGCCGGACTCATCGTACATTGTGCAAAGACTAGGCATCACCAGCGGGTCCAGAGTGATAGAAGCTGGGACTGGATCGGCATCTTTCACTCATGCTTTTGCCCGTACGCTAGGCAGAGACGGAAGACTCTTCACCTACGAATTCCACGAGCCCCGTTTTCTAGAAGCCAAGAAGGAGTTGGAGGAGCACGGTCTTCTTCAGGTGAATACTCTTGCTACCCATAGAGATGTGTGCCACGATGGGTTTGAGATCGATAACCTCCCAGAACAGTTCAGTGAAAACGGTTCCATCAATGCTAATGCTGTTTTTCTTGATTTACCGTCCCCGTGGACGGCCATTCCGCATTTGTCTAAAGTGGTGTCCCAGACCTCGAGAGTTGGGATCTGCTGCTTCAGCCCGTGTATAGAGCAAGTGGACAAAACAATTGAGGCGCTAGAGGCCAATGGATGGACTGGGATAGAGATGGCCGAGATCGCCGGGCGCCGCTACGAGGCCCGCAAGGAGATGGTCAAGGACCTCTCTGATGTTGTGAAGAGACTCAAGGATATACAGGGCAGGAAGACTCTGGGAATCGAAAGTAGAAGACTTGCGAGAGTGGGAGATGGAAAAAGAAACAACGAGCCACAAGGAGGAGTCAAGAGAGATATTCGTGAAGTTGAGAGCGAAGATACAGCGCTGCCCGAGCCAAAGCCCAGAGGCTACAATCCATTTGGTAAAGGCATGAGGATAAGAGAAGGCGACGAACAGTTCCAGTGGAAGCAGGTGACCAAAGTCGAGCCTGAGATCAAAACGCATACTTCGTACCTCACGTTTGCATATCTTACTCCGCAGAAGACCACGTAGCGTGTAAAGATACGTGTGGCATCGATAGATTATACCTGGGGATGGCAGTAGTGGTTGCAAAATACATGTCCGAGAACGTACTCAAACTCTGAAGCGCGCACTGCACACAAGTCGAGTAGCCTACACTATCAACCAGAATTGCGGACACTATAGCATTTAGAACTGAAAGAGAACTGTACTTCTACTCTTGCCACAAAAAGACCTATAAAAATGGACACCACTCCGATTGGTATGTACAGGCGTCTCATGAAGAGAGAGATCTCAATTGACAATCCTTTAATACTAACCCACAGTCCTCGATCAAGGTACTGGTTTCGTCAAAATCGGACGGGCTGGCACCAACTTCCCTGACCACACATTCCCATCGCTTGTTGGTAGGCCCATCTTGAGAGCTGAAGAGAGAAATGCATTGGTGCCTGACAATATCGAAATCAAGGACATCATGTGCGGCACTGAAGCCAGCGAAGTGAGATCGTTGTTGCAAATAAGTTATCCAATGGAGAATGGTATCATCAAGAATTGGGAAGATATGGAACACTTATGGGACTACGCGTTTTATGAAAAGATGAGAACACCTACTGAGGGCAAGAAAATCTTATTGACCGAGCCTCCAATGAACCCTTTAAAGAACAGAGAGACTATGTGCGACGTGATGTTTGAAAAGTACCAGTTCGGCGGTGTTTACGTGGCCATTCAGGCTGTGTTGGCCTTGTATGCTCAGGGGTTAAGCTCTGGTGTAGTTGTTGATTCCGGTGACGGTGTCACTCATATTGTTCCGGTTTACGAGTCGGTTGTGTTGAACCACTTGACGAGAAGATTGGATGTGGCTGGTAGGGACGTCACTAGAAATCTCATCAACTTGTTGTTGCGCAGAGGCTATGCCTTTAACAGAACAGCTGATTTTGAAACCGTTCGTCAAATAAAAGAAAAGTTGTGCTATGTTTCTTGTGACTTGGCGTTAGATCATAAATTGGCTACGGAAACAACAACGTTGGTTGAAACGTACGAGTTACCTGACGGACGTGTGATTAAGGTGGGCTCTGAAAGGTTTGAAGCACCAGAGTGCTTGTTCCAGCCCAATCTCGTGGATGTTGAGCAACCAGGTGTGGGTGAGACATTGTTCAACACAATCCAGGCCGCTGATGTTGACATCAGATCCTCTCTTTTCAAAGCTATTGTCTTATCTGGTGGTTCCTCTATGTACCCTGGGTTGCCCTCAAGATTAGAGAAAGAGCTCAAGCAGTTGTGGTTAACGAGAGTATTAAAGGGCGACCCTAGCAGATTTGATAAGTTCAAGATCAGAGTGGAGGACCCTCCTAGAAGAAGACACATGGTCTTCATTGGTGGTGCTGTCTTGGCTAACATCATGTCTGACAAGGATCACATGTGGATATCAAAGCAGGAGTGGGAAGAACAAGGTCCAAGGGTGTTGGAGAAGTTGGGTCCACGTTAATGCGATTTAGCAAATTCTGTTTAGAAGTAAATACGACAAAACTACGATTACATGGCATGATAAGTATTATGATACGTCTATTATGAACCTGATGGAGTTATGCAAATGCTAATAGTGATCAAAGATTAAATAAGGGTTTGCGGCTATAGTCTTTTCATTTCAGGCGTAATTTAGGTCCTTGATCTGATGTATAATGCTATCAACAAGCTTATCGTATACCTCTTCAGACACCTGCCCTTGACTTTGGCGATGGTGGCGATGGTATCCGTAATTGACGGCTGATCGAACAACATCTTTGATGAAGTCTGTGCTAACAGCTTTGGGTTTAAGAAAGTCCGACGCTAGACATTGTTGAACGGTCCAACGCTCATGCGGATTCCTTACCAAACACTTTTTCATCAATTCAATGGCACTTTTGGGGACTGGAACGTCACCAAGGCCATTCGCAGGATAGTGAACCTGAACTTGAGGGTTCATAATAGCCATAATACGTTGCTGTCCAGCATACGAGGCATATGGAGGGCGCCCATAAATCATTTGATAAATGATGCAGCCGCAAGACCATATGTCTGAGGGTTTTCCAACTTTCCATGTGTTTGCAGCTGAGCCTCTTGACATGTTTAGTGTATGGTTTACCTCAACTAGAGCTTCGGGAGCCATGTAATTTGGCGTACCAATTTGAGATTCTCTGTAAATATTCGCTGTGTGATCTGGAACAGCATTTGCAATGCCAAAGTCAATTATCTTCATGATGCCTCGGACGAAGAGAAAGTTTGCTGGCTTCAAATCACTATGAACAATTCCGGCTTCATGAACAGCCTCGACACACTTAAGAACCTCTATTGCATGAAAACGCACAAAGCTCAAGTCCAAGGCAGTCGCCATAGCTTGTCTCTGTTGCAAGACATGAGCAAGGTCCAACTCACCGCATTCCATAGTCAAGTAAATGGTTCCATCGTTGATTGCATAGTCATGTAGCTGGACAACCCTTGGTTGATCTCTGAGCTTCGAAAGTAGATCAATTTCACCTTTGAAGCCCTTCACACATGACTCATCGAATTGGTCAAATGCAACCTTTTTGATAGCATATGTCTTTTTGCTAGTGAGTGATCTGACCTTATAGACTTTTGAGGTCCCGCCTCTGCCTATAAGTTCAAGTTTCTCATACTGTGAGTTGTTGACATGGATAATTTTCTTTCTCTTGCCATCTTCGACCATTCCACTAGAGCCTGAAGCCAGTGAATCCGGAGCACGGTCAATGTTTTGATTACCAACTTGGTAATGTGGAAACTTTGCCGGGAGAGGTTGTTGTGGTGTAACAAATGATGATCTCGGGGGCGGAGGTGTTGGATTTGGTATGCTTGAAACTTTTGGTATTTTTGGTTTTCTGAACACATCAGCCTCAGCTTCACTGTTGATCTTGCTGGGAGACACTTTGGCCAAGGGCTGCCGCCAGGGTCTATGAGATGGACCACGACTAGATGGTCTTTCGGAAGGTTGCTTGTCGACAAAAACTTGGAAAGGAGACGCTGCCTTTGAGGGTGCATCATTGATCACAGGTTTCACAAATGGAGGCGGCAGATTCTTACTCGAAATGAGGGGTGGGCTAATGCGACTGATATCTCCAGAGTTATTTCGAAGCTTCTCTAATGATTTAAAAAATGTGGACTCATTGGAAATGACTCTTTTAGGCGACGCCCTCCCGCTCTTGTTATGAAGGGCATGTAGCAGCGGTGGCGTCTTGAAAGCATTCATCAATTCTTGCGAAGCTTCTGGCTTCAGAAGTATCATTGGATCACCGTTACGCTCTGCCTCGGGCGAGGATCCCAGTTTTTGAGAAGGGGAGACCTCTGATGCACGTTTTGGTGGGCCAAGGCTAGCAAAGCGTCTGGCAAAACGAGATCTTTTGGTGAAGCCTGTGAAGGACAGGCGACTCAAGGCTGCAGTAGCTTGTGAGCCGCCAGGAGTGGTGGCACTCGTGTGCAGCGACTTGGCACTGGGATCATTGGAGCCTTCCATTAGATCATCATTTTCTTCCGTATGCATGTTGGTGGAGCTGAATGAGTGCCCGCTTAAATTCCCACTGTAGTTGTTGCAGCTGACGTTATGGCTCGAGTTGTTGGCAGCGCTGGTGTTAAATCTTTCATTAGCAGAGAATGATTGGGAACCGTAGCTCTTGTTGTGGGTATCGTTATAATTGCTATACGAATCGCGCAGTGATGAGTCTTTGAAGTGCACCGAAAGAGAGTTTCGTAGACTTGCTCGTAGGGCTTGGTTTTCTCCTATTTCAACAGTCTTCAACCCGCTTTTGTTGTTGTCATCCTCCGAACGGTTGTCACTGAGCAGAGCGATTCCGTATGCGCTTAATGGCGGGGGTAGAAATGTGTTGTCGTCGTCTTGCATCCGTCTCTTGACAGAATACGGAGCTTCTGAAGAAAGTTGAAGCGACATTGGCAGTTCATGGGCCAGCAGCGCGCTACCGGGATTCCTTGGAAGGATTGTTTGTGTTTGAGTCTTGGGTAGGTTTTGATGTTGTTTGTTAGCGCGACTGTTTGTGTGTTTAGATAGTGGGACACAGGTGCAGTACGAAACCGCTCAAAGCTACTTGACATAGACAAGTCGAGATAAAGTGAAAATAAAATAATCTCAGTTCTTTTTGTCTTGATATTCATGGGAAAACTTCACAGTCTCGATGGTTGGATGAGTAAGAGAAGCTTTGGCTGCGTCCGGTATTGCGATTCCTCTACAAGGTTGGTCGCAATACTTGTATCAAGTTGAACGCAATGGTTGCAAATAAATTCGTACTCTCCGAAAATCTCCTGGAATAAAAAAAATTCATTTTCATTGCTAGACTTCTTGTACTACGAAGTTCGATTTTATTTTCAAAGGATTGCCTCCTCTTCGTACTATAAATGTTACTGTCCTTTGGTTTAGTATACTTCTCCATTTACGAATTTTGTTCTTCAACGACTTCAGAAGCTCAATTCGCACAAATTGCAAGGTCCTTTCATTCACTATGTAGACTGTCGTCTCGTAAAATCAAATATAAACATCGGATGCAGCTTACATGTCTCGTTCCGAAAGAACCTACCCTATTTAGAATTAGCACGAGAAGGTATTTTTAATTTTTTATTTAAGTTCCCTTTAACACCTTACCTTGTCGTTATCGAGGGCAGCGCTTATGAATAATCTCACACTGTTGACATTGATGCCACAGATTTTCCTCCAAAGCTCTCTTAGGTATTGTTAACTATCAGACAACACGATTCGAGCCTTGAAATTCGAAAGATTTGAAACCTTCTAATCACCTGCTCAGAAAAGAGCCTAAGGTAAACTGCTTAGGGTAGATTCGATGTGCACTGGTAACAATCAATTGCTGCCAGTGGCACGATCTTTGAAGAGATGGCACCAAGATTTGTCATCTAAAGCTTCTTCCATCAGTGTAGAATTGATTTATTGATTCGTTCATTAAGGACGCCTTATGCTTAGTAATGACGAGCATTTTGCAGCCATTCTGTACGTTCGCAAAAGTGTCGCCTAGTATGAGCGAACACACAAATACTCAATACAGAAAACCTTTAAAGCTCATACTCGCACTCTTCAAGATTCAAATAGTACAAAAACTTTCTTTGAAACCATATATCAATCTCTGCTTTGTGTAACCTCTACACCTCTATGTGACTACCACCACAGTGCGAAGGTGAAAAACACGCACATGGACATCGCTAGATCTCAGTAGCGCCAACATCCGGTTTCTTTCTCATATAGCCCGAAGAATGAGCTCCACCTTTGCTCTTCAGACCAGCTTCGACGTAGAATACGCCCCGGCAAGCATCAAGAAATGGCGCTCGACGAGAACTGGCTTGCAGCTCACTTATGTGAATCAGCCGTCTCCCATGGTGAATGGCTACTTCGCTGTGGCCACGGAGATCCCCGACGATTCAGGCTGCCCTCATACATTGGAGCATTTGGTGTTTATGGGCTCAAAAAAGTACCCTTATAAGGGTTTGCTCGATAGCTTGGGCCAGAGATTCTTCTCTTTCACCAACGCATGGACTGCCATCGATAGAACAGTGTACACATTGACCACCGCAGGGTGGGAAGGTTTCCAGAAGCTTTTACCAATTTATTTGGATCACATTTTCAATTCGATTATCAACGACGAAGCGTGCCTTACGGAAGTGTATCACATTGACGGCAAGGGCAAGGAGAAGGGTGTTGTATTCAGCGAAATGCAAGGCATCGAGTCCCAATCGTGGTTTGTGCTCTACCTCGAATACTATCGCTCATTGTACGCTAAGGATTCGGGATACTCTTCAGAAACTGGTGGTCTTATGTCGGAATTGCGTCACTTGAGATGGGACCAGATTAGAGATTTCCACAAGGCCATGTATAGACCAGATAACGTCGGTGTCATCATCACAGGCTCAGTAGACGAAATCGAACTTCTAAGGACCATGGAAGAGTTTGACTCTGCCCTCCCGTCTTTACCAGAGACCCCAAATAAGAGACCTTGGGTGGATTCCAAAGTCGACCTTCCGCTCTCTGAACCCATTATAAAAGAAGTTCGTTTCCCAGATGATGACGAGTCAATGGGTGAGCTTTTAATAGGGTGGATCGGGCCGCCAGCAAACGATACTCTCTCAGTTCTTGCTTTGGATATGGTGGGATGCTACTTGGCAGAGTCGCCTATCTCATTGCTCAACAAGCATTTGGTGGAGGTTGAAAACCCCTACGCTACCGACATTGATGTCATAACTGATGACTTCATCCGTATTGGAACTAACTTCTACTTGAGTGGCATCCCGGTGACAGAATTGTACGACGTTGATAAGAAAATTAAAGAATTGATAGATAGCATCACCAAAGAAGAAAACTTCGATCTCGGCTATATGAAGCAGATTGTTGCACAACAGAGAATCAAGTTCATTTCCAAGACTGAAGGCTCGCCTTTGACTTTCTCCAACGTCGCTATACTGGAGATGGTCTACGGCAAACATGATGGCTCTGACTTGAGCAAGTGGACCAAAAGCTTGAAGGAACAGGACGAATTGGCTAGTTGGACGGCGAAACAGTGGTGTGATTTGATCAAAACCCACTTTGTCGACAGCAAGCCTGTCACAATTATTGGAAAGCCGTCATGTCAAGCCAACAAGGAGCACAAAGCCGCAAACCGGAAGCGCATTAAGGAAATAAGAGAGCACTATGGCCAAAATGGTTTAGAGGAACTCGGCAGTAAGCTTGAAGAAGCTCAAACCAAGAACGATGCACCAATTCCCGACGAGGTGCTCACCAAATTTGGTAAACCAGATGCAGCAAAGATTAACTTCATTGAGACAGATTCATACAGAGCTGGCAGTAATAACTCTGCCTTAGACTTTTACAAGAATGATGGAGAATTCTTCGAAGTCATCAAGAAAGATACCCCCGAGGGCTTCCCCTTGTACATACACCTTGAAGACTACAAATCTCAATTCGTTACTGCGCAGTTGGTCTTTTCCTCGGAAGTTGTTCCCCCAGAGCTCTTGAGGTATTTCTCTATCATAGAGGATATCTTTTCTGTGTCGATTAAAAAAGCCGACGGGACCTATATTCCCTACGAAGAGGTAATTTCAGGGTTGAACAACGATTTCTTGGAGTTCGACTTAGATAATGGTTTTGATAGCCAATTTGTCGAGCTTATCACTGTTACTGTCAAATTCGAAGTTGGAAAGTACCACAAGGCGATTGATTGGTTGATCAATGTGTTAAAGTACTCCTACTTTGAAGAGTCAAGAGTAAGGGTCATTGTTGAAAAGTTGATCAACTCTCTTCCTGACAAGAAAAGAAACGACGAGTTGATGATGTACTCATCCCAATACCGTACGGTTTATAATGAGGCATCCCTCAGAAAGGCGCAAGACTCAATCTATACCGAAAACTTCTACAGGGAATTGATGCAGAAGATTGACGATGGAAAGTTCTCTGAGATCGCTGCCGACATCAACATCATTAAGGAGAAGCTCTTCAATGTGAAGAACGTGAAATTGTTTTTGACTGGCGGGTGCTCGAAGCTTTCAAAACCTGTCTCATCATGGTCAAAGTTCGCTAAGGAATTTAGTGGCCCAGACCTAGAGAGAAACCTTAACCTCGATAGGATCCCAAGATCGTTTCAGTTTAAATCCGAAATTGGTCAGCGCTGTTCTGGTCACGCCTTTTTGGTAACTACTCCTGCGAGTGATACCACTCATTTGATTTCAATGACACCAATTCCTACAAATTATTCTGACATTGATATCGCCAGAATTGCATTGGCCAGTGAAATCTTAACGGCAATGGAAGGTCCCTTGTGGAGAGGAGTCAGGGGATCTGGTCTTGCCTACGATGCGGCCATAAGGAGAATGGTTGAGTCAGGATTTTTGACGTTTGTTGTCTACAGAGGAGCTGATGCTCAACAAGCATGGGAAGCTACAAAAAAAATTGTGCACGACTATGCGTTTGAAAAAGCCAACATTGATAATATTGCCATTGATAATGCTATTGCCGGTATCGTCAACTCTCTTGTGAAGGTGGAGTCTAACAATCATGACGCTGCTGTCAACAAGGTGATTGACAACATTTTCAAAAAGAGAGGACCAAACTATGCACGGTCTTTCTTGAAAACCCTCAATACCATTACGAAGGATGACCTTGTCCTCACTTTGAAAAAGTATTTCGTTCCACTTTTTGAACCTAAACATTCTCTCATTTTCTCGTGCCTCCCAACGACAACAGCGCCAGGATTTCAGGAGTTCTTGGAAAAGACTGGATATGAGGTTGCTTTGGAAGAGATCAATGCTTCTGTTGATGGCGCTGAAAAAGAATGCGAGAGCTCGGTGAATGAATTTGAAGATTCACTGGGATCAGATTCAGATGATGATTAGAAACCAAATTTATAGACCACTTATATAGTACATTGTATTATTCGTTTTTTTATCGAATCGTATGCTAAAGAAGATTTCAAAAATTAACTACAATATTTTTGAACTCATGAGCTTTAGGATCTTTCGAATCTTTTTCCAAAAACTTGACATAGTCGGAAACTGCTTGACACACTTTAGTCTGGTCTCGCTTGACCGAGTCCCACCAAGCTGGACTGCTGAGACCCCTGCAAGCAGCCCATCGAGATATCAAGTTGAATCGGAGCTCCCAGTCGGTCTTGCCGAAGTGATCCGTATACCTGCCCGGTAGACCGAGGTTTCTTTGTTGGAAGCAATCGAAGTATCCCTTTGGATCCGTCTCCAACACAGGGTTTATCTTCGGTCTATGAACATGAAGGAACATTACCTCTGGTAATGGAGGTAGGTCCTGACCCATTTCATTTTGAAACTCTTCTAGGAGTCCCCTGGTGTGGTCATTGTTCTGATCGAATAACAACCGAAGATCTTTGCCCTTTTTAGCAAGGAACTTCTTCCATTCTTTCACAAAGCCCGCTGAGGTGAGAGGGTCGTATTGTACAATGGTTGTCTCCTGGAAGCGGCCACTTTTCTCGTCAAATCCTGCCAACCACGTAGATCTGTCAACCACGTGGTATGGCTCATTGAAAACATGAAGAGCAGGAACGAACGTGTCCCTGTCACCCTCACCAGGACTTCCCTGGTAAAACATTCTCCAGTAGTGAGATGCACCATAAACGTTATAGTAGAGAGACAAGTACAATGCTCTGAAGTGTTCACGCTTCGAGAATACCATCTGCCCAGTCTCAGTGGAAACGGCGCTCGGAAGACCCTCACGATCGTGGAAATGCACTGAGCCAGGATTTCTCGAGAAATAATCCTTGCCATCTTCATCGTTCGGGATACCGTATCTTCTAACAGGCATGCCTGGCAGAATTCTGGCAATGTTGTAGTAAGTAGGCGAGATGGTTCTTTGCCAAAGATCGGGCCAGAGGAGGAATTTGGTGCTCAAGTATTGGGGAGTCAGCAACAACTTATCTGGATTACTGAGAGGCAAGTTGTCAGCATCGATGGCAATAACGTTTTCGAAGGAGGTGACGAGAAGGCCGAGAATTTTGAGCTGAAACTTAGTCAACTTTAATTTTGTCAACATTTCGTTACCAATTTCGTTTTCAATCACCACGCAGCGGGCGTTGAAGGTATTTTCAAGGGTAGAGCACAACTGAGCGTCGTACTCCTCTTGCGTATTGATCATGACCTCAATCGGAAGCTTGGAGCCCGTTTCTCTTATCTGAGCGATTGTGACAAAGGCGCCGGCAAAGTAGGCGCCACCAGAGCTGAGGACAATGCCGTCGCCGCTGAAGATATGAGAAGGGGGATAACTCAACAACCGAAGCAGATTGACGAGGTTATCGTGATTTTTCTGGAAGTCGTGAAACCTTTCACTGCTGAACTTGACGATGTCGAGCTTATTTCTATCGTAGATGACAGGACTGGTGACCCAAGCACAGTACTTGAGGTCATCACCGAGCTCTTCTTTGGTCAAAGGCCCCATGTTTGGAGCGTTCTTTACAATCAAGTCCTCTAGGACAAAGCGGAAGTACTCTTTTCGGGACATGCTCTTTTCGAGTTTCTCACGGACCTTGGATTTGAGCTCCAGGGACGAGTCGACGCCCAAAGCAGCATCGACCGCGGCGAAGATCTCGAACTCCTTGAACTGATCCTTGTTCTCCTCATAGTATTTGCCCTGCAAGCTCTGGAAGAGATCGTAGTGCTTGTTTTTCAAGGTGTAGTACGACTGAGTAAAGTCTCTGTCCAACTGCTTCTGAAGCTGGCGGATCATGTTTTGCTCATGCTCCTTCTTGACCTTCTGGCGGAGCTCCTCGAGAAACTGCTGCTCGTGGGCTTTGGCTAGATCTGCCTTGATCTGGTCAAGCACCGTCTCCTTGTGGGCCTCCAACAAGCCCTTGCGCAAGGACTCAGTGTACTCATTCGAGGTGAGCGCGTCGAGCCCCAGTTCGAGCCCAGCGTCGGCAGCGTTGGTATAGACGTTGGAGTCCGATCTGCTGAAGATGGCGATGTTCAAGAGAATCACCACGGCCACAGCGGCCGCCACGCTGACTCTCAGTGCAGCGAGTCTTCCTAACAGCATCGATAGTGCAGATGGGTTTGGGAATTAGCGAGTGGATGCAACTTTCTAAGAAGGCGAAAAAGCGATGAATGTGGGGGGTTGTTGGAGGGAGCTGAAACTTAGCACAGCTGTAGTGAAAGGGCAGGGATCAAGGTTATTAGGAAGACGCAAGGGGATGATACGGCAGTGTGGTTGGGGCGAGGCGGCAGGAACATATATACAAGGAGAGGTGAGGCGAGTACGGGAAATTAATTCTACACCTGATAAGAAAGAGAGATAGAAGGAGAGCAAAGCCAGCAGAAGAAGAGCTGAATTTAAGTTTAAAGGATAATTCAAGGATATTGTATCTTGGCTGGACGTGGTAAATTTCATTGCCAACTTGGCTTGCTAAAAATTAGGTTTTTTCTTTTCTTTTAGGTTCTTCTTGCAGAGCTAGTTTGCATTTTGCACCAAGGCGATGCTGCGGTGGGAGAGGCTAAAAAACACCGTTTTCGCATCGATTTCCTGTAGATGCTGGCCCAATTTATTTTTGCCTGGTGTTTTTGTGTGCGTTTTTTTTTCTTCGGGCGTTCCTTCAGATCGCAGTTGCTTTTTGTGTAAGGGTTTTTTTGCTCATTTTAACACTTGTGCCAGCCTCACGTAATCTGCTGAGACAACAAAGGCAATGGAATGAGTAGCAAGGGTATCTCGCCGTTACGCTCGGAACACCCGAGACGCCCGAAACGCCCAGATGGGAGGCTTGAAACCCGTACACCTACAAAGTTACTTTTCAGTATCTGCCCCTGAGGCACAGAAGGCTATTTCGAGGGATAAATGTGGTATTGCTGGGTGGGAAGCCACACGGCAGGGAGCGGCGCGTCACGTGACATTATCAGTGTAGGGGCACGTGAGCCCTTTCTTCCCCAGCCAGAAGTCCCCGATCCAAGCATTGTTCACGACAAACTGGGCATTCACGCTTGAGAATGGCTTTATTGATTCTTCCCCAGAGATCGTGCTATGTTATCAGTGTTTTGGTATGCGCAGATCAACACATTCATAGAGCCCGTTTGCAGCCGCTCTAGGACCTGCGTGTCAAGGTTCCAGCGGGACCCACACAGCCGAGACCCATTACTGAAGTGAGCTCTCTTCGTGGGCGAATTGCCAACGTAACTATTCTATCAGATATTCTATGTTTCCAAGGAGGGCTTTAGTAGTGTGGTTTTTGTAGGTTTCCTCAAACGGGCACAGTATCGCCGGACTGGGTGCAACCAGAAGGCCATCATGTAGCATTGAGATATGAACCAATTGATAAGGCAGGTTGTGAGGCAAAAGTTAAAAGATTTTCAAAAAGAGGCATCGATAAGCAGATTGGTGTGAGTAGTTGTTCGAAAGGTACTTGGAGAGGCAGTGAAACATAGTCAGAAGGCCGACACAGTCAGTGGGACATATTGAGAAAGATAAGAGTAGATTGGAAATTTCAGAGATGAGCAACTCTTTGATCAAGTTTCTGCTTAGCGATACTCTTGCTGTCCACTACCGCAACGTGTCTAATTCACAGCTACTCCGCTGAAAAGGGGCACGCTGCAATATAAGTGCCGTGACGTGATAAGGTTGCAGTTGGAGAAAGTATTCACGAGCATCGATCTTGCCTGCTTCAGTACACAAAAAGGAAAGCCAGTGCAACTACGTGCCATTGAAATTGATTACTGATATGAAATGACATGAACATGAGCAAATCAATTTTGTGGAAAGTATCGCGGTTGTCATTCTGACCTAGGTTGGTGACTGGCATTTGGTGATGGCTGTGGGAGTCTCGGGGCGTCTGGCTGTTACCACGATAGGCAGTGGCGCTGGGGCTTTGAGAAATAGGCTTGTTCTTCCCACTCTGGAATGGTGTTTACCTCTTGAAGCCTGTGATTAAAAGTGCTCCATGGCATTGGCGTTTTCTGGGATGGAACCTCTTCGGTGCTACACCTGCTGTCATAGTGATGATTATGTGCTAGGTTATAATTTCAAGGTGGATCGAAGTGGATAGTCAAAGTGGTGAGTTGGATCGTTGTAGTAGCTGTAAGCAAAAAAAAAAAAAATTTACTACTGGGCTGGTTAATGACCGTTCGGTGGCCAGGGAATTGAACATTTTCGCAGCCGTTTCTTCACCACCCTTACAGTAATGACTGTAACCGGAATCCAGTTTTTGCGCCAATTATTCGGAAAATCGGAATCTCCTCAATCAAAATTCCTCATAAAGACACTTTTACGAAATTCAGCGTGTTTGTTCTACTGCCTGGTGATGATGCTTACGCTTTGTCGTTTTCTGGTGATCGCTCACTTAGAAAAGTACCCACACAAGACAAGCATAAAACCGTCAAAACCCATCACACTGGGTTATTACCACACCCGTCATCAAAGCTCGATCTCTCATCTCCTTCCCCTGTAAAATCTCCCCACTGATTGCCTTATCTTTTCCCATGGCATCACGTGCGCTGACTAACAATACCGTTACGCTTGCCTCCATTTTGCAACAGTGCCATCAACCTCCACCAACGAGTATCCAAACCCCCTAGATTATATGATAATCCTTCTGCTTCAGCTTTCGAAAGCTCTCCCGAGACACTCAGATAAATGCCTCCTACCGCCTTCTCTTCTACAGACTACCATCGACGAAACTCCTGAACTCCGGCATCCGCTAGTGTATCACTTGAACGATGGCGCCTCAAGTATCGCTGTGGGCGTGAAAGAGTTCACTGCTGAAGAGGGAACAGTGTGCGTACCCCAGTTCATATTCGAGAAGCTCAAGGGCCACACAGTTACCGTTAGTTTGGCAGACTTTCCCAAAGCAACCTTTCTTCAGCTCAAGCCTGCTCAGTTCTACCCACACATCACCAATTGGAAGTACTACTTGGAATCGCAGCTCAGCAAGAACTACACAACGCTCACCAAGCACAAATTGTTTGTTATTGACGATCCAATGGCGAAAACGGCCGTGGATATCATTGTGGAAGATGCTAATGCTCCTACTGTGGTTGTGGTTGATACAGACACTATTCTAGATGTGCTCCCACTTAACGACATCATGGCAGCGCAACAGTTGGGCCAAAACGATGCAATATCAGCTCTTGAAAACATCCCCACCTTTCATGAATCCGAAGTGCTCGAGGTTGTTCCGTTCAACCAGTCTCCTGTACCGAAGTTGTTCAAGATTGACCTACGTAAGGTTAAGGAAAGCTTTCTGCTTGTTCTACGATCGGAAAATATAAACGAAGCCTACAATGTGGACTTACTTGTTGCGCTTGACAAGTTCGTCAAACTAGATAACTTTGCATTTGAGACAATGTCTCAGGATAGTGCTGCGTCTCATACGGATAAGAGAATAGACATCAACATCAACAGTGATCTCATCGTAAACCATTTGGAAAAATTCAAGGAGGAGGATGCATGTGAGCTATATGCTGCTGTTTTTGCGTGGGACCATAACGCTAAAGTCAAATTAGAAATGGTGCCTTTCACAAAGGGCGATAAGCTAGTGAAGGAGAATGGCACGTCCAACGAAACAAAATGCTCTAACTGTGGTAAGCTGATAGAGAAGTCAAAGTTGCCTCTCCATGAAGCATTCTGCTCGAGGAACAATGTCAGATGCTCTTGTGGGAGCACTTTCTTCAAAGAGATTCCATCCAGCCATTGGCATTGCGAGAAATGTGACCCACTTTTGGCTGGAGAAAGCACACTTTTTAAATTCAAGCACGATCGGCTCGTTCATAGCGGGCCTTATAGATGTGAAGACTGCGACTCAACGTCTGAATATAGTGATTTCATCCTGCTTGTCAAGAACCACAAGCTGACAAAATGCCCTAGCAAGCTTCACGAGTGCATGTTCTGTCACTTGATTGTGTCCCAGGAGGAGGAAACGTACGAGGACAGATTCACGAATCTCACGCACCACGAGAATCAATGTGGCAACAAAACCACAGAGTGCTTCGAATGTAATAGGGTCTTCAAAAGAAAGGACCTCAAGAATCATATGCAAATGCACTACATGGACAAAATCGAGCTTAACACCGAAACCGTTCGCTTGTGTGCCAATGAGAACTGTGTCAGCATCGTCAATGACGAATCGAACGACCTTAATCTTTGCGATACATGTTATGGCCCATTGTATGCAACAGTTTTGGACCCAACGAGAATCAAGTTACAGAATCGCATTGAACGTCGCTACGTTCTTCAACTCACTAAAGGCTGCGGCAACGTTTGGTGCCAAAATCCCCAATGTGCTACTGCAACCCTGCCACGTCCAATGAAAGAGGTGATCCAGCATGTACAGCTGGAGTTGTTGCTCCTAGTAGTTACCCCAGAACTTCCTATAACTCGGAAAAAGGGTGTTAAGTCTGACGCAAACAAATTTTACTTCTGTTTGACTGAAAGTCTACAAAAAAGGAAGGAGTTGGTGGACCGCCTTGTAGATGATGGCCAGTACTCCAGAGACATGGTTTTCCGGGCAGTAAACAGGCTGAGAGACGAAGACTCTGCACGGGAGTGGCTACTAAAAAACGGGTTGCCCTTACGGTGAAGTCAGTGATTTTAAAGAAGTCAGTGTTGAAGTGTGCTTAAGTGGACGACAGAGTTGTGGCCAACAGCGCCAACGTCATCCGACATCTCCCAGGCATATCCATCAACCCGGAGAAAACGACACATTTTTTTCACACTACACGGTCCGAATCACAAAAAAATTTCTTTCAGAGGCGCCACATTGAACATACCGACTACGTGTGTTCTCGTGGTATCCCACATAGGGCCACTGTGGGTGTGGCTGCGAAATCCACCATAGCCAGCCAGAAAAAACCTCGGGCCTCTCCGTTTGGTCCAGCACAAGCAAGCCAGCACCTTTTCCCCATAGTTTACCAAAAAGTTTACTTGAGCGCAATTTTAAAGGTTCACCGGATGCAAAATGACACAGTTCTCCAGGCACTCGTGTCATGTGCCATTCTCGGTCTCACCCTTCGTCTCACTCTCGGTTTGTCTTATCAGTGGCTATTCCGACCAGGAGTTGCCTAATTCGCGCCTCGGCTGGCTTATCAGTAAGCGAGCAATCTAGGGTCTCCAAAGGACTACTAAGGCAACAATAAAGACGAGACTTTCGATTGCATTTGCAAAGCTAAGTCAAAAATAAATTCTTCGAGCTCGAATTCTATTTCTTCCCTTCCTTCAACTTTCTCCTTCTCCATTGGTTGCTTTTGCCCCTTGGTCCACCCCGTTCCTACACATACTGTGGGTGCGACCCACTATAAAAAGCCCAAAGTCTTATCGCCACTTTCTTCTTCCTCCCTCCAGTTAACGATTTAACTACTTGCAAGTTTGACTACCACTTGCAACCCGCTTTATCAATTCATCTCATAAACTCTTACTATGTTGCTTTCCCGCTCCGTGGCGCTCTCCATCCTCGCCACCTTGGGCGTTAACGGTCTCGTTATTCCCAACATTGGTGACGTTATCGACGTATTCAAGTCGACTTCCACTGACTTGGCTGCTCTCAAGGAAGACATTTCTCACAAAACAGAGCAGTTTGTACTGGACTTAAAGGCCTCGGGCCACAAGTTGGTGGCTCCAGAGAACGCCGCCCCCTTGTACTCCAAGGAGGGCCTCCGTGATGTCATTCCCCACAAGTACATTATCGTGTTCAAGGACGGCGTGTCGAAGGACTACGCCGACTTCCACGCTAACTGGGTTGCTGACATCCACGCTCAGGAGGTTGGCAAGGCCGACAAGTCCGACCCATTTTTCTCCACCTTGGACGTGGAGAAGGTGGAGGGCGGTATCACCGATACCTTCGACGTGGCCAACACTCTTTCTGGATACACTGGCTATTTCTTGGACTCTGTCGTGGACTTGATTCGTCGTGACCCTGCGGTTGCTCACGTGGAGAAAGACTCGAAGGTGTACGCCAACGAGTTTGACGTGCAGAAGGGCGCTCCTTGGGGCTTGGCTAGAATCTCTCACAGACCTCCTTTGTCCTTGAGCTCGTTCAACCAGTACCTTCACGACACTGAGGGTGGTGCTGGTGTCACCTCCTACGTGATTGACACCGGTGTGTACGTGGACCACAGCCAGTTCGAGGGCAGAGCAAAGTGGGGTAAGACTATCCCAACAGGTGACACCGACAACGATGCCAACGGCCACGGTACTCACTGTGCCGGCACCATCGCCTCTAAGGACTTTGGTGTTTCTAAGAAGGCTCATGTTGTTGCCGTGAAGGTGTTGGGCTCTAACGGTTCCGGCTCCATGTCTGATGTACTCAAGGGTGTGGAGTTTGCTGCCAAGTCACACCAGGAAGACGCCAAATCTGGTAAGAAGGGTTTCAAAGGATCCACTGCCAACATGTCTTTGGGTGGTGGTAAGTCTCCTGCTTTGGACATGGCCGTCAATGCTGCCGTCAAGGCTGGTCTCCATTTCGCTGTGGCTGCTGGTAACGAGAACCAGGATGCTGCCAACACCTCTCCAGCTTCTGCTGAGTTGGCTGTCACTGTCGGTGCCTCCACCATTTCAGACGCCAGAGCCTACTTCTCGAACTACGGTGACACTGTGGACATCTTCGCCCCAGGTCTCAACATCTTGAGTACCTACATTGGCTCAGACACCGCCACCGCCACTTTGAGTGGTACCTCCATGGCTTCTCCACACATTGCTGGTTTGTTGGCCTACTTTGTGTCGTTGCAGCCAGGCTCTGACTCTGAGTTCTTCGTGTCCGATAAGGGCGTTTCTCCAGGCCAGTTGAAGAAGAACTTAATCAACTATGCCACCAAGAATATCTTGACCGATATCCCTAACGACGGTACCCCTAATCTCTTGGCTTTTAACGGTGCTGGACACAACTTAACAAGCTTCTGGAATGGCGAGGCCGTTGAGGAGACCGAGGAGAAGGAGAAGACAGTTTCTCTCGGTGCCAAGGTTGACGAGTTGATCGCCAAGGTGGAGAAAGATTCGTCCCACCTCGTTGACGACGTGAAGAAGTTGGTGAGCGACCTCTACAACAAGGAGTAAAGGTTCTATAGATTAGAGCTTGTTTTGATATACGATTACTATAAGCGAGTGTAGCGTAGCCAACGACCATATTTTGCACCCAAGTACGAGCCAGTAGTTAGAAGCACCAGGAAGTAAGAACAACACATCGGATAAAAGGATGGATACTTCTTTATCGTCTACGTTCGTTCCATTATTTTTTTTTTTTCTTAAACACGTCTAGTCTCTTCCACGTCTACAGTCTTGGTCTTAAGACGTCTCACTAAGCTAGTGGCGCGGGTGTGTACGCTACCACCATAGATTACTAACTGCGATTATCTACACTTTTCCAGGAACTTCCCAAGCACCTTCCAAAACCCCCCAAAACATAGAAAGCTTGCCATGTCCACCCCGGCAAAAAGAAGATTAATGCGTGATTTTAAAAGAATGCAGCTGGACGCCCCCTCGGGCGTGTCGGCCTCACCGCTCCCGGACAACGTGATGTCGTGGAATGCCGTCATCATAGGACCGGCAGAGACACCTTTCGAAGACGGCACGTTCAAGTTGGTGCTACAGTTTGACGAGCAGTACCCAAATAAGCCTCCTTCGGTCAAGTTCATGAGTGAAATGTTCCATCCAAACGTGTATGCCAGTGGAGAGTTGTGTCTAGATATCTTGCAGAACAGGTGGTCACCTACGTATGATGTTTCTAGTATTTTGACGTCGATCCAGTCTTTGCTTAACGATCCGAACATTTCATCGCCGGCGAACGTGGAGGCTGCCAACTTGTATAAGGACCACCGGTCGCAGTATATCAAGAGAGTGAGAGAGGTTGTGGAGAAGAGCTGGGACGAGGATGATGACGACGACGAGGACGATAGTGACGAAGAGTGATGTTGCTGGAGAGTTGCTAGAGAGTGGTTGTCGAGACAGAGGTTCTTTGCATGATTGCAATTCAATATTCTAGACTGTGTATATACATTTTAAGTAACTGGTAAGGTTGTTATAAAGAAGCAGTAACCGTCCTGAGGTTGACGCTGTGAGTCTTTGCAGTTACTTCGGCTGGTTCAGCTGGTTCGTGGAACTGTTCTGATCATGTACAGTAGAGTGAAGGGGCTCTGAAGGGTAGTTGTACATGCTCACTTGAGCCAGAGATAGTACCATTTCTTGCCAGGCCTAGGCTGCTGCTCTTGTGGAGCAGGCTGCTGATCAAACTTCTCCTGATTCTGTCTCTGGTTCTCGTAGATGTCCTCGATTTCGATTTCCTCGGGCTTACCTCCCTCGCCTATCTTCTTGTCTCTGGCAATGGCCAACAAAGCAATAAAAATTGTAATATAAATGAATGTCTTGGTGACAGGGTCCATCTTTTTTGTGTCAAACTGTTCTCGACGCACTGGCGTTTCTGCAAGAATAACTGGCTCTAGCTTCTTGATGATATCAGTAGGTTTGGGCGAAGCGGTACGTATTTGAGAAGGCACCCTGAACGGAAGATCAAGAGGAGCTTCTAGCGTATTCCAGTTGGTAAACTTCTCACGAACGCCCCAATCGCCGTATGCTATGTAGTATCCGAGCTTCTTGTCCACATCGGTGAGCTTCTTCCAGCTTTGGTCGTACTTGTCTTGGAGCTCCTTCAAAACCTGGCCCTGGTGTAATAAACTCAAGGTTCCAAAGATTTTGGGGTTTTTGAATACAGGCTCTGTATCTATGGGCTGTGTGGCATCATCGCTACTCCCAGAGGAGAAGAGGGATCCCATGTCTTTGAGGGTTTGAATGTGCACTTTGGCAGCCTCGGCTCTAGCTTGATCTGGCGAGAGCTTTTTCTCGGGAGACGGCAGCTTTTCAGGATTCGTGGAATAAAACCTAGGCTCTATTCTCCATCTCAAATGTGCCACTGGCCTTGTGTACTTCAACATGGCTATAGTAGTTACACCTTTCGGGTGGTGAAAAACTGCGATCAGATGTAGTACAACTTTTTGCACCCATTGGGAACAACGTCTACATACAACTTTCTAACCAAAATTTTCCAAATAGTTTCAGACCCTACATTATACGATTCATAAATTTGCCAATGGCAATCATCGGTGCACAAACGGCTTTGATGGCCATGCATAACGCGTCGATGAGGAGCGAGAGCTCGTAGAGAATCCACATGAAAATCACCAACTCTATAAGAATGACAACAGTTTGCAATGACGGGAAATGCACCGCTATGATATCTATAGGCGCAAAAATGATTTTCATGATTCTGATGCTCTTGATCAACAGGTTGATGTTGGAGACTATTTTCACCGGGCCGCCTTCATGAAGTCTTCCAAAACTGTTTTCTTTGGTGATCATTGCCTGTGATGAAGTGGGAGGATAACCATGATACGGTTCAATCAGGGACTCACCCATTATGATCTCATCGCCTAACTCTCCATCGTCACTTAGCTCAATCTCCTCAGGTAGCTCAGAGTACGTGTAGAATGACGATGCCCGAGAGGCTTGATCGAAAGTTCGTTGAGACAGTGTGTCAGGCAAACCTCTTCCACCTGGTAAGAAAGCTGAGGCTGGTTCGTTCCACTTTTTCAACTTACTCTTGTAGTTTTTGAACGGGTTCTTTGGAGCAAGCTGTTTCTTTTTCTTTCCCTGCGCCAGCGCAGTAGAGAAGTCTCTATCTAGCTCAACAATCTTCCCACTTGGCTCTGGATCCGGATTAATGGGTGGCGTATACACTAGCCACGAGAGAATGTAGTTCCACAATGGATGGAAATTCTCGTTCGGACCAACCGCTCCAGAAATCGCCCCAGAGGGAGGTAAGGTGATTCGACTCTTCTCGTCGCCGACATCCTCTTGTCTGCTTTTTATCTGCTGACGAGCTTCCCGTTCACGATTGTAACTATCGAAGTAGTCATCTCCAAGGGCCTTCTTGGCGTTCTTCCATTTTCTTTTCCAGGCTTTCTTCAAATTCTCGTTCTCTGGTGGTCGCAGGAACCCTTCCATTGCTTCATCGTCAGAATCATCACTGACGTGCTCCACAAAGAGATCTTGCTCTTTCTCTTCCTTCTTCTTTTTCTTCAATGCGAGTTTGAAGGCTTTCTTCTCCAATTTAGCTTTCTGCTTCGCCATCTTGGCTTCTCGTTGCTTCATTTCCTTTGCACGTCTAGCATCGTCAATCTCGTTTTCAATGTAGTAGTCGTATGAATTGTAGTCGTTAATGCCCACTTTCTTCTGCACATTCTTCACCGCTCTAGATAGCTTCTGCTTCTTTTCTAATTCTCTCATCCTTTCAGGGTCATCAAAAACAACGTCGATTGGATTGAACCGTTCATCCTGGTCCTTATCGAAAACGTCCATGAATGTCTTATGGGTGAACATCTTCGGCTTGATCTCCTCGGCTTCTTCATATCGCCTCTTCTGATCGATGTAGTATCCATCGTACTCTTTCGGCTGTTTGCGGACATTTTCATATATCAGATCAAACTCCTCTGTCTGAAACGAAGAACTTTCATCGTTCACGTACCCCTTCCGTTTTGGTCTATTGACAGCCCTGGAGTAGTAGTCTGAGTAGTCGACCGAGCGGTGCTTTTTCTTGTACAAATAGTTCAAATGTGCTGGAGTAAGTGCCTCGTCTAGATCATCTGGATTTTCGCTTTGGGGAGTAGATGGCGAGTTTAGGGGACTTGCAGCTCTGGGAGACATCAGGGAGGATCGAGACGGAAGGGTAGATTTGGAGCCGTTTTTGCGCTTGTCCAAGTAGTCTGAGGTGAAGTAAGCTGTTCGAGATACATTCATTGAGGGGGCAGAGTTTCTTAGCGTCTCTCAGAAAAGGTTGAAGGCTATTTTCGTTTACATTACGATGAGATCGGTGATGCCTTTCTGGGTGGCTGGCTGATCTGGGGAAGGGTAAATAGTCCTGCAGGAATCAAAGCGTGTTCGACGGGGAGACTAAGAAATGTCTTCTAAAAAATGTGTCTGGTTGATTTAGAATTCGAATTGAGCTCTCTGGCTTTGATATGCTGAACTATGGTTTGTTTATTTTCTTTTTTTTTTTTTAATTTTTGTTCTTTTTGAGTGTTGTGAGGAGGGATAACTTCACTTTCGCAGCCATACTCAACCATTGCAACTGGCACACGAGGCTTATGTCAACTGGAGATGCCTCTGCTGTCATTCATTTTTGAACAAGATGCTAGATTGTATTCAAGATTATATTGGTGGAATATAACAATTGCGGTTAATAGTAGATCCCGCTCGGTTTGCTCTCACTGTGGTCAATGCGATACTCACATTGAGCAACCCTTGAACGATGAAGTACTATCAGCGAGATAACAGAAATTATTTCTATGTAACATCTTCATTCATATTCATAAGAAGAATAACACAGAGGTGGTTGTCTTCACTTATTTTGTTTCTTGAGCCCTGGCCTTCTCAGCTAGGATTTCACCGCCAAAAGCATACTGCTATCTTGTAATACAATGGCCCTTTCCTATATAAAGAGCAATCGCCATAGTTTTGAACAAGTTTGGGTTTGACGAAAGGCCTATCAATCTGTGAATTTGTTAATTTGAACCGCCTGATTCAATTTTTGGTTATTGCTGGTGAATATTTTGCAACCCTATTACCTTTGTGAGTCACATTCGCAAACCTTTACTAATAGCCACTGTCAAGTACATATTCCATTGATGTGGCAAAGTCCTTCGAAAACTTCCACTCAAAGAGCATCAAGCATCTCTTTCACTTCTCAATTTTCACTCTTTGTTGCCGACGCATCCCTCTTCTCGCTTATCATGATCTCTGCACTGATAAAGAGTGCGATTATACCAATACCATTCTCTTACATTATGCTTCATCGAAGTAGGTCCCTACAAGCATTGCCGAAGGGCAATAGATGGAGAAGCTACTCGGAAAAGTCATCGCAGCCTCCGTTTGTCACGCCAATTTCCTCCCACTCCTACATCAACGATGATATCCTTTCGCTTATAAGCAAGCAGAATATAGCCAATCATCTTGAGGAGCTTGGGCCGTACCCTTCTTACCTGCGGATTCTTACGCCTCAGCATTTTTTCCAAAACGAGGTGTTGATGAACTATTCGAAGAAGAAGCCTCATCCAGTCTCCTTGAGGCAATTGGCTGGGTATGGCAAAGCACTCACCAAACAGAAGATCTTAGCGTCGGCCAATTTCGTCAGGCTAGAGCTCCCTATTCGACTAGCAATGAGAATCAGAGACCTTCAGACGCTTCCATTCGGAGTTGTCAATAACTTTCATTTGGCTCAAATCTACGAAAGCTACTATCATCTGTTCAATGCGTTCCGCAAGATCTCCAATATCACTACCACGGCAGAAAATGAGAAATTTTGCGAGGATATAAGCAACTTGCTAGACCAGCATGTGTTCAATTTGCTGCATTTGATGATGGGCGCTCTTGAGGTGTCCATTTTGGAAAGCCTACCCCAGCCAGAGCTAGATGCGTTCATGAGCTCCATGCTTCGCTCCAGAATTAGTAGAAGAGTGATTGTCGAAGAGCACTTGTCTCTTACGGAGATTTATCGTAAACATCCTTACCAGCGGAAGCCTTCAGACTACATTGGTGAGATTTTTCACCAGTGCAATGCAGCAGAGCACTTTCGCATGGTCTATGAGTTGATCAAGGACTCTTCGGTGGAAGCGTTCTCCCAAAGAGATCTCATGCCTGATCTTGTCATCGAGGGTGATACATCTCTTAGTTTTCCATTCATGGTGCCCCATTTGCACTACTTATTTGGTGAGATCTTAAGAAACTCACTAGAGGCTACAATCAAGACTCATGGTCATACAAACAGAAAGCTACCGCCAATCAGGATCACTATCATCGATTCAAAGAAGCTGGCTACTTTCCGGATCTCCGATCAAGGCGGAGGAATCAGCCACGATAAACTCAAATCCATTTGGTCGTTTGGGAAATCTCCAGACCATGCTAGAAAAAGTCTCGCCAACTTCCATTCTCTCCCAGACTTGCAAATGTACTCCAACTTGCAAGTGACCCCAGCAGGGTCTTCCATCATTCAGCCGTCAGAAAAACTCCAGGGAACCTCGGTTGCAGAAACGTCACCAGAAACGAAAAAGTCCACGTTGGACCGTTTGATAAAGAGAAATTACAGATACAAGCTTGGGCTTGGATTGCCCATGTGTAAAGTGTACGCAGACTACTGGAATGGAAATCTTAGCATGAACTCGATTGAAGGCTACGGTAGCGACACGTGCCTCGAGTTGAGCAAGCTCAGTTACCACTCCAACGTGATTCAGCTCGACAGAGCGTAGGTTCTGTCAACAGTACTATACTGCGGGAAAAACCGTGCGCGCTATATATCTATCAACACATTACGATACATAGTTCCATTCTCTGGATCTTCAATATTCCAAAAAGCAAGGCACCATGAGTCAGCGAAACGTTCCGATTCTGCTGCTTCTAGGCGCTGAACAGCAGAATGCTAATAGCCAAAATAATTACAACCAACAGGCACCTTACGTAAACCGATCTCCGGGACAGCCTCCACTGAATGCTACTTCTCAAAGCCCGCCTCCAATACAGCCAGCTTCTCCTTATAAGCCAAATCCAATTCTGAGTCTTATTTCTCAGTTTCAACCTGACGTGGTGTCCTCTTCTTCAAAGAAGCCCATCGTCGTAGATGAGCAAAATACGTCTCCAGAGATAGTCGTGGTAGACGAAAACGATAGAGTGCTGAAGCTGCCGGCCCCACTAGCTCCAGTGCCACTGAAACAGACACCGTTGGCAATGCAAATTCAGCAATTGAGCGGGCTGTCTGAGGCAATGCAAGAATACATAAAGAACTTCCAAAGCAATTTCAAGACGGAACTTCCACTTTCGGATAATGCTAACTCCCAAACACATTTGTGGCTGCAGGCTGCCAGGAACAGTGGTCCAAGCAAAACATCGATAAACTCCATCATCAATGCCGAGGAGAGCACATCGCAGCCGGCCCAGGTGGCGCCGGAAAAGAAGAAGAGATCGTATACTACGAAGGCAGATGGTACCAATAAAAGAGCAAAAAGTGATACAGCAAAGAAACTGAAA
Source organism: Candidozyma auris (assembly GCF_003013715.1). Taxonomy (NCBI): domain Eukaryota; kingdom Fungi; phylum Ascomycota; class Pichiomycetes; order Serinales; family Metschnikowiaceae; genus Candidozyma; species Candidozyma auris. Next base: position 529,498 of record NC_072816.1, read on the forward strand.
ACAGAAGTCAAGACAGAGCCTTCAACAGGTCCAAAAAAACCTGGGCCGAAAAGCAAGAAGAAAACACCAGAGATTGCCATTTCTCCTGCTGAGAAACCATCCATACATCCTACTATGACAACAGATAAGGCAAAAACGAAAAATACTTCCATGAAACTAGATAAACCTGCTGTGTTAAGCCTAAAAAAGGATGATTCGCAAGTAGCTGGGTCTGAAAGTGAAAACAAAGATGGCGCCAAAGGTTCGCCCCATGAGGACAAGAAGAATAAACAGGCAGCGCCTCCAATCATTGCATTGAATATTCCTCTTCTCGATCCAAAAGCACCACTGCCTGGCCAAGCTGAAGTTGTGGTGAATGTGCTCAAGCTCGCTGAGGAAAAATATGGCTGGAATACGATACATCCCAATGCAAAGTCAGCAATCGACCTAATGGATGAAATTCTAGACGACGACGATGATGGAGCAGATGAAGATGACGACGATGAACTACAAGTGGTTGACGAGAAGGGAAATGCTTTACCGAAGAAAAAGAACAACGAAGAACTCACCGAAGAGCAGTTGATGAGACAGCATGAAACTAGAATGAACAGGAAAGTCGGTAAGTACGATTACGAGGACCCTTTCATTGACGACGAAGAACTCCAGTGGGAGGAAGAAATCACCACAACAAAGGAAGGTTTTTTCGTGTACTGGGGCCCATTGGTGGAGGACAGGTCATCTTCAACGAATACAAAGAAGGGTTCGACAAAGGGAAAAAAGTAACACGTATTTTATATTTATGTATAGGGAACCTTTTAGGCGGAAAGGCGGTCAAGGGTAACATTTAAAATTCCTGCGAAGTTGACCGCTGTAGCTCCTGATTCATCTTGATGGAGGTTTTCCTCGACATTTTGTACCTTCTTCCTCACCTGAGCTGTGACGTTTGTGACATCCTCTTTTGTGACAAGGTTTCTTGCTTTGAGGAGAATCAAAAGATTGAGTAATGCTACCAATGTGGAGAAAGATTCTTCGTTGATCTTCGTGGCTTTGTCGATTGTTACCAAGGTACGCTCCGTTGACTGCTGAATGATATCAAGAAGCTCATCAACACGACTCTCTGTCAAAGTGATGAAGCTTGTTTTCTTGGAACTGTTTCTTTTTGAAGAGGAGGCGGACCACCAGAGCTCTCTATACTTGACTCACTGAGTTTTGTGGTCAAACAGTCTACGTCTGCTTTCTCTTTAGTGGTCAACTCTTTGAACACACCAACCAAAGCTGTTTTGAGATTCTCGTACGGACAGTTCTTAAATGAGTCCATCAAGAAATCATAAGAAGTGTCTTCTGGGGCGTATGCGAGTAGCTTTGTGAGAAGCGTTAGCGTTACAAACCTCAAGTTGGGCATAGTACGACTTGATATCAAAATGAATAACAATGCTTGGAAGTACGCTTGAAGCAAGAGCTTTGGAATCTTTGAGATTTCTAGCGCAAGACTGAGCTTTTCTGTGCTGCCCTGAACAACTGAGTACCAGGACCAAAACACAGCTATATCCCCTAGGGTATGGTGAACGTACGAATCATGTACCATCCCTGGTACAACTAGACGGAGCGTTAGTGCCACGGCGTCTTCGATTGTCACTTTCACCTTCTTCAAATTTCTTGATGGTCCAACAGAGTGAGTAAAAAGTATCAAGATGCCTGCGATGGAGTCTTGCACAGTTTTAGCATCGTTAGCCACCAAAGCGGTTGCAACATCCTTCTGGTAGCTGACAAGTAGCTTCTCAAACAAGTGTCCATGTTTGTCATCGTCAAAATCACCTTCCAATTCCAGGGCGTCAATTAAGCTACGGCTATCAGAAAGAAAGCGCTTGAAAGTTCCTGTGATATCAATGTCAAAAGACAAAGCAAGCTCGTAGAGGCGATCAAGTACAGGTAGCTCAATACTGAAGTTATTGAGCGGCGCTGTCTTATACAAACGCAGTATATGGTTGAATAAATCCGTAGAGTAGCCGATCAAGGCATTTTTGGTGGCCATACTGACGGCCTCGGTGACAAATCCAGTGAGCAACTTGCGTTGCAAGAAGTCCTCGTCTTCATTGATTTTTTCGAGCTCTTCGGGAGATATCTCAATTTTTTCGGGAAGCGGCGGTCTGTGATAGTTTCTGGCAAAGCTGTAGACACGTTTCCACCTGAAATCCATCTCATCAACGGAGTGAATTGGGTTCACATACAACGAATTGATGAAGCTGGCGACCGTCATTCCCAAAAACCTCGAAGGGTAGAGCGTATGGATTCTGCGCAAGCAGCTGTCGATCAACTCAAAAAGACAGTAAAGTTTCACGTCGTAGAACTTTTTCTGGCGGAACGCATCGTCAGTGGTGGCGTCTTTCTCCAGTAAAGTGCTCAACAACTCCGTGCTCTTGAGAAATAACTCCTTCGGATTTCCGTGGCGAGCCAAAACCTCAAAAAGTTTCAACACCCTATAAACGCAAGGGGCCTCGCGAAGAGACCCGTTGAACTGGTAGTCAGACTCGAGAAAGGGAAGTAAAAGTGCGGGCAAGTCCCAACCAATCTCATAGACCAAGGCATGGTCTTTTTCCAATATCTTGAGCAAGTGTCCTAAAAGCTGGTCTCTTTCTTCGAAACGAAACCGTTCAGGCTCGCTCAAGTACATGTCCAAGATGGTTGAGTACGATAAGAAGTCACCCGTTTGCTTTGCTTCTTTGGCAGCGGAGTCGAAGACAGCAAGCACTTTTTCGAGCTCGTGGGCCTCAATTGTGGCGTCCAGAGCCACCAGCAGATCTTGTTCTGTGTCTGACATGGCAAGTGTAGATGGGACTAAAAAGAAAGGAAGACTGTCAATCAGATATATATATTGTGTTAGCCGCGCACTGCCATCAACACCTGCAATGTCGCAAATTGAGACAAGCAAGGAAACCACCTTGATATATAGAAACTTTGATACCGAAAATTGGTTTTGTTTGTAAGTCTGCCTCAGGATTGTGACGATAAGAGTGTTAACGATAGCCTTTGATCGAATATTGCTCGGGTCATCTGGAAAGAGAACAGATCGACAAAGGGAGATAGTGCAGCCACCTCTTTGAATTGAATTGTCTGGTGAATTGAATCTTGGTTCGTGTGGCGTTCTTGGGCCTTCAGACGTTCTAAAACTCTGACTTTGACTGCTAGCTTGCTGGTGCAATTGCATCGTTGACGAGACTCTCCAAAACACAAGAATGAGCCTGACGGAACTGCTGGCAGAGATCCTGGAGGGCCAGGTGGCAGAGGCCAAGGTGCCCCTATCAACCTCAATGGTTCTACCAAAAATTAACAGAGAAGTCAACGTTGACCCATTGAGTGGGCTTGCCAACAAGAGGAACGAAAAGATAACCCTACGATTCCACCCCATTGGCTCTACCCCAGCCATTGCGCCTAAAACGTTTAAAATCTCCGGCTTTCAGTCTGTGGCTGTGGTTCTGAGCTACCTCATGAAGAGACTACGACTCAAATCTGTCCACTTGTACGTGCTGAACACATTTCAACCCACACCTGATGAAAAGCTAGGTGATCTCCACGAGATGTTTCAGAGCAATGGCGAGCTTGTGCTAGGGTACTGTGAGACCGTAGCCTTTGGATGAGATTGCCTTTCACTCACTCAATGGCTACAATTTTTTATCGACTCGGGGATGCCCGGCGATAATGCCCCAGAAGGTGTACTCTATTGTCGTTCATGAAATCTGCACCCTTGGGTGGAATCGGCTGCTTAGCGGTGCATATGATCAAATAAAACGGAGTCTACAGGGTTAGACAACGCACTTTCAAGGGCTCCTAGACGGTTGAGGGTCTCAAAGAATTAGGCCCATTTCAACGTCGACTGTGGTGACAATGGAAGGGTTACTAGCCGAAACTGAATAGTTGAACTATTTAAGACCAACTCCATTGTTTTCGCCCACATTATACTTTCGTCAAACGCTTCTTACAGTCGTCTATTTTTTTTTATTTTGAAAACCGTGTACAAATCTATTGAGTATTCAACTCAGGTATACAAGAACAATATAGTGGTCGAACGAAATATCAAACTTTTGACACACTAGTACCTAAGTACAAGCGAGAGGTATCAGAAAAGACAAACTGCTTAGTAGAAAACAAACTCAGCGTCACCTTCAGTGACAGTGAGGGTACAGCCATCGCTGCCGTGGCCGCCCTTGTAAGAGCCGTCCTCGTACGAGCAAGAACCAACAGTGGAAGCACCGTTGGCACCCTGGATCTTGACATTGTAGTTAGGAGCATCCTTGTTGTTAGGGTTTGGAATCAAGGACAAGTAGGTCTTGCCGCCAGTGTTACCAGCACCCAAGACAACAGGAGCCCAGTTACCAACACCAGAGCCGGCAGTACCCCAAATGCAGCCCTTCTCAACAGAGACACCAGCGTTGTTCACGTAGTACTGAGTAGAGGATCTGCCGCCCTTCCACATGTAGTAATTGTCAGAGTTGACGACAGAAACAGGGGCAGTCTTGCCAGCCTCCAACAAGGTTGGGATGTTCATGTTTTCGGAACCTGGGTAGTCAGTTCTGCAGATGGCGATATCCTTGTCAATCTTAGAGACAAAGTTGGTGCCCTGGTAGCCCCACTCACACAAGTAGTCTTTGTCCTTGTTGGAACGGTACAACTTACCGTTCTTACAGTACAAACCACCCACGGAGATACCAGAAGAAGGCTGCTCAGAAGGCCACTGGGTCTTAGACATACCAGCCTGGCAAGCGTAAGAGCAGTAGAAGCCGTCCTTACAGGTGGAGGAGGTGTCACCGTTCTGGTTCATGACAGAGGAGAAACCGCCCTTGATGTCTGACAACCAGTCAATGGCAATGACACCCTGGCCAGTAGGAAGGGAGTCACAGTTGTGGACACCGTCCTCGAACTTTTCAGTGGGGTCGGAGAAAGCAGAAAGGTCACCAGCGATACCACCGCTGCCGCCGTTACCGCCAGAAGGCTGCGAAGAAGCCTGAGAAGACGACGACGAAGCCGAAGTCGAGGAGGAAGCCGTAGCAGAGGAGGAGGAAGAGGACGAAGTGGACGAGGTGGACACAGCGTCGGCGGTGGAGGCAGAGGAAGTCTCCACAGTGGTTGGAGCGGCCTTGACCTCACCATTGGCGCCGACAGTGACAGTTCTGAAGGTGGTCACCACGGCTCTAGCCTCGTTCTGGTGGTGGTGGTGCTTGTGGAAGCCTGAAGGAGCGGCAAGGGCGGAGGCCAAAAGGGTGGAAACGATAAAGGCTCTCATTATAGCGAAAGGAAAGACGATAGTTGGCTGAACACAAGGAGTGGATGTTCAGGGAGAACTTGACGTTGAAAAAAAAAACGGAAGTAAAGAAAGTCTGTAGTTGGAAACGGGCGAGTTAAAGAGCGTCGATAGAAACCTTTAAGCCACTAGGAATGTTAATGAGCGTGAATGGTAAATAAACTGGAAAGGAAAAAAGGAGGAAAGGAGGCGAAAGGGTGGGTGCGATATGCTGACTATTAAATATGGTGCGGATCGGCAGAGGGCAGGCGATGTTTTTTTTTGTGTGTCTGCAGGACGCTGTCAACATCTAAGGCAAATCGAGCAAGTGCGTTCGCGGCAGGGGTCTAGAACGGGCGCAGGTGTAGTGTCATTAACGACCAACTAGGCTTAATGGCGGTCTTGTGCAGGTCGGCCCTATTTATTCAGATCTCTACTTTTCAAGGAAAGAAAGAAAAAAAAACATATCCATATATATTCGGAGATCTGCAATGACTGACATTTGTAAGATTTAAATAAATTCCTATTCAGCGTACTTCTACCTTTGTCTCCATTCTCTTAGCAGATGGCCTGTGCGGCCAAAAAATGCGACTTCTCAGCGGCCACTGCGTTTTTTCTCGCGACTCCTCGGCCTGGCATTTTTCTCTCCCCTGCCACTTTTCGGCCTGGCATTTTGCTTCCTTCAGTTTTGGCGACAAGCATGGCCATCAGCAAATGGGATTCATTAAAAAAAAAAATCGCCGCTAATGGAAATCGCCACTGAATAGCTGAAGCCCTGGTTTACGGGTTTCTCTGCTTTGATTTTGCTATTCTTTCGTTTTGCAGTGTTTTTCTATCGGTGGGCTGTGAGCACTGGCTGCGAAATCTCTGCGAGACCTTCGTACTTTTTTTACACTTTTCTCTCTGCCACTGCGAAAATCATGCTAACTGGAAGTCTTCTGCTGTTAACGATCTACTAACAGTACTAATTTTAATTCCAGATGTTTGTGATGAACTCTACAGTATGTTTCAGCTCTCTCATTCGCTGCGCTGCTTGCTGCTTTTTTTTTTTTTTTCTTTTTTTCCTCCTCTCTCGTGAATTGACTTGTTCGTGTGTTTTTTGGTCCAAGCTCCTCATCATCTGAGGCCAAAGTACACAAACGGACAATTTGGCTCTCTCTTTCCAATTTTCGTTCCCCTTGCTGCTGCTTTCGATGCTTCACCCTCAAAGCCAATACTTCACGTTGGAAAAATGCCAGATGAAATTGCTCACGTTTTCGTCCCTCCTTCCTCGGCCCAGAGAGACAGCAGCACCACAAACACTAAGGCAGGCATACATCGTCCAATAAAAGAGCTGGATTCAAGCAGGCGATTTTCACAAACGAACTCCACAAGGCCCGGAATTCAAGAGGCGTCATTGCTATACCTTAATCTGATTCCTTTTGCTGGCATTGAACCTCCTGTGGGGTCCTTTCCGCTTAGAAACCTACAATGGCTGCAAACGGCTCGAGTGCTCGCTTAAATGCCACGCCCTTTCCGTCTGGATCACCACGTCGTTTAGGACATTTTTACCTTTTGCCAAATTCCGTAAAATTCTACATTGATCTCTCTCTCCTATTCAAAGACATTGACTGTGTTCTCTTGCTTTACTGTCTGCTTGCTGCCTTTCCTCGCGCTGTTTACTTATTACCTTGTACAACAACTCATGGCAAAGCCCCTAATCGATCGCTCCCCCTCCTTTTTGCTCCTGCTTTCCGCACAACACTTTTTTTTTGTATTTCTTTACTCTGCCTCCTGGTCTGCATCCCCTATTCAACTACACCCAATCAAACGCTATCGAGTTACTGAAAATTTTTCTTGCCGCCGCATAGACCGTTTCGGAAATCAAATTATCCACATGCGCCTACATGAAGCAGGATGGTTTGCAAAGAAAAAAAAAAAAAAAGTTATGGTTACATCCGCATTTGGTCCTTTGTTTCTTCTCTCTGGCCAACGGCCTCTCGTATATCCTTTTGTAAACACAATCTGTCCAATGGCCCTTTTTGAGGGGCCACGGCTGAGGCATCTCTGAACCTCGTAAAAGAAGTAAAAAAATATAAAACTTTCGGTGTAAAACCTTAAAATGATGAGACCGCCTGTATCTATGCGGCCCATCGCTAGAGCCTCTCAAGCAGTCTCCCCGGTCCTTGGGAGTGTCCTTTTTGTTTGCATATCCTTGATTGCCCAATCTAGAACTAAACGGTGCCTTCATCCTCGATTCCCAAGTTGAACCATGGATGCTCAAGCGCTTCAAGCGCTGTAATCCTCTCGTTTGGATCAATGACAAATATCTTTCTCAACAAGTCAATGAAAAACCACCAGAACGTGAAGTTGCCAAAGTTTATCAAATGCCAGTTATTTTGGAAGTTGTCCCCCAACGAGTAGTCAAAGTCAATGTTCAACCCGATTCGCTGGCTAATGAATAAGTCGATCCGCGAAAGCAGATTGACATTCTTGATAAACTTTTCGGGCGTAGTAGGCGTGGGGAAAATCAACGACAATGAATTGTCCTCGGTCGACTCGTCATCTATAATCACATCGTCATCGTCGTCCTCGCTGCCTTGATCTCCAAATGGTCGACTGTAGTCGTTGGTGAAATACTTCAACCCGCACTCATTCTCCTTTTGCTTCGAATACCTCACCATTTCCTTGCTGATCTTTGTCCCGCAAATTTTCTCAATCATTGCGAGGTGCTCGAGGTTATCGTGAGTCCTAAAAACAGGCTCTCCGATAACCAACTCAACGAGTATACACCCTACAGACCATACATCGCATGGAAACGACCAGCCAACACCAAGAACAATCTCTGGCGCTCGATAATGTCGCGTAGAAACAATCGATGAATGGTACTCATCATCAAAGATCGCTGAACCGAAATCAATGATTTGGATGAGTGGGTTATTAAGTACCCTCAGAAATTTTGGTGGCTTGTCAAGACGACGTTTCTCGCTGCCTGAATTTAGATTGAAGTAGGCTGAAATAATCGTGGAACTCTTGAGCTGCTTTCTCAGATATGAGTCGTCATGCAACAAAATATTTTCAGGCTTGAGGTCTGTATGTATTAGATTGAGATCGTGGAAGAATGTCACTGATCTAATGAGTTGTTTTGAAATGGCTTGAATGTGCGATCCAGGGTACGGCTTAAACTTGTTGTTCTCCATAAAATCGTATAGCGAGATCTTCAACAAGTCAGTGACGATGCAAATGTGTCCACGATAGTCAAAGCACTCTCGAAGATGGATGCAATGATTTTTGTTATCGTTGTCAAACTTTTTCAAGGTGGTGAGGATTCTCAACTCGATCTTTGCGGCATCTCTGTATTTAGGTATATTTCTAATAATCTTGATTGCCACAGTGTCACGGTTGACCTTATCATAGCATGCCACCACTTTACCAAAAGTACCTTGACCTACCAACTTCTGGATGATGAATCTGTTTGCAAAGACATCATTCTCGCGAACAATGTAGTGGCCATCTTCGTCATCGCAAGGAGGTAGGTTCGTCTTATGAGGGATGATATTTGTCTTGACATTGCCAACTTTGGGATGCTGGAGAATGTAGTTGCTAGGCAATTTCTGATAAAAGCACTTTGCCTGGGGTAGCTGGGGCAAAGAGCTTGTACGTTGCTTCTTCCAAGGGTAACGGGCAATCTCAAATTCAGAAAGCGCCTTGTCCATTTCATTGGGCTGCCGGTGAACGTTGAACATATTATAGGCGGCCTGAGCATCGTAGTCCATTAAGAGCATGGAATCAGAGTTATTTCTGTGCTGTCGGCGCTGAGCAAAGTTGGGTTGAATTTTACGTTCTTCAAGAAACACCACTTCGTCATTCACATCAAAAGCGTCATCTTCTTCTCCGTACAAATCCTCATCTTGCTCGAGCACAGCGGTGCCAATGGACCCCTTGTCGCTGAAGGGACCACCCTTCTCGAAATTCAAAGTGTGATTATTCAGCGAAGGCTCCGAGTTCAAGTTGATATTGAGGTTTAAATTCGGCGACTCGTTAAATGTTGATACAGACAGAGGACCCACATTTCCAAAACTTTTGGTCTGTTGAGTCGTGGAGGCATTGGGGACGCCTTCTGCCGCCGCAGCTTTTCGAGAAGACGAATCAAACGTTGCACTGAAACCTCTGGGTCTTTTTCTATTGGAGATCATTGACTGCGGATATCAAGCAAATATCGGAGCTGGAGTATAAGATTGATCCGATGGCGTTTGGAGGTGCTAAAAGCGGCCAATTGCAAGTCCGAAAGTGGACTTGAGAGGATTCAAGGGTATAAGCTAGATGAGATCCGCAGAAAAATCAGCAAAAAAGGTCCAGAACCTCGCCCGATAACACTGAAATCAGAAGCAATTCAACAGTATATTAATCTGCCCTGCTTTTTTGAAAAAGCAGAAGGGCCACTATACTGTGAGTCGGTTACGAGTAGCCAATGGCAAATTGCGGGTAACCACGGCTTTAGGATGGGCAAACAAGCGAAAAATAACAGTCAGGGGATTGAAAACTGAGTGTTTTGCAGCGACTTGGGAGCAGAATGGACAGTAGAAGTGAGTAGCTAAGGCAAGTGGGTTTCAAACAAAACTGGCCAAACATCTTGAGTGTCAGGGGTTCCTCAACGAGGTCGTGCGCGGGCCAAAAGGCTGGACCACTAGACGGGTAGAAATGGGCTGGCATTGACATGCAAGAAACCTATAGAAAATATGTCTTTCCTACGAATTTTTCTTTTCCACCCATTATCTCCTTTTCTTCATTTGTGTCGTTGAACACGAGTTACCCCAATTGTATGCTCACTAACCGATAACGCTAGATAGCGATAGTTGCTGTAGCGACGGAGCCGCGACATGACCGATAAGCGGGTGTGCTCAGGTGTCGAAATTCTACACAAGAAATGGCACCAAAGTTAAGAAACCATCTTGTTCAGTTTATTTACGACACGTGTCCAACAAGATTTTGGCGTCTTCTTTCTTTGGTCAGGCAATTCTTTTTCTGGTTGGCTGGACCAGAACCAGTCCAGTCACGTGATTCAGACCCGTGGGGCTGGCTGTGCAGGAGCCGCACCAATCAATTTTACCGGCTTGTTTACATCAAGGTGAGGTATCTATATGAGCGTAGCTTTTTCAAAAGTTGTAAAATTCGAGAAAGTCATCGATGTGGCACTCTAGGAAAACGTATTCAACTTTCTTTTTTTTTGTCTTTTCTTTTGCAGTTTTATCATGATTTGGTATGAAAAACTGTCGCACTCTACAACACATGACATCCATAAGAGATCACAAATGGTAGTCACGGAACACACAAACTGATGCATCGTCTGATAAATTGCATTTCCGATTCAATACTTACGAAGTTTGTGGAAGAAAGTTTGGTGGACTTTAAAGGCGTGGGATTTGTCAATTTTTGTGCAGCAGTTTGCAAAAATACGTACAACTGTCAAAATGGCTGCGAAAATCTTGACTGTACTAAAATGTAGCTTCTTCTAGACTAAAATGTAAAACGGTTTCAGAGCATAAGGAAAGGAGTTTTCGGATCTCAAGCTGTATGATGCATGATGGTCACAGTTCCGTGTCACAGAGTTTCCATCGAAAACCTACTCCCAGACAAAAGTTGAGGTAGCAAAATATACGTCAACATTGTTCATTTGTTGATGTATAGGACCTTTGCAAAGGTACCACTAAAATCACGCTTTACGCAACTTCAAGATCATTTTTCTGCATTGCTTGTTTATTTGAAGTGGATGGAACACACAATCGCAATTAACAACCACTCAATGTACTAGCCTATCCATCGTCTGAACATTAGTGTAGCCATGTACTCTCAAGAACATCTTCTACGCAATACTTAAAGAGCCTTAAGAGCAATTCAGATATACCTAAAACCTCCGCCTTACGAACCATATCAGCAGGAGGACTAAACGTCACCACTTGTGCACGGAACATCCTCTACCCGCCCTTTCAAACGCTTGGCTGCAATAAGAAAGCCTTTCGAATTATGGCGGATTTCCGTTCTCCATACTGAAATGCCAATTCATATAAAACAAGCCCTGTATATTCATGAGTTGGTCCATGTTGAAGTTTTCTTGCAGCACCCTTCAAAATGATGAAAATTCGATGGCCAGAGGTGCTCACTAGACGACTTCTGACTACACAACGATGAGGCACCTTGACAATCATGAAGATACCACTGCATCATCTCGCGCCCATTTCTTAGCTCAGGCACCCGGAAGTACCACCTTTTTTCCATCACCACCGTGCACTTGACTTTTGCTCGACCCCCACACCAAATTCCGAAAAGTATATAAGGACAGCGTCTCCAGGGTGGACCAGAGTGTATCTTTTTCTGAGACATGCTTTTTGGTCCCACATGAAATGTGGCCACGCATATGGAATTCCGATCCTCGCCTGCGTGGCGGGTACCAGCAACGAAAGACGTGAGTGACTCGTGACTCGGAGTTGAAGTCCGGCCCAAGACCGACAAGCCATCGAAGGCAACAAATCGATGACCGTTGCAAAGAATTGGAAGAAGTCGAGAAACCAAAAGAAACGTGGATATCTACAGGCTTATTGTTGCCTCAACAACATCCTTTCTGTGATGCCGGAGATGCGGGTGAACAGGCCTAGGGCGTCTACAGAATAGCGAGTTTGCATGTGTTAAGCAAACAAAAGGAGAGCACGAGTGAGATTTGTATTTTTTGTGGTTAGGAATCCGGCGACCAGGATCGACTTTTTAGGGTGCGTAATGCAGCCATTGTCTTTGACTGAGCCATGCTTAAGCGAAGCAGAAGAAGCAATTGAGTGGAGTCAGATATGTTATTGTTTTGAATCAACAAGTTTAAGGCTCGAAAGGTTTTGTGGGCCCCCAATCGACCACGAATCCGGAAAAGAGCGGAATGTGCAATGGTGTATCCATAGCGTTGATGCAAGGCAGCGAAAAATGCATCGCGGCAGGAATGGGCACAGAAGACCCCTAAGCCGGGCGAATCCTGAGATTCTGAAAAACATTTGCCGCCAAAACCAGATCCGCTGAATCCACTGGTGAAATTGAAAGCCAAATATTCCGACGTTTTGTGCCACAACTATCAGGAAGCCCACTTGGTCTGAAGCGAATCCTGCAGGCAAAGCTGTCCTGAAGCATGGTCCGCATTACCAAAGAGGGGAGCACCGTCGAAACGAAGCTTGCTGATATGTTCAAAAGTTTTGCCAAGACTACCCAAAGTCAATTTCTAGCATATTATGTGACATGGGTTCAGCAAAGCAGATTAGCTGGATTGGTTTACTCATGTGTGCACGAGGATAGTCGTTATCAGTAGGATAAGCGCTCGGGAACGGGCCAGGAGATCGACAGGCCCTACTTGTTTTGCAATAGTGCCGTCCTGCAGCCAGGACGCGGCCGCCGCCCCACAGCCGCCAGCCGCCAGCAGTCACTAGTAAGATAATTCCTCAGTGCTCAACCAGACACAACTCGGCTTCCAGAAAGGCCCCAGCAGCATTCGCCACCTCGTTGTGTTGCCCAGCATCGGTTTTGGCGCCAAATTTCAATCGCATCCAAAACCGCCTGGGTCCCATGGCAATTTTGCCCGACCCCGTCTGATTGCTCCCGGGATCCCGCATGCACACCGCGGTGGCGCTAGCGGCTGAGCAAGCGAAAGGGCGAAAATGTCAGGATTCTGCTGCCTCTGGTATGGATACCCTGGGCTGCGTTAGTACAGGAGGTCGCGCACCACAAGTCAGGCGGGAGCCCTTCTTTTTTTTTTTTTTTTTCTCTCGGGCCTCCATCCCTCCCAGCAAATGCCTCTCGCCTGCAGAGACACCAAAAAAAAAATGGGCCCGCTTTTCTTTTGGTCCTGTCCTATTGCGTGAGGCCCTTCCCTCCCTCGCTTGCTTGGAAAGTGTATGGTCCGCACTTTTTTCTTTTATATATCTCCCTCTTGGTCCGGACCACTTGGGGTGAGAATTCGATTTTTTTCCATCGTCTCGTGCCACCCACGCTGACTTGTCACGCCTTCTGCGCTGGGTCCATTGTTTATCATTTATTAATATCAGGCTGTTCCTCATCGTTATCGTTCAAATTAACATACCCCTGCTCCGTATCCTTACCTGACTGTTTTCAATGCTACTAGTTGCTTCCACATCATGCCGCCTCTATCGTCGAGACTAAACATTCGAAACTTGGAAAACTCCGATCCCCAGATTGCTGACACTTCAAAGACTTCGTCCAACGGCTCCAGCGACTCAGAGGTGAAGAACTCGCTGTACCCAATCCATAAACGTAAGGAACTTTGCGGCAGAGAGCTGTCGAACGACGCCTCTAACGAAACGAGCGACTCTGACAAAGCTCTCCCCCACTCCGGTGCTCCCTCTGCTGTGCTGGACGAGCCAGCTCCGGCGGATGTTGATGCCCGAGGCTACGAGGAAGACGAGGAGAACGCTGACGAAGAAAACAGCACTAACAACCTCGTCAATAAGGACTCCAAGCCCACGAAGAAGGAAAAGAAGTTCTTCTGCAAGATCTGCAATCAGGGCTTCACCCGAAAACACAACATGGTATCGCATGAACTTATTCACCTGAGCTCGAAGCCTCATGTGTGTACGGTGTGTGACCTCTCCTTTAGACGGATCCATGATTTGAAGCGCCACGAGAAACTTCATCTGGGGGAGAAGCCCTTTCACTGTGAAAAGTGCAATCGCAGGTTCGCTCGTACTGATGCACTTACCCGCCACTTGAACTCGCCAAACGCTTGTCCTGGAAGACCTTCGCTGAGCCGGGCTTCTCTGAAGAGCAACGCTCATTCTGGCCAAGCGAAAACAGAATCGTCGGATTCAGCGGTGAAACCTTCGATTAAGTCATCTGGCTCGTTTTCGACGTCGCTGATTCCACCTGACGTGAACTCCTTGAAGGCTGCTACGTCGAATGAAACGACGCCGACAGAAATGAAATCGGGCTCTGACAATTCAGGCTCGATGAAAACACAGCCCTACACAGGCGCCACCAGGAGCCTCAGCGACTCGCTGGGCAGTCTTTCGGACACTATAAAGAATTCTAATTACGATTTGAACCGGTGGAGAGCTTACCAGCATCAGCAAGGCTCAGCCACACCGACCCACAAACTTCCATATAATACGACCACTACGACGACAACGACAACCACGACAACAGAGGGCAAGCTGCATGAGGAGAAGAATCTTTCGGGGGGAATGTATCACCGTGTTCGTCACCACAGCACACATGAAAACGATCAACTCCCTAATAACGAGTCCTTACCATACAATACTCAACCTCCTCCACACCATTACCACCATCATTACCATCATCATCATCATCATGACGACGAAAGATCATCTAATGAAGGCAACCTGTCCAACGCACCTGGACTGTGGAGCTTAGGCTCGGACCGTGAGTATCGTCCTGATGGTGGATATAGAAAACATGACGACTACTACCCCAAGGACATAAGAGTTCGGAGGGAATCTAGATCCTCTCCTCCTACACGGAGCGTCACATACAATCCAGCGCCCAATAAGTCTCCCTATGGTCCACAGGCTCCACCATCAACACAGCCTGCTCCACACCCACAAGCTTCTCAGTACATGATGCAACAGAGACCGCCGGAGAATCATTATAACCAGCAGTTTTACATTGTGTCGTATCAAGACGGGCCGCACGCTTCACCAATGGGCATGAGAGTTCCTTTCATGGGCAACAACCCAGGTCAATCGGAGGCTGCTCCTCCCTTGCCTGGCTGGAGCCCACAACACTCGAAGCCCGAGACGCCATTGGCGGGAGAGGGTCCTTCTGGGTCACAAAGCGATGGTTGGGTCTCGCGGCCGACGCTTCCGATGAGATCGGAGAAGTTTGTGCCCATAAGCAAGTATAATGATCTTGTCACATACACAAGTCAACTACAGGACTCGCTTGCTAGCATGGATAGCAGACTCAAGTTGTTGGAGGGAGGTAACAGCCAAGGCCAGAAGAGAGAGGAGCCATTAGAATCGGAGAAGCCCACCAAAAAGAAGAGCAAAGGGAATTAGACAGAGCACAGTCAGCCTGCATTTTTGCTGAACTTGTGTTCAAATTGCATTCGGAAGTAGCACGTTACGCTATAGGGTAAATACTGTAATATTATACAAGGTTAAGGGCTTTAAACGTAACCTTATCAGACTCCGTTGCGTTATTATGGGGGGAAGCAAGCATTCTGAGCGTTGTACAAATACAAGTTTAACACCTTGTGCAGCGGCTGGGTGACACTCCACGAAGACCCTAAGATGATCAATTTTTGGCGAGATTACGTTGAAGAGGTCATGGTAGTAGATGGATGACTATTCTATTCATCACTCTGGTAGACCACAGAAAGTTGAAGAAGTGGTGATTTTTCCATAGACTTCTACACAAAGTGAGGTACATACCTAACTTGAGCCCACATGCCTTCACCACAATAGGTTAGGAGCAAATGTCCCGGGGATTGCGTTATGAAGCCTCAACGGGATACGGTCCAGAAGGCTGTGGCAACAAACAGCAGCGGTTACACAGCCAGGGAGGCGGCGAATTGTATAGGAATCAAAGAGAAGTTAATGTGGCAGATTTTGGAAAATATTAGGTCATCCAGAGCACAACGATGCAATTAGAAAAGTAATACATTCTTAAAAAGCCGTGTGTAGAGGTTCACGATGAACAAGTGCAGTGGGCGTTGGCTGCAACAATAATGAAGGTGCTCCTAACAAAATATGCTGTGGCTAGGGGGTTACTTTGGTGCTGAACACTGGTCTTGATGGTTACAACCACTGCTCTTTATGCGTCTTGAACAGAAATGTGATTTGTGGCAATGAAGGGTGGATTCAAGCTGGAGGAGAGGAGTTGATTTAGCGACATACCTGAATTGCACCGATAGCCCAATGCTTGGGGGTGAAGATTTCGGGATTCAACGCTCCAATGAGAGCAAGATTTTTATGATTTTACAGTTCTCTGGATAATAGGTTCTTTTCCATAGTAGTTGCATTGAACAAATCATACAAATCATGGCCCTCTTTGGAGGACCATGGAACTCAGATACTATATATTGTATCCTTTTTCGCTACACTTGATGTAGGCAAAAAGGAAATTATATGGGCGATTAGAACCAGAAACCAGAAACGTGCAGCTGAAGTGAGTTTAGCATAAGGGTAGCTGACGAAATACAGAATACCTGAAAGCCGTTGTTATCTACATAAATGCTAGTAATAAGCAAGAACTTCATGGTGGGTGGAACAGAAATCTGCGATTGCAATGGATCAAGAGGAGAATTCTGAACCACTACATAGCGAACACACACAGAGGTATAGATATTTGCAGCGATAAAGTATAGAATTCCCTCATCTAAGAACGGAAAGAAAATGCATACTAGAAGAACAACATTCTAGCCAGCATGTTCTCTCCACTGTAGGTAGGTCATACAAGCGAGAGTAGTACTACCAACAAAATTATCAGTAACTAGCAGAGTAGCGCTAACGGTCACTCTGACAGTACCAGCTCAGTAACAAGCAGTTACTCTGACAGGGGCAGCAACAACACGTGACCTAATGTGAAATCCACCACTCAAACAAAATTCACACGTATGGTTGTTTCACCTTCGCTTCCTCCAAATCATGTCGCTTTGATGGTTCTTCTATTTGGTCCACTGCACCTTCAAGTGGCTGCAAATTGCATGAGCCAGAATGCGTGGACCCGGCACTCTGTGCAGGGTGATCTATCCACTGAAGAAGCCAGCCATTACGATAACTTCAGCAGAAACCTCGTCTAGAGATTCTCGTATAAAAACCCTGTCAATTGCCACATTTCATTTTCCGTTATCTCCACTTTTTCTTCTTTCTTCTCTTCTTTTCCCTTGGTTCAGCTCGCTGACCGAGTGCCTGGTGGGGGCAGCCACGAGTGCGAAAATGACCCACACTGTACAATCGCCCCTGGATTCAGGGATAGGCGATAAGACAGTGACAGATACCACTTTGGCAAAAGAACCTGGAAACGGTACTCACATTTTTCTTTTTTTCTTTTTGCCACCTTCCACCTTGTCCTTTACCTTGACACCCATACACCCGTTGGAGTTGCCAGAAAGACAAAGCACAATTACCTTGTACTTTTTTGCCTCCCTCGCAGATTATCGTCTGCCACCCCTTTAACTCCCTGTACGCCACCTTTGATACCTGAAACCTCACCACTACTTCTTCCCCAGAAATGAACATGTCTGCTTCCCTCGCAACTGACGAGGACTGGCTGATTATTTCATCGTCGTCAGACATCGACGAAGAGTCCCAGGTAGGGTCCGGTCACGCTTCAGAAGCAGAGAATGCCCCTAGGGTTTCTACTGATAACGCTACCATTGATAATGCTGCTGATACCACTGATGATGCGGACAAAATTGTTCCTGACGTTTCTGAGACAAACGTTTCTGACGTTCCTGACAGCTCTGTCAACACTTTGAAAGGCCACAGTGCGGTTCTCTCTTCTCCAGAGACTCCTGATTCAGGTGTAGGTGACGCTACTGTGGAGGACTCCGAGAAATCACTGGAGTCAAGCGTCACTCCGGAGTCGAAACCAGACGAAATTGGTGACGAGGAGAGTTCTCTGAATGAACAGAACCAGCAGGAATCGGCCCTTGTTGACTCCCCTACTCTCACTGCCTCGGACCCTGCTCCGAAGACGTCCTCCACAACTCCTTCACCACCACCCTCATGTTGCTCCTTCTCCTTTTGCAGAGCACTATCCGTCATTGACTCCAAGATTAGAAGTGCCTCTAGACTGCTCTATAGGGCCCTCTTTGCCGACTCCTTCTCGGCGCTCGACAAGAAGAGAAGAGATGTTCCCTTGGACATCTCCTTGTTCCAGCACGCCCGTTACTCCTTGTTGTCCGTGCTCAACCGCAACCAGGACCTCTTGTTGTATTACGCCATGGCGCTCGCTGTGTCGGTGCTTTCCGTGGCGGCGTTCCGCCCATCTACGCCAAAGCATGAGCCATCCTTGGGTGAAAAGCTAAATGCCTTGTGGACGGAATTTGCCTATGAGGAAACTGTGTCAGAGAAGCCCCATTACTTCTTGTTTGCTCGTGCAGATATCCCCAAGCGCCAGTTGAAGATCGTCAAAGTGTGGAATAATGCTGTGGAGAGCGCACCTGAAGTGTGGGCTGAGAGCTCCGAGGTGACTAAGCGCTTTTTGGAAGACAGCAGTGAGGTGACGAAACGCTTTTTGGAGGATAGTTCCGATCTCACTAAACGGTTCCTCGTAGGATCCGCTGCGTGGAGCAGGTCTCTGTGGGAGGAGTTGAGAAATCACCCCAACACTCAGCATCTCAAGACGATGTTGGAGACGGCAAAGGACAAAACCCTTGTGTTTGGAAACGAGCAGGCTCTTCCATTCATGAGAAAGGCAGCTTCGCAAGGCAGAAGCCACGCCGAAGCGTGGGCGTCCTACTCAACGGACGTTGCCAAAGTTTGGGCGAAGCAGGCGGACCTTGTGTCTCGTGAGATGCAACAAAGAGCAACGCTGCTCTGGAAGCAGGCAGTCGAAGAGGCTCCTGCCATGAAGGAAGCACTTGACGCCACAAGCAGGGACTTGTATAAGCGTTCTGTTTGTATGCTCGAGCAACGCATGCTATGCGAACAGTGAAGCAAGTCTCAACGAAACCCCCTCATGTCTTTCAATATTTTGATGTTGCCCCATATCTAATGTGTTGTCCTCATCAACGGTATAGGTGTAATGTTTTGCTAGAGATTGTGTTCTCAACTTCTCCTTCTCTATTTGGTTGCGAAAACGTTGTCCATTTCAGTGCTGGACCGAAATACAACCAGAAACGTGTCGTGCGCACACCACTATATTCAGGCGGTTGGAAGATTTCAACGTCGACACCAGTTCTACTATCCATACAAAATGGGTATGTCCAAACAGAAAATATTCAAGTGACATAATCTAAATACTAACCCCAGGTATTCCAAAGTTCTTCAGGTTCATCTCGGAAAGATGGCCGTTGATCTCCCAGTTGGTCGAAGGTGACCACGTCCCCGAGTTCGACAATTTGTACCTTGACATGAACTCGATTCTTCACACGTGTACGCATTCAAACGTACCCAGCTTAAGCAGAATGAGCGACGATCAGATATATGCCGCCATCTTCAATTACATTGACCATTTGTTCGATATCATCAAACCCAAAGAGGTGTTCTACATGGCCATCGACGGTGTGGCTCCAAGAGCTAAGATGAACCAGCAGCGTGCGAGAAGATTCAGAACGGCGTTTGAGGCAGAGGAAAATTTGAAGAAGGCCATTGAGTCTGGTGCAGAAATTCCCAAAGAGGATCCGTTTGACTCAAACGCCATCACGCCAGGTACAGAGTTCATGGCCAACTTGACAGACAATTTGAAGTATTTCATTCACAAGAAGATGACCGAGGACACTCGTTGGTCAAGCATCAAGGTGGTGCTTTCGGGCCATGAGGTACCTGGTGAAGGTGAGCACAAAATCATGCAGTTTATTCGAACCATGAAATCGCAGCCCAGCTATAACCCCAACTTGAGACACTGTATCTACGGTTTGGACGCCGACTTGATCATGTTGGGGATGGTGACGCACGACTCGCATTTCTCGTTATTGCGTGAAGAAGTGACGTTTGGCCCTGGGTCGCAAAATAAGAGTAATGACGTTCACGACCAAAAGTTTTTCTTGTTGCATTTGTCTTTGCTTAGAGAGTACTTGGCGTTGGAGTTCAAGGACTTGGAAAACAACATTTCGTTTGAGTACGACTTTGAGCGCGTCTTGGACGACTTCATTTTAATTATGTACGTCATTGGTAACGATTTCTTGCCCAATTTGCCCGATTTGCACATCAATAAGGGTGCGTTCCCGCTTTTGCTTGGAACATTCAAGCAGGCCATGCTTCATTCAGACGGCTACTTAAACGAGGGAGGTAAGATTAATTTCAAGAGATTTGGCACCTGGCTCGAGTACTTGTCAGAGTTCGAGTTGGAGAACTTTGAGAGACAGGACGTTGATGTCGACTGGTTCAACAAGAGGTTGGAAGAGATCTCTATCACCGGTGAGAGGAAGAGAGAGCGTTCTGGTAAATTGTTGGTTTTGAAAGATCAAAAGAAGCTAGTCTACCTTTTGAAGCCCTACTTGTTGGAAGTGGGCCAGCGTCCAATCAAGGAGCTTTTAGAGCTTGCAAACAACGAAGAATTACCTACGCTTCCTTTACCGAAAGATGAAGTGGAAAACCATATCGAATTTTTGAAACAATTCGCTTTGGAAGCAGGCTTCCTTATAGTGCACTCGAAGTCCAAGGATACTTACGAAGCTATTATTGACGTTGACGGCATCTCACCTTACGAAAGCCTTGAGGATTATGAAGAGAGAATTGCTGACTTGAAGAAGGTTATTAGGAAATACCAGTCGGCCAACATGTTTGCTACTGAAGAGTTGATGAAGGAGACTAAGGACTTGTATGATGAGAAGTTTATGGAATGGAAAGACAAATACTACAGAAACAAGTTGAAGTTCTCCATTCATGACAAGGAAAAGATGGTTGATTTGACAAGGCATTATTTGGAAGGTTTACAATGGGTGTTGTATTATTACTACAAAGGTTGCCGTTCTTGGAGTTGGTACTTCAGGTTTCACTATGCTCCAAGAATTTCCGACATTTCGATTGGTATAAAAGACATGTTGGAGAAGAACGAAACGGAGATTCAATTCGAGCAGTCGACTCCTTTCAAGCCATTCGAACAGCTTATGGCAGTCTTGCCTGCTAGATCACGCAAATTGATGCCTGATGTTTATAGACCTTTGATGACTGATGAGCATTCTCCAATTAAGGATTTCTACCCTCATGAAGTTGACATCGATCTCAACGGAAAGACTGCTTCGTGGGAAGCTGTTGTGTTGTTAGATTTTGTTGACGAGAAAAGACTTCTTGAGGCACTCAAGCCTATTGAAGCAAAGCTTCTGCCAGAAGAAGCCAGAAGAAATGGCCACGGCAAGGATATTATCTTTATTTTCAATCCTCAGAATGACTCGGTATACCCAACACCACTCCCGGGCTTCTTCCACGATATCGAACATGACAGGTGTTATGAGGAGCAGTTCGAGTTGCCTGATTTAGACCCTGACTTCAAGTTTACTCTACCAGAAGGGGCTAAACTAGGAAAAGAGCTCTTGGCCGGTTTTCCTACTCTCTATACTTTGCCGTTCACTTCTGAGTTATACTTGCTGGAGGTTAAGATCTTCAACTATCCATCCAGATCGGAGTCAATGAATCTTACCATTGATAACATTTGGAATGATATTTCGACGGAGCAATTTAGCCAAAGATTCTTGGGGAAGATTGTCTACAGTAATTGGCCGTTCTTGACAGAATCGAGAATCACTGAAGTTTGGGACGGAGAATACAAGTATGAGAAGATAAAGTCCGGCCAGACCCGGAAGTTTGTTTCCAATCAGCTTACTCCAGACGAACAAAGAGAGTTCAAACAAATGTCTTCAAGTCTTCGCGGTGAATATGCCAAGACCAAGGCCGTACACCTCGAAACCATTGAAGCAATTGTGTTTGTTCAACGTATCAAGGGAATGGTAAGAGCTCAGTCTGGTGCATATGTCAAAGCCTTTAGCAATGAGCTGGAGCCATATCCTATACAAATGATTGTTGAGAGCGTTGTGAACGAGGATGAAAGATTTGCAGTCAAGCCTCCGATGCCGATTGACGAGGAGTTCCCTGTCGGATTGCCTGTCGTATTTTTGGGAGCGTTTGCCTACGGCGCCCCTGCTACCGTTGCCGGCTATTCCGGAAATGATAAGATCAACATAAGAGTGGAGAAAATTCAGTCTCAGTTGGAACCAACAATTGGCAAGAAACGTGTCGAGATGGAAGCTCAAGAAATCAGGTACCTCACATCGTATGATGCAGCCAAGGTGCTTAAAATAAACGGGTTGTTCTTATCCAAGATCACTGGCGCTTACATGCTCAAAGACAAGAAGGGTGGGCGTACTAATGTGGGCTTGGAGATCAAGTTTGATGCCCGTCGTTTGAAGGTTTTGGGCTACACTAAGAAGAATGGAAGATTCTGGGAGTATTCTCCGTTGGCCATTGAATTGATCAAAGAATACCGAAGTAAATTTCCAAAGCTATTCAACAACCTCCTTAGTCTCAAGGACCGTCGTGACATGCCTCTTATCGACGAAGTGAGCAATGAGGAGGAAGTGAAAGAAGTGCGTAAGTGGTTGAAGCTGGTTAAGGCTGACATGATCCAGGTGTCTTTAGAGTCAGAGTCCTTGACGAAATTCAGTATTGCTGCAATCGAGGAGTACATGGAGGACTACATCAGCAAACCACTTCCCTTGTCAAATAAGGACATCAAGGGCGTGCCGAAGGAAGCCATCATCAACCCGAGCGCGTCATACCAGTTGTTGGGTAACCAAAGATACGACCTTGGGGACCGAGTGATCTACGTCCAGGATTCCGGTAAGGTTCCTAAATTGACCAAGGGTACTGTTGTGAGCATTACTGCTGTTGGCACCAAGACTTCTTTGGGGGTGGTGTTTGATAAGCCTCTTGTGAACGGTAACAATATGAACGGGAAGTTGAAGACGAATAGAGGTATGATTATAGATTCCTCACTTGTTTTGAACATCACCAATAGACAGTTGGTGTTCCACTCAAAGGCCTCCAAAACGAAAAAACCTTTGACTGATCAAGAAAAGGCTGCCAGAGCCAAGCAGGCTGAAGCTGCTAGATTGAAGAAGCTTGCTGAGGAAGAGAAGGCAAGAAAAGAACAATCCTCCAAGACAACGAATGAAATTCTTTCAATTCTCAGAAAGAATAAGGAGGTCGATGCGAACAATCTGGAGAAGACCGAGGAGAAGGCTGAAAAAGGCATTGAGCTCAACGAGGCCCCCTCACAAGATCCTAGTCGCGCTAGACAGATATACGGTCAGATTTATCAGAAGATCATGAGTGAAGGAGGGCTGGTGAATGGTAATGTGGCTGTACCGCCTACATTCAGCCAACGTCCGATTATAGCAGGCGGAGCGGTTCCCATTGTGCCTGGCGTCCCATTGCCCCCACAATACTTCCAGCAGCTACCACCTCCACAGCAGCCAATGCCAGCTCATTTGACCAGAAACGAACCCTCCGGCTCTTCAAACCAACATCGCCAAAACGGCCCTAGCAGTTCGCAAAGAGGTGGTCGTGGTGGTAGAGGCGGCAGAGGTGGCAGAGGTGGAGCCAGGGGCGGCAGAGGTAGAGGCCGTGGCGGCAGAGGAGAATCCTCAGCTCAGCAGAGCAGT
The DNA here is from genome assembly GCF_003013715.1 of Candidozyma auris. Lineage (NCBI taxonomy): Eukaryota > Fungi > Ascomycota > Pichiomycetes > Serinales > Metschnikowiaceae > Candidozyma > Candidozyma auris. The sequence goes on from NC_072816.1 coordinate 553,062, forward strand.
TAATATCCTTATCCATAGTTTAGGTAACGAAAAGGAACGATTGAATACTTTGTAGCATAGCAACTACATCTATGTTATTGTTATCAAATTTGAAGTAGGCTATTTACATGAATCACGGTGCTAAGCACCACTAAGCTGAAGTCTTAGAGTTTTGCAGTTGTGAGCTTTCTTGACCTTTGCTGTGTTGATCAGCAGGTCCTGAAGTATCAGTTTTGGTTTCAGCGCTGTCTCCTGGGAGATTCACCAACCCAAGAGAGTCCCAGTCGGACTTTTCCATGAGCTGGTTGTCCATTCGACACTGAAGGTAGTTTTTAGCAAGAATTCTGCAGTTTGGAGCATTCTTGTTCTCCGTAAACTTCATACACTTGAGGTACTCCATCATTTGGTTTTTGCAATCACCGTAGTGGTCCAAAGGGAAAGCGCCTCTTTCGGGCGGAGTTGGCGTCCAACCTCTGAAGTTTCCACCTGATGTTAGTGAGCTCGAAGGATCAGATAGCAATTCGACATACCTGGAGCGCCGCTAGCCATTGTTTTAGATTACGTTTCAAAAGAGTTAAAGTAGATAGAAGAAATCGGGCCACCGGTCACGTGTGGCAACAGAAATAGCGGTTGAGTAGAAAGTTGATATGGAGAAAGGAAACAAATAAAAAAGAATAGAAAATAAGATAAGACATGGTTGATGGATGAGGAGACGAAGGGGAAAAAAATGTTGCATTACCGGATTGTCAGTATCTCTTGTTGGGTGGGTGCTAATTGCAATTTTAGCAGCAACAATCCATTTGTGTGCGATACTAGTAACGTTGAGAGCCTTCGAAAGTAAGCTGGACTAAAGCCCAACACTCTGACTTCAAACAATCAAAAGTATACGTACACAATTTTTTTTGGAACGAATACGTATAGAAATTTACCTCAGATTTCAATCTACCAAAGCGGGCAATTTTTGCAATACCATATCATCAAAATAGCTCCTCGCATGTGGCTGCAAAATGATTTGAAATTCTACACGATACATCAGTTGGCGTCGTCCAATTTGAAATCTTAAGAGGAAGAGGGATCCTTTAGCTATGGCCGCTAGCGTACACTCAGAATGGCTTACGCTATGTAATTTCCATCCAAGAAATATCTGGGATTGCGAGTATCACAATCAAAGGTTCATTGAGAATTACCCTCGCTAGCGAATGGTTTCTTGCAATTGGAAGATACAATGTTGTCTGAACAAGTACTAATCTTGTAGCCAGCACAGCTTCTTTGGCTGATTCTGCTTTTGGTAGCTCATCAACACGCTGCCAACTTACCTGAGTACTTCCTTCTTTCCCTCTGATCTCCTCCTTTCCGAAAACCATCTAAACTCCTTCCAAAATATTCTAGAACAATAATTTGGGAAAGCCTAACCAAAAAGCGTGGCTGAATCTTTGCAATTGCCTTTATCTCTCTCGTACGACTTTCCCTTCTGATCACAGCTTCTCTGCTTACTTACCCTAAATGGATGGCTGCGAAAAGTAACTCCAAACACGACAGAAGCCTATAAAAGGCCAAGCTGTCCCCAGTTCCTAGGATTTTTCTCTCTATTACCTCTTCTTCTTACAGTGACTATGAACTTCTTTCAGAAATCCAAGTCGCTTTCCACCACCAGTGTTACCACTCCTGCAACAAACGCAGGTCTCTTTGCTTGTGGCCCTCACCTTGCGAAAAAGGCCCAGCTGTTAAAAATTCCAGGAAGCTCTCCCACGACCAGGGTATCTCCAGAATTAGCAGATACTGTGGCCGCTCCACAATATTTTAGGCTCCCTCAAAAGGCGGGCCCTAAGAAATTGTTCGCCTGTTTGGACACAAGAGCCAACATGGTACCGAAATTTCTCAAAACCTCTAAGTACGTTCTCCACGAGTGTGGGCAAGTCATGAAGATGTTCTTTGGTGACATTGATCTTGATACGCTCAGTATGCTGACTGGAGGACCTCCTCTTTCACCCCAAACAACTTCAAGCACGTCTACCAGCACCTCTTCAATTTCCAGTGCTTGTCGAAACTCAAAGGAGATATTGTCTACTCCACAACGTGTGGATCTCACCTTTACAAGCAAGTTGGCTAATACCGAGCTAGCCTCCCCTTTGCTCTACAAAAAGAGCAGAAGCCAACTTGCCGACCTCGAACCCTTTGTACCATCTAAACCACAAAATCCCAAAGTGACTTTTTTTGAAGACACTTCAGATCCTCTTTTCAGGCGATCTTTCCCTAGGAGCATACTCAAGGTGCCAAACCAGGATGTCGCTTCCTTCGAGCCGTACAAATGGCAGAATGTCACATTTGCTGGCTTCTCCAGGCTTGTACAGAAGACATTTACGGCAGTTGATGAGGATTCTCCTTCTGAAAACGCTCTCAATTCCTTATTGGGATCTCTTTACTCTGTACTTGAAAATGAAGTCATCTTCAAGGTCAAAGATAACTATGTCGACTACGGCAGCCGCTTTACCGCCTTGAGAAGCTCAATCTCATCGATTCATGCCAATCTTCGTGGTTTGGCCAACGAGTTGGAATGTATCAATGACGACCATGAAAGCGGAATCAAAGTGACGTCAAGACTCGAGAGTTTTCATGAAAGATTGGCTTTGGCGAATAAGCGCTACCATTCGGTTTCGTCTAAGCTTACTGCCTCTTCTGAAGGTGCAAAGAAGACACAAACACAAATTCTTTCTGACTTTGACGAGTGCAAAAGACTTTGCAACCTCGTGCACAAACACCAGGCTGAGGTACTTGGCGACCGGTACTTGAACACTGCCTTTCCTCATATCAAGCTCTTTAGTAAGAACACGGCATTCATTCGTCGTTTCAAGCCAGCTGCTTTTACTAAGAGCCACGTTGACCAATTATGTGATAGCGATTTCTCCCTCCATAGAACCAAGGTGTTGATGAAGTCGCTTAAAAGTGTCTCTCAGAGACTCCAGAGGCAAGTCATTTTGGCTGCCGTTTGATATAGATTTACAAAGTAGAATTAATTGCATTTTAGAAAAAGAATTTGTATTGATTCCTGACACTGTAGATAATAACTTGTACATCCATTCATTAGGTGTCGTAAGTTTATGCCTGCTTGGTAATCTTGATGAGTTGCAATCATCATCTGATTTTTCCGAACATCAAAGACCCAGACCAGCATCCAAGTACTCCAAGACAGAAGTTCTATAACAAATTCGATTTCTGACAAACAATGGAGATTAGCTGATTAAGCCGGGCCACAGGGCGACTTCTCTTTATGAAGCATGTGCTATACTGCAATACCCATCTGTAGAAGTAGCCATTTATCCAGACTGGATTTACTCTCAAACTTAGTAGCGGATATGAAACTTCACAAATCGTGATATGAATGCACCAAACGTGCTGAAGCCGGCTTGATCCAAATAATAGTACGGCAGCTCATTTCATCATCAAAATAGTTGCCTGGGACAGATTTGATACCTATCGCACTTGAAGGATTAACTGACAATGCAATCCTAAGCATAATCATAAACCTATGTGAATCTCATCAAGGGTGATCCGAAGGCTATCCAGTGATTTGTCATTTCAGAATCGTAATAAGACGCTTAACGTGAAAGTACAAAAGCACAGTAGATAACTCAGTGTCGACAATTCTAAGCTCAAATACCAAAGACGGCAGCAGAATCTCCTGGCTTACACAAAATGACGAAATTCTCTGTGTAATCTACACCTGAATGTCATAGTTTATTTGTCGCTGATCCATAGACCAAGGAGGTAAATCAAGAGCCCAATGATGTCAGACAGACTTCTTGAAAAACCATTGCTCGTATCAAGACAAACCCTGTCCAAAAAAGCCAACTAGTGATCTCTATTTCCATCGAAGATTCAGTAGGTGCCGCTTTTGGCAATCGAGGCAAGCAACCAATTGCACCCCAAGTTTTACTAGCACTAATCTACATGTGATCAGTCACTACATCACTGTATGCTATGTCCAGTCGAGCTACGAAGCCAACCTTTAGTGTTTTGAGTAGCCGTCACTTCTTGAATGGAATGGCTGCAAAATACCTTTTCTGGGGGAAGGGCACTCCTCCAGCATTGATGCACACACCGACTATGCCACCACAAAGTATGTATGGCAGAGTTCTAGCTACCCAAAAGACCAAAAACTATATCAAAAAAAAAAGAATACTTTTGGGTTTTGGGGAAATTGATGGAGGGTATGTTGTGCTGGGGTCGGCTGGTGCACGGGTGTTTTGGCCAGCCTCAACAAACCAACAGTTGGCCAGTCACTGGCGTCCTGCATATAAGATGGCGGCCTCCTACCGGCTGTGGCTACTGGATTGAGCGCTCGGCAGGACGCCAAAAAGAAGCGTGCCAAAAAAAATAAACGAGCAAAACCCAGAAACGCTGCGCGCGAATCCTATTTCCCCCCCGGCCAATGGCGGGTGGTGGGCCCCCTCTCGGATGGGCGGAACCCGCCTCGGGTCTTGTGACAACGTTAATGCCGAGGCGAAAAAACGGTGCTCCAGGCTCTGGAGTTAAAACACGCTGGAGGGATTTTAAAACATGAACCGGGAGAACCCCAAGGTTCTCCCCTGGGCTTTGCCTGTGACTCACGAGTCACAAAACACCGAGGCACGACTTTTCGCACACTAGCTTTGTGCCCCAGATTCTGGCTGCGAAAAGCCGTGCTGAGGGATTTCGACAGTGGAGTAGCAGCAGGCGACAAAGTCGAAGAAACAGTCGAAAAAGTAGAAAAATCTCGTTCTTCCTCTGAGTGGAAATGTCGTTTCCCTACTTTTTCTCTTTCCAGCCGGCTGGGCCCGTTTTCTCCAAGCATAGCACCTCACACAGTTATGCCCGCTAATGCGGAGACGCCCAATGAACTTTTTCACGTCTCTGCGACTTTTTCCGTATACCGAAGAAAGCCTTCTCGGTTGAGTCTTGAGAAGAAAAAAAAAAGGAAACAAACGTCCTCCGCAGAGTCGAAACTCTACATCTTTATATATATATTTTTTTTTTCCTTTTGGTTTATTTCATAGACCGGATCACCTCCAGATCCGTTTCTTGTTTGTGCCTCGTTTTCCATTTCCCTGTTCTTCTAGTTACTAGCAGTTTGTACTAGTATACTCGAGTGTTTCAATCTTCAGCCCACTGGCACAAAGTTTTTCCACCGTTCCCATACCATGTCGTTGAAAGCCAGGGAGATCTTCGACCAGTTTGCGTCGTTCGACCCCGTGTCCAACAAGAAGTTCCTCTCGTTGCCCGAGTTCGTGTCGATTTTGGCGCCTTTCCCCAACGACATCTCTCCACTGTCGTACTCGTTGCTTTACTTGATTGCAGACAGAAACAAGAAGGGCTATGTGGACGAAGACGACTTCGTGCACTTCACCACGACGTTGACCCAGAAGGACGGTGAGTTCAAGTTGTTGTTCAACTTGTTGGCCAATGACGACAAGAAGTTGACCTACGACCGCTGCATCGACATGTTGACCGCCCTCAACAAGGCCGCAGACCCAAATTATCAGCCCAAGAGGTTTAAGGCCAACTGGGCGTACTTGGAGCGCTTTTTCGCTCCCAACGGCGAGATCAACTTCCAGGATTTCGTGTCGTTGGTCAATTACTTGCCTGTGACGAAGTTGATTGGTGGTTTTGAGGTGAGAGCCGGCAGAGGCGGCGTTATCTCCAAGGACGACTTTTACCACTTGTTGCAGACCAACTTGAGCCATAAGTTGTCGGTGAAATTGCGCAAGAACTTGGCCTCGTTGCCCGAATTCTTCAACCAGGACACCTTCACCCTTCTGAACGTGTTGTTCGTGTACAATTGCTTGAACAAGCTCGATTTGATCAACGAGGTCATTGCCAACACCCCTCCAACTACAAAGGACAAGGCGGATATCTTGATCAACAAGGTGGACTTGTACAACCACTTGAACGACCACCTCTTGAAGTCGCTGAACTTCAAGCCCATCACCACCGTGGAGATCGACTTGTTGTTCTACTTGATCAACAGAAATGAAGAAACTATCCCCAGAAGAGAGTTGATCTCCTTCTTGAACCCCAACTACCTCAATAACGAGCCTACCTTGTACTCGATCTTCGACCACCCTGCAGCCCAGCCCGTCAAGGATGACAACTTCTCCTTGTGGCCGATCTTCGACTCCTTGTACTCGTTCTTCTTGGGCTCAATAGCAGGGTGTATTGGTGCCACTGTGGTGTACCCTATAGACTTGGTCAAGACAAGAATGCAGGCCCAGAAACACAAGGCACTTTATGACAACTCTTTCGACTGTTTTAAGAAGATTCTTAGAAAAGAGGGTTTCAAGGGCTTGTACTCCGGTTTGGCTGCCCAATTGGTTGGTGTGGCTCCTGAAAAGGCCATCAAGTTGACCGTCAATGACTTGGTCCGTGGAATTGGCTCTAATGACGATGGCTCCATCACCATGGGCTGGGAAATCGCCGCGGGCTCGTCTGCTGGTGCCTGTCAAGTCATCTTCACTAATCCTTTGGAAATCGTGAAGATTAGATTGCAAATGCAGGGCGGCAAAGCCAAGGAGTTGAAACCAGGTGAAATTCCTCACAAGAGATTGACTGCCGCTCAGATCATCAGACAATTGGGTTTGAAAGGTCTCTATAAGGGTGCCAGCGCCTGTTTGTTGAGAGACGTGCCCTTCTCGGCCATTTACTTCCCCACCTACGCCAACATCAAGTACCACTTGTTCAACTACGACCCTAACGACCCTAATAAGAGACACTCGCTCAATACATGGCAGTTGTTGCTTTCGGGTGCTTTGGCAGGCGCCCCAGCGGCTTTCTTCACCACTCCAGCCGATGTCATCAAGACGAGGTTGCAGGTTGAGGCCAAGCAGGGCGAAGTCAAATATAGAGGCATTTTCCATGCATTTGGTCTCATATTGAAGGAAGAGGGAGTCTCTGCGTTCTTCAAGGGTTCCTTGGCCAGAGTGTTCAGATCGTCGCCTCAATTCGGTTTCACCTTGGCCTCCTACGAGTTGTTGCAGAGATTATTCCCCTTGCATCCCGTTAACACAAGAGAATCCAACTTCAAGGCCATCTCGGGCTACCCCGGCGTGTACAACTTGACTAATGAGCAAGTTTACGGCCAGCAGCTGAGAATAATGTACCTCAATCAGGATAAGTTGTTCCAGCAGCACGGCTTGGCAGCTCCAGGTAAGGACTTGAGCAACGCATTGATCAAGTTGCCTGCTGACTATGTGTACAAGTCGCTGGATGCGGTGAAGTTGTTATTAGACCTTGACTACAAGTTTGGCAATTTCGACTACAACTCGTACTCACGCTTCATCAAACATTAATTATGTGCCATGACTTCCAATCCCCGTGAATATCACGATATCTATTTCCCCTTGTTTTTTATATGTCATTCAGAATACAAAGGATAGAACTTGGTTATGCTGTAGCTTTTCCATCTGTATCCCAACCTGTGCAAACATGCAAATTATCGGAACAACCATGTGTCCGAGCTCAGCGATAAATAAATTGCGCTGTTCTCGTCAAATAACACTCTGTGCTCTCCCGCAAGCTTTTGCGATGCAAACGCTCTTGATGTGCATCTCGCAGAGTGTCGTCTCTCGAGATCAATCACCAAGAAATGACCACTATCTTCTTCAACTACCAAAACCCCCTTGTGTAAGAAGCAGATGGGTCTTGCCTTGTTGTGATTTTCGATTGGCAACAGTATGATGATTCCATTCCAAGCTTGCAGCGACAACTTGAATTCCCTGATTTCGACAGAACTCCTTGTTACTATAGCGAAAATCATTATATCGGAGTGAGAGGTTGACTTCATTCTGAAGTGATAGATGGGCGCTTCCTTGAGGTACAACGTAAGCATACCGCCATGTTGTTTCACGATTTTTAAAGACAGCGAATGAATGAATGATACAAGATCACCATCAGCGATGGCGTCTCGGGGCAAGTCGTTGCCTAAACCAATGGCTAATCTCTTTGTGCTCAAGTCTTTCACAGAATTCAGCAATGCCGCCGTTTCGATTTTCAAAATAGCATCAGAGACGAAGAAGTACGTATGCGTTTCCGAGAACGCAAACGTCTCAAAAGTGTTTATTTTTTCCAGCTGCTTGTCTCCATGTTTGTCAATGAAGTTGTACGGATCACGCAGCATTGTCAAAAAATCTTGATCCAATTCAGTGAGTTCTCCATAATGGTTCACGCACTGAAACTGTTGATGTCCACCACAGAATATCAAGTCATAACTTGGAGTCTTGAAGCCACTTAAAAGAACGCTAGGGGTGTTGGTCGTGTAACGATGGAGAAGTCCATTCTTCTTAAGTGGCAACTTGGCAGTTCCAACACTTCTCGTCAGCGGCTTGAAGTAGATGAATTCGCAAGGTTTGTTCATCAGGTCGGCCGGGTAAGGCCATAGCGATACGTCACGCATTATTTGCTTGCTGCAACTCTTGAGAAAGGACAACATCCACTGGAAATACAGCATCTGGACAGCCCCAAGCTTCAATGACGTGAGTAAGTTTTCGGGATATCGCGGTAGCATATGTAGATGCTTGTTTAGTTGGAGCGCCTTATCCCGACTTTCGGCATCCTCTTTCTCCTTTTTTGCCGTCGAGAACTTCTCTCTTCTCAAGTCGGCTTGTACCGCATTGTTTGAGTACTGTGAGTTGAAAGTGCTATCACCATTAGTCACGGCGAAATATCGTTTCTTCTCTGAGTCGTAGACGAATCCAGGAAACACCGACACTGATGGCAGATTTGGGTTGGCCATTCAGTGCAAGTCTTAAGTTGAGGAGGACAGTGATATGCAAAGATTTGTTATTAACTGAGGACCTGTGAAGGGCTGAATGTTTGGAGAGGATCGTTTGAAGGGAGTTAGCATGGGGGAAATCAAAAGACCCATACCGGTGCGAAGTGAGGCACTTTAGGAAGGACGACAGAAGCTTGACGAGAAGGGCAATGGAAATGGCACATCCTTGCGTAATAAGGGTTGTAAATGAGAATTTTGAATGATTGTATTTTTCGGTTTTTTGAAGACTCTGCAAGCCCTCATTTTAAGGCTGTTCTGGTGAATTGTCATGGAAATACCATCTCCTAGCAATTTCGCAGCCAATTCAAGAGAACCTAGACAAAGGCGTAGAATAACGCAAAACGGCCTTAATTTTCTGTGAACAGCGATCATTAAGGTACCACGATCGACTAACGACCACGATCACAAATATCACCAGCTAAATCTCAAAAATTGAGTGGATGACCAAAATGCTCTCGCCAATTAGTTCTAGTCAAAATACCTCTACGAGGAAAAATTAGCCGGAAACCTTCACGACGCCCTAGCATCAATGGACAAACTCGAATTTTCAAGCTGCTTTCCAACCCATCTAGTCGTAGTCGTAGTCGTATTCAGTGTAGGACTCAGCGGAGGCTCTCGAAACCACCTTCTTCACGTGCTCAGCGTTCCTCTTCTCCAAGAGCTTCGCCTCAAACCCATTTGATCTGTCCACTCCATCCCAAAAGCATCCTGCAGGGATCTTGAAACGATTGCTAGGGTTCATTCCTTTGTTGTACGTTGGTCTCGTGGACTTATACCGCTCACTTGCATTTACAGTGTCAGTAGAATTCGCTAGCGGGTCGTCAAACCGTTGCTTCTGCGACATGTGACTCACATAGGCTGCATCGGATGTCGATACGTCAAAGCGGGACGCCAGCGCAAGTTTCGCCTGAAACTCTGCCTCTCGTAGTCTCTCCATATCAGACTGATTGACTTTGCGCTGTCTTTCTTTTTCTGCCTTTTCCTTAGCCTCTTTTTCAGCTCGTAGCTCTGCAGTGCGCTTTTCTATGTCGACAATCCGTCCCGATGAGTCTCTGTAAACTGTGGCGGCCATATTTTCCTCCTTCGCAGAAACTGCCGGAGGCCTCTTATTTGTACTGGCATTAGAAACATGGTCAATCTTCTCGCCTGTATCAATCTTCTTAAATCCTTTGTTTTCTCTAATTGGTGCCCCCAATGCAATTGTTGGCGCCGACTCTTCATCAGACTCTGGATTGACGTCATCCGTTTTCGAGATGGTCGGAAGAGAAGACTGTTCTACAACAACCGAAGCCTGTTGGTGTTTGGGTTTCTTCTTTTTCCTCTTCTTTTCCGGTCCTTCACCAAGGTATTTGGCGAGATAGTCTGCTCTTGACATTAATTGTGATGGAGTTGTATTTGAGGATTTACGCAGGATTATCACGAAGATTTATATAGTACATACAGTTGGTTACTGTGAGGGTAAAATGAGAATTGTGCAAAGCCAAGGCAACGTGTGCAGGAAGCCAGCAGTCACCTGTATTATAGTGAGTCGGCAGCTACCTTAACCTAAACCCAAACCTTGCCTACTCGGGCGGCAAACCTGATTTCAGCGCCTTAGTTGGTTCACCTCACTGTGGACTTGTGCTAGAGTTTCACAGAGCTCCATGAAAACAAGGTACTGACTTTTAACAACCTCTACAACGTCATTTATGCTGCCCATGGAATCATTGGCCGACTTTTGCAACCCATTAATTGCGTCTTCACTCTCCTTTATCACGCTTTCGTAGCTTTCCATTACCTCTTTATAATGCTTGATTTTTTTCACAAAAAATTCGTTTAACTGGAATGATGAGGACAACTTTGTGCCTGGAGTAGATAGCTGAATTATTAGTTGCATGATGTTACCGATGTCCTCGGTGAGCTCGTCATTCACAGATTTCAAAGCCCTCAACAGGTTGCTATCGCCCTTCAAGGCCTGTTTGATGGTAGATATCTTTGTATGCAAATAACTGACGTCGGAGTCCAACGATTTCACTAATTGATTGTGTTTGGGAAGATCGGCATTAAGGGTCGTTGCTATGAGATGCTGCGTGCTGATATAGTGGTCGAACTCTTGTAATTCTTTCTTGATTTCAGGCGGGAGGTCACCAAATCTTGTCATGGCAGTCAACTGTGTGGCCGGCTGAGTTTGCTGCTGTTGCTGTGGTTGGTTCTGCTGCTGCAGACCACCAAAAAGACCACCTGACGTTGTGTTGGAGGAAACAACCCACCTCCCGTGTTGGTCGAGCCACCAAAGAGGCCGCCAGTATTTGCAGAATTTCCAGTATTAGAAGACTGGTTGAAGAGTCCGCCTCCTGTAGATGTGGTGCCTGAGCCGCCAAAAAGTGGTTTTTGTGCTGTGGTCGATTGATTGCTGGAACCGAAAAGGCCCCCTGAGGAAGCTGCAGGCTTCAGGCCAAACAATCCAGTGGACGTACCACCAGAAGTGCTGGCAGTATTGTTTGCACCAAAGAGACTACCGCCTTGCTGGTTTTGCTGACCCTGTTGCTGATTTTGTTGTCCTAAAGAGCTGCCAAAAAGGCCACCTCCAGTGGTTGTGCTAGCACCAGCAGGCTTCTGGCCAAAGAGAGAAGACCCTGAAGTGTTTGCGCCGAATCCCAGCGTTCCTGTGGCAGGCTTCTGACCAAAAGCCCTCCAGAAGTTGTCGAAGCCTGATTATTTTGGCCAAAGAGCCCCGTGGAGCCAGTATTCGAGGCGCCAAAGCCGGTAGTACCCGGCGTCGTGCCTAGGTTTTGGTTCTGGCCAAAAAGACCGCCAGTAGATGAGCTTTGTGTTCCACTTCCAAATAGACCTGAAGATTGAGGTTTCTGCTGCTGACCAAAAAGACCTCCAGAAGCTGTGTTTCCTGATGCGCCAAGGCCAGAGGATGGCTGCGAGGAGCCAAAGCTAAACGAGCTCGAGGCTGGTTTAGTGGAAGCGCCGAACATAGAGGAATTGGGGTGAGGTGAAAATAACTATGGCGGTGATGTTTGTTGTTGGAGTCAATTTTTTTAGTGAGTAGGTGGTAGCTTGTAGACAGGAATGCCATAGAATGGCTGCAAAATCCATGAAGATTTTGCTGAAAATGACGTTGTAGAAAGGAAAGAAGAGCGATTTCCAAGCTTTTGAGGATACCATGTAAAGGGGGGTTTAATTGATATCTTTTGGTTGTGTTCAGGATGCAATATGTGGAGAATGTGCAGACATCATCAAGTGAGAAGAGCAAAAGCAGGGACACAACCGACGGATAGCTTAGGGTCGAAAACAAAAGCATTTAAAGAATCTGATCTCTTCAGTGGCATAAAAGAGAAATTTTTTACTTTTATTAAAAATTCTTTCAATCTGAGGGGAAAATTGAAGCAGAAGCAAAAGAGGGTTGAGAACTGAGGACCATGCACCATCAGCAAACCTTGGCCTCGTTCGAAGGACATTGAGGCGCAAATGGCGCCCTTCATTAAAGACTCATCCGAGGCTGGCATTAATTCCCCCCACACCGTCTCACTTCCTATATCTAGCGAACAAGCGAAAGGTATACAGTGACCACATTAACAAGTTTGGCTAGAAAAACAGGGCCTTGAAATATTAACATGGATATCGGAGCTAGAGACATACATCACAACGTGGGATCAGTATCAATTTCCGCAATGCTTCCACAACTCTGCTTCATATCTCACAAGTACCGAGCAACCCGTTCCAGAGTCAGCAGAATAGACCACACTGCAGGGAAGCGGTTGAAACTTCCTGGACACACAAAATCAGGATGCAACTTTTTCGGGATAGACAGGATTCCCGTGCTGTCTTCGTTCCTGCAAGCCTATGATGTAGAACATATGGGAAAGAGCTACCAGAGAAGCGCATTTACCGAAGTGCAACAACAACGCTTTTTGACGGGAGATTCAACTTTCGAAGAAGGATAACTCAGCCAAACGGAAGTGCTAACATTTGATAAATGTAATTATCAAAACCCGAGTAAGAGGTATCATCCTCTCATTGGCATAATTGTCGCAAACCGATTTCGGGTATCTTGAACATATATCCGGGCTCCTTCTTCTCTAACCCCTTGCATGCAACCGAAACCCCACTGAGAAACGAACGTCGCTTATTTCTAACCCTTCTGCAGCTTTCTTGCGCTCTATACGCAAAATGGTGCCGTTCAACTTGGTGAAAAAACAAGCCGAATGAGGCCGTGCCACCGTTTGGCCGTATTTCGACCCAACTAGAAAGTGTATAAATGAGGGCTCTGTGCCCAGACAGCCAACTCTCAACTTTCCAAAAATCATCCTCAATGCTCCCGTTCTTGACTCTCATTTCTCTCGCTTTAGCATTTGCACACGCCTTGGTGATCCCTCAAGAAGACATCGCAGCTCATGAAAAGAGAACCGTTGCTCCTCTCAAGCTTGACTTTAAGGTCAAGAAGTCTTTCAATGAGTCCACTCCCATTTCGGCCATCAGTACTAAAGCAGAAGCGCTCAACTCACACTTCTCTTTGACTAAGAGAGCAACAAGCGCCACTCTCACAAACAACAGAGACATCAGCTACTTGCTTGACTTGAAGCTCGGCTCCGACCAACAGCCTATCACTGTGCTTTTGGACACTGGCTCTTCTGACCTCTGGGTATACAGCTCTTCTGTGTCCAGCGCCATTGGTGGGACATTTAATACATCTTCATCCTTGGATGATAAGAAGACTGGAGACGATTTCTCGATTAAATACTTGGATGGCTCCTATGCCAAAGGAGAGTATGTCACCGACGACTTTGCTTTAGAAGACGGCAAGAAGCTCTTGGACGACTTCCAGTTTGCGGTTGTGGACTCTGCTAAGATCAAATCTCTGGGAATCTTGGGTGTCGCTGACAAGAACCAGGAAGAGCTGCATCCACACTACGACAACTTGCCTTGGGCTTTGCAAGCACAGGGCGTCACCCCAAAAGCATCGTATTCGTTGTACTTGGGATCAGAAGAGTCTGGCAAGGGCTCGATCATCTTTGGCGGTATTGACACCGAGAAGTACGAGGGAGAGTTGACCAAGTACCCGGTTGCGGGAACTCTAGGCTTGGCTCTTGATGTCAAAAGTGCTGAGATAGGTGGGAACAACATCACGTTGAACAAGCAAGTCGTGTTAGATTCCGGAACTTCGTTGAACTTGTGGCCCAGCGACCTTATCGACGCAGTTGGTAAGGAGCTTGGGGGAGTCGAACTTTTTGGCTTCTGGTTCGTGCAATGCGACCAGCCCAAGGACAAATACTTGACTTTTGATTTCGGCAAAAACAAAATCAAGGTGTCTTACCAGGACCTCATTTGGAAGTCTCAGGGGAAGTGTCTTTTGGGAGTCCAGCCTAGTCAGCAGGATGTTTATATCTTTGGCGACGTTTTCTTGAGATCCGCCTATGTCTACTATGATCTTTCTCTGAAAGAAATCTCCATCGCCCAAGCAAAAGATAGCGACACCTCAAACATCATCAGCGCTTAACAGTGGATGTTGGAGTGTAAGTAGCACTTTGTATAGCTTCTTGACCATGAAACGTCTAGCACAATTTGTAGGCCTACGAAATAGTCAACTGGAGCCTTTTGTATCAACCTAGAAGACACCACACCGAAGGACTTCAATGATGACCGTTTCAAGAAAGCACCTACCGGTTGTATAAACTGACTTAATCTATATTTGCTCATCAAGAATTGCACGCCTTCATTGGACACCGATCTTTACGGAGCTCTCCTCTTTTGTGACTGGCAAAGCAGGCCCTCTTGTGTTTATCTCTTTTCTGTCTTCAGCGTACAAAATTTGAATTTAGAAGTTTTTAATTGGATTGTCTAACCCAAGAGTTGAGAAGGATTGTCTACTCAATCGATACTGATGCAAGGCGGGCATCTTAGTAAACCTGTGTTCAAGGATGCTGGCAAGGGGCTCAAGATAAGTCTTTTACTCTAAGTGTGATGAATGCTGTATGTGAACTGCAAAATGCCGTGATTGCGGGGTGAAGCTACTTACATGAAATCACACATGCTTCCAGCGGTAACTTCTGATGCAAGTTTATGCTACTTTGCCATTTTTTGTTTCCAACTATCAGTTGTGATCAAATACAAAGAGCAATTGAGATCCTTGTTCTGAAAGCTATAGTTTTATTCAAAGGTGGAGAATTGAGTTGAGGAGTTAATAAACGCAGAGAGCGAAATAGAAAGTAATGAGTCGAAATGTTCAAGCGAGACATGAAGCCAATCTAGTGAATCGTATTCAAACTATACTGGGTAAACCGATCGCTTGAAACTTTTCAAACTGTTCATCGATGGTTTGAAAATCTCCAAACTGTTCACCTTATAATACGTTCTGTTTCTCATCTTCTTCTCGTATAACGCCTCCTTTATATTGGGCCCAAGGTTTTATCCCCTGCTTTTGCTTCATACTATGCTTACTAGTCCCCTGCTGCCTCCTGGTCAATTATCTCTTTAACAGTTCCAGATCTGTTTGACAAATTTGTTCCTGACTTATTCGACACACTCCCAGAACTCTTCCCTAATTTTACAGCCGACGGCTCCAGTACTATAACAAACTGTGCTTGAATAACAGATATGTGAAGCCCGATGAATAGCAAGGGAATATATTATTTGCCATGATTGCATTGAAGGTAGCACAAGAGGAAGAAGGCACAAACATGCAAGACTATCTTTTGAAAGTTTTATCCACCTTTGGGAATGCATAAAAAAGCTATGGACAAAAATAGGGTGCTTAAACGCTATCAAAAGGACCATGACATCTCAGCAGCTCGAACACAATGCTGGCAGTAATTATGTTCTTCGTCGAATTTGTTTTTTTGTTCCCGATCCTATGACAGTTATCGCTATGTAGTAGGCCTTTACGCTTCGACCTGTGGTATGGCTTCAATTCCCGCCTGTGTCGGCATCATTATGTCAATATCCACAATGCCGTATGTTCACGGGTCACTAATAAAACCAACTGATCCAGATGTACTTGAAGAGAATGACATCAAGATAAAGAAAGGAAGTCTCATGATTCAAAGCATCGCTCTTATGGTTGTGCATTTTATATACATCATTGCCACGATCGTGTATGCGTTCAGTCTTCATAGAAAACAAAAGAATGGCAACCGTACCACAGACGAGCCAACCTGACAAAAAAGTCCAAGATACAAAAGACGAATGCAAGAACAAGTCACCAGAAAAGTAGGGGGACAATGCGTTCAAGCTTTCTTTGACAGTTAAAGCGCAACACAAAAGAGTAAAAAAGGAAATGGAATTGAGTGTTTTAAGTCTGCAAGTTGACTTGAAGTAGATACTTCATGCCTCAATTTCTCAGGGAGACTATACTTCGTTAGAAAGAAAGCATCGAATTATTAAAAGAAGATTTGAGTCGTCAGAGATGAAGTTGATTCAAACAAATACCTCGAGCCACACATATAGTTTTCCTACTACGTGTTATAGTCACGTAATGCCATCTTACGTCTCAACTTTTCTTACAAAGAAACGTTTTAGGACATACGAAATCTTCCTCTACTTCGACCACTTGGTTGATGCCTAAACTGAACAAGTCAACTTCCTCTTCACCGTGGACTTAGCTGCAGTTGATGATCCCACATCAAACGACGTACTACCCTCGTATGAAGATGCAAACAATGATCACAATCACGGCCTGAATTCTAGGTTTACTTCGAGTCGAATCATTTGTAGAGCCAAGACACCAGTCAAACTGGAGAAGCAGTGAAAACAAAAGAAAGTCCTGATACCTTAATGAAAGTCCTGTCGTATAAATTTATAAATAAAAATTCTTTCATTGTCCTTGTCCCTTCGAGAGATGGCAACGTACGAATTTCTGAAGAATTCGCAAGGAAGGATGGATAAAAATCATTAGTCAAAGGAAATTCAATTTTCCGAAGTGTCAAATGTGTCCCAAGCATAGCCGGTAGAAGGCAAATACCTCCGGAAAAGCAAGGAGACAACTTAGATAGTTAGCACGTACGACGCTTTAGGAGAAAATCATTTAAAATAGCAAAACAATGATCCAGTCATAAGTTTTTCATCTTGAGCTGAAGTTCACTTTACCCACGCTTACAGTTCGCTCAGTGAGCGAATGTTGTATACCTGCCTTTTTACCCTTCCATTGCTTGCAGTTTTCCAGCAATCCCGTACCATAACTGACTAGAGCTGTATTGTAGATGATCGGAAACGCGTTGAAGAAATGATAGCTTTTCAAACAAGCTGTTTTTCAAGCTCTAGATATCTGCTCCTAAAATCATCTGTTCTTCAAATTGCCAACAATTGTTACCACTGGATAATTGTTTCCGGAAAATCCCGGCCGTATAGATCTCTTGATCCGTAATAACCCTCGAATCTTATCATGCATCTATTGCAGATTGCATGCAATATTGCATACGTGCCCCCCCCGCCCCCACATTGTTATCGATCAAAAGACCTAGACACCAAGCCTGGAAGAGAGACGCGTCACGTCCTTCTTTTCTGGCGTGCCTAAGTGCAGTACAGACATCAACAAACAGAGAAACACCACACATCTAATATTTCAAGTCTAAGCAGTTCATTGGTGCTATCGCTCTATGGATCCCGACGGACAAATCCGGTCAGCAGTAGCCAATATCAAAGATGAGCTTCAGCGGATTCTTGCTATTACAGAAGTGCGGGATCTCGACACCAAGTTCGAAGATTTCCGGGCACTGCTCATCCAAGAGTTCAACAAGAAACTACGTGAGTTGAAGGACAAAAACAAAGATTTGACCTACGAAAACAAGCAGCTTCGTAAACGGCTTCAAGCATACGAGCAAAATTCACCAACAAAGGCCCGTTCCACCAAGTCTGTCGGGTCAATTCCAAATCTCCAGTATGTTTCACCGATCAACAGAAAACGTAAGGGTTCAGACGAAGAAAGTGAACAGCAAGTAATGATTCTCTCGAGCCCCGTGAAACGCCCGCCACAAGAATCATCTCCCGCAGACTTGGCAAAACGTGATTTGACAAGCTCCCAGTTCAACCGTCTCCCAACGCAATATTCCGAGATGGAACTGCCGAAGAAACTGCCGAGGAAGCTGCGCAAAAAGGATCAAGGCGGGCCTATTTCGTCGCCCATTAAGAATGATTTTGTTGTAGATGACGAGCGGGTGGTGGCCAACTCCGAGGACGAGTTCCAGGGACTTGACGAGAAGGAAATCGGGGTGCCTGAGCACTACACCTCACTCCAGCGAGTAGCATTTCTTCGAAATTACTATCAGATGAGACTCAGCGATAGCAAGTTCAAGGTTAACTTGTCAACAAACCCGATCACGGAGAAGCCATGGGCACCAGACGACTTCCGACCCAACAGCGCATGGCGACGGCCCAAGAGAATGGAGAGCAGGGTAATGACGAAGGAACAGGAGAGAAATTACCATGAATTCTTTGCTCAAGCTGGAAAAGGTTCCCGTGTGGAAGGACCAGTATGGGATAAAGATGACGAAGACCTCCAGGAGGAAGAGGTGCACCGGTCTCAGATCATGGACAAGTACCTGCTGCCGCCAGGGTTCATGATAGGCTCTTTCCCAACGACACAAGAGCAGGAAGAGCAGAAAGAATATGTGAGGAAGCGTAATGAAGAGCGTGTACAGCGGCGCTTGCAAAGTGCTTTGGCCAAAGAGCCAGGCGAATTCATCTTCTACGAGGACGTGTTGAACCAATACGTTGCAAGAAATCAAGTCGTGAGGGACCGGTAGGTGTTAAGAACACCGAGCGTTCGTGGTAAGGCGATTATAGGATTTTGAAGAGAAGGGCAACCAACTTCCACCTTTCTCGCATCGTCACGGTTCCTAAGCATCAAGTATAAACCCTATGGTGAAGCAAACTTCTATGAAGACATGACAGGTTCAATTGCATTGGCCATTTGTGCGAGGGGATCGTTCGTCAATGGCCCTCCTCACAAACAGACTTAGGAGCACACTGGGAGACCAGCAACGTCTAGCATCAAGAGAAACGGCCACAAATCAATCTCCAAACATGCCTCTGCTTGCTTCGTCCCCTCCGAGGCTTCCCTGGCAATTCGTGATACTGGCCAATCAGAAGGCTTCAAGGTTAGCAAAAAGAGGCCACTCTCCTGTGTTGCTTCAGATTTGTGTATAGGCGATGTCGCACGGTCCAGAATCGCACCCCCCAAAGGAGGGCTCCTAATGTAAAGAGAACGAGAATGAAGAAGAGCAAATGAAGAGCAGAAGCAAATATGAGGAACTGGAAAAAGGACAAGAATAGGAAAGGCAATTCGCAAGAACTGCGCCGAATCCATCCTTTTATTCTCTTGTCGTGCCGACATTGATTCCCTCCCTTGTGCCTGGATCAGTGGGATGGATGGAAAATGGCTGCGAAACTATTCGCCCTAGAGCCGGCAAAAACACCACCCGCGCCAGGGGGTGGCCAATTTTCCAAGCTACAAAGGCACAAAGAATAGGATAATAGAACAAGTACAGCTTCATGAAGCAAAAGACTCGATCCTTCAGGTGTCGGTTTCTCTTGAACTTTCTCGTCAAGTCTCATGCTTCTGCCGGTTTCTTCTTCTCCTAACGCATCGTGTGTCGCTGTCTCCCTGGCCAGTGTCGCTCGCCCTGCCTGCCTGAAGCCTGCCCTGAAGCTAATGTCTCTACCGCCATACAGGCAGATTTACCCTTCTGAGGGTCCCTGGTGATTTACCCAAGCAAACACCTTTTCTTCTTCTTTTTCAATTCGGTGAAGCAAACAAGGCAGCAACTGTTCGAAAGGCTTCTGATCCGGATCCCCCGTCTTAGATTTCCTTGACTCCACTTCTTTCCCCACTCATTCCTTGTTCCGCCGTTGCCAGCGCTTGTTTCACATTTCGCTTTTTTCGCCTGCCACCAGTCCACTTCAAGTTCCACCTACAAGTTCCAACCTCAGGCTTCAGCTACTGCTTCACTGTCCCAACAAAGTCTGCCGTCTCGGCATATGCACTATCCTTAGCATTCGTGTTTCTTCCATTTCTTCCCCAATTTCCCATCCCAGATCTTCCATGGCAGCGAGACACTCGGCCCTGGCGCTGAAGGAGTCCCACTCCACAATCTCTCCATCAACTCCATCTCGTCTATTATCGAACCCACAACGCCTCCGTCTGCCGGTTCGGGCACAACAAACTCGAAGCTCTGGGACAATGCTAGGCTCAATGGCCACTTGGCGTTGCCCTCGTTCAATTTGGACAAGGAGCTGAGCAACCAGGGCCACGTTCAAGCCCATGGCCGTCACCTTTCGAACTCTGATCTGCCCTCGCTGGTGCTGTCTTCATCCGTTCACCTGGTTTCGCCTCCAGCGAAAATCGATAAGGACTACTTGGCTCTGCTCAACAAGGTTCCGTTGCTGCACTTGCACGGCCAGATCTTGCGCTTGGCCAAGGACCAGTACGGGTGTCGCTTTCTCCAGAAACGCCTTGACGAGAACGTTGTTGCGAGCGAGCTGGCGAGAATGGCCAATTTCGAGTTGATTTTCAAGGAAGTGCACCTGCTGATGTATGAGCTCATCATTGATCCCTTTGGCAACTACCTCATGCAAAAGTTGGTGGACTACTGCCTGGAGGCCGATCTTGACTTGGTGTTAGAGGTGTTGGACAACAACTTGTTTCTGATTTCCATCAACCAGCATGGAACAAGGGCCTTGCAAAAGGTTATTGACCACATGTCCAATGCTCACCAGCTATCTCTCTTGATGAAGGGCTTGAAGCCGTACATTATTGAGTTGATCAAGGACTTGAACGGGAATCATGTTATACAAAAGATTTTGAACAAATACCCTCCTGACAATTGCCAGTTCATCTATACTTCAATCATTGACGATATCTTGGTTGTGGCCACCCACAAACACGGGTGCTGTGTGCTCCAGAAGTGCTTAAATCACGTCAACCCTTCACAACTCTCTGCATTTTCCGAAAAGATCTTGCAATACAACGTGTTTACGGTGCTCGTGAATGACCAATTTGGCAACTACGTGTTACAGTATCTCATTTCCATCGACTCTGTTGATGTGAACTACGGGCTTTTCAACAACTTTGTCAAATACGGCATTAACGAATTGTGCAACCTCAAATTTTCCTCTAATGTGGTTGAAAAGCTCATGAAGAATTGCTACCACAATGAGGCGAAGCTGCTCAAATTCACCGAGTTGAAGTTCTCCATCATCTCCTCCATCCTACACACCGATCTCAACAAGTTGATCAATGACCCCTACGGAAACTACGTGATTCAGACGTTGATAGACATTTTGATCAACCCTAACGTATCATATATTGTTGACCTGGCCTCCGGAGAGAAACGGCTCTTGCCCTCATTGCAGCAGCTCCTTCCCCAAAACTCCAATTTCAGTTTTGACTCATTGCAAGTGCAGATCATCAAGCATTGGTTTCAGAACTGCAAGATCGTGTCATCCTTTGGTAAGCGTATTCAACTGAAAATTAACATTGTGTTGAATGGCGTTTCTAAAAGCTCGGGCCGCAAGTACCTGCTGCTGAACCAAGGCAATATGATGTTCTCCGGCGCAACTGTGCCAAACCAGAACATGAATGCGAACGGAGAGTTTGTTCAAACGAGAGTACCAATGGCTACTACTTATCCAATGCAAAACTCAGCTGTTCATCACGATTGGGGATATCCTTCGCGTGGCTACAATAATGGTGGATACCAAAGAAGCAGCCGTCCCTCTACACAGCAGTATTACGAGGGATACGCTGCGAGCCTCAATAATGGGCTTGGTCCATCCCCAGTGCCAAGAGACACCACGGCATCTTTCGAATCACTTGTAAATCCAAGTCTCTCAGCCACAGCGCTGTTAGCAAATTTGCATATATCGGGCCCCAACAAAGCTCCGATCGATCAATCTCCTGTATCATACAATAATGCCCACCAATCCATACCAAAATTCATTTCTAACGATTTCACGAACAACACTGGCGGCCCATCCATGGGCAACTCAGGCGTCATGGCTACGGCGCACCCTGTGTTTGACGGACACTATGCTCCTAGGCCAGACTACTCCAAGCGCTCCAACGACGCCGGCATGAAGCGGTACCTGAACCCCATGAATGTTTACTCTGGATTCAATAACCAGGGTTTTGTACAGGGCCATCAGAGCAATGCTTCGCCAGGCAATTTCAACTTCTTCAGAGGATGATTTATCATGAAACACGGGAGTCGTTAATTCTATCGTTTGATATACATTTGATGGGACGATCAACCCAGCTGGCTACCAACATATTATAAACCATAAAATTACACAAAAAAAAAATTATTATCACTATTCAAAAAACACAAAACCCTCAAAAAAATCCCCTTGCATTTCCCTTGTGCCTGCTGTTGTTGACGTACCTGTCTATGCTGCTCCAAAATATACACTATATGTTTGCTTGTTTTTAACCCTTCCATTTCTGCAATATATGTGCTTCTATTTATACAAAATTTCCTAGTGACGGGATCTCTTTGCAGGGTCCCAGGCGCTTCCTCCTTTTCTTTTTCTTGAAGTTCCCTCCTTGAGGCTCCTGTTGTTGTTGAACATGGACCAGTCCTCACCTGCAAAGGTATTGGCACGTTCGGCCATTTTCTGTCTGTGAGTCTTTTTCGTGGCTGTTGTGGGCAATCTCGTGAAGTTGGACTCCTCGTACCTCTGGATTTCTCTCTCCTTTTGACTGTCTCTGCTTGTTTTCACACCGCCTCTGCCATGGCCCAAGATGGTTGCACCAATAGATGCTTCCATCTGGGGCAAATCAGAAGATTCTCGCAAGTACTCCTCCATACTCTGCAACTTCCTCTTGCTCTTGGCCGAGATGGCTCTGTCGTCAAACTGGGTGGGTGGAGCAGCAGCAGAGATCTTTGGGGGTCTGTACTTCCCGCCAGGAGCAGGTTTCCCGTTCTTGGCCAATGACGCCTTGGCCATTTTCTTCAACGCCGAAGCATCGGGCTTGTAAGAAAGAGCATCTTCGTCGGAATCGTCTTCATCTTCTTCATCTTCTTCATCTTCGTCTTCTTCATCTTCGTTTTCTTCTTCCTCGTCTTCTACACTGCCGTTAGCCGCTGCTTCCGCCACCTTCTGCTCCATGCGAGCATTATCCTCTTCCATCTTATGAAACGACCTGACCATTTTGTCCAACTGGTAGGTGAGTTTCTTTTCAAGCGGCTTGATGCCCTTTTCCAATGTGACTCTCTGCTGCACTGAGCTCTCGACCGCTTTCCGTTTGAGCGGTGCCACTTTGTCCTCCAGCTCCAGCAGCCTGAGTCTCTCAACATGGCTCAAGAGCACAAGCACCAAGCTATTCACATACGAGAGCAACGCCTCGTTTTTGAGCGAAAGTAACGACATGCCTTCGAGATGCCCTGAGGAAGACGATTTTTCAAGTAAGCTCTTGATCATTGTGGGACGGAACTCCTCATCGTTTTGGATGAACTTATCGTCGACGGCACGAACTGAGGCTTCCGTTTGCTCGAGAGAAGCCACGATGCCCTTCAAAAGGTCGTTTACAGTGGCCATGGCAAAAGAAGAGTAGTTGATGGGTGGAGGTGTAGATACAGGAACACACACTTAGTTGAAGGTGATGGGGTTGCCAGGTGACAAGTTTTCAAAGTGCGTGGGTGAGTCTGAAAAAAGGTAGCAGAGCGAATTGAATCGTGAATATGCCTGCTTTTTCTTTGTTATGCTCAGTTTCTTTGGATGGGTAGGGTGGTCGATAGGTGTAGTAGCTCATCGCGCAGCCGTAGTAGGGAAGAAGCGGAATGAGACAGAGATGATAGGAATATTAGAGAATCTACTATATCTAAAGTCCTTACGATTGTGGCCTTGTCGTATGGAAGATGCGATTGTGAAATTTATCAAGTATAAGCCATGTTTTACCATTTGGGTGATGCATTTGTTGGGTGCTTGTTTGCAAAAATAGGTGCGAAAGGACAATGTGTGAAAAATAGAGAACCGATAATGATAGACAAAGATTGCACATGAACCCTCATGCTGCTAACAGAAATTCACTGCTAAAACAATCACAAGAACAATCTCACAGTCCTCAAGTTTAATTAGTGCGTTGACTTTCTTTGATTGTTCAAGCATTCTTGTTGGTCCCGCTCAGGAGATGGTTGCAAAAATGTCGTCGCATTATCAGCATCCGTCGTGAGACGTGATCCACCGATTTCTGAACAAGAAACACCTGCTAGCAGAGTTATACAACATTGAGCTACCGATTCAGAAGCTAATAACCAGAAGAGTTTATGAATTACTCTTAAACGCCCATTGAAGAAAAGCTAACTCGACCTCTTCTGAGGTAGCCACGACATTGTCGTGGTCCCAAGACCTAGTGATATCACCGCCACTGTCAGCAGGTGAAGCACCTAATGTTTGAAGTTCTTTACGTCCTCCGATAATTTAAATTGGCAGGACATTTCAGACAGATACGCCGTTCAGGACCGATTTCCTCCTTCTCATAAGTAAGCTCATGAAAAACGACGCATAGTGTCTTTGAATTTACCTCTTCTGCCGTTCACCAACAAATAAAGATTTCACTAAAAGCAATAAAAAATTTTAGTCACCTCCAATGTGTCAACAAGTCTCTCAATCCCTTGTTGCATTCTTCTCTTCATCTTCGCCGCCTGCATACAACCCGCCCACATCCACCTCTACTATGAGATGAGATGCGATGCTCTTTTCTACTACAACCCCTTAATGCCTCAGAACGAGTATATTGAGCAGCACATCAAGCAACACGGGCGCAGGCTCGACTACGAAGAAAGAAAGAGAAAGAGAGAGGCCCGTGAGAGCCACAAGGTGGCCCACGATGCCCAGAACTTGAAGGGCTGGAGAGCCAAGCAGTACAACAAGAAGAGATACGCTGAAAAGGTCGCCATGAAGAAGAAGATCAAGGCTCACCAGGAGCTGAAGGTGAAGGGCCCATCTACGCCTAAGCAGGACGAAGGAGAGGCGCTTCCTACGTATTTGTTGGACCGTCTGACTGACAACAGCGCTAAGGCAATTTCGTCTTCGATCAAGCAAAAGAGAATGGAGAAAGCAGACAAGTACTCGGTGCCGCTACCTAAGGTGAAGGGCATTTCTGAGGAGGAAATGTTCAAGGTGGTCAAGACAGGGAAGTCGAAGCTGAAGTCGTGGAAGAGAATGATCACAAAGCACACTTTTGTCGGTGAGGGTTTCACCCGTCGTCCAGTCAAGATGGAGAGAATCATCAGACCTTCTGCTTTGAGACAGAAGAAGGCCAACGTGACCCATCCTGAGCTTGGTGTGACGGTGTTCTTGCCCATTTTGGGCGTCAAGAAGAACCCACAGTCCCCGATGTACACCCAGTTGGGTGTGTTGACGAAAGGTACCATCATCGAAGTCAACGTTTCCGAGTTGGGTTTGGTCACCGCCGGCGGCAAGGTTGTCTGGGGTAAGTACGCTCAGATCACCAACGAACCCGACAGAGACGGCTGTGTGAACGCTGTGTTGTTGGTGTAATGACTTTATCTACATTGATATTTCATAGCGGGAGAAGTGGGGCGCATGCCTTGCCCATTTTTTCTTTTTTTTTACATTAGTCGACATAGTCGTCTTTGAAAAGGTCGGGACAAATCACTTCCGTCTTTCCCGCAGACCGGAGCCCGCAATTGATGATCAATTTGGCGTTCTCCCGAATCACCAGCCACTGGCTGCGCAACAATTTCGTGCCCACAAGAAAACAGAGCCCGCTGATATTCTGTTTGTTGGCGATTGTCGGCAACACCTCGCTGTATTTGTTGACTATCTGGCTCACGGGCATTAGCTCTTCTGCCGTGCGAGTGCTATGGAGAAGGAACTCGTTCAGAAGATTCTGGTTTTTGATTTTCTCGGTGAATTCTTGCCGAATACGAAAAAGATACTGGTAGCCATCCTCTGCTGCAAACCCAGAGATCCTCTCGTAATTACGTGTGTTGTCCAATGATAGAGACCCGCCATGCTCGGCAAACTTGGTAGATTCCGGTCCGTAGACTGAGTAGCAGTAGCACCAAAGAACCAAGGTGGCGATACTTACAGCGTAAAGCGAATCATGAATATCGTGATCAACCCGCCAGTCGTACGTCAACGATTGTCCCGTCGCTGGAACCCCATCCTTACTAAGAGGAGCAAGCATTAGCGACCACAAGAGCCAATAGCAGTGAACAACACACTTATAGTTAATTAGATCACCAACATTCTTTTTCATGGCTGGAAGAGACCTCAACCACATCGAATTGAGTTTTTTCTGCACAATGAATAGATCCTTGCTAGTTGCATCAACGCTCATGTTGCCGGGCGACCCGCCGAAGATGGCTATATCGTAGTGGTTGATATCAGACATACCGATGATCTGCGCTAAGTGATACATGGGGTATCTACACTGCCAGCGGTTGACATTAAAGAAAGAATCCCTCGTCAACCCACTTTCACCAGCGTAGATTTCATGGTCGTAATCGTCAAGTACCATTGTAAGGATCTCTTTCCACTTTTGATTCCTATTCGTGACCTGTCTCTCTGAGGACATAATCTGAGAGAAGCTGTTCTGTAGCTCAGTCTGCTGCATCAGATGCATGATGGATACAATTCCACCGAACAAGATCAGCTTGGTGAAAAACGACACCTTTGAGCGGGTCCTTTCTTTTCCTGTCTGTCTCATTACTCTTTTAAGGGCACTCAAGAAATTCATGCCAGGCTTGATTTGATTAGGATTCTTTAGGTTTCTGACTCCCACGTTTTGAGAATTAGCCTTTTGCAATTTCTTTTGTCTTCTGATAGTTTTCTTAAAGGACCCACATATATCGTGAGATGCCCATAACGCATCCTCCTCACACGGAAGATTTAAGAGCTGAAGCTGAAAGAATGGAATTTGCGGATTGTGGCGAAACTTGATGTAGTCGATGATGTCCAAATAAAAAGTCATGAAAGTGACCCTCTTCATTGACTCGGACTCAACCCACTTGTTGAACAAATTCTGATCCGACCGAGCTGCCTCGTCCAAGTCCTCGGTCATTGCACCGTCCTCTTCTCCAGCACTAGTGTTTGTATCACTTGCTGACGTGACCTCCTTATTGGCCACTGTTGGGTTTCCACCCAAGAATGGCGATCTTCGAAGTAACTGCACCGTGGTACCGTGATGGATATGAGCTCTTTCGTGCATCAGTCTTTGAAGACAGTTCTTTTCACACCACTCCAATAGATTAAGCGTTTGTAAGATCCACACCCTGACAGGTGACCTGAAATCTTCATGCTGGAAGAGCGTGAACCGCAAGGGAACCGCAATAAGCATGGCGAGTTTGAATTCAGGACAGTGCTTGAAGACTGCCGAGTATTCTTCCGTAGTGGCAGCATACAGACACCCAACGATGATCATAGCCAATAAAAGAAGAGGCTCGACGGTTTTGGTGTCAAAAGATGGTTTGTGTAAAATAGGAAACTTGGGGTGAAAAACCTCCCAGTAGCTGTACAAGTAGAACGAGAGTCTGTCACGGGAAGAAGGATCACTAGAACTTGGTCTTAGGATGTGGTCGATTTTTTCAAACGTCACATCGGGCAAGCAGGTGGCCAACGTTTTCATGAGGATGTCGTCCACATGGAAATGGCGATTCTTGGGAGTATTTTTGGAGGAATGATGAGCAACTCTCCTCTCGACAGCCTCGAGCTGAAACCCCTCCGGATTATGTTCACTGACAGATTTCGGAGTTAGCGTTTCTGCCGTGGTGGGAGTGCTTGAGTTAGTAGAGCTGATATTCCAAGCACCTTTTTGGGCACGCAGGTCGCCCAACATGCCCTGCTCGTGCAGTGATCGTAGAAACACCTCGTCAAGCGGATTATCGTTATTCGAAAAGAAATTAAGATCCTGGAGGTTCATGTTGATGGTTGTCTCGGGGACCTGATTAAAGTAAGGCACCTCGCCATGTCTAGGAGACGCTCGAGGCATGTCGACACCAAGATTGTGGAAATCGGGAGAGTTCGAGAGGTTCAGAGCCGGGTACGACGGCGGCACAAGCTCCTTGGGTATGCTGTAAGGGTCCTGGTCCGTGAAAAGCCACGAGAGAATGTCTGTCTGAGATTGGGGCACATT
This sequence comes from Candidozyma auris, assembly GCF_003013715.1. Classification (NCBI taxonomy): domain Eukaryota; kingdom Fungi; phylum Ascomycota; class Pichiomycetes; order Serinales; family Metschnikowiaceae; genus Candidozyma; species Candidozyma auris. The sequence goes on from NC_072816.1 coordinate 580,928, forward strand.
AGGGTTCAACCGAAACATGTCTGGCGGAGGTGGCTGCTGGCGATACTGGAACGAGGTTTCATTTTGGAAAGGCAGACCCACGGGAACACCTTGTGTTCGTAGTGGCGGCTGAAGCGAAGACTGCAAGGGAGGTTGAAGAGGGGCGTGTAGAGGCGCCTGAAGTGGAGCGTGATCAAGCAACGGCTGGCCAAGGCCACTTTGACCGAGGCTACCTTCATGGGCATTCTGCATCTGACTCGGTAGCTGGACGGTGGGCTGTGCATGGTTCTGCTGGATTTGGTGCTGCTGGCCCTGACTTTGGATTTGTTGTAGGTGCTGACTCTGACCTTGGGTCTGCTCGTGGGCGTGACTTTGCGCTTGGGGTTGGCCCTGTCGCTGGCCCCTGGCTTCTTCTTCAAGCTTCACCGAAAGCAGCGGGCTCTGGCTGTCTAAGCTGCCCAGCTCGTCGTCCCAGCGGGCCATGTCGTTATCTTCAAGCATCTTGTGCCGCTTGAGATGTCTCTCTTTCAAGTCCTTTCGAACAAACGTTTTGCCACACACACGCAGTTCGCCATTATGATTCTTCACGAGTCTTTCACAAACATACACTTGTTTTGGCTGGTGGTTGAGGTAGTGCCTGGCTAGGTGGTCTGAACGGGTAAATACCTTGTTGCACTGGGAGCAGGGAAACTGGCCAAGATTTCTCTTTTTCTTTTTTCTGCCGCCATTTTCATCGGCGTTGGTGGGTTCCAGCTTCATGCTGAGGGTGTGATTCGACAAGAGGTCCTTATGTATTCGTCTACGCTGTGGTGGATTGGTAGTTACTATGTTGTACCTCTGCTTCTCTATCTAAGAGTAGGTGAGGCGTATGTGCATGACAAGGCTGGGTCGGTGCAACTCCGGCCGAGAGCAACAGTGGTGGAGAAAAAGCAGATCGCCGAGCCTGCAAGCTTAATTCAGAATGAGTAGCTTGATGCTGTTCCCTGCTGTTTGCGCCGCTTCAGTCTTTGTTGCTTTGAATGGGCCCCACTTGCTGAGCTCTGCTGAGAAATGTTAGTGATGCACCGCGAACGGTTGCAAAACACCATTAGATCAGAAAACAAAAATGAAAAATAGAAAAAAAAATCTGTATCACTCAACACCAAGTGTGAATGCCAATGAAAAGAAGCAAAAATTGACACCTATTCCATTTCGTCGGCAAACCGTAAGGACTTGCGTGGCCGCTGTTTTGCAGACGCCTCCATCGAGTCCTTAAATTGCTCCACCAGCTTGGAGAACCCTTTAAACTCCGGCATCTCGCTCAAGGTGCCCGTCGGTAGATCCTTCTTGCTGTTCTGGTTCGAGTAAAACTCGTTTCTGTATGTGTAGTAGTATCGGAGAATGTTCATCTTCACAGCACTCTCGCCGAAAAAATTCATGAACGTCTCCTTGTACGAGTTGAATGCAAACGGGCGTTCCCTGTTCTCTGAAACCCCTTCTATAAATGAGTACACGTCAAACTCGGCGAAGTTCGGCGGGTCAAGCATCCAGATATCCTTGAACGTTTGGTACGAGTTTGGATTGTGTAACGTACCCGAGTCGTGAGCCCATCCTAGTGAGTTCGTAGTACTTTCGAAAATCATATCCTCAAAATGATCAAGCGCTAGAATCTCGTATTTATCTAGGAAGTCACAAGGAAGGTCATCAAACGACTCGCGCATCTCATCGGCGGCTTTCAAATTGACGAACTCCAGACAAAGCTCTTCTGTCGATGATGACTTGATATCCTGGAGCAACAAGTTGTTTGAGTACGTCAAGGCCTCCTTCACGAGCTCCGTGTGCATCTGTTCCTCGGTCAAGCCGAGTTTCCTGCGCAAGCATTGGGCAATGATTTCTCTGAGTTGGTCTACAAATCTTTCTCTCGCCAGGCTCTCCTTTTTCACCAAAATCGAAGGCGATCTGGTCAACTCCCGTAAATTGGGCAACACGTCTGGCTCAGGCACTTGGGTCGTGGCCACGTGCACTTGTCTCCCTCCGTCGTTTGCCAGTAGAAGATGACGTAATTGGTAATAAGTAGCCTCATGGCTAGTGTACGCACGAACAGTGTACCTAAGAGAGTCCCGAATCGAGTTTTTTGACTCCTTGAGGGAGGTGTCAGTGCAATCATTAAAGAAAGATCTGCGTGTAAGCGGAGTTCTCGGTTTCAAATACGTGGAGCTGTTGCACACAGCCAAGTTGGGACGCGTTGTAGGCTCTTTAGAGCCTTCAGAAGACACTTGGAGCTTGTTCGGGCTGTTCTGGTGGATGTAACTGAGGATGGTCTTGGTATGAGACATTTCTGGAAAGCGGGATGAGCTTTGCCAACAAGCAGGAGAAAGGGGTCGAAGACAGCAACGAAACGAGTTTAATGAAGTAGAAGGTAACGATGGATGGCTTGGTTGCTTCTCGACCCGATTCAGAAAATTTGTCAGTTGTTTTTGGGAAGTTTACCTGTTTAACGGTTTTCTTGTACCAAGAGGGACCGTTGCCAAAACAGGAACAAGGGTTACAGATGGTACCACGTGACCGCCACACTTATCATTGGCGCATATCAAGCGAGCCGAGGGTTACATGCCGGAAAGAAGCTTTTGCCCTATTGTGGTTGCAAATTGGTCCAAGCGACAACTGGAACAGGAGATTCGGACAAGTAAAGAAGAAGGAGAAACTGATGTACCATTGAACACTCACACTTCTTGAGATAGTGAGAAAACATCAAGAGAGGACGGTATGGTGCCAGATTCTAGAGCCGACTTGGGGAGATAGAGGTCGACTTCGTTCAGCAGAGAAAGAGGCATGAATTTTGTGTTTCGCTCAGGAAATGTAGCGTTTTAGAGGATGTTCTTTAATCAGCCACATTCAAGCAAGTTGACCTAGAACTTGACAACAGAGTGCTCGCATGTCACTGCGTAGCGACTGCGTAGCGAAAGCATACATCAAGCAACACCAAATGTCTCTATTTCTGTCTGCCCGATATGTAAATCCCATCCCAATCTGTATCAATTGTCTATCCAAAATGTGACAATTTAGAGCGCACGGCACATGACTTCGAGTTTTCGTGATTTCTGTGGTTCCTCTATATGCAAATGAATTGTACTCTGGTACAATCTATGCCATATACCCCGTAACATTCGTAAAACTTCCACAATCTTTGGTTGCCTACTGTCTGGCAAAAAATGACCGCCTTGGGGCTGACTGAAAGCTTGAGAGCGGAAACTTCCTCGCCATCACAAGCAGAGGGTCGGGGTTCTCCGTCACATCGGGAGCGTACCCCTCGGGTAGACTAGGACGGGCCCAGTGCTGTGGAACAGTGGTGTCTGTGAGAGGAGTGACCGCAGGATTATACGGCTTTTTGAGCGGCTCAAACACATTTGTCAGTCGGCGCACCAAATGCTTCAACACCACGTCCTTGTCTGCAGCAAATATGAAGTTGCAGTTGCGTAAAAGTGTCTCCATCTTCTTTGCAATTGGGTCGTTGTCCCGCACGCTCTCCACCTCCTTACGACAAAGCGGGCACGAGACATTTCCCTTGAGCCACTCGATGATGCACAGTTTGCCAAACACATGGTGGCAGTTGGGCATTTTCATCGCCACGTGCCGCGTCTCCTCCTTGTCCTTTTTCTTGCTCTGGTTCAAATCGTTCAATGACGGGAACATGTCCTCATTGGTGACCTCTTCTCGGCTGGTGATCTTGTACTGAGGAAACCTGAGTGGATTGGCACATCCAGCGTCCACGGGCATGAAAAGGGATGGATCTTTAAACTTGAGTCTGCTCAGCTCGGGCTCTACAAAAACCTGGGCTTCGTTTCCCAAAAATTTGGCTCTTGCCTTGTCTAGCGACGTTTCTTCGCTCTGTTTCTTTTCAACTTTGGTATCCACCTTCTGCTTCTTGTTCTGGTCCACCTCGTACTTTTCGTAGCAAATTGGACACGTCAGCTCCTTGAGAAGCTCAGGAGGCACTTCTTCTAGCGACTCTATGGCCTCGCTCGAGGCGACTCTCTTGTTCATTCGGAGGCCGCTCGAGGCATATGCTCGTTCGATCATGTCACGAAGCCAGCCGGGCACGTTGATGCCGCTGGCAGAGTGTAGATTACCGTTTTCGTCGGCTTCGAAATACGCCGTATACATTGTGCTTGAGAAATTCACGGTGACTGTTGTTGAAAGAAGTGTGAGGTAAGTAGATTTGATAAGCTTACATCACCTTCGCACAGTGTGCACTCGAGGATAGAATCATATGGAAAAGTTACGAAAACTACAGCATAAGTGAGTTAGGTAAAAAATATTTGGAATTTTGGGATTTTGGCCTATTTGGATGCGGACAAGACTGTTTAAGCTTTTATTCTAGTAGCATCTAGCTGTGCTGAGGGGCTGGTGCTTGTGGAGAGTGTGCCATTTTCGCAGCCACGCAAGAGTGACCTGTGATAGAGGCAATAAGTAAAGCTGAGAAGCCGTCACTAATAATGACACCCACCTTACCGCCGAGCTTTGACCACCTCTTCACCCTTGAAACCTTGTATTGCACAGGCTGAACTTCTTTCAAGGGCTGGCACCCTGTAATCAATGGCACAAAGTCACGTTGCATTGAAGCAGCTTCCGTATTATCAACCCTTTGTTCACACCTCTACAAGTATTGTTGCTTTATGCTGGCTACCATACTCTGTTGATCAGGCGCTAAAGCGTTGATCTGATCTTGCGGAAGCGACAAGACACGTGCAATCACTGTAGCTTCCTCTGGTGGCAAGGCCCCAAGCTTCATTTGCGTAGACAACGGGAGATGGCTCCATTCCGAACCCGGCTGTTGTTGCTGCTGCTGCTGTGGTGGGCGTGGGGGCTGCTGTTGATACTGCTGTGGTCTAGGAGGCGGTGGTGGCAACAGCGCCAGGCCCGGTGGCTGATTATATGAAGAGTACCCTTGAGGCTGCTGGTTGTAGTTGTTTTGGTAGTTTTGCTGATAAGGTTGTTGTTGTTGCTGTTGCTGATAATTAGGTGGAGCCTGCTGGTAGCTTGGAGCTGGCTGCTGCGGCTGCGGTGTGCTGGAGGCAGACTTCATGGACTCTTGAATGACGGCTTCGTCGACAAAACCCATGAGCAAAAGAGCCTGTGCTGCGGCCGCAGCCAAATTAGGCGAGAGCTGGAACACCTCCGCAGCACGAGCAGCGTTGTTCATCGATAGAAGATTCTTCAAATTGGCTATGAGCTCGATCAATTGAGCAGGCGGAATCAGACTGAGCGTCTCGTTGATGCTATCTGGAGTCTCCAACGGGATCTTGCTTGGCGTGGTGAGCACCGAAGACGCTCTGAGAAGCGACTCGGGAAGAAATCCGCCATTGGTGTGGTTCATGGTGGGTGCAGGCGCTGGAGCTGGTGTTGAATCGCCTCCGTTTGATCCTGGCACGGATGGTAATCGAGGCCCCGTGGACGACTGAGACGCCAGCTGAGGAATTGGGGGCCGCTGGGGCATCCCTGGCACTGGAGGTAGTCTTGGCGGGGCTGGAAGCTGAGGACCTCCTCCACGTCCTTGTACTCCTGGAGGAAGTTCCACGTACGGAGGCAAATTGGAGGAAATGAACGGGAGAACTTGCTTGTTGGGCGAGTTTCCAGTGCGGAAGCCTTCCTTGGACAGCTCGATTCGAAGACGCTTGCTGGGTCTTCCGTCGGGGAAATTGATACGGATCTGCGATATGAGGTTGGCGGCTTTCTGGGCCTCTTGAGGGTTTTCAAATTCTACAAACGCAAAACCCTTGTTTTTGCCCACATGGTCGAATCCTAGTCTTACGTCTAGAACTTTGGCGGTGCCCGACACCACTGCCTGGAGGTTTTGCTCTGACCACTCGAACGGAATCAGACCAATGTAGAGAATGGAAGAGGCACTCAGCTGCGGCGAGTCGACTCTTCTGGACATGCTGGTGGAGGTGAGTCGGGATTTAGTTTGGCTTGAAGTAAGTGCATGTACTGATGGTTTCGCATACTTTGTTGATGGTCGTGCGGGACACAGAAGGGTAGGTCTGAGTTAGCATCTAGATGGAAAGATAAAGATGGATTTTCTTGTTTGTTTAAGAAGAAGTGGGCTTCAGTATTCATCTTGTTCTGTTGGAGACTTCAACATATAACTGTATGTGTGTACGTTTTGTCGTTGTGTCAGATACACATTTCGCAGCCACTTGGAGATTCTGCTTTGAAATCGAGACAACTGGAAAATGAAACATGACTTCTGACTAAAACGTTTATCCCGTATAAAGAGTGATCTAGCTGCTGATGAGTTAAGACCGACTTCTATGTTTGTGCACAATTACAGACACCAGCAAACACCAGGCCTTTGTCAGACTTAGTGAGAAGTACTATTTAGTAAAGAATGATAATAGTAAAAAAAAAAAAAAACCCCGTAGCCTTACGAGGAAGGAAGACTGCGAAATCTTCCTTTTTGCCCATGCCAGATGGCATGGGGGAGCCGCCAAACCCAAGAGACCAGCATCTCAATGGGACCACCGCCCAAACGCCTAGTAGCTGACTCCTACCAGGCGCTTCTCTCAGCTGTGATGTTCCGACCAGACTGAGGCAAAAAGAGGATTCCAGACTAGGTACTTTAGTCTCTCGACGTTTTGGACATTAGCAGCACAGTACAACGGTCAGTTATGCCCACCAGACCGAGGAGACCACTGTAGACAGAAAGCTCCAGTGAACAGCTTGACAATGTAGGCTGCAAACTGAACTTCGAGCCTACTACGACCTGACCAGCGTGACCTGACTAGCCGGGAAGCCACAACCGAACAGCGAGCGAGCAGCAATAAATAATCCCCCAGAACCCACGATCACTGCCTAAAAGGCTACGACCTGCTACTCGTGATCTTGACGCAACAGGAAGTCCCACCCACCTCCTTCAAAACGACAAGCAGTAGAATGCCTGTAGCTGTATCCCCCAGAAACCCGCCTCTTCGAAAAAGAGGGGCCACTTGTGCTGCAAAACACTACTTCCTGGTCATCGTAGCCTAATTCGACCAGGAAGCCCAGCTTCTCTTTCTGAAATCACCGGAGTGTCGAAAAGCCGAGACCGCCACCAAAAAGAAACTTCACCCGATTCTCGTGGCGCAGAGTCAGGTCAATGCCCACACAATGTGGAATGGCCGAAGCCCCTATAGCTAAAGAATGAGACAGCACCCAGTACCAAGGCACTTTCTCACTATATAACCCAATGCCAACTAGAGTCAGTAGTTGACACTGTACCGATACCCACAACACTACACGTAGCTTCCTTTACCGCCAAAGGGGCCCTTTATCGACTTCAACAGTAAAGAAACTCGTAGACTCGAAAACACACCAACAACCGAAGAGCTTCAGTCCAATTGCAAAGTTCCTGACAACAATTTCGTGCTCGGCTCTCATAAGCAGCTCCAACCGGTTCAAGAACTGCCAGTGAAAGCCTCGCAATGGCTCGATCTTTGGAAAAGTCGCCTAAGTAAGAGGACCTGGCCAAGCCCTTCCAACAAAGCAACCGATCCAGATCAAACCAACTTCCTGTCATTGCCAAAAACGGTACCAACAGACTAAAACTGATCTAAATCACGACACACAGAACAAAACATGAGCGACACAGAAGAGGCGGCTCCAGAAACCTTGCCATTACCCACCCAAAAGGGAGTGAAAGACAAAGTACGACTCGCGAGAGGAGAACAGAAACAACCACGTTACTCGCCCAAAGATATACATCCAGATTCAAGAGAAAGCGACTTTGTAGTATCCTCTAGTGAACACATTCCTCGAGATAGTAGTTGCGTCAGTGGCTGCAAAAAGAGGAAACAGAGGGAAAGTGCTTGAGAGAACGAGGGGTTCGTGAGAAAAAAGTATCATCAACACGATCGCCTAGAAGCGGGTATTAAATCGATAAAATATTCAGGACAAATCGACTTTTTTTTGGTATGGTTGTATGGTTTCTGTGGGAAGAGTAAGTAGTAGTGAGGAATACTATCAGTGCGAACTAGTCGAGTAAATATGTATGTAAGGCTTCTTAAGCTTCTGAGGTCAGATAAGAGAGATTGGCATAAGGTATTATTCATAGGACGCTAGACCCCTTTTTTATATAAATTATTGGTTTAAATATGTCTTATACATTTTTCAAAAACCTTGCATTATTTAATTTGCTGGAAGCCCACTCCATAGGTAACTATCTCTATCTTTATAGTTCATCAAATCCCGTATCACCATATACTATGAACATAAAGATCCGTGACATGCGTAGTCATCCTTCGAATGACTTTGAAATCGTTGCAGGGGGTGCACACTAACGTCTGCTTTGGCATTCGAGCGGGTAAGGTCCATCAGCAGAGTAACACACCACACAGCAATACAGTCGTCATCTCCTTTGGCTAATGATAACACGAGTATAGTATCGCTGTTAGAAAACGCCAATCAGAATAGCGAAAAAAAAAAATTGCTGGGCACAGTTTCACAGCGGAATGGCTCCACAACACGTAAGCACCACTACTAGGTCTCGATGGCACCGTAGGAGCCTTTGCTAATCTCATTCTGGATCTGTTTAACTACCTTCCGCTTGTCTGCATCTAAGGAAGCCAACTCTTCTTCAGTAAGGCCATTCACGTACTTGAGAAGCTCAACGTGGTCCCTAGTCAAGTGGTCCAAGTCCGGGTGTCTTCTGTTGAGACACAACTCCACAAGGTTCTTATTCGCCAAGTTCACCATCAAGCTTGTCTCGACCAAAGCGTGTGAGAGCTGGGGACACTGGTCCAAGAGCTTTTTCATGAGCACAGGGTTCTCCAAGCTCATGGCTTTGGCCTCCTTCATGAGCTTGCCAGCAGTTTGCAGATCAAGTCTTGTAAGCAAATCAGAGATCGCCTGCTGGGCATTTTGCCCCGGGAACAATTGCACTCCCAAGGGCAAAGGCGGTAGTTTCCCTGCATTCCCACCAAGTCCTTGATTCTGCGCATCTTCGTCGGAGGCCATCGTACATCGCAAGTACCGGTTGCCAACATTCATGTTATTGAGGTTTCTCACCGCCAGGGCAGCCGTCTCGCTGTCACCGTAGCTGATGTACGCATTACCCTTGGACTTACCGGTAGTTGGGTCGAAGATAAGCTTGATGTCGTTCACGGGACCCACCGATTTGGCAATATCTAGCACCTGTTCTTCAGTGTAGTCGAACGGGATACTGGCGACAAACACGGTTCTTGACTGTGTTTCCATGGATTTGAGGGTTGAATGAAGAGGTGGTAGTTGGTGATGTTTAGTAAAGTGCGCGCAGAGGCTGTCAGTTGGGAGTATGTACTCTGTGAGAGGTGTGATACAAAACAATTGCAGAGGTGAATTTGGGAGAAGACAGGGAAAGAAGAGCGAATTAAGTGGATAGAATAGGCAATTTGGTTTACTTCTAGATTCCCTTCTTGCCTGTGCTTTAGGTTGTCGATTTAGGGTCTACTGTTTGCAGCCATTTGAAAACTACACGTAATAACCGAGCCAAGCATGGAAGAATTACGCAATTTTGTAGAAGACAGAAACAAGAGATACATAGCTGATTTCAAGTATCTACACACATCAACAAAAAAGTAACCGAATTTTGGTAAGAGGCAGCTTCTTTTGCACCTTTCACACTGCGGTGTACGGGTGCAACAAATCTCAACAGTGTGAAAACTTCCATCGTTTATTCTAGAGCATAATCGAGTTTGCCATGGACGTGAAAGACATAAAGTCAACGGTCTCCAACTTGGAGAAGTCAACGGATGACACGACGATCTTGAAGCTTTTGAACATCCTCAACGACGGCATCGAGCCCACAGAGAAGCTCTTACGAGAAACAAAAGTTGGTGTAGCGGTGAACAAGTTCCGGTCAAATGGAAACAGCGAAATCAGCACGTTAGTGAAGAGAATGATCAAGAAATGGAAGGAGGTAGTGCAGAACGAGAAGAACGCTAAAAAGGCACAGTCAGCTAAAGACACTTCATCGTCTCCTTCTGGCTCAGCTACGCCAGCAAGACCAGCTCCAGGCTCCACAGGAGGCAAATTCCACAGTGGGCCTCGAAACCCGAAGACCGACGGCGTTGATACCACCATCTACGACAACGCGACCCGAAACGCCTCGGTAAGCGCCTTGTACACTGCATTAGCAATAGAACGAGACGACGATTCAAAAACCATCATAAATGTGGCAATCAAGATAGAGAGTGAAGTGTTTGCCGAGGAATACAGTAAAGTAAACGACGTATACAGAAATAAGTTGAGAACGCTCACGATGAACTTGCGGAACAAGAAGAATCCAGACTTAAGAGCCAATTTGTTGACCGGATCGTTAAAACCAGAGAAGTTCATCAAAATGACCCCCAACGAGATGGCTCCTGAGGCGTTGAGACAGGAGATGGAGAAATTGCACAAGCAAAATCTTTTCGACGCTCAGGGTGCTACAGAAAAGAGAGCTGTCACTGATAGGTTCACGTGTGGCAAGTGTAAGCACAAGAGGGTGAGTTACTACCAGATGCAGACGAGGTCTGCCGATGAGCCCTTGACGACGTTTTGTACGTGTGAAAATTGCGGCAACCGCTGGAAATTTTCTTAGAATCATAGGAGAGTTGAGCTTTAGAAGGATTGAAGCCAAAGAGAAAGAGGGGAGTTCAGGTGTAATGTCATTGCTGTGTATTATAATGTGAAAGACTAAAGGGTTTCTAGGACATTAGTAGGAGGCATTCTTTGCCAAAAAGGAGAGTAGGTCGACCTTGGTGACAATCTGCACGGGCTTCAACTCGTCGTCGGTGATGATGGCGTTGGAGTGGGTTTCAAAGAACTTGTTCAAAAGGTGCAAGGGAGTAGACATCGTGATTGGTTCGTAGGATCTCTTGGTGAAGCCAGACTCCTTGCTGATGCTAAACGACTTTTCAAAGTCTGCCAATTTCCTGAAGTCTAAGAAAATGCCTCTGATGGAGTTGGTCATCTGAACTTTTTTGGTAGACAAGGACTTCAAGATCTTGGACAAGGTGATCAACCCAATCAACTTACCGTTCGAGCTCAATACAGGCAACTGGTCAAAACCGTTGGTTTTAAGTAACTCAAACGTCTTACCGACGGTGTCAGCCAAAGTGACGGTGACAACTGGTGGCTTACCAGCGACGAGATCGGCAATTGTCTTGTTGTGCAAGAAGTCGTCAGTCTTGTTAGCTGCGGAATTGGTTTCTTCGACCTCGAAGCCATTAGTCTTCATCCACTCGTCGTCAGCAAACGTAGACAAGTACGATCTGATGGAGTCGGGGAAAACGACAACCACGGTATCGTTTTCGGTCAAGTCCTTGGCAACTTCCAAAGCAGCCTGCAAAGCGGAACCCGAGGAGCCGCCAACAAGAATACCTTCTTCTCTGATGATTCTTCTGGCCAACTTGAAGGACTCAGCATCGTCAGTCTTGATCCAGTGGTCCACACGAGTTCTGTTCAAAACGTCAGGAATGAAATCGTAACCAATACCCTCAACAAGGTAGCCCTCCGTCGTGTCGTTGAGGGACTCTGGCTGGGCCAAGATGGAGCCCTTAGGATCAGCACCGATGATCTTCACATTAGGGTTCTTCTCCTTCAAGTATTGGGAAATACCCGAGATAGTACCACCAGTGCCCGTTCCAGCAACAAGATGAGTGACCTTACCTTCGGTCTGTTCCCAGATCTCGTAACCGGTGCCGTAGTAGTGGGCCTTGGGGTTAGCTTCGTTACCGTACTGATCCAAAATCACTGCATTAGGGAGCTCTCTCTCCAACTTCTGAGCAACACCAATGTGAGACTCAGGTGAGTCCCAAGCAGCCTCTGTAGGGGTTCTGATGATCTCAGCGCCCAAGGCCTTCAACACAGATACTTTCTCGTTCGACATCTTCTCTGGCAAAGTGATGATGGTTCTGTAGCCTCTCACGGCACCTACAAGAGCCAAGCCAATTCCGGTGTTACCGGAGGTTGGCTCGATCAAAGTGTAGCCTGGTTTAATTCTGCCCTGTTTTTCGGCCTCCAAAATCATGTTTTTGGCGATTCTGTCCTTGATGGAACCACCCAGGTTGAACAATTCCACCTTGGCGTACACGTTGGCCTTGATGCCGTACGACTGGGGGATTTTGTTCAACTTGATCATGGGCGTGTTCCCGATGAACTCGAGAATGTCATCCGCAAGTGGAGGAAGAGGCAGCATGGTGTAGATTTTGATGAAGTGGAAGGGTATTCGGTTGGAAAAAACCTCGTAATGGGATGGTGTTGCAGTGATGGTCCTGCACCAAGCCCTCGCTTTTATTTGGCTGCAAAACGCCACACCGGCGCGAGATCCAATAACTTGTTGCAGGCAGATGGAACGGTGTTATATGGTAGAGAATCTTTACTAACGATTCCAGAATAAGAACGTTTATAGATTTGAGCACTCAAATCCTTATCCAAATTCATGTCTAAACACTGACAATCTTGCACTTGATCACGTCGGGATCTTTACCTGGAATGCCTTTGGTGAAGTCAAAGATCTGAAAGAGGCCCCTTCTGTCCACCACAAAGATTTTACCGCCATCTGACGAGTACGCCATTGAGGCGGCTTCATTTGGTCTCACTGCATTGGCAGCCTCTCCAAGAAGAACAATGATTTTTTTTGTCTGTGATCTTGAGCTCGTTCGAGCATTGGGAGTGGAAACAAGAAAGAGCCTGCCTGACTTATCCAAGAAGAGGATACTGTCGCCACGTGGGGAGAACTGTACTCTGTAGATGGAGGAGCCGATCTCGGGCACTTTCAACATCACGTCGTAGTCGGTGATCTGCAGCTCTCCTTCGTCATCGCCCTCATCTCCTTCTTCTTTGCTCAAGAGGTCGGAAGAAATATTTGAGGGAGTGCCACCTAGGGTGTCAATTGGAGGACCTTCAAGCTTCACAAGCAAGGAGGGACGGCTATTCCACGATGAGTTTGTGATGGCAATGGTATTGGTTCCAGGGAGACCAAACTTGATGTCTGTGATGCCCTCGCTGTCCATCATCTGATCATCGACGTTGGCGTCGTAGCTTCTGTCGCCAGGCATCTCATCGGTGAACTTTTGTCTCGAGGCAACCCGCATGTCTGACCATAGGAGGATGGGCTTCTTGCATACACTGGTAGCTGTAGCTCTGAGACGAATGATGAAGTAGCGCATTTCGTATACTGTGCAGCAAATGAGATGGGTAGATGACGAATTGAAGGAAATCACTTTCAAAGGATCCCGGTAAGGCACTGTGATGGTGAGAGGGTGCACGGCCGTGACTTTGTGCAGCAGCTCCATCTCAAGCTGGTGGAGAATGATGAACGGCTGCTGTTTTCCTGACATTCGTTCTCTTGCGGTGATCCCACACGCCACGAGGTTTTCTTTGGGTGCAACAGACACACAACGTATAGGAAAGTTGGTCAAGTACGTATACACTGGAGCGCCAACATCACCAAGAGCAGGGTCAGCGTTCAACACTCGCACCACGCCCTTGGTACCAGTGAGAATGAGAAATCTTCGAGAAAGGCAGCAAGAAAGATGCACCCACAGCTTCAATTTCGAGTGAACACTTTCACCGGCGTCGTAGCTATCGCTTTTGCTTTTCCCGCCAAACTCGTTCTTGATGGTAAGCCCAGGTCTGGCTGCCATGCGGAACTCTGCATTGGCCCCATAGGAGTACTCTCCAGTCAGCTTTCCACAAGACAAGAGTGAAGGTTTTCCCTGACTAGGCGTGTACGTGTAGAGCTCCCACCGTTTATCTGTGATCAAGACAAAGTGGTGATTTCCTCCCCTGTAGCCTTATCGTACCTCGTACATAGAGACGAGGCATTGTACCTGGTCAGCTTTATGGAAGGTCTGAGCGAGAACTTGCTGAACTTGCTTGACGGAGCTTGAAACGACGTGAGTTTCCGGTGGAACGGGAAACACTGCGAGAAGTTGTACTCTTCCTGCTCATTCAACCCCAGAAGCATGTCCAAGTCATCCTCAGTACTGCGATCCGGAACCAACGGCCCGACCTGAATCAGCTCGAGTTCAGGCTGTACCACCTTCTTCTTTTCCTTATTTGGAGAGTTCAGAACCTCCTGCTCAGGGCCCCTGCCCTTAGGCGTCTCGTTCTCCTCTTTGGCCAATTTGCAGAAAAGACTTCCCAAGTCCATCAGCTCTGCCTGTTGCTGCTGCTGCTGCTGCTGCTGCAGGCTTGCAACCAGATCCACGGAAGCATGACGGGTGCTGCGTCGCAGAGAAGATCCTCTTCGGGTTTCAATCTGTGCCACAAGCTTGTAAAGTTCTCGAAGCGGCTCGATCGGTTTTAGTAGGACACTTTCACTGGCACACACTGGACAGTGGGTTGTGCCGGAGGCGAGGAATTGAGACTCAGAAACAACACATCCACAGGAAAGCGTCGATGCATCGGCTACTACGGAGCCAGGGGGTTCGGCGCCAGGGAGCCGAAGGAGGTGCTCGAGCTTCAGGGTCTTGATGTCCATGGGTGGAGTTGTAGTATGGTCGCGATGCGAAAATATGGGGTAGCTCGAATTGAGGTAGATAAGGTGAACAGGGGGGAACTTTGGATGTGAATGTGAATTATTTGATAAGGAGCTTTTAAGAAGATCTGAGCTGGTGGTTGTGAATTGGAGTATTTATTTGGTGATTGTGAGTATGGGATATATGAGTCAATTGTACAGAGTGGACAGGAATATGTGGAGAAAATGCAAATGATATGGTTGAAGATTTCCGTTTTCTCGATCGTAAGCGAAGTCTGAAAGAGGTCGTCACTTTTTGCAACGGATGAATAAGAACTCATTTGACGTCGGTAGTAAGAACTGCCCAACAGAGTTCAGACCTTCAATTAGGTTTAACTAAGTGTCTCCAGCTTCGCCAGCTCCCTCTACTCTCTACAAAGTCGTGAAGTGCTATGCGTGAATCATTAACATACTTCCTAGACACGCCTTGACTCGTCAATCAGCGTGCCCGTAGTTTCGTGCCCGCACGAAGCTCACCATCCCCGGGGTTTTTGCATCTCATCAATTATTAGCGCTACCCTGCAATCTTTTGGTCTCTCTGTCGTGCAAAACGTGCAGTTGGTTACCACGACTAGTCACGGAAGCCATCGAGGTCGAACCTTCATTCGAGACCAACTTCTCGTGCTTATCATCAGCTTCAACGTCGGTAGGTTTCTCTGGCACGACAAACGCAGGCTGGGCCACATCAGCCTCGCCCAGGAAGTCAAGCTCGGCGTCTTCCAATCCGTAATCGAAAAATGTGTACAAGGCGCTGGCCACCAGAGACAATTTGCCCGAAAGCGCAGTCCAGAGCCCAGACAGTTGCCTCCTTTCTTGTTCACAGCGCACGGGCTTCAATATGAGTGCCAGGCGCGGGCAGAGACCCAAGTCACTGAGCTTGGTAAGTTCCTGACCCACAGTGAAGGTGACTCTCGGAACGCCCAAGTAGCAGAAGGCGTAGTCGTTGAGCGCCATTGCCGAGGTCTGAGCAAATGACGGTAGTGCGTCGTCTTCGACTGGAGTGAGGGCCAAGCCCGTTTCCGCCTCGATCCATCTTTTCACATCACGAAGGGTCTGTGACGAGTCAAACGTCCCTTGCATGGTTGACCCATCCAAAGACGGATGGAGAGCAGGCACTGCAGATCTGAGAGGCGCTTTTGCTGTTGCTCCTTTCCCACGTTGGTTCGGCCTCCGCGAGCTCCATGGAATGTCTTCTCTGGCACCATCTCTCCCTTTTGTCTGCATCGATCTGTGCTCGTATATGCTTGAGGTCCTCCTCGCGCTGCGAGAGTCTTCTCCGCGTCAGAGTGCCCTGGAATTTCTTAAGAGGCAACTCAGAAACGTGCTTTCGAAGAAATGACTCGAAATCAGCCTGAGAACCTCCCGCAAACATGTCAACCACAACACCCACATCGTAAACGACAAACAGGGGCCTTTGCAACTCGCACGAGCTACTACCCATCAACATCTTTAAGTCAGACTCAGATCCGAGCTCGACAGCAGCAAAGCGTGTCTTCAACACCTTTGCAATGTCATACGTTGAGCTTGTGTGGATGTATCGGTTAGCAAAGCCGTGGCCCGGCTCCGAAAGGTAAACAAACAACGGGCAATGTAAAAGAGCAGCTGCTCTAGCAGCAGCGTCCCAAGACGGTGAAAAAAGCGGCATCGTATGAGAATGGTAAAGGGATGCTTAGAAGTGG
Source organism: Candidozyma auris (assembly GCF_003013715.1). Classification (NCBI taxonomy): domain Eukaryota; kingdom Fungi; phylum Ascomycota; class Pichiomycetes; order Serinales; family Metschnikowiaceae; genus Candidozyma; species Candidozyma auris. Next base: position 597,083 of record NC_072816.1, read on the forward strand.
TAGAAGTGAAGGTAGTTGTTGTGGAAGGAAAAGATGGAATGTATGACTGTGGGCAGGAAGTGCGCTAAGTATGGGGAGCAGGTTGCTTGGGTGCGGAAGGCTCGGTGCAAGCAATTATGTGATAACACAAAATGGAGTGAATCATGGAAGCAATCAAGGGTCGATTAGTAGGCTGTGTAGAGGAAGGAAGAGAACGAAAAGGTGAAGGATGAAACGTTGTAAAGAAAATCGAGGAAAATCTTTTACTACTGGCTTCACCTGTCCTGATGGTGTGATAGTACAGCAGTCTTTATATAGGTCGGTATGACAAAGGAAGTGGTGAGAATAAGGTTTCGAGAAAATGGTGTCGCGATAATGAAACATATAAGACTCAGGTGGCCCAGTCTGAGTTTCATGGTTGCCTTTTATAGACCTGTCTGAATGTAGGAGCTATGGGGTCCTCAGGTGGTAGCACCTCTCCAACCAGGGTTCAGCAGGGTGGTGATTTAGTCCACAAACACAAAGCTCGTCGGCTATTGTCTCAGAAGATGCGTAGTTCTATGAGGATCTGCCTAATTTTGTCACATTATTTGGGTAAGGCCCACAAGACCATCGGGCTAGCTAGTCAATTTTGCGTTCTAGCAGCTGTAAGCAAAAGTTTGATGCTTTCTTATCGGTGTAACAGTCAAATTGAAAAGCGAGTTGTGTAGGCAAAGGCTCAAGCGGCGAAGGATTGGTGCCAATTTGTTTAAAGGGTTGAATTTCTCCCTTCGTGATTAGTATCCTAGAATGACAAAATCCCGGCAGTGAAAGCGTCATGTAAGAAAGCGGTGCATCAACAAATAGGCTTTGGTATAAGGCCACACGTATATTTTGCTCTCAGCATCGATATTTCGTGCAATACTCCCAACGGCGTAGAATGGCTGCAAAATGGCAAACAGAAGAGAAAAATATAACGTACTAAGAATTGTATATTATCACATTGGTCTTTCCTTAAAAACTCTTGCAAATAGTTGATACACTGGGAGCCACAACTTAAGAGACAAGTTATCGTTATCTGTCCACTAGAAAATCTGACCTAGCATATCTGGGCCCTGCTTACTTTAACAACAAAGCTTTCATTTTCTATTGCTCTAGCCTCTTATTCCACATAGTCTTCTAGTGAGTTGTTTTTGCATTCACTGCTGATGACGTCTCGTTTCTGTCGTTTTTGCGTTTATGTGAGATTGGACTTTCTGCCATTTTTCTTAATTTTATATTTTTTTTTTCATTTTCATAAAAGACCAGCGCATACACAACAGTGGAAATGATGTATATCAACTGCAAAATCACAAGGACGATGAGTTGAATCATGAGCTCTCCTTTCTTGATCATGATGGCATTCTCTTTGAGAACACCTGGATAAGCTGGTTTAACCAATCCAAAGCCAGTTAAAATGGTTGAAATCATCAGACAAAAGATGCACGCAAAGGCAGCTTCTTCAGCTTTATCACTGGTCGAAGCACAAAGGCTCTTTAGGAAAAAGATTATTACAATGGCATTCGGTAACCAAAACCCCATTTCGACAAAACCCCTAGTAATGTCCATCGTTCTATTCATTTCCTTTACAACTCGAGCAGCTGTGTCATCATGATCCCTTTGATAGCGTTCGAGCTCCACAACCTTGTCCATGGCTTCCTCACGTACTCCCGAAAACGTCGTTGAAACCTTTGAAAGATAATCGTGCATATCTGCGACTTCTCCCTCTTGTGCTGCCTTCAATGCAATCATGGCAAGTAATATATTCCCGTGCCATTTATCGGGATCCACACATCTCTTTTTTGAGCACAATATGCCATAGTACCAGTGAAATCTTGAACCATCGGCTGTCACGTTAGGGAAGAGTTCTGCGAGTCTGTCGGATGAATCAGGCACAAAGTTGTCAAACAGGTTTACAACCGTTGACGAGATATTTGACCAGGAGGTTTCAGGAGACTCCTCAACAAAGTATGTGGCAAAAGCAGGGGATAATACTCTAGGCCCGATATAATAAGAGACGTTAAACGAGAAGAAGATAATGAACAGAATCCAATAAAAAGTTAACAGTTTTGGAAAGTTTCCACCATCAATGAACAGTTTGGAATGATTTAAGCGATCACTAGACCCGACTCTGTCTGAATCCGATTCGCTAGATTGGCTCCATATCCCCTTTGTGTACTTCGAATCATTACTTTCCATTTCACTTTCGGCGTTAATCAACTCTTCAACCCGTTTCTCCATCTTTGATTTGTTTCTTTATCTTTCAAAAAAAGGATCCCAACTGCTCTTTATAGTTGGGCCCATCTATTAATTGAATGCAAGACGGGGTTGAGACCCCTGAAGTTGCTCCACAAGTTGCTGCTTCAGAGCGATGTGCTTTTGAAGTATTTGAGGAAGCTTGAATTGCAAAAAGTATTTTAAAAACGCCTTCATCCCAGCGAATAATTGGCAAGTCTAGAGCCACTTGCCCTGTGAAGAGGGCTTACCTAGTTCTCGACGCTGGCATTTTCAACTTACCACTTAGAAACCTTCAGTATAAATTCCCTATACGTGAAGAAGCAAAATGAGATGAGATGATCAAACTCGCATAGTCATACCGAAATGTCATAAGACTATGGCTGATGCACGATGATGCGAGTCAGGACACGAGGAGGCAAGGTGTTGTCTTCATTTCACAGGGAGTCAGCCCCTGTTCATTTTTCGGCAACCTTGAAAAAAAGACATAGAAAAGCTATGAAGATGATGCAGGTGAAGAACCGGTCGATAATATGCTTAGGCGGGTGAAAGGAGCGATAATCTCGGACAGTTTTTGTTCAGCGTCCCCAGAAGCTAGCATTACAACTGCCTCTGCCTCTGTGGCAGATTTTTGATTACTTGAGGACGCGGGACCCTTTGCAGTAGAAGCTTCACGGTTGCCTTGT